>NC_133820.1:55369070-55970888 GCF_047830755.1 Zonotrichia albicollis
GCCAATCAAGCACTATTTTTATGCATAGTCTGTGCTCTTTCTCAGTGTATTACTGCTTATATTCTGTGAGTACTTGCAGGTTTGTGTATTTTCATATCACTACTTTTTTCAACTTTTGTGTAATGTTTTTCATCTCTTCTCCATCTCAGGAGATAAGAAAAAATACTCTTCTTGTATAGTGGAAACCAGACCTTCTAATTTTTATTTGACAGGAAACATAATAGAAGAAGAGAACATACATTTAGGACTTAGGAGAAATAAAATTTCAGCTCTCTGCTACCCTAGATTCCCTAGCCCAATTCTTTAAATATTCATTAATCATTTCAAATTTTATATCTCTATTATATATAAACATATAACATCATTGCACAGGCTGGAATTCTAAATTTAGATTTTCGTCTATTCTTCCCTTCATAAAGATGCAACAATATCAACCTTTTGAAATGCTGTATGCAGCACAGATTTAATTATTTATTCACCTGGAGGGCTGCATTTCCATTGTTATTATTGCTTGGTTTTGTCTGAATAAAGAATCAGATACAATACCAAAACCAGAAAATTTCAGCTTCAGCATGGGAGTCCTCCACTGACTGTAACAGTAAAAGCCAGAACGTGAAGTTCTGGCAGCTGCAAAAAATGTCCCAACCCAAGCCCAGGAGCAAAACTGTATCATAGGATCTCTTCTATCCCAGATAAATGAGAATGCAGAGGTCTTTTTCCTCATAAAGAATACAAGTTTAATGCTTTACTCTCTTTTAAGTTCTGGGTTTTTTCTCCCCAGGTCATTGTCCCAGTAACTACTGGTAGTTAGCACTATGAAGTGAGTTTTGATCAGTGATTTAACAAAAGCTGGTAGATAAGCCTGGTAATTTGATTTTTATCATAAAGTGTTCTCAGCCAAAAAGTGTTTTCTATGGAAAATTCCCAACCAGTTCTACTACTAGCCAGACATCTGGAGTGTTAGTTGGAGGCGTTTGTGTCTGGAATGACTGCTGAACCGTGAGAGATGTCACACCGTGACCTCAAAGCTGGCCCCACAACCCAGCTGCATATCCTGTGCTCCCTGCAGGGATCTAAACCTTGAAATCCTTGCTGGCTTTCCCTGTGCATGTAGTTACAGCACCTAGAGAAGAAATGAAAGTATCTGCTCACTGTGAGGCACCAGGACAAAGCCACAAGCTACATGCAGCCATCACAGCAAGGTTGAGTTTCCCTTGAGGAACAAGAAACAAGAAACTGAATTACAGAGGCATTTCCACATGCAGCTAGATCTGCATACTGTGAGTCGAAGAGCTGTGAACATGTAGTAATCACTGTGAATTAATAAACAGTGGGAAAGTTCACAAGGTGCCTGGGTAACTGCCCTGGTTTCTACAAACATGCTTTATCTCTGCCACAGGGCCAAGTAGAGATGGAATGGCACTTGTGCTTCCCACGTGCCAGAGACGAAATGTCAGAGAACACATGGCATGAGAGGAGAATGGCCAGGTCTAATGACAAAACCTCTTCTCAGCTGATGCTCACGTTATTAATTAGCCCCTTGCTTGTCTTTTAGGTCTCTCTCTCCCAGGAGTCATTTAAAAAAGATCTCCATAGCTTTCTAATTTACTCAAATTTGGCTTACACTAGTTGCCAATCCCAATTGCCAATTCCAATATGATGCCTCTGCCTGAGCAGGTGGATCATTATGTTGCGTAGAATCAACTCCTTGTAGCTCTGAAAATCTACCTTTAGCACTACAGCAGACTTTACCTAAGAACCGAAATGTTTGCCATCTGAAAGAATGAACAACCTTTTGGGAACCTTCCCTCTTCAGCAGACTAAGTGCCAGTCTAATTTTTCAGACCAGATTCTTCATTATAAATCCCACTTTGCCTTGTTATTGCAACATATGCAGTAACACTGTCCTACAATGCATCTAAAATACAACTGTATTTGACAAAGTCACTTCCAAAGAAAAAAAGCTGCAAATAATGGGTGCAGTTTGGGGTTTTTAAAGATCATTACTAAAATCATGCAAAAGGAAGCAGTTGAGTGAAACTGACTGTAGGGATGAGGAAAGTGAATTTTCCCTTAGAGCAGTCTAACAAAATTTGCCATTTCCCACATTCCTGGGGAAATGTGCTTCAATCAGCTCCTCTCTTTTTACATTTCCAAAGGTACTGGGCCAAACTGAGGAAGTGCAATCATGAACTCTCCCACGTCCAGGGAATCATCATCAGAGCTGACTTTGTCTCACCATCTCCCAAGCATGCTATAAAGAAAAGGTACCAAGCTTCCCTGATGTGCAGGAATGGACCCCAAAACTGCCATGATGCTCTAATGCTGGTAAACCTGTGAAACTACAAGCTCTTGAACGTCTCTTACTGCAAAGGTTTCTTTGGTGGAACTGTTTCTGATTTTTTTGCCTTTCAACACAAGGATATTTCTAATTTCCAGTTCTGCAGGCTGAAGTAGGATATTCTATACCTTCCAGAGTCTGATGTAGACATTAGGTACAAGGCAAAGTTGCTAGGAGACCACGGATGGAGCAAGGAGCATTGCAGGAACGCAGCAGCTTTTCACACAGGACTGATGAGAATGCCTGCATCAGCACTCAGCCCTTCACAATTTAAACCAGACAAGCTTTTGCTGCTTATGTAAAGATGCACTTTAGGATAGAACCATTAAATTGTTATAAAACCAGCACACCACAACCTGAATAATAAGCAAGGAAGGAACACTGAAAAGGATAACATAGACAACACCTGCTGCCCTCTCTCACTGTTTTTGGGAATGGCCCCTTCACTTAAAAAAATAGAAATCCCATTTATACAAACAAATGTTGGCACTTCTAAGTGGGTCCTGGACCCAAGTGGCATATCACTGAAATACAAAGGGAAATACTTAATGAACCAGCAGAAGATGGTATGCACTCTAAAATTCATTGCCCATCTCCATGTTATTTAGGAAAGCGTGTCGCTCACTGAGGCGATAAGCCATTACAATCCACAGAGCCTTTTTGACTCTTCTGTGCCCTTACTCACAAGTCAGAGTTCATGCTAGTTAAAATTTACCACTTGGCAAGCAGAGATTAGAGGTTTATCAAACCTCAGGCTTTCATTGTTTCAGTCACCATGATCACAGGTATTAAAATAGACAACACAAACCAAAACTAATGCAGCTGCATGACTGTAAGGTGATACATCTTAGACATGCTAAACTAATGGTTCTACCCGTAAAGCTTTGTCTGTCTCCTGTATATGGAAAGCTGAAGTATGGAAAGTCTGGATCACATCTAGAATTCAAATGGAAAAGCTGTGACAGATCAAAGCCGTGAACCTCTGTTTCAGTTCAGCTCTTTTCAGTGGGATCATCCATCCTGAGAGGTCATTAACCTGTTCACTCCTGAGGTAGGACTTACCTGACAAATATTAATTCATATATTTCTTTATAAATTAGACACTGCAAGCATTTCAGATGAATACAGACTAAATTTACTCTCTTCATTTAAGAGGGAGCCACAGTAACAATTTTAGCCATACCTGTTCACACTGTTAGTGTTTGAAATTAGATGAGGTTAATGCCTACACTGTTTGAGTGCAGCCTACAAACCCAATAATAAAATAGCTTTGGCACATCTGAAGGTTAGAAGCTTCAAGTGATAATAAAGAAACAACTGATCCTAGTACCAGATTATGTGCCATGCAAATGCAAGGTCCCATCTACCTCACCTGAGAAGAAATTAATCACATTGAAGCCAGCATCAGCTAGAAATGTTCTGCAATATTCTGTTTAGAGTATTTCACAAATTAGTCATGAGAAAGTGAGCAAAAAGGTAGGGGCATGTATTTGCTTTGGCTTGGGATTACAGTATTTACAGGTCTAATTCTCATGTTATGGTAACATAAATAATTTCAAATATAGATGAAATTTTTCTGCTGTAGCAAAACATCTTGCAATGTGTTTTGAATTGCTGTAGTAGGGCTCAATCATTATGCTTTAGACAAGAACACCTGCACACAATTAATCTAAATAATTGTAGTTAATTTTAGCAGCTTCATGTAAATAGTTTACTTTTCCTCCGAGTTCCCAGTTCTTATCTCTTCATGACCCTGTTACATAAAACTTCATATACCACAAAATGAAGCAGATAATTTTCTCTCAGGAAATCTCATTAGAGGAAACTAGGTATGTTCTGTCACAGCAGCCCTTTTGAAAAGAAAAACTGAGAAGAAGGTCTTTCTCTTTCTTTGGGATATACACCACACATTGATTAATTAGGTAAGCTTTGAAGCATAATAAAAAGTTATCCAAGTAATAATATTCTCTAGGAATTCCATATCTGCACTGCAACCTTTAACTGAAGGTCAATGCCCTGGAGAATTCCTCTTACAGTATTATCTCCAGCTATTAAAATTAATATAATTCCACTTTAGCTAAAAAAATAAATGTAGTAAAGTAAAAAGCACATCCTATACTCAAGTAACACTCACTTAAATGTAGGAGGCAATTTTAAATCAATATTTTCAGACTAAAGTCATAAAGCATTACATATAAATAGTTGTACAGAATATAAATCAAAAGACTGCTTCCAAAATAAAATTTTATGCTGAAAGGACAAAAATATATATCAAATTCTACATGCAGTATCTGAAGCAAAAGTCTCTCTCTTGTACTAAGGCCTTAGCTCATTCTAAAGTAACAGGATTTTGCCTCTAGTAGAACTGAGTTTTAAAGAATCACACAGGGACCTGAAGCTTCCTCCATCACTCACAAGGGAATGATCAGCCCATTTTCTGTTACAAATATTTCTTTCCAAGAGGGCAGGCTGTGTTACAACACTGATGATAGGATTTGTGTGCTGTGCTGTAATACAGCTCACTCTCTCTTTCTGCAAAATAGCAGTTTCTCATTACCCTTCAAGTGCCAGGCTGCTCACACAGGATTAAGGAGTGCTGGCACAGAGTTCCCATCCTGCTCATGCATTTGTGCTGCCTCTGGCTCTGCTGGAAGTGCCAAATGCTTGAGTAGGTGTGAGCTGCACACCACGGTTCTCTCCCATCAGCATGCTGTGAGCTCTGACTCAGAGCAGGGAGCATCATCTGGATACAAACCAGAGCTGCTTGGTACACCTGGCCACCATCCTGAGGTCCATCATGTGGGTTCTCTGCTCGTTTTCTCTACCTCTGTCAGGCTCAGGACTGAAGGCACTTGAGACGGTGGTTCACATTCAGAGTCAGGTGTTTATTGTTATCAGTGAAACAGCTTCCCAACCATGAGTTCTGCAGCCTTTCAAGGCTTAACAAGGCACAAAATTGCTAACTATCTCTTCTTACAAGGTCATTTAAGACTAAACTATCCAATTAAGAAATGACACCTAAGATGGTTTGCCTTTTCAACCCAATAACTGATCCCTTGAAGCCCACAATGAGGACTTTTCTGTCCAATTACAAAACATTACCCAAACCCATGCAGGAGAAAGAAGAAGAAGAAGGTGAAGAACAACCTGCCTCCACCCTAAAACCTCCATCTTGCTTCATATTTATTACTATGTTTTAAAACCCCAAACTCTAAGTTTTCCACTCTCTGATATTACACACTTCTAACCAACTATACACCCATAATCCCAGTGCTATTAATAAATTTTGGAAGCCTTCTCCACAGCCTCAGGTCAAATGCAGTGCTCTCTTGTGGGTCTGTGCCTTTCAGCACAGAAAGTTTAAAATTCTCAGCATCCAGGGTTCCATCCAACACATCACTGCTCACTGCCCACACTAGCATTGCTCTAAGGAACAGATTTTTCATAGTCTAAATGGCTGTACAAAGAAGTTATTTTTGTGATCACAACAATGAACACCTTCATATGATAACAGTGTACCCAGATAACAAGCCTCATTTCATCATCTACTAATGCACTTGATAGATGAAAATCTTACCCTATATTCCTGTTTATGTGATATGGTATTTTTTAATTTATTCGTTTACTTTTTTATCCTGACTTTTTGAGACTTGAAGTGTCACTTAATAAGATATTCACTGCTATCACAGGGATGAACATTTCAAGAACCACAAAAAGTAAATCCTTGCATTCTGGTGAATTCCGTCTTGAGATGATAACAAAATACATTCATCCAAGTAATTTAGAAAATACATATATTCCATAAACCTTCACATCAGGCAACCTAAAAGTTAAGTCATGTATTTAAGAGCTGTCCAAGCATTTAACCACATACACACTTGGGGCCATGATGACTTTCCTGAAAACCTTGTTCGAGTCCTTGACCACATCTCCCTTATATTCAATCTGAACTTTCCCTGATGCTGCTTTAAGACATTTTAATGCACATGGAACATTTGCTAATGGGAATCTGTGGCACAATAGGTCCCTTAATGTTTTTTTTTTAAGTGAAAAACTGTTGACTAACAAAAATAGGGATCACTCAAGCCAATTTAACATTGTCTGGAAGGCAAAAGTCATGCCAACTGAATTTAGAAATTATGAGTATGTTTTTAATTATGAGGATCATTGACATAGCCACTAGGAAAAATTATGTATTCCTTGCCACTTGTAGGAGGACTCATGTGACAGAGTGTAGAAGCTCACAGCATAGACATCCACATTTAGGTTAAGCACATAAATCTCCCTTACAGATAACTAAAAAAGCACACATTTTTAGGGAGTGATTCATCTTGTCCTAGAGTAGACAGCTAAACTAGGACAAACTAAAGTAGACTTCTCCAAAAGTCCTTATTGCAGTAGCTTACAGGGTAAAGGTAGCCACATGAGAGGAACCCTAATCTTAATAAACTTTAAAACAAATCAGAATATCCTTCTAGGAAACATAAGCTTTATTTTTAAGCACAGCTTCCAGATAAGGTACAAAGGCAACAACATTCTACAATATCACCATCCCTTCTGCCCTGAAATCTATTACACCTAAAACTGAAAACAGAACAGTTAAGAAATTATTATTAACTTCTCAGTACCTCTACTTTCAGTTTAAGTATGATGAACTTTTTTCTTCTGAATTCTAATGGAGGTTTATTATCACTTTTTGAAAATATTTGGTTATTCCCAGCATTTTATTCCATACATATTTCCTCTACAATGTCTTTTTGTTTTTCTTTAACAAGTTTTGTTATGCAGACAGTGAAAATAAGAGGATTTTTCTGAAAAATAATGTGTGTTAATGAAAACAGTCACAAAAAGTGAGTCTCAGAGTAAAACATACACCTTCAAAATTTCCCTACAATTGAAGCAATGACTCAAAAGAAAGTGAAAATATGAAGAGGCTATGGAAGACAGCTCTCCCAGCACATACCAGTGTAGTTAGCACACGTAACTGCCTTTAGTTATTGGAAAAGCAAATAAAATCAATCAAAAATATATATTTTAGTAGGATTAAATTAATACCTGCTTGAAATAGTTTTATATAAAAACTGAAAATGCTATGTCTTCTGGTATTTTCAGTCTTATTATAATGCTTATTTTGTGTTCAATGAATGTTCACATGAAGTTTTAATAGAATTTTCTTCAAGATGCACAGTCCAACATATTTTTTCAGAATGGTATTCTTTTGAATATGATGGTATAGGACAAAAAGAAGCAGGACAATAGAGGAGCTTGAAAATGTTACAAAAGGACATCTGTTTTTTCCTCCACTGTAACAAAGTAGGGAACGGAAATGGCATAGCATGGGAAGGAAGCACATTAACAGTGAGAAAGAGCAGGCAGTCCACAGATTCTTCTTCCATGCAGGTTTACATCAATTTGGAGAAGGGGCCTGTGGCCCATCAGAGCTGCAGACATAGTGATGCAAGTGTAAACTCTCTGGCACAGAACACAACGAAATGAATCAGATCTGTGTATCACTGACTAGCTGAGAGTAAGGAGCAAAGGGGTTACCTTAATTGGGCTTCCATCTGGAGTAAGAACCTCTTCTGAAAGCTCCATCATCTTCAGTGCCATCAGGGCAATGGCTTTGGCATGACTAAGGCTTTTCTTATGGAGCCCTGCTGCAACGCAGTACGCATCACCTATTGTTTCCACCTGCAGCAATCAGACAAACCCGGAGTTACGGTGTGATAATGAGAGGGGAACCCTGCCATTAGGGCTGCAATCAAACAGTTGCTTAAAACATGTGAGCAAAACACCCATAAATAAGCAATGAGATAAAAGAGCATAATTACCTGAGTCTGCAAACAGGTACAGTGAAAACCCAACAAGCAACAGCACAGTGTTTTATCACCTAATAACCAAAGAAGATTGTCTAGAATAGTGTATGGCATCGGCTGAGATATGACAACATTCTCCCACAGCAGTAACACAGAAAATTGCATTTTCCTAAATGAGAAATCACTTGCTGCTTCATTTTATACTATCCTGGCTGAGTTTGCTGTTGGGTAAGAGCAGCGCCACATAATTATAACTCATAATTAGTATTTGATATGCTAGAAAATTATAACAGGAAGAGAATTATAAAAAGCAAAACATCACCATAAAAAACAGTGAAGACTATCTAACTTCTCATTAGAGGGTAGCTCTTGCTGGTATAATTTATGAAGAGATGCTATTGCTACAGACTTTTGCCTGCACATTTGTCCCTTATTTTCAAATAAGAATTGATGTCTCTCTCTACCATGCAGGTTGTTTTACTCTGCATTCCCTTCCTTCAGCCACGAAGTTCAGCAGACAGAGCCCTCTGGTTTCTTCAGGCAGGCCTCACTGCTCTCTCATCCTGATTTGCTTTAAAAAGAGCTGGCCCCCAGGAGGAAGTGGGAGCAAAATTAATTGCAGCAGCCCTCTGGCTCTGGATAAAGGCAGCCTGAGAAACACTGCAGCCCTCTAGGCCTGCAGCTTTATTTACAGCATTGTGTTTTGCAGTCTGTTTGCTCACACATCTGTAACATTCTCACACAAAATCCATTAACATGACCCCAAGCAGACCTCAAGGATTAGTTTAGTTTTTGTGACATAACTAATCTGGCTTTCATTCTGCACACAACACTACAGGAATGCCAGAAAATGCTTCAGCAAAGACTAGGGTAAGAAGAAAGCAAGGAGTGAGAAAGCATTTATTCGGAGAATAAATATAGCTGATTCATCTTTCTGCAGAGAATCTACTAAGTAGTAGGCCTGGATCTTCTCAGATTAGTCTCCTGTGATAAACTGGTAAACTGGAAACAGTATCTCAATATAAATAATACCTGAAATAGTAAGCATCACATGTAAATGTACTGCTGTCTGCCTGTTTGCCATATCTCAGGATGACTGTCCACAAGCAGCAGACACTACCAAAGCCCTGCAGTTTAGGAGTTTATTTTTCCAAAGATAAATGGGTGGGCAAGAATATATCCATGGCTGGTGAAAAATGTAGAAACTGGGCAAAAAGACAAACAAGCACAGTGAGAAGTATCAGAAGTTAAAAAGACAGTCTCAAAGAAATAGATGTTTAAAAATACTCTAATTTGGAAGGAAGCATTAGCAGAAATCTATTGTCATTCTTTAAAATCATGAATAAACATCAGTAGGAATAGACTCAAAGAGCTTACTACAGAAAGAGCTGAGTCTGTGATGTCAAATACAAAAATTAAATAAAAATTCTGCTCCTTGTTGAATGTCCCAATTTCAGAACTGCTTTTCCACTAAAGTTGGTTGCATAGATGTGGGATCATATACTGTTCCTGCAGTGTTCAGACAAAGCTACTTATTTTGTTAGCTTCTTCCCCCTTGGAAATTTCCATAGCTGTAATTTAACAGCTAAATTCCACACACTGAATGTACTGTTCTACCAGAAAAATGGGACTGAAGCTGCCTCATATTCATCTTTATACAAAAATAAAAAGTGTAATAATGCCATTACTCTTTAAAGTGCTTGTCCCTATGGAGTTCATCCAACAGCAATACTGGAGAAGTAGGGGAAGGACTACGACAGCTTAGACTGACCTGGTAGTTCAAACTGGGTGTGATGAGTACTGACAGGTCTGTCTGATGATTTATCATTCTGTAACCCTGTTTTCAGTCACTTCTAGGGTCTTCCTCTACTAAGCATTTAAACTGAAATTTTCATTACGAGTACCTCCACGAAACTTTAACCTTGGTTCCATCCTTCTTCAAAACCAGATTTGACAAATCTTCCCAAAGTTCCAGGAGTTCTTGTAATTCAGATTGTCCATGGCATTTGCATTTGGTCCACTTGTATGGAGTCACAAAATTATTGAACGCTTTTGGTTGGGACACTTCAAGATTATCTAGTTTCAACTCCCCTGCCATGGACAGAGACACCTTCCACTAGACCAGGTTGCTCAGAGCCCCATCCAACCTGGCCTTGAGCACTTCCAAGGATGGGGCACCCACAGCTCCTCTGGGCAATCTGTTTCAGTGTCTCAACACCTTCATTGTGAAGAATTTCTTCCTTATATCAAATACTGTCACTTTTGGTTCACAACCAATACTGTTGTCTTGTAACAATAGGCCTTGGTAAAATGTCTCTCTCCATCTTTCTTGTAAGCCCCAATTATACATCAAAGGTCACAACAAGATCTTTTCTTTTCTGGGTGGAACAGCACAACTCTCTCAGCCTGTCTTCACAGGAGAGGCGCTCTAGCCCTCTGGTCATTTTTGTGGCCCTCCTCTGGACTGGCTCCAAGACATCCATGTCCCTTTTTTGCTTAGGGCACCAGAGCTGGATGCAGCACTGCAGGTGGGGTCTCACCAGAGCAGAGCAGGAATCACCTGCCTTGACCTGCTGACCACATTTTCTTTTGATGTATCACAGAGTATGGTTGGCTGTCTTTGGCTGCAAGTATACACTGCCAGCTCATGTCTAAGTTTTTATCTACCAATATTCCCAAGTCCTTCTTCAGAGGGATGGTCTAAATCCATTCATCCACCAGTCTGTACAAATACCAGAGATTGCCCTGAGCCAGATGCAGAACCTTCACTTGGCCTAGCTGAGCTTCACAAGGGTATATGAGGACATTAAAATAGAGACTGTAAAAGAGTGATACATCACAGTTCAGAATTTCACGCTGGGCCCTTGAGTGGGTCAGATGCACACAGGGAAGAAGGGAATTTCTCTTGTCTCAGCTGAGGAATAGCAAAGGACTAGAAATACAAAGTACTGCTCATAGCTTGCTCCAAAGTATTGCCTGGGTAGATCATGAAACTGTGCACACCACAGAGCAACCTACTCTATAAATATGCAATGCCAATAGGATAAAAAGAAAAGGCAGGCACTACTCAAAGTGTCTAAAAATTGCTGCACTCAGATTCATTTGATGCACTTTGAGATGATGATATACAGCAATAAAAGTCCAGAGAAAATCTCTACCATGTGATAAACTAGATTCTGAGTTTTTGACTTTGTAATGTGACTTTTAAGATGCATTAGTAGTAGTATATTCGATTTTTATATTCTTCCTAGATACATATGCAGGAAAAGATATCTTGCTTTCAATCGTTTAAGACTGGAATGCCTTATGCTCCTTCTTTAAAAAAGTATTAATATTCTTCTGAATATTAAAGCCGTTTTTGCAGATGACTGACAGTTTACCATTAATAAGAATTGGGGTTGGGTGTTTGTTGTTTTGTTTTTTTTTTTTTAATTAACCTATAGTTTTTTACTGCTCCTAGTAGTTCTAGCTACACACTGATTGCCTGGACAACTGTTACCAACTTTTCATCCCTTTTCACCGATTTACACTTACCATAACCAGGTTCAATGGAGTTTTCATTAACTGGGAATTAATACACAGTATCATAAAAAAGAAGGTGAACTTGGATTTCAAGAAAAAGACCAGTTTCTAAAAACTGCATAACAGAATTTTTATTCTTAACTAGCAAATGAAGAATCCAGGAAACTTTGCAGCTACTTACACCGCTATACAAAAGCCTCCTCTAAAGCCTTCTTTAACTCTCAAGTCACTGGAACTGTCCAAATGTTTTCCAGTCAGGCCCTCAAAAAATCTTATATTAAAATTAATAATTAGTTGAAGTGCTGTGTACTCTACAGTTCAGGAAAACTTTCCAGACTGGTCTCCCAACACTGCTGAATACTGAAGAGTGATAATGCATCCAATTGCAGCAGGAAGCAAACATCTCCTGCTTTCAAGAAGTCATTTTCTATATAGCCAGCTTCTGTTAGTCATCAGTAGATACTGTATGCCTGCTTTAGATGTGAACAGCAATTTTTACAGAGGGGGAACCCTATAGTAATTGTCTTACAGTCACTTACCCTTAATTCATAACCATTTGAGATGGAAAGTGATTTGCAGATCAATTCAGTAGCACAGAAGTCAAAATGTAATTCCTCTAATTCTAAAGTGCCAGAGAAAAGAGATTAACAACCTGATCCCTGGGCAGCTCCAACAGGTCTCTTCCAATTATCAGTAGCTAAAACTTATGCTGTCTTTTCTTATTAAACAGAGAAACTGGAAGTTTTAGCCAAATGATGTTCATGCATATAAAGTCAGGGTGTTGTTTCAGTGACAGTTTTTAAGGGAAAATGTGGCGCAGTGATGTAACATCCCTGCTTTGCATCCTTCATCCTGAATTCATGAATATGCACCAGCCATTAACTTTCTGAACTTCTAGAGGTAACAAAAAAAATGAAGTGTCACACTTCATTTCACAGAGTGTCATACATGGGGCAGAGATACCATTTTTTTTAAGCGAGACCTGAAATAGCAGGCTGAAGATTTTTCACCTAAAATACTCACGAATTCAAACATTCAATTCTAATGAGTCCCACTCAGAACCTTTTTCAAAGCACAGCTTGGAAATAAACATAAAAAATGTAATTGCACGGGTCACTCTGAGGCAATTCTAATCTGAAATTTCTACTGCAATCAGAAATATTAAATACATTGAAAGAAGTAGCTGGAGGGAGAACAGGCTGGAGTTTTAGTCCTGTCTCTCTCATCAGGTTTCCTGTGAAAACCTAATACATAATTTGTATTAGAACTATTACAATGGAGTACTCACTACTATTTTTTCAGGTAAGAGACATAAATAAGTCTGAGTGCAGTTTGTGTGTTTTTAATGGGTTAAATTATACTGATATCAATCAGGCTTCTTTGTTTACAATCAAAATGAAATACATACCAAAAATGGGTCTGAAAATTCAAAAGTTTCTGTCTTTTTTCAGGAAGAAAACCTACCTTTAACAGCATGTCTTTTGTAGATCCTTCACCTTCCTCTGAAGGGTACTTATATACTATTGTTTTCATCTCTAAAATACTCAGAGGGCTGCCTACAGATTTATTATCTCACTCGTAAGGGTTGTAATATCTAGTACCCATTTAACCTAAAATAATTTATGTCACTCTCCTTTATAGCCTAATGGTGTTTTTTTAAAAAATAAATTGGAAATAAAAAGTGAGACTGCTTTCCAGTTCAGGATAAAGAACCACAGGATATTCCTGCTACACACAGATGACCAGAATATAGGATTACTTTGGAAAGCAAATATGTAAGAATTTAATATCAAATGTTTGTTAAAGGTTTCTCTTCATTGAAAAAAGGGTCATGTTTGAGGAAAAATATATTATACATTTATATATATACATCTATGTGTAATCTATATAAGTGTATCATACACATAAAGTTTAGATAGAATAACCAGACTTAGATATTCTTTAGCCATGTCTTGATTTCTTACCCTTCTTTTTATAGAGTAACAGATGTTTCTTCCAATTGAATTGAGTTTCCATATGCATCAAATCTCGCTTGTGGTCTCCCCCCTTTCTGCTATTTTAATCACCAGAAATATTTATTTCTGCTTAAGTAAGTATGTGTTCATAATCACTGTAATTTTAAGTTGGCAAGGAAACTTGGAATATTAAACAATTTTTCTATGCTCCACACCCTGTTTACAGACACAGTGTACAAAGTATAAGTTATGTTTAGCTGGAGAGAAGATCATTACTAAATTGTTTCTTATCACATATGAGTAATCTGCCAATAGCCTGAAACTATCCTACTGCTGGGAGATATAGTCTATAAAACTTTATTTTGTAAAACTGAAATAATAACAAACAGCAGTTGCAATTATATCAGTTTCCTCTTAAAGAGCTTGAAAGTGAGGAAAACAGAAATAATGAACAGGGAAAGGGGTAATGCTTTAGCTAATTGCAGTTTAATGCTCTTCTGTTCATCACTGAACTATTCTCTCTGAGAAAACTAACTTTTCTAGTTTGTGGTCCTTTTTTAACCTGCACTGAAGAGCATTATTCTCCACCTTAACCTGCCTCTCCTTCTGCCTGTTTCCTATGCATCTTTACCTTCTCCCACAAAAATACAGACACACTGTTCTCAGCGCATAAAATGTTTACTGAGCAGTTAACACTTTTCAAAACATAGTATATTAAAAAAAATCTAGAATTTTAAAATATATCTGTTTTTTATAAGAAAATCTGTGGGGTGTTTTTCCTGATAATAACATTATTTGCACCTGCATCAACCTACAGTTGATACCAAACAGGGGAGACAGGTCAATTGTCAATTTGCTCTAGGGCTGGGCTGTCATCCTGAGTGACTTTAACAGGCAGGATGAAGCTTATGAAATTCAGTAAGGACATGTGCAAAGTCCTGTCCCTGGGAAAGAATTTCTCTGGAACTGATACAGCCAACTTCCTGAAGAGTGGCTCTTTGGGAGAGACCCCAGGGGTCTTGCTGGGCAGTAAATGTCACATGGGCCGGGAGCCAGTCCTGGAAGCAAAGAGGGACAACGACATTCTGGATGTACGAACAGAGGCCAGGGAAGTGCTAATCAGCCCTCACTCAGCACTTGTTAGATACCACATCCACTCTGGGGGTCCTCGGTGCAAGGCAGAGATTGATAAACTGGATCCAACTCTTTGGGGCCAGCAAGATGGGGGCTGGAGCACCTGGGAAAACGGGCTGGGAGAGCTGAGCTTGTCCAGACTGCAGCAGACATGGTTTCATGGCACTTGAGGGGATACAAGTGGGCCTTCCACAGCGGTGGAGGGTGAGAGAGCAAGAGAAAAAATGAAATCAGCATCTTTATGAATTAGGAAACAGGGAAACCTGTGAAACTTACTGACAAAAAGGTCTTACTCAGATAAAAAGAAGCTTTTTAAAGCAATCAAGCATCTACAGACAGTGAAGATTTCCACAGATACTTCAGCAAACATGGGGATAAGGAACATAATCTTTTTATTTTAGGTGGTAAATCTCAAAATGAAAATGCTATAAAGAAATTTGCTGTATGAGCCTGACATTTCATAAGTAGCTCACAAAGCATCTTTTATTTCTTCAAGCAACCACATTCAGTACAAGTGCAGACCATTATAATGCACTATTTTGGCAGATTCTAAGATAATCCAAGTTATAACTATATGGTATTCCCTGTTCTCAAATACATCCATTAATTGTGTTACTAATTGTTTCAGTGGGACTGAGCAATGACGAGGTGTTTTGACAACAATCATCACATTCATTCATATAATGTATAGAAATTCAGGCTTTGAATTAATCACTTAAGTATTCTAAGGGACCCTACTGAGAGACAACAGAATATCTCTGCCAGTGGTGATGGGAGTTACTCCAGTGGCACTGTAACAAAAATCAAGGAAGGCAGGAAGAAATAACTTGAGTGGATACTGATTGTATGAGAGAAATCAAAATGCAGAAAAAATTCCTTTAGCCCAGTTAAAATACACTCTATGCATTAACTATAACATGGCATCAAACTATAACATTATTAAATAACCATAAAACACATGAAAAGTAGATGGCACTAGCAGAAAGAAGCAGTATTTCAGCTGCAGCTGCATCTTACAGACCGTAAACTGCCAAGATGTAGCAGCTGTAATCTACACAGGTGAGATTCAGTTCACCTAACCAGAAATATGTCTAATGTAGCAATTTGAATATGAGCTATTCCCTCGCAATTCTCTTCACAATCAATGAAGCCAATGGGAACTCTTGCAGTTACCGGACCTGTGCTAAGAACCTCCTTCATAAACAAAAGTCTAACACTTAAAAACATTCACACTTACCCTATAAAATCAAACATTCCTGTGTTGACTGTGAGAACAAGCCTAATTATTAATTCTACGCTAAAAGTAGCATATTTTCACCTCTACCTCAGAACTGTAAAAAAGGAAGAATTAGCAAGACTATGTGAAGAGGCAGAAGGGCAGATTGAACCTCTGAAGGTCACAGAGGCAGGTCAATTTTAAAAGGAGGACATGGCAAGTTCTGCAAAATCAAACAGTCCTTTAGGAAAGCTGATCTCTAGATTGTCAGAGGAACCAGTGGAAAAACCTTCTACACTCCAGAGATCAGTTTCCTTTCCAGTCTTCGATATTAATCCAGAAAAGCATTTATTAGAGGTATAAACCTTAAGTGATTCTTATGATGACCTTAACAGCAAAATCAAAGCCTTCTAGCATATTATTTTGATTTGAAGACCTGGATTGCGTTTCTTAATGAGCAAAGTCAAAGTTCTATTTCTACTCCTCAGCCTAGACTTACTGGAGCACATCTTAGCTTCCTGCACACCCAGGCTGCACTTCCATGGCAGCATATAAATATTAAAGGCGATGGTTTTATAAGTTTCATCCCAGCATGAGGCCAAAATTCAGGATATGAATGACCACTGGAAATTATCAGGGCCTACAGTAAAGACCTATACTTTCACACAATATTCATTATCCTGTTTATCCATATTTCATTCCATCTGCAAGACTGAACTACACAGTACCTCAAAACTATGTACTTCTTCTATGAAAGCTGAAATGTCTTCCTTCTAAAGGAATTCAGTCAAATTCAGCTTCAAGATGAAATTCTTGCAAGTCTGACTGTAAAGGAAACCTTTGAAGTTATTAGTATCTCCCAGTGGCTTTTCTTTCATCTGTTTTCTGCCCTAAGTTGTACCGCAGGAGAATACAGAAAAGGCTGTGGTATGTGGCAACATGGTGCTTCAGACTTTTCATTTGGGCTTTATTATTCCTGTCCATGACTTCTAGTCCAGCAGCAAACAGGACAGATTTTAACTGGTATGGGACAAAAACTGAAGAAAATGGAGATTCTGTCCTTTTTTTGTTTTCAGTCAGCAATCTCAGCACTCATCACAGGAACGATTTATTTGATATTCATATTCTACCTCAAGATGTCATTGACATCTCCCATATTTCCTTCTACCCAAATCATTCTCACAGTATCTCTGCAGATCAGTCATAACCTTACAATGTTCTAATTCTTGATGGAGCTCACATTACCAAGTGTCAGTCATACAAAAATGAAGCTTTAATTCAGTATACTCATCTATACTCTTTCTATAGTAACTGAAGAGAAAAATGAATTTTCAAGGCATGACGCATTCCATCCTGAATTCTGTAAACCTCTTTTTTTTCCCATTTACTACAGCAGGATGCACATGTGTGTGTCTTTGCTTAATTGCATGCATTCATGCCCAGACTGTCATTTGATATGCAAGACTCCTCCCATGCTGTCACCAGCATGCTTTTCTGGGCACTGCCTGAAAAACAGGTTTATGTGGGCCACAGGCTTAGTTTGTGAGACTCCCAGAAGACTGTAGGGGAGCTCTGTGCCTTTGACAGGGCAGCACAGTGGGCATGTTCCCGCTCCCACAGCGTACCCTAAGCCAGGAGGACTGCATGAGTGTGCTGACTGCTAGTGCCACGATACCATTGCTCAGCACAACAGCAAGATTCTGCTTAGCTCAGAAAGCCCTGGGTCTGGCCATGCATATTTTGGCATGCAGGTCAGGGGATGTTATTAATCACTAAGCGCAGGGAGAGCAGATGTGAAGTATTTTGGGCAGCTTATGGTACAAAGACTTGAACAAGTCATTTAATCTAAAACACAGATTCTAAGGAAAGAAATAACAAATAAACATGCCGGAGGGAAACCAGATAAGGTTATTTCCCTGTGACATTAAGTATGTGTGCTCTTTCTCCGGAGGTGGTGTAAGTGCAGTTCAGAAAAGCCTCCTCTGAGCTTGGACTAGGTATTCTTGATCCTGAGGTAGGTCTAGATCCACATTTCTGTCTACATTGCAATGAGTGAATACTGTCCTTTTTCAAATGAAACAAAATCTATTTGGTTTTGTGCTGTTTCTGAATACAAATTAAAGCCTAATTCTGTTTACATTTTCAAGTTTTCTCTAAATTTTTTCTACTGCAAAGATTTGTCAGCAAAGCTTTGAAACAGTTGAATTTTGCAACGCTGCTTAAGCTTAACAATATCCTTCAGCATACAGCACTATTTATAGATTTCCAAATCTCTGGTATATTATAAAAAACTTTCTGCTTTGGAAAGGATTATAAAGTTTTCAAGATAGGATCTGAGAACACAATTGCTTTCAAAGAATGTCCTTCAGTTTTTACTTAGTGTTTCACTCTCTTAGCTTCTGTCTCTAATGTTTTTAAAATCAATTCCTAGGCAGTGAAATCTTGTGCCCAAGTTTCAAGGTAACTTTGCAACACTTTTATGACATGACATTTCGCTTTTGGAAATACTTCAGGAAAACTCCTCCTGTGTGAGAAGGGAAGGATTACAGGCATCCACCTATGAAATTCAGAACTCTGTTATTCTTGTAAAGCTCATTTTTCAAAAGAAGTGACTTCCTATAAAACCAAGCTGCTTTCCCAGGAGCCTAATTAAGAAGCAATTGCTCTTACCAGGCCTGAGGGCATCTTATTTTTAGTGAATTTAATGATGTTACACACTGGCAAGTTCAGGAGCATTTTGCAGGAAGAGCTGTGTTTGAACTCTTTCTAAAGCACCTACTTAGCAGTCTTAAGCACAGATCTTTCAGTATGCAATATATGGAGAAACTCTTTCATCTACACTGTAATTCAGAGTGCTACTTCCTTTATAGAAGAAAAAAGGCAAACAGTACTTGCCATGTAGAATTACTACCTAGTATCTTAAAAGAGGGGTTTTTTTCAGTAGTTAAAGGAGTCATGCCAGAAGACTTGCGATCTACATGACACCAGCATCAGGTCTGCACACAACAGCCACGGAATACAAAATTCACAGTGTATAAATGATTTCTCTCTTCTGCAGGCAAATATGAAACTGCAAAAATCAGACCAATTATCTCTGATGAACAGAAAACTTCCTGGCTGGCATTCTGCCTATTGCAATATCAAAGTGCAGAACTACTTAACAAAACAAGAAAATATTAAAATAATCATGTACGACCCAAGACACACATTTCAGTTTAATGTGATTGTCCTTCTCTCAGTGTAAGTGTGGTCTTAATTTGCCAGAGGTATCTCCAGTATTTAAACTCCTAGTGAACCAGAACACCCTCCTCAAGGTTATGCAGGCTTTAATTTATGTGTCCTGAAATTCCTATGTCATCCAGTTTCTATAAACTTACTTAAGTATCCTCCATGTTAATTTAAATAATTTAATAAATTAAGGTACAGTTATGAAAGCTATTTGCATGAATGAAAATGTTGCATCTTGGTACATGATAGTCCAGCCAGAGTGCTAAAAAATGAAAAGGGCCAAAGCAGATGGAAAGTGAAATTAATTTTCTCCAGTCCCTCAGAGGTACTAAAATTTAGAAGGTGGAAAAACTGGACAGAATAAAACAAAGGACATAGCATCAGGGACATAGCATCTGTGTGCTGCAAGAGGGAATGCCCTTGGCCATACCTCCTGTCTGGCCGCAGTATGTGGGCTGGCTCCTCAGTTTGGAGCAGGGAGGACACCCTTCTCGGTCCTATTCAAGTTAAAGCTTATAGCCAGGCTTCACATACAAACTGAGGACTTGGAAAGTGCTCACAGGACCTGTAAGCTGGACACAGACTCTAAGGCTCCTATGCAACTTGAGAGAAATGGACCAGGGCAGTTACAAACAAAAGTGTGCATTCCAGATGAGAGAAAAGTGAAAGGAGAGAGACCAAAAAAAGAAAAAAAAGAGATGGAACTATATACAAGTATGGTATTAGTGAAGAAGTAGAGAAGTAGTTGTATACAGAAACAGAAGTCCTAGGCTCTTTAGAGGATTCTTGGGTGATGTATTGCAGGAGAACATGCACAGATGTTTTAGTGCTTTGTGCAGGGCTGTGTGTTTATAAAGCAAAGAATAACTCTTCTGGAGCCTGAGTGTCTGTTTGCTTCATTTGCAGATCTCCCTGAAGACAGAAAGTGTAAATCGTCCACAAGGCTGGAGAAAAATATATGCTTAAAGGAATGGGAAGTCTTAAAATATTCTTGAGTTCTTGGGTGGTGTTACACCAGATCTGCAGGGAAAATCTGTGGAACATTTTGTGTTTCTTTTTTTTTTTCCCTTAGGGTTTTTCTTCCCCTTAACCCAAGAACACTTCTGAGTTCCCCAAAGAGAGAGCTGCCCTGGCTTTGCTCTAACTTCATACTGGAGTGAGACATGCCAGCGTGCCAGCAAGTCCAGGTACAGACAAAGACTGCAAGGAGGAGAAAGTGTCAGAGCCAGCTCAGAGACAGGAGAAAAAAGGTTCAGGAACCCTTCATGGTGGGACCCAAACAGAGCAGTGTGCTGAAGACAGCTCTACCAGGCTGGGTGGACTGCAGGGAAAGCAAGCTTCTGGGCTATGGAATCTCTTTCTGTTGCCCATTTTCATCTACTACACATTCAAAACCCACTGACTTTAAGCTATCAGGAAGAAGCAACACCTAGTTCACTGCTAATCCTCAGAACTGCACCATTCAATTTTTATAAAAAGGTATCTTGTAATATTTTATGTGTTCTGTATTGCTCATGTAAGAGTATCACTATCATTTTATATAACTTAATTGCATTTCCTGCATTTTGCAAATGCCTAAGCTGAAGTTCAGAATTTTAAAACTTCTCAAAATGGCCATGTATTTGCACAGAACTTAAAAGATTAAAGCTGGATGGAAAGATGGCAACAATAGTGGCCATAGATTTTACATGAAAACTTGGAGACTAAGTTTTTTTACTTATGAAACATAAAGCATGGAAAACTTCAGAATAATCTGAAGCTCATGACTCTGCTTACTGGAGTATTCTTTAGTCATTATAGCACTGATAGTAAGGTTGAGAACATTTATTTGAGTACAAGTATGTACAACTACTTGTATTTGAGTACAAGATGTATTAGTTCTCAAGAGGGAACAGTCATGGCACTGAGAGTGTACTGGTATTTTCTGTAAAATGCGTACAGATTTCTGCAACTTAAACTACCAGTACAGAAATGCAAAGTTATATTCTTAGAAAATGGGAGCTTAAAATTACATTTCAAATAAAAAACATTTTTACATATAAACATTTTTCAAAACTGGTATCAGTCTTGGAATGACTGCAGGTAAGTCATTCCCATCATTTTTTTAGTCTTGGGTCTTTACAATGGGCAAACATTAAGGCTGTATATAGTGTTAGGCATATAAAATCAGAAAATAAAGATAAGCAACATACTAAGTGTATCATGTTGCCAGGAATAAAAACTCATGGAAGCTGCATGTGGTACTGCTCAGAGAGAGTGCCAGTTCTGCCAAATAATGAAACCAAAAAGAATGCAGGAATCCACACAGCACAGTGGTGGATTCTACTACAAAATGAATGTATGTAATTATACTGTCTCATATAAATAATCAATAAACTTTCAATTAAAATCTTTATGATTAAGATGTATAGCAAAAAATTCTGGCAGCTGACCACAGATCATTTTCAAAAAACATTTAGGACTCTCTGCTTAGACAAGGAAAGTGGGACTTAGGACTTCAGAGAAAGTGAAGTATAGCATCAGAGAAAATCTATTATGTCTTCAAGGACAAATTCTGCTCTGTTTAGAGAAAGGACAAAGAAACTAAAACCTACAGGATCAGGCCTGGTTCTGCTCTGTTTGGCTTGACACTACCCAGCCATGCAGCCAAAAAAACATGCACAATAAATGCTGCCTTTAAATAAATGCTGCCTTTACACAGTTAAAGGGTGCAAGAGGGAAATGCTTCAGAAAGGAAACTGAGGGGGACAGAGCTGAGAAAGTAAGCCTACAAAGGCAGAAGGACTCAACAAGAAACAAATATTGTAAATGAGCCAATGTCAAATACATACTACATGAAGGAGAAACAGAAGCTGTGGGAATCTTAAGCAGGGAAGATTTCAGACTGCAGGGTTAAGTCTAAATGCCAGAAGACATGGCTGCAGCATATCTAAAGAGCTTGTTTGATAAAGAGATGGCTTAACTGAAGCACCATTTCCCAGTCCTTGGCTGATAAACAACAGGAACTCAGAGGCAGAGAAAAACAGGTCAAAAGAGGCCAACAAGTACATATTTTACCCAAAGCCACAGCTTTCAAAATGTACTGAGAAATCTCTCCCATGACTTCTGCTTCTGGAGTCCATGCTTTTACTTGCATGTCCACAAACACCAGCTTGCCAAGCATCTGCAGCTACACTGACCTGGACTGCACTCTTGGCTTGACTTTTTCTCCCACTCCTCAACCTCAAGCCAAATAAAATTAGCTCTGATAGTCAGCAGCCCCAGATTCCAAATGCATCACCAGGTCTCAGCTCTTTCACGTCACTGTTCTTCTATGATTATCATGAGCATGTCCCTCCTAATATTTTCACCAAGGCTATATGTCACCAGATTTTTTCCCAAGTTTCTAAAACACAGATTCTTCTAGACTGCTAAAACTGCCACCCAGGCTCATAGCACTGTGCATCTCAATTACGGCAATGCTCCTCCTCAGCCTGGACAAATGTAATTTGTCATCATTGCTATCCATTCAAAATGCTGCTGTGAAATTCATCTTCTGAGCCCATCATCTGTCCGTGTCATTCTCACCTGTGCCTCCATCCACTGGGTAAGCTTTCCCTACCTCATCAGTTATAGCTACTTACTTCGGTTTCCAGGAAATTTCAAGGTCTAACTCATCACCCTTCAGCTCTCTCCAAGCATTTTCAGTCTGTATCCAAGAGCTTTTTATGCTTGCCCTCTATGTCTGATTAGTTGAATGTGAGAATCTTTGTTCTTTCTATGCCATATTCCTCTATAAACATCCCCGGATGAACAGTATGAGACAAATGAAAATACTATGTTCATTGCCGGATTCGAAGCAGTGAGGTTCTGAACACAAAATTCTGTAACAGTAAAGCTGGGTAAATAATTTACAGCATGGAATTTATTTGTCGTATTTTACTTAATTTTCTGTTTACAAAATGGTGCATTTAGTATTCAGATGTGTCCACCAAATAATCTTTGCAAATTATTCTTGCCATGCTGCTTAAAAACAACCAAATTTAAAAATGTTTATGTATTTAGGTCACATGATAAATTTCTGTACCCTAATTACACAAATATATCTTTGAGGTGGCATGGGTACAAGTAGTGGTGATTAAGTATCTAAAATTCACTACCTGACAATAACTTCAAAAATCATAATTGTTGTGGTGGTGATTATTCCTATGCATAAATATTCCTTCTTAGTGTTCTCAGAGGATTCAACCAACCTTCTTTGCAGTAAGATCATAGAGTTTTGCATACTTTATATCCTATTCCCATGCAGCTGTCATTTTCAACAAAGGGTATTCTGAATGCTTCAAAACAGCTGAAATGAATCACCTGAGAACACAGTGAGTGAACACACAGCATGTGAAGCAGGGTCACCAGGTACCCTCCTGACTCTGGGTTAGAAGTTCCTCAAGTCCTCTTCCTGATGCTGGGTCATAATCGAGTGCAGCAACATTAGATTAACACACACTGAGATCACACTCACCATCTTTTCTGACAGCATCACCACAACAGTTTTCAAATTAGGGCTGGTACCTTCCACTGCATTCATGTCCCAAGATGGCCTTTGGCTTCTGAGCATTAGGAAAACAAACCCCTAAACCAGGAGCTCAAAACTTCTTTATAGTGTACTTGTTTACTTTGGTAAACTGCCCTACCAACCTTTAGCTATACCATTTTCAGTTTTATCTGTGGTACATGATGTAGCTTTTCAGCCATGATTATTATTTGGATGGGTAGTAATTATTTTTCAATTCCTTTTAAAGTGCATTAAAGGCTAGAAATGAAAGGAGCAGGACATTTTTGAGACCTTTTTCTCTACAGCCTGTCAACAAATACTATATTAAATAGTTTGAAAACTGTTAGTTTGCAAACCTCAGGCATGTAATAAAGTCAATATATAATTTTACAACCATATCTCTTTTCTCTTGTGCATTAACATATAAAAAGAGACTTGCTCTATTTCTTCTATCACAATATTAAAGGCATTCCATATACAAAACAGTCTGTAGGTTTCACAGGATAATTACTGCTAATATCTTCAGTGCATTTATTAAATTCTACCTCCCCCTTTTTTTCTCTCAAATACACACTGGACACCAAATCCATTTAAGAGAAGTGGAGATGAGCTCTCTAAGAGTTCTCTAATGGGACCAGCATGTGTGACATTTCCTTTGGAGCATGGCACACCAGCACCATGTCCCATTCATTATGTTTACTATGCATAGACATCTGCTGTCCTCTTCCTGTTTTTCAGTGGAAGTTGAAGTTCCTTATAATAACTTTTTTTAGTGAATGGTCTGCTCCTTATGGAAAATTTTAGTTCTTTCAAAGGAAAGATGCCTAAATGCCTAAACCCTAAACCATTCAAGTTGAAAGTGAGTGCCTCCTAGGAGCTGAAGCCTGAGTTAGGATTCATCACTGTGCACTTTTTCACTGTTAGAATGCTGTGGTTGATGTGTCATCTAAAGAAAACCAGGCTACAACACAGGAGATGTGTATTTCTACAAGAAAATGGGAATATAAGGCCAATATTCCTATGGGAGTATCATGAAGACCATTCTATATTCAAGCATTTGAGTTTCAATGGTCATATTTCAGATCTGGGTTTTTTTACACATAAAACAAAAATACTGCCTCTATATTTTTCTGAGGAAGGTCTGCAATTCATGAAGAAAGCTACTGGGATTTTTTTTCTGCCCTCATTTCAGTTATGTTTTGCTAGGTTAGGACTTGAGCTGTTACCTTGTAGATGTCAAGGAATCCACACTGGTGGTCGAAGCGCGTGTAGAGCTCGTTGAGCATGCTGATGACCTGCATGGGCGTGCACTGGGCACAGATGGCAGTGAAGCCAACAATGTCCGAGAAGAGCATGGTCACATCATCAAACTTCCTGGCCTGAACCTGCTGCCCCTGCCACAACTGCTGAGCCACCTCTTCAGGGAAAATAGAAATAAGGAGATCTACTGTCTTCTTTTTCTCCTCTTCCAGGGCTTGGTGTGTACATTCGAGTGTTGCCTTCAGCTTATCCATTCGTTTTTTCAAGCCATCCTGTGCCTTTGCTTGCTCCCCAACCAGTATGACATCACGAGTAGCATCATGGATAGGTATGTCCGAAAGATGGAGGCCTCGGCCCATCAGCTCATCCAGCTTGTCCACACAGGGGGATCCCAGAAACAATATAGAGTTTGATTCTGGCACATGAATCATTTGTCCTTTAATTTCCATCACCTGTAAAACAAAAAGAAAGAGTTTAGACAAGGGGAAAAATCAACTTATAGATGCGGATCCTCATTCTACTTTCTCTGTCTTTTCAGCTAAAACAATTAACTGTAGCCTTTTGCACAGAAGCCTTTTGCACTCACCCACTCAAGTAATGAGACTCGCGGTCTGCTCACCAAACTGAGTCAGAAAATAACCTAAATTGACACAAAAGTATTCCCAAATCAGATGTTGGATTTTGTTTGTACCCAATTAAATAAGAAAGCAATAATATGTATTCTCAGAGTGCCGTCTAAATAATGCTCCTGGATGTACCTGGACTTACAAGCAAATTTCTGAGTTGTTCTTTCTCTGTTACTTAGCTATAAATTACAAAAAGCAAAAGAAGGGAAGAGAAATTGCAACTGTCTGAAAGCAGGTTAGTGAAATGAAGTGCCTTCTGTTCTTTTTCAGCAAAATATCTAATACAAGTCAATTGTGGCCATTTTATAAAGGAATCAGATAAAAATAGATGTGAAAAACAGCTCTATAAAATAACAAATGGCATGGAAATATCGTACTAGTCCTCCTGTTTCCTGTTTTCCTTCTCATACATGCAGACTCAGTTAGAATCTACAGATTTCTTGGTAACAGAGCTTCATCCAATTTGTATTTGTGGGATAGCAGAAGGTACAGTAGGGAAGGAGCATCAGGTGGCTCATCACACTGGTTGATAGCTGTTGCATTAGCCTGTTAGATGTCTAGATGTTTTGAGCACTGTCCAAGGGTGGATATCACTGAGGCCGTGGATTGTCACCTCTTGCTCCACGATGGCAGTCAAGCACAAAACTGCCAGACTGAAATGGACACTGAAAACTAAATTAAATCAGACAAACTGTATCTCTTTGTAAAAACAGCTTGCCATAGCCTCTGTCATGAAAAACAACTCCATTAATGTTTCCATTCCAGGACTGCACAAAGACCAGGGTAATAGTGTGCAAGGTGATCTAGAAATACCCACAGGCCTTACCCTGAGGATCTCACAGTCAATACAGGCACAACACACAAACCTTGTGCACCTAAGCAGTGTTAGGCACCATAATGCCTTGTATGTGTGTTTTCTATTCCACATAATATCTTAAAATGAAAAGGCCTCCTCCGGTCACCATTTCTTTCATCATGTAGCCATTTGCTTGCTGTCACATTATTCACTTATCATTTAATCCTCCTTCCATCCTGCCAAGCAAAATGGAAAAACCTCCATCAGGGAATCCAGAGGTGTCTGTAATAATGATGTGATTTAAGAGTCCAGTGGTCTGAAAGCTCCTGCTGAGGTGACAGGTAATCCTACATGGTACTTCCATGTCTAGGGGAGATTTAAGGAAGCACCTCTTTCTATCAGTTGTTTTTACATAAGGTTTACACAATATTTTAATACATAATGCTGTCATTGTAAACTCTATGGCAACATGAGAACTGAGCCTATCCTGTCCCTATTGCCCTCTGCCTTCTCTGCTAGCAACCTAACATTCAACTCCTGATGTCAGCCAGGGAACTCAGCAAGTGAAAATAATAAATGCAAGTCATTAAAATTGTCAAATTTTCTAATTTATTTTCCTGCACACCTACTAATATTTACATTCCTAAGCCTTGCTTCCTCAGCTTCACTCTGGGACATTCATCTCAGTGAGAAAGCCAGTCAGCTAACTGCATGAGCTGATTTAATGCTCCATGGCAAAGTGTTCTTTTTCTACTTTTGAAACATGGCTCCCTGGGAAATAGTATGCTTTCTGCATGCATGCAGCCTCATGCTTCCAAAAGGGCACATGCAAAATTGTTTTAACTCCGAAGTACAAGTTGCCAAATATGAAATACATGGTACAGCATTTCTAAATTCTCTTCCTATTTTGTTCCCCTGTGCCGGAGAGTTTTCTGTTTGTTGATTTTCACTCTTGTGCAAAATAAAAGTATCTCATATTGCCTCTTCCATCACTTCCTCACTTGAATCTTCCATCTCCTGGTGAAAACAGGGTGTTTTCAGCTCAGGAGGATAGAGAGAGTGTGACCACAGAGCCTGGCTGAGCCAGCCTAGCCTGGGCTTGAGCTGCATGTCAGCAAGGCAAGGCACCTGGCTTGGAGGTGTGTTTCTCCTGTTAACCTGCTGCGAGACTAGAAGAAAATCAATGCATCCCCCTGTGCTCCCACTTTGCCTCTGTCAATTTGAGGTGTTAAACTCTTTGATGTGATCACTGTCTGTGTTAATATATTGTGCCAACTTTCCCTGGGTGGACTTTTCTCAGGAAACACTGACTGTGTAAATAATGTACGAAATAGGCACTGTGCTCTGCTTCTGGGTAACCTCAGGCAAATTATCAATCCTGACTTCTTATGTGGCCTTTCAGCACAGCAGGAACAATGCTATTGACCACCCTGTAAGACACTTGGAAACTTATGTGTGAAAAGCAATAAAAGACACACCATCCTGTAAAATGCCTAACTAATAATAACCAAGTGAGCTGCCCCCTCTTCAACAAGGTTGTTTCCAGAGCATTCTGAGAAATTTCTGCAAAGATATTCTCAGTACAAAACTGATTAGCTTCCTAAAACTGTCAAAGGTTCAGTGATATTTCAGCTTTATCCCCTAAATTATCACATGTTCTGTTTAACAGGAATCGTTGATGTTTCCTATCACTTCATGTTACATTAGTGACTTTGTCGTCCTGCTCTCTCTTGATGACTGATGAATGTTTTAGAAAATAGCCTGCCAGTCTCTTCAAGCTGCCAAATCAGGGAACAGGACAGCAGAAAAAAAAACTGCCCCAGATTTCCTGGGGCAAAACACTAAGGTCTTGTAAAGAACAACAGTAGAGAAGAGTTAAGACTGCATCACTCTTACCAGCTTTTGCAAAGCCCTTTTCTTCCCAAAGAAGTTTCAGAGATGAAACAGACATTTTCTAGCAGACTTCAGTCTGCAACTGCGATCCAGCAGGACCTCCATCTATTTTCTTTGATTTTTCGTGCTTCTTATATTCTTCATTTTTATCTAAAAATATAGCTGATCTTACAGGATATCAGGTTTGCCTGAAGCTCGCCATAGTAAGTCACACTTCTGGGCACCTCCCCAAAGCTGGACAGCTTTACACCTGGACCATAAGCCTACAGGCAAGCAGGATGGCATCATCCATCTTCCTTGTAAGCAGGGAAAGATAGAAACATTTCTGTCATCAGTTTTATTTCATTACTGCTACATTTCATTGCCTTCCTGTCTCTTTAATTATATTCTCACTGAATAAAATGAGACTAATTCTACCATTTTCAGAGGACATTCCACTGATTTACAGTGGTGCAAGAGAACATTTTGAAAAGAGCAGTTATATATATCATATTTTACAGTCTTACGTTGCAGTGAAATGACAGCGCAGCCTAAGGAGCTCTGGGATGAAAAACAAAAACCCTGTCACTGAAAGAAAGGGAGCAAATGGTTCCTGATTCCAGGGTACTCTTTCAGTGTCTCTCCCCAAAGACCCAGCTCAGAAATACTGACAGATTCTAAAGGTGCTTTTTGGGAACATGGAGAGCCTCCCACTGAGCAGCGCACCACCAGCTCCTTCATTAGGTACACAATATCCAACCCTCTGCACAACCTCTGCATACTCTGGATGCAAGCCACCCTAGGAACAAAAAGCTTATGAATCAAATGCCAAATCCACTGCCTAATTTTTAAGGAAAAGCACAGGGAAAAGTTTCATGGGTTGCACTGAGGGAAAACACTACTCCGTACAAAGATGTGTGTTTCGGAATAGTGATTGAGAGAAGGTGTACACATCTCCTCAAAAAGATTAAGGAAATACAGGATGGTATCCCTGAGAAATAACTGGGGGATTAAAAAGGATTTTCCTTCTAATTGGCCAGGCCTTTTCTGCAGCCTCTGCAATCCACAAATTTCAATGGAACTGCTTCTTTGATTTTGATCAGTGCATAAACCCTCCCAAACTGTGATTATACTCTTCTCTTTTTTTTAGTTTTATTAATTGGGATTAGGTTAGAAACTTACAGTGCTAGGCCACACTTTCATACACAGTTGCACATCCATGCTTGATTTCATACAATGGACAAGTTCAGTAAGAGAAAACAAAGCTGCTTCTTTATCAAGTTCATAGTTATTTAGAGGATTGAAAGACTGCGGCAAAATCAGCTTGAACCTGAACACCATCACCATCATAATTTCCAGGTACAAAGAGTTTAGGGTGACTTTCAGAAAGGAGGTCCAGCTGCTAACCTAAATTTTAAAACAAGTGAACTTCTCTGAATATCCTACAGGATACATGGCAGCGCCTCAGGAACATTTACAGCAAGGTATTTCATAACATCTGAGGAGTCAGAGGCTTAGCGGATTTTGTGAACACGGGACAAAACAGTACAGTTACAACAGTACACTTGCAGAAAGAAATGCAATTACTTTCTTGCTATGTTTCCATGACACGTCTAGAAGGGCTGAAAGTATGACAGACAACACTGGAATTAAAAATAAAAAAAAAGTCTTAAATTGGAAAAATGGGCTAAAGCTAGAATTCAAAATAAGGGCAATAAATATATTTAGACAGAAATAAATGCAAAAAGTACAGGCAGGCTAATTGTTCCTGAGAAGATGGCCCAGAGTGCACAGAGTGGAACAAATGAATGTAAGCCAACATGGCATGCTGCCATGTAGAAATAATACACTATAGAGGACTACGTAAACAAAAAATACAGTTTGCAAAACACCAGAAGTTATCCTTATACTGTGACCACCAATTTTCAGACCCCAGAAGGGCAAATCTGTCCCTTTGAAAGTATAACAAAAAGGTGGATTGATTGGAGAGTCTGGTGAAAAGCAATGAAGGTAATGGAAGGTCTAAAAAAATATGACCTACAAAAAAAATTTGAGAACTATTGATGGTTTGCCCCAAAGAAGAAAAATGTGAGTGTGGGCATATGAAAAAACCACTTTGTGCCAATGTAAAGAGGTCAAACACAAATCCTGTGGCAAAAGCTTTGACGGAAAGGCCCTGGTGATCCTGGTGGACAACAAATTGAACATGGTCCATCAAAGACTAGAAGTACTCTGGGCTCTGGAAGGAGGAGTGCTGCAGCTGGTGGAGGGAAGTGATCCTTCCCTTCTGCTCAGAACTGGTGAGGCCACACCTGGAGTCCTGTGTCCAGTTCTGGGATCCACAGTACAGGAGACACATGGACATGCTGGACAGCATCCAGAAAAGTTCAACAAAGATGACAGGAACCTGGGACATTCTTCCCTATGAAGAAAGGCTGAGAGAGCTGGGACTGTTTAACCGGGAGATGAGAAGGCTCAGGATGATCTTATCCATGTACATAAATACTCGAAGGGATCAGGGATGACAGAGCAAGATCTTTCCAGTGGTGCCCAGGACCAGAGGCCATAGACATAAACTAGCCAAAGGAGGCTCCCTCTGAACAGCAGAGAACACTTGTTTTATACACCAAGCAGTGCTACAGGTTGGCTGCAGAGATTGTGGAGTTTCCAACCTTGAAGATAGTCAAAAGCCACATGGATGTGGTCCTGGGAAACTGACTCTAGGTGGCTCTGCTTGAGCAGGTTGAACCAGATGACCTCCAGTGGTTCCTTCCAACCTTGGTCTATGAAATGAACAAAAACTAAAAAGCTCAAATTGGAAAAAAATAGTTTAATGTGGGATGTTCTTGTATTCATAGGGAGAGTGAGAAAGGAAACATCATTGGTGAGGAGTTGGATTATGGAGAGAAGTTGGATTGTGCATTTGATTTGTGAGACCTGTCAAAGGTGATCAATCTGTCTGGATTGCAGAGGAATGAACCAGTGACTTAACAGAAATTTAGGTGGAAACAGGATGGGGAGACATAGTAGGGTATCATTTTGTATTCAAACAAAAACTACACAAGTTAATTCTGGGATAATTAATGTAGTGTCAGTGTGGAATTCATTGCTTCAGTCAGTTTATGACTCTTTCTACAGGCAACAACAGAAACAGGTGCTTCTGGAATAAAAGTTGCATGATCTATGTGACACATCTAAGTCATGGTCAAATGAGTCATGCCCCATGTGTAGACATACTTACATTTCTCTGCTGTGAACGGAGCACAAGGCTTGGACATACATGCCTCTACTGGTTAAGTCTACCTCCTATCAGAATAAACTTAATTCATAGGAGTGAATGTACTGCTGTGCATTGAAAGGTACCTAAATGCCAATATGTTAAGCACATTAAGGGAAATATGAGTTCTCAATTGTTCTAACGAATTTCTATTTTAAATGCTCCAAAACTCAATTCAGTAAAATGAAGGCTTGGTAAGCCTGTAAAATTAGTGCTGCTCTGTGGCTGGCTGACCACCAGATAGGCAAAGCGTGACTTTGACCCTTAAGACAGAAAAAGAAACAGCTATTAAAACCTCTCCAATACTCCTGCTCTGCTTGTAGAGTGGGGTAAGTCAGAGCCACAGCCAGGAGAACTAGCTGTGGAGAAAAATTCATAAAAATAAGAAAAAATCTTATTCTAATGAAACTCTGATTTGCTATTTTTTCTGTAGACAAAAATAACAAAATATCATCTTCCATTACACCCATGTTTTATTTAAAAAGAGAAATACATATCATCTCCACAGAAATGAAAAATAACTTTTCAGTTGATGCCTGATACAATTGAATAAACTAGATAAGGTTTGCTCAGCACAACTCAGGATGTGCTTGGCTTCTTGTGAAATTGCAACTCTCAGCATTTGCTTACAAGTTTGTATTTCCAGCTCACTGCATTGTCAAAAGAATATTATTCCACACAGCAGCAAAGTCACTGTAAAAAATTTCTCACTATTTATAGCAAACCCTGGAGTGTTTCATAACATGCAACAGCCTTCAGAGCAAAGGGACCAAATGTAAGATTTTCTTATGTCATAGATACCTCATAAACCCAGACTGGCAGCAAAATATTGTATCTTTAAGAAATCCAAAATTTTGGTGGGAATACATTCATTTTCTATAATGTAAAAGAGAGAGAAAGTGATAATGAAAGAAACATTGGACTTCTAAAATAACTTCTTGGTATGAGAAAAGCAAGTGTGGCAGATTAAAAGCAAACAAGTTAGTGTTAGATAGGATCTGCTCCACAAGAAGCATAGGTATGCATGACATATCAAAAGCATGGAGCCACCTGCAAGGACATGTGAAAGGGGGAAAGGAAAAAAGGTAAAGGAGATGACTCTATCCTTAACACATTAGTCTGCCAAACCAACTAGAGAAACAAAAGGCAACAGTGGATTCCACTTGAAACAGGTCAAGACGATTTACAGTTTATCTTTTCCTGCTTTTCCTGCTTCAAGACACAGAAATTGCTTTTAAGAAGGTACTCCTGCTACATGGATAAGTGCAAGATAAATCTAGCCCTGTGGAATAAAAACAGTGGGAAAAGAATTTCTTTAAAGGACCATGTATCTACACAAGACAGCAAAGAGTCAGAATTCAACCCTATGTGCTCCTTGGTCAGCTTCCCTTACAGATGCTCTCAAGCAGGGGAGTGGGTGAACTCAACAGGGCAGACAGGCAGAACATGGCATGGGCAACACCAAAAGAAGAAACTCACCAGTGTTCCCAAGAGAATTTCAAAATCCCTTTGAATATCAACACACCGAGAACAGACTGAAGGTTTTTTCCATGGATAAATAACTTCATCTACTTAAACACAACCTGTGTGAGTCCCAAAGGCACCATTGGCCTGACAGTCCCTGTCCAGCTTCCAGGACACCCCTGGCCCTGCCCAGGGCCCTGCACTCCACACCAGCTCCCTGGGCTGTCAGTCCTGCCTCAGCCATGCTCTCACAGCCCTGCCCTGCCCTCCCTGGCCAGGGGCCCATCCAAGGGCCCAAGTTCCAGCCCAATATCAGTCTTTCCCCATCCCCAACCCCAGGGAGGTCCCAGTGCTGGTGCTGGGCTGCTCTCACATTCCCAGTCTGGGTGTCTGGGACAAGTCCTGGCTGCCAGGTGCTGCCCCTCCAGCCTGCAGACTCCCACAGCTCCTGGCACACTGAGTACCCTGAGAGCATCCAGAAAACATTTTACCTGAAATACCTATCAACCAATTAGCATCTGGACAATGGTCTTGGCCTACGGTTTAGTTTTAGGTAGTCCTGTGAGAAGCAGGGAGTAGGACTTGAGGAACCTTATGGGTCCCTTTCAACTCAAGATATTCTATGTTTTTGTGGTTTTCATTTTAGTGCAAAATTTATTTAATTCCCTAAGATTGTTTTCAGGTTGCACACACCTTGATTAGCATGCTAGAGTTTTACATTTCAACAATATATGTCTCTCTATTAAAAGCCAGGATACTCTGTGCAGATATTCAGCTGCCCATCTTAGTCCAGCAACTCAGAGCTAAAAATATGCAGTATCAGTGTTTAAAAATCTGCTTTGGTCAGGAGCAGAGGAGTGGAAACAATTTTCAGAGACACGTTCATTTGTTTAGAATTACAGAATCCTAGAATAGCTTAGGCCGGAAGGGGCAGTAAAGATCATCAAGTTCCAATCCCCACCACCACCACAGGCAGGGACATCTTCCTCTACACCATCTTATTCAGGGCCCCTTCCAGCCGGGCCTTGGGGAATTCCAGGGCCGGGGCATCCAGAGCCACTCTGGGCAACAAGCTCAAAATCTGTGAACTGTGAAAGTGATGGTAGCAATAACATGCTCCAAGCCACATATTTGCAATAATTTCCTATTTCAACCAAAGCAAAATGCATTTTTGTACTTATGATCCCACCACAGTTTAATTACAACAGATCAATCAAAGTAGAAGGGAAATTTCCCATATTTAATATTCTCTATCAAAGATATTAATTTCCAATTAATTTTTGTTAAACACCTGGTTTAAAAAATTAATAAATGTTATATATATTTACATAATCAAATCTCTAATTATCTCATGCCTGGGAAAACTTTTATAACTGACAAATATTATGTGTCAGCTTGTTAAAGACAGATATTTTTTATTTATTTCTATCAATGTCAACCAAGCAAAATTATGGAGGAATGCGTCAGTACACAGAAGGGAGTGTGGATGTTGCCATTTTCCACAGTGTTGTTACTTTCTGAATTAGTTCTTACTGTCTTCAGCCCAAGATTTGTGCGGGTGCATGAATCAGTCTTTCTTCTAATCCTTCCCCTAGTACTCTTCACCTCCTATCAAGAGCTTCTCCTCTGAACGAGATCTGTCCCAGCTGCCTGAGATGTCCTACCAGCAGGAAGTACTCTTACTTATGTGATATTTCTTGCTAAGTGCTTATCTTTCTCAGATTCAGGCTCACTTGTTTCTTTGTGGAAATTGGTTCTTCGCAAAAAGCAGTGAAATGGTTAAATAAGTGCATATGTTTATTCATGAAAACAGTAGGCAAGGAGCAGCAGAAGCAGCATTCCCCTTTGATCTGTGAGAACAGATATATATAGCAACCATTAGGAGATATCACATTTCACCACCAACCTAGGTATTTTAAAATTCCTGTGATTAAAAGATCTCTTAGCCCATGCACTAGCTAGCCTGCAGAATTTTTCAACTTTAGGACTTTCAGAATCTGACTCTTTCCCTAATTCATCTTAAGTATATAAATCTGCTCGAAATTCCTGCCAGCACCACACCAAGGAAGCTGATGAGAATTGGAATCCTCTGTTGGTATTTTTACTTTGCTTTGATTTTTATTACCCCATATATCAAGTACTTTTGCAGCTTTGACAAAAGGCTTTATCATTAGAATTTGATATTGGGATTAATCAATTCTGCTCTCCTGGCGCAATATAAATTTTCAGAACATGAGGAGAAGAAATTTCTTCTTTTCCCAGTCCAATAATTCTTAAGTTAGTTATAATAAGAAGAACCCATTCTACCTCTCACTGTAGTCACTGTAAATATATCAAGCTGATTTTAGTGAGAACTGCACCAGGCCTTTAAAATTATATTTTCTCTGTATTTCTTAAAAAGGTTGAATTTCTTTTAGAGTGTTCAACATAATCCACCACATCATTAAGAGACCTTTCATGCATAACCTGCTGTAAGTAGCATATTTGAGAGGTACTAGTAAAAGACAGTCTCCTTGTGGAGTCTCTTACACGCTGCATTAATGAATTTGGGAAGAATGCATTGGCCTGGTTTAGTAGCCTCAGGTTAGGGGTGTCATTTTCCACAAAGCACTTATTTTACAACACATCAAGAAATGAAAGCAAATGAAAACATTAAAATGCCTTTGATTTAACTATAAACAGGACATAGTGTGAGAAGGAACAGTCAGATGTAATGAATATTCACATTTCTGTGCACATTAAAATATCTGTTTAACTTAAATTTTCTTCACTACATCTAACTGACTTTTCCTTGATATGGTAGTAAAGAAAACGAAAAAAAAAATGTTGAAGGTGATATTTTGAAACCAAAGCACAATCATTCTCTATTGCCTTGACTTTTCTAGCATAAATTGAAGAATGCATTTAAGCAAGTTGCTACTCCCCATTGCTGCATGGGAGCCACCAAAGCCTGGAGGGAGTGTGGTGGGATGGGGCAAGTGTGAGTGTGGATGAAATTGGGAGACCCAGCCTTTACAGCAAAGAAGGACAACAGAAGTGACCAGTTTAAAATTACTGAGAACTGCTGTCTCATGAAGCTCCCCACTCAGCTTGCAGATTCCTGCCCCTGGACACCCCAGGGGAGCTTTGCACAGCTTCTCAGGACTGTCTGTGTTGGGCAGATCACAGCCAGTCAGCCCCAGAAATGGCAGGGCTGCCCCAGCAGTGCTCTGCCTCAGCTGAAGCACCCTGACGAGAAGCAGAAAATATTTGCTCAGGCACAGCACGATGCTAACACAGCCACCTTGCTGCTGGAACATGGCCAGCTCACCCAGGACAGGCTGGGAGGCTCAGTGGAGCTAATGAAAAGTTGTCTGTACACACATCCACAGGATCAACTCTAACCAATTCATAACCAATGCAAATACTGACCTGCAGCTAATCTGGAGATGGGAATTCCTTAAAGAGTAGAACATTTGATAAGCCTTCCCATTTTCAGCATTTTGACTCCAACAATTCTTTTGAGAATTAAAGCCTTTAAGCCTAAAATCTGTATTTCAAAAGTCAGTTTTAAGATCTTTCAAAATTTCACACTTCAGATATTTACTCCCTTTGCAAGAGTCAGAAGGAGGAGAAGAGGCCGGGAATTGAAGAGTGGTTAAGCCCAAGAAGAAGCAGCAGGGAAGGTTTTAAGATTTGGTTATACTTATCATTATCCTACTCTGATTTGATTAGTAATAAATTAAACTAATTTCCCCAAGTCAAGTCTGTTTTGGCCCTGGCAGAAATTGATGAGTGATCTCTCCCTGTCTCCTCATCTTGACCCACAACTTTCTCTCCCCTGTGCAGCTGAGGAGGGGGCCCTGCCTAAAGTCTCCCATGAAAATAGTCTTATGAGAAGAGCCAAAAAGAAAACATTCTCTTTGTGGAAATTAGTCCACCTTATTTTCTTCAGGTTTTACCTGTAAATCTTCATCCTTTTCAGCTAAAACTGTGGACTAAGTTTTATTGAGCATCTGTAATACATGTGTCTTCAGTAGCTGATCTGCATTTTAATTTATTTGGGTTTACATGGCCTGTCATTGACTCCTGTACTTCATTTACAAGGACAGGCTCTCATAAATGCTCTCTTCCTTCTGCACAAGTCAGGATCTACTTGTATTCAACAAGCAGTAAGAACTGGTGTAATCACAGTGCTGTCATATCCTATAACATGTAGATTTTTCCCACACATTTACACTGGAAATCCTCTATTCTCTGAATATTAGCAGTTTACATTTTGTAGTACTCAAATTAACACAAACACAAAATCAAGGGATCTCTCCCTAGTTTTCATATATAACTTGCAATATTTGGCTAGACATGGTGTCCTCCAGAATGCTTAATTTTTGTAATTGCATTATTTTTCATAAAATTTTAATAAAGTATTAACACTACAGAGAACAATTAAAGGAATATTAAGTGTTATTGCATTATCAGGCTGATGATTCTATGAAATAAAACACTGGTTGATGTATTGAGAATACAGAATATTGGACTTCTCAAGTGTGATCATATGATTTTTTTATAAAGTTAAAATAAATTAAACTAATTCTCTCAAATACTGTGTTCTTGCACAATATTCCATAATAATAATAATAATAATTTTTTTAAAAGACAGTAAAATTTAGCAGTCCTTAATCACACTGCCACAGTCTTGATTTAAATCAATGGCATTATACACAGATCAGTTGATTCCTTAAAAATAAGAAACTATTCTTGTATCTGTCGAGGAAGTAAGAGAAAATGATGATGATTACCGAGCTTCAGGTAAGAAGAAATGACACAGAAAAGCAGACTGATGATTGCCTATTTCTCTGCTAAGAGACAAATTTTCTCTAAAGATGGTATGAGATCTTTTGTTTAAACAAATTTTCCAATTGCTTTCAAAACACATGGCTCTCCAGAAGGGATGCTCTTAAGCTGGAGCAATGAAAAGGCATAGTCTGAAATCATTTGGAATTAATGGAGAGGCTGTTTTTGACAGCAGCACACTCCAGGACACAGGGTCACAAATAAGTGGAAAATCCCTCCTTTCTCAAATGATCAAAATAGGTTCACCTTTTATTGTAGCACACAAACATTCTAGCTTATATCTGTCAGTACATACAAGTGTATGTTGCATCAGTGGAAATAAATTGAAAGTCTGGCACAAACAACTCTCTGATGACATTTGTGATTTGTCAGTCATAGCTAAACAGTGTAACTAGCCATTTTCCCCAATTTCTTCCCACACATGTTTGTGAAAGGAAATAACACCCTTTGCTCAACAGGCAAGAAAATAAGATATTGTTTATGAAAAGTCATTATGATGTATTAGTGAGTTGTGAAAAGATGGAAGAATTAAACTTCTTTCTTTCCTTTCTGCTTTGGTTAATGGCCCCTCAGTCAATTGAAAAAACCATTGTATTTCATACACAATAACCTAACTGAAGTATGTTAAATGATCACAGATTACCAAGGCATTTCATTGCTTTGAAGCCCCCAGAGTAAAAATCTTGACACAGTGAAATAAATGGATAAACAGCCAACTTGACTACGTAGAGATCTCCACTGCAGCTTTGTCCCATGCTCTGAAATTAAACACTATTTGAACATGGATGACCATATATATAAAATATATTCTCTAGTGATTGCAAAGTTTCACAACATTTTAATGCTCATATTTCACAAGAGCAGATAATGATTGAAGTCAGGAGAAAAATTAAATCAAAGCTCATTCTAGAAAAGCTTTCCAGACATCCGTTTCCATATGTTGTCCTGCTCACTTCACATCACCACATGCCTAAATTCTGCAAAGATCAGTCAAATCTCAGTTTCATGTGTGTAAATCAACAACATCAGGAAAACTGTCTCTGACTCACACAAAAAAAATTACAACAACATTTGCTGTCTCACAGTGCCTTAACATTTAATCTGTTATATCAGGACATTCTCATTATAGAACTTAAAATTTCTGATTTTGTATTAAAATCAGATCACACAGTAAATGAAACATTTTGTTTAAGCAAGATTGTTCCAAATATTTTAGTTTCTAACAGAATAAATCTTCCAGAAATAAACCTAGCAGTAAAATTAATCAGTGAAACAACATGCAATTTTTTTTTCTTCTGGAGTGAGACTTCAAACTGGCAATATATCTCAGGAATGTATATTAAACATTACTGTTTCTCCTAGTTGGTGACAGTTTCATATGCAGAGCTGTTGCAAGCACACAGTTCCAGTGAAGCTGACTTTAGCAAGCTCTTCAGCCACCCTCAAAAACAGTCCCTCCCCAAAGTAAGATTGGGAGATGCACTCTTAATAGCTACAGAAGACACTGACAGTAGCTGATCAAAAACACCCTAGCAAAAATATATTTTTGTGTCAGGAAATGAAAATTCAAGGAAATATACCTATTTCACAGGCATACATTACTTAAGCCAAACGATAAAACAAAATATGTATCCATGTGGACTCAAATTCGAAACTCCTCAATCCTACAATGACTAAATAAAGTGATTAAATATAGAAGTTGTGGTTTTATTGAAACAGGCACTTTCAATCAAAAAAGATGGTAAGGTTGCATAACTTGTAGGAATATCTCTTACTATAAACAGATGAAAAAATTGTATTTTCAGATATATCAAATACTATCAGATTTGGGACAAGAAGAATAGAAAAATCTCTGTCCTGATGCAACCCAGCAGATGTCTAAAAATCCATTTCAGATGAATAGTGGGCATACCTTTCCATTGAATATTCGTTATCAAACCTAGCTGGCATTCCGCTAACAGAGACTGATTCCTTTGCTTAGGCTAAGTAATGCCAAAGTGATTTCCCCCTCTTTGTCTTCATTTTGACTTCTGTACACCTCCCCAGGTAACATCAGAGCATATTTTTCTTAGTTAGACCCGCAAACACGACATGCTGTGTTTTCTCACGCTGATGCAGCTGTGCTATTACTCTCATTAAACAACCAATTCCATGAACAGCCTGTATTTGGCAAACAGCAACAGCTTCACACATTTCCTGATTAGCCAGGCTCAATTCCTTGCACAGAAGTAATGATTTACCTATGCTTATTCATACATTAGCCTTGGAATAGAAGGGGTTCTTTTCAGAAGGAACTTAATAATGTACTTTTTCCTGGCACTGTGATAACACTGCAATTGCAGCACTACATTTTTTGCTGTGTTAGTTTTATCTATGGTCCTCTATTCTTCTGCCCTCTGCCTGCTGTTGACCAGCACTAGACAGAACGACCAGAGCTGCTGATGTACTTTGTGCACAGGAGACACGGCTGCTTTTATGGAGGCTTTTCAAATTATTTTGGGTGTTTGTTTGATTTGCTGTTGTGGGGCTTTTTTTCCCTGAGAGCTATCTTAAAGAAGCCTAAGCAGCTGCTGCTTGAGGTGAGGAGGAAGAGAACAGGATTCCAAACTGACCTAGCTAGAAAGCCAAATAGCCCCACATGGGATGCTAACAACAAAGTCACCATGGGAGCTCAGAGTCAGCAAAGGCAGAACTTCTCTCCCATTCTAGCAGCTTTGCTGTGAGAAGTTCTAGGCTTTGTTCCAACACATCCAATTTCTGGTGTTCTGTAATCTGTTTTTTACTTAGCCACTAATTATTTTCTCTTTCTTATAAATAGAGACAGAAAACTCTTTGATGGGATGACTGGCATTAGTCTTTGTTCTACAGTGGGAGTGAAAAGTTTTAATGCCTCCAGAGAATGTGGTTTCATCTCTTTGCTTACTGAATTTTCCAGGTGATCTGGGGCAAATTTCCAAGCATCTTCTCTCTCATCATACTTACTGGTAATCAACAACAATCTGCCATTTGCATATTTCGGGAAAAAACATCTTTAATCTGGAAAGGGAGCTTGCTTTTCTAACACAGTTAGATCATACTTGTCTCTAGCCTATTTCAATACATGTTCTCCTACTTCCACATCATACAAAATAAATGGTAGCTCTTAAACCTAACAAAATAAGACTAAGAACTAAGTAAGAACATAAGGCTATTTATTGTAATCTCTTAAAATCTGATTTTAACATTGATTTTTTTTTTCCTTTTTCCTCTTCTTTATTTCTTCTCCTTAGTAAACTCTGTCTTTTGTCATAAGCTTTGGCTAGTGATTTCAGGAAACATCATGTTCTCATTTTCAGGAGTACAAATGTAAAATAATTCCCACTGCAGTAATCCAGCTTATTCAAAATGTGCAGCAATACAATAAAGCAGTACTTGATTTACAGCTGCTTCCACAAATTGACAGTTTACTGGCATCAAACTTGATGCTTTTTCATTTCTTCATGCAAAAGCCAGAACAAACAGCTTTTTTTCATAGGTGTCCATTTGATTTTTCTAAGTCATTCTTCATGTTAAGTAGTCCAATAAATATACATCTGTTTGAGAACTCTAACATTTTACAGGTTTCTGCTACTTCTTTCTAATTCCAACTACAGAACATAAAAAGTCCTTTAATTGGATGTATCAGAAACTAAAAACACACAAGATCGGCTGAATCTATTGTATGTCTAGCCAGAGATTCTGTTTTGATTTACTCTAAATAAGCCCCTTCTGTCTCTAAAAGAATACAAGCTTCTAAAAGAAAGGTGGTTATATATACTAGAAAAAAAAAAAAAAAAACCAAAAAAACCCCACAGACAAATAAATTAACAAAGGGAGGAAATTATCAAAATTCTCACAAGCTTCTGCCAACCAAGATTTGAATATTTAAGAGAAATAAAATGATGGGATGAAAAATACCTTTCAAATAGCACCCGCCATCACACCTGCATGTCTTAGTTCTCATATCCACTTTTTTTTAACATAGCCAAACACAACTGAGATGCAACATTACCCACAGCGTTGTCCCTTTAGTGGATTCAAGCTGTCTTGAAGCTATAACTTTATGATGGAACAGACTGTGATGTAGTGTTACATTAGTAAATGTTCATAATAAAGTATATGAATGCAAACAATAGAAATTGTTTGCTTCATCCTTCCTCTTCCTCCACCCACTCATAAAGGGTGCAGACACAGCCTTATTGATTTACAAAAAAGAAGAAAAACTTAGCAGAACATATTACTATAGTAAATATATTGAGAGTAAATATTTTTGTGTTTCGAATTCTATAAACTGCAATGTAATGTGGGGTCAGTAGCATTCATTTTCAGCAGGTATGAGTGTTTGTTTTATTCTGTTTTGTATGGATCTCTACAAAGGAAAGAGCATATATTGTCTTTAAAAGAAATCAAACTAAAAAATTATTCAATACAACAGAAGTTTCATCCTCATACAGCCAGGAGTCAATCCTTTCAATCTTGAATGATTCAAAACTATATTTAATTTGTTTTCCTTATCTTGCAGCATAATTCCTCCTTTTCTGGTACCTATGCAACACCAAGTGTAAACAGACACACTATTAAAATGTAGTTTCTGACGCACATGTACTACCACATAACAAATCTAAACTTGGCTTGATTTGTATTGGCTTGATCTTTTCTTGCCGTGTCTTTGCGCATCTTCCTAAAGCAGCCTCAGTAATTACTGACATCACGTGGAACAATTATGGACATTGAATCAAAACAAAAGGCAGCAGATTGCAATAATTTTAGACAGTAATGAATCTAACATTAGATTATCAGAACCCTAATGAGAACCAAGGTGGTTTGAAATGGCATGCTCGAGTCAGAATTTAATTTTGTATTCCTTCTGTAAAGATGAATAATTTAAACTTCCTGAATGTGTTATAATCTCTAAATGACATAGTGTAATGGCTCTTGCCTCACAAACAACATATCAGACAGGACATACATACAAATTTATGTTGCATGAATTCTTGTAACACATACACAAGCGCAAAAGAGATAGTTAAAATATATATACGCATATAGAAATCTGCCAAAACATAAAGGAAGTACCAAACACATAAATCAATGACCCCTTTAGCTATTTTTTATATCAGAACTTATAAGAACAAAATTATCTTTTTTCCCTCTTTTACTGCTTGAACATATTCCAGATTTCTAAGCACAATCTAAGCATGGTCCCTGCTGGTTTGGAAAAACTGCAGCAAAAATAAATATGTCAAAGGCCATATAAAAATCCATGCCAAAGAAATCTTGGCTCTAAAATATAATAACTGAGATTGCCTAAGAACTCCCAGATTATCAAAGCAACCACTCAAAACTGTTTTTCCACAAAGTTAAACAATATAAGGCTCCTTCTAAGATTTTGTATTAAGGCTCTCCCATCTGTCTGGAAAAGACCCTCTCCTTCCTGTTTTCTAACAGTTATATTAGAGAACATTTTTTATCTCAAGTATAACTTTTTCAAGCTAAAAGCCAATTCTCAATGAAGCTATGAGCATGTGAGTTTTGTCAGATTTTGTTGCTATCTTCATAGTCTTCTCTTTCATTAACTTTGAATTGACTAACATTCAAATTATGTGTTTTCTGATATTCTATCCATAGCACTTTGTGGGTGCTATAAACAATAAGCAGCACCTTGTGCACTTCCTGCTTTCGGATCCAACACTGCAAACAGTTACAATTCTATCAGCGACTTCTAGGAAAGTTGAACAACACAAAATGAGCAATGGATAATGATACATGTCACTTTGTTGCTATTTTAAAATCTCAGGATGAAAGATTAAAAGCCCCAGCCAAATAAAAACTCTCTTTTTTTTTGCAAGATACTGTACATTCATATCAGTTAGACCCTATGATATATTCCATCTGTTTCCATACTGAAAAAGGAATCAATACTGGGAAAGTCTTATTGACAGCACCAATTATATAGTACATTGACTCACTAACAAGAAGCATGAATCCAACTGAGATAAATCCTTTTCTCACTTATACTGATCTCTACAAAAATAAGCCCATTGAATCAATGTAGTTAGACCAGATTTACAGCACTGTGAGTGAAAGCAGAACTCTTTGCTGTCTTGGATGAGTGAAAGAGGATTTGGCAGGAGAAGAGAAACAATCATGAAGCAAATTCCAACTTTCCTCTTACTGAAGAAGTCTCCCTGACTTCCACAGAAATAGGATCAAGCCAGCGTTTAAGCTTGATCAAATTGCTCTTTTTTTTTTAATCTAGCAATTATTGTCATGTTGTCGAGGAAAAAAGCCAGCTATTAAAAGATTATAAATGTTTGAAGGATAATTATAAAATACAATCTCTGGAGCCATATAAAAGAACTAGTTATATTTTCTTAAAATAAGTCTCTTAAAAAAAGGACTAATGAAGAAAAAGAACTGCTGAAATAAAATTTAAAAAGCCTTTTCTGTAGGATGCTAATATTTTTTGATATTTTTTCCTCTTGACCAAACTCTGCACGTAAATTTGGATTTGGCAGATATAATACAGCAAAAATAAGAAATTATATCATTACTGTAAGCCAACCATGTCCAATTTCACACTAGTTGTCATCCAGCAACATGTGCCTCTTAAATTAAAGAAGTGAAGTTAGTTTGGCATACTGTCTAGCATGCCTTTTTGTCATAGGCAATGATGAAGCCATCTACCTTAGTCAAGAGGTTTGAAAATCCAGAGACTTGTAGTCTCTCTAGACTTAAAAATCCAGGCACTTGTAGTTCAAACTGAATAGCCAAATTAAGGAGCTGAAATGCATGACAACATGAAGAATGTCTTCCAGTAGCCTGCCATTGCAGACCAGAGTGCATGAAGGGTCTACATTAAAGTGTACATTCTGATTTTATTGCAAACTCCCCTAGTTGTTTTGTTGTTACTGATTTACAGAACTAAACCAGAAGGCTGTTTTTCATCAACACACATTCTCCCTCCTTTCTTCAAAATGTGCAGCTTGAGAAGTGAGCTACATAAAATTGTTATCTCTGTTATCTCAATTATTACTTCCTGGCTAGCCAGAAGGAACCAAGAAGAAGCTCTAAAAAGAAAGGATTTAGACAACTTAAACAGCTCTGCAGCAGCCTTTCTGCACAAGTGCTAAACAGTGCAAGCCCTCACATCGCAGTGTGAGACACGTGGCTCCCTGCTGACCCTAAACCAGATGCAGGGCTCTGTGCCCATGCCCAGAGGTGCCCCAGCGGAGTCTGCAGCAGCCAGACCCCTGCTTGGCTCTCTTTCCAGACCAGGCCTGTGATTTCAGTCCTCTCCAGCAGCTAGGAGCAGGTCAGGGCTGGCAGAGCTCACTTTGCTATCTCCTGGCATGTGCTGCCTGCCCACTTCCATGAGAGACCTGCTGGCACTGCTCCCGTGCAGGCCGAGGAAACCTTCCATGGGTCTGGGATACACCACAACACAGGGAGGTTTGGGCCATGCATGGGTCAGGCAATGATACTCTGCTTCTGAATTCACTAATGAACCAGTTAGCATGATCCTGGGTGTGAGGTAAATAAAACAAACTGAATAAATGTGCCTCTTCCTAGCTGACACGTCTAATTCTTCATGTGATTCAGTCTGTGACAACTCCCAGGCATGTCACTATTCTTCTCCTTTTAGTCCCACCTAATTTTAAAATTAATTTCCTCAGAGGTAATCAGGACAATTCATCAAACTGGACTGCTAAAAAGGAAAATTAAAAACTTCGGGTAACTCTGCTTTTATGGTACATTTAACAAATGTATTCCAGTTTTCTCCTCCAGAAGAAATCTGATATTTCTACAGAAAACAATAACCTCTGCTACTCATATGAAGCCTAAATGGCTTTGTAATGACATTATTGCAAAAATATATTTTTTAAAATGTCACCATCATTAGGATTTGCTCTGAAAGTGAAGTATGCTGCAAATTCGTGTCTAATTCCAGTTGCTCTTCACAGAAAATGAAACATGCTGGGCAGACAGTTTCCAAACATGCAGCATTATTTGATTCTGTCATTAATAACTAAGATTGACTAGGAATTTAAGCTTATCATTTGCTACTCATAACAAAAATTGTATTATCTTTTCTGCAGGAAATAATTTAAACATGTTCTGATCTGCCCAGTTGAGGAAAGAGTCAATACACCTCCTTTCTGTCCCAAATACATCTTTTGACAGGAACTAGCATTATTTGTGGTCAAACCCTTGAAATCTGGTGTATTTTTGGCAGTTTATCTCTTTTCAAAGAACCATTTCAAGCATATTCCAACCTTCAAGAATGCACTTAAATTGTTAAATCTAACTGGGCTACTGATGGGTAGCAGTACTTTACTAAAATCAATACTAGATTGAGAGAAAGCCAACTGAAGTTAATGAATGGATGTTCTTCTCTTAGAAAGCACGTTTAAAGATCCAGCATGTTTTAAAAATTTCTAAAAAGCTCAACATTTTATCAAACAATCACAGAATTATTAAGTTTGGAATAGATCTCCAAGATCATGAAGTCCATTGGTTGAATTAGGACACAAATGTGTTAGAAAGGGAACATACATCATCTAATTTTAAAGGAATAGTAATGTTATTTTATCAAAACATAGACTTATCATGGAATAAATACTCTCTTAAAACACTAAACTGCTGACAACCAGACAAAAAAAAGATGTAACAAAAGATGTAGATAAGATTCAGAATCTTGCACTGCAACTGTGCTGCTGTGCAGAAGACTTTGTAAACTTACAACTTAGAAAATGTGGAACAAACTAACAGAAAAGAATTTTCTTTGAAAAAAACCCAAACCACAAAAAAGACCAAAACAACACAAAAGAAAACCAGCTACTATCCACTAATAGTGAATGGAAAAGGACACTTCTATAATCATGAATATGACAAATCCCTGCTAACTACTCATTCAAATGCATGGTGAGCCGTCATCATCACGAGGTGTTATTTTATGATACAATCATGTGTCTTACCATTTCACAGTGGAGCATCACTGCTTTTGGCATTGCTAATTGTATGAATTTGCGGGTTATACTCAAATAACATTTTCTACATTGAATAAGCATAGTGCAACAAAGCATAAAATGTTTGTATTAAATTTACTGGCTGATATATTTCCATTAATAGCATTTGACGTGTTCTGTGATATTGCTCTTGGCTTCCTATTGCTGCTCCAAAAGAGCACAGGTCTCCCACACTTCCACCAGCCCTACAAGACCTTCTTATGTGCTGTAGGGCATCTCAGGCACACAGTTAATTCAGAGTAGAAAACTGAATTGAGCCCCAGGTATCTGTTTTCCTGTGCACTGCCTGGGCAGATGTGTGTGTCTCAAGAAGGTAACTGAAAAGCCTGTATGTTTAGCAGACAGACAGACTGTCTAGAACAGTAATAGAACAATGGTAAATCTGAGATTTAAGATTTTTCCTATTTGTAGATACTCCAACGAGTTGTTTTCAGGATGCAAAACTATCTACTCAAAGGTCTTCTTTAAAGATCAGGGTTCATTTGAACTAACTAGCTGCAACTTTCAAATTCCCCTTGGAGGCTGCACAGAAAAGAATGAATAGTTTATGTAGGTCATAGCACAATAGTTATGATTGAAACACTTAATTGTTTCAGTAAATTTGTAGATTCAGATGCTGCTTATCTGCTATAGTGTTTTAATTTCGATCAAGATCTCACTTCAGAAGCAAAGCCTGGCAGAGCAGGCTTAGAGCACAGACTGTTTTCTAGGAGTTTCCCTTCTGAACTCCACATTCCAAAGGGCAGCCAGCCCACAGGACCAGATGAGAGCCCATCCACAGTAAAACCCACAGAAATACACATAATGTCAGTGCTGAGTAGTCAACAGTTGCTGTTTTGCCCTCCAGGTCTGTTCCTAGCACTCAACAATGCTTGCTAGTGTAGATACAGTCAGCTGTCATGACTATGTTTATATCAAGTAAAATTCTTGAATAATTTTGGGAGCTAATTGCATGTAGGCTAATCTGTCTAACATGCCCTTTCTGACATGCAGTTCAGGCCTCTTGCATTATGCCAGTTCAAATTTATGCCAACTTGCTAGCATATGTATGTAAAGCTAAACTTGGAAACCAGCTATGAAATTGTCATGACCCCAATTCCTCCTTGCCTAGAAACTCAAGCAGTCATCTTGCAAATAGTAAATGAATGCAGCACACTCCCGACAGACTGAATGTCACTTCACCCAGGTTTAAATGTCCATGAACCCGAGATCAGCCACAGCAGAAGATCAGGCCCCGAGTCATTTCTGTTTCTCAAATAACCACACTGCCAGTTGCCACTAGCAGGTGCTGCTTATCTATCACAAATATGTAACTGCTTCAGAAAACATTACATTTCTGTGGTGACCCTGGATTTCTATTTGTTTTACTACCTAAGACTACACATAGGATTTTCAAAACCATCCAAAGTGCTTTGGAGTCATATTAAGTTTCAGTGTGGTCTTTATTCTCAACAGCTACTGAAAATGCTATTGCATTTGCTATTGCCATTGCACTTAAAGTTTGGTCTTACCTCAGCTATCAATTTGTCACACCCATGTCATGTGGTTGCAAATAATAAACTGAGTTGGCATTATGTCCTCAAAGCCAGCTGGCTCTGCAGTTCCTGAATCACAATAAAATCCATTATAAAACTGATATTCAATATTTAATATGTCAGCCCTTTAGCAAGGCATTGAGACACAGAAAAGTATTTTTCCAGCCCACATACAGGTATATTTTTCAGTAAACATAAAGTATCTAAGTTTCTTTAAATTATTTATAGAACAGAATTTACATTATTGACAGTCCATCATCAGTCTCATATGCTTTTTTGGCATAGTTATGAAGTCTCAGACTTAAAGCAAGACAGTGTCACCATGCATTTCACTAAAGCAAAGTGAATATAAAATGTTCATTGCATTTTGCATACACTTTTCTATCCCTTTCATTAGCTTGCTTCAGAGGTCATTACAGATCTGCCACTTGATTTTGCAGAGCTCCCTGTGGGAGACAAACCCATCACATAGTTAATTTTCCTAAATGTATGAATTGCCATTTTTGAGCACATGCTGCACGTCAGTTCCACCTGCTGCAGCCCTACAGGAGACCCAGGCAAGCTTAGACATGATAAGGCTTCTTGCCACCATCATATCAACAGCAAGGTAGGTCCAGATGGTAGGCAGCTTTCCAAATCACTCAGGAGAGTTTCTTTACCTTCTCACACTTCTATTTGTGGAAGAAGCAATGAAATTACAGGCCAACCACACCAACGCATGCTGTTCAAACATATAAAACTCTTCACTAAGGAGACCAAGGACATTTTCATGGAGGTAAGATGATGCCCTTATCATAATTCTCCTCGCTAAGAGGATGCTAAGAAGCTCTGATTAAGGAGGAGTAGTCTGAGAAAGATGTCAAAAGAGCTGGTACCAGAAAAAAATGGGTTTAATCACCACATAGTCACAGCCACCAGCCTGGGAAGGTACTGAGTAAGGGGGTCTGTAATCTCTTATGACACCAGCGTTCAGCTGAGTTCAAGAAGACATTGCATTGTTTTCTTCCTGTTTTCCTAGCAGCTCAGTCAGCTAAAAAGCTTTATGCTTGACTATGTGAATTGTAGGCAAGTAGAACATTTGCTCAGTCCTAACTAGTTTGTTCATCATGAAATTACTGAAATAAAACTATTTCACACCTTGATACACATACAAGAATGCAAATAGGACAGTTTTTCCAAAGTATTTCATTCTGAAGTATGGAATCCTATTGAAAGAAACACTCTGCAAAACGTGAGAGCATGTACAACACTTAGAAGCTCGTGGCAAAGGCTTTCATAAGAAGATGGAAAGAAAATACATCCATTGGGTTAGCTGGTACTCTGTCATGTCAGAGGCAGGGTAAGGAATGGGGAACACAGAGTGACCAGTTTTTCAGAGGAGGTACGTTAAGATGATGATATTTAAAGAAATTGCATTTGGTTTTTCCTCAATTATCTAAAAACCACCAAAAACCTCCCACAGCGATATTGGGATGGCAAAACTTAAGAGTTAACAACTATAAAGTCAGCAGCCAGAAAGGCTGGAGGGGATCTGTAATAACGACATTAAAGGTACTGAGCTTTAAGTTTAATGATCCTGTCGTAATGAATGAGAAAGGCAACATTCAGTGAAAGAAGAGAGAGAGTTAAAAGCAGGATAGGGAATATTCTTTTTAATTAACACTGAAAAAATAACCTTGTTCAACTATTGGAAATATTCGTCCAAGCAAAGGATTTTTTAACCACTAGAAGTACATTTAGTACTTTACATGGGTCATAAAACATCCCAAGTTAATCCATAAAAGACTGCCTTCACACCTCACACTAGACAGAAAGTCAGAAAAAATTCCCCACCAAATAAGTTAGTGTGCATTCTTCCTTCTAACTGCCTCCAGTTAAATCCTGCCAGTCACTGAGAGAGACAACATCCTGGGTTAAATCAGCCAGTACTGGTACAGACAAATTATTCAGAAATACACGTCTTGCTGTTCTTCATACCATTATATTCTCCTGAAAAATGGTAATGCAAGCTGAAAATACAAATGCCTGGTAATCTTTATGTCCCAGTAACTCAGGCATCTTCAGGCATCTTCCTGGTAGAAGAGATTTAAGGCAATTTTGACATTAACCTCACTGAAAGGGGAGGAATCCCAGGAACCTCATAGTGGTTCAAGACTGCCAGGAATATCGAACTCACAACTACAGAGACTTGTGTGATAGCTGCATAATTCAAAGGGGCCCAAAGGACCCAACTCAAACCCCACAATATTACTTAGCATCAGACAACACACTTATTGCCCCTGGGTCTTGGGTATTTCCTAAAATCCACAATCCTACAAGTAAAGAGCAACAGAGATGGAGTCATCATCACCTCTGGCCTCTGTTTATTTGTCTTTTTTTCTCTTCAGTATCATCTTCTAACCCATGTTTCCTATCCCAGAGAGACACAAAGCTCAGAGCACTGACAAAGCCACCCTTTGCTCAGGCATGGGGGTCACTGAGTATCTTCAGAGAATCCAGGAATCTCAGTGAATACATTACAAACACACGACACATGCATACCTATGATGTTTTGTGGCTGCTGAGGGTTCTTTAAGAGGTAGAGTGTGGGGGTTGAGTGAAGACTTTTTAGTATAAATGTTCACAGGTAATCAAGTTGCCAACACATAATGTCCTGTGTCCTTACACTGTGGAGAAAGTGTTTTTCTTTTAAACCTAACTTAAGCAGATGGCAAAGGCCATCATCTATTTTATTAATTACACCTGTAATGAGCTGTTGACTGTCATGAGCTAAAACCAACTAATATTTTCAAATGCGTTACTCTTCACATGCTTAGAAGGTTAAAAAACAGTGACTAAAACCTGCTCTATCTGCATCATAAGCATATTATGACCCTGTTTTACTACTAAAGGTGACAAACATTTCCCATTAACAGATCTCATTTTCCATTGCTCATAAATTTGTCATATTTGAACCATTCAGGCTGAAATTTTCCATTTCCAGCATCTCCCTCAGGTTGTCATGACATTAGAGAATTTGCACCAAAATGGTTTGCACCATCAAAAAAAAAACCCCACCAAACAAACAGAAAGTCCTCATGGTTAAAGCAAATCAATCCTAATGCAGTAGGAAATAACAACCCTTACATTGGTGATTTCCAGTACTTTTGCACATAATAACATGAATTTAGAATTTACCATCTGTATCAGGCATGTGGTTATGCCATTGTGTCAGCTCATCCAAATTAACAGATGCAGAGACCCTTTAAAAACAGGTCTATCAGACAGCTGGTAGCACATTTCATCAGATATATGGCCTGTGTTGCTATTGTCTGGACAGACAATTCCAGACCACAGATACTATGTGCACTGCTGGGTGCAAACACAGGAACTGAGTGTGAAGAGATGGCTCGGAACATACTACAATTACCCACCCTTCTGGAACAAAACAAAAAACAAAAGAAAACAAAAAACAAAAACAACAACAAAAAAAAAAAAAAAAAAAAAAAAAGGAAAACAAAAAAAAAAGAAAAAAAAAGAAAACCAAAAACCAAACAAAAAGATAAAACACATAGATATATTGATATAGATCGAGAGAGAGATGGAAAGAGAGCTAGATGTATGGATAGATAAGATAAAATCTGCCTTTTCCCAAGAATGTATTTTCAGGCATATTTCTCACTCTTTGGGGGCACGGTTATCTTGTATTTGCTCAACAGTAAGTTACTGAGCTATTTTTCTTACACTGCAGAAACACTATTCATATTTTTGGTAGTTAGCAATGCAAAGCTCTAGCTTTCCAATTTCTACCATATCACAAAAAAAAAAAAAAAAAAACACTCAGACCTGAGCAATTTATTGACAATCTTTATAAGCAAAAATCCCCAAGACTTACTAGAAGTACAAAGATAAAAATTGAGAACTGTTAATCATATTACTGAAGATGCAGTAAGGACCTATGTGACTTTCAAGCTTTTAACTCCAATTTGCAAAGACAGATTAATAGACTTTACAGCAAAGATCCTGCTGAAAATACCAAATCAATGACAATCTTATGACAATCTTTCAGAATTTTGAAAACTCTGCAGTATTTCTGGAGAAGATTTCCCCTATGCTCACTTCTGAATCATGGAAATAATAAAAAATATCAGAATTCCACTGATTGCATAAATAAAGACTACCTTGCCAGAATATTTTGCTTTAAAAATAGTAATTGAAAAGAAAATTTAAAATCTCAAATTGGGATAAATACAGCAAAGGTGAACTATTCCATGCAAGAAAGCAAAGTATCCTGTAATAATTCCCAGGGCTACGGCATATTTGTATTTAACAAGCTATAGGCAGACAAAACTGGCATGTTGCTGGAGGAATATTCACAAAATGTATACAAAGTCACAGAAACACTAGATTTGGAACCAAGTCAGGAATAGGAATGGCTACAGTAAAAATACACCATGAAGAAAGCAGCTGTAATCTACTATAACCTGTGCTGCAGGGCATGCTTTTACTTCACAATAATTCTAAAGTATCACACTCAGCAAAAGCTATCCAAGCTCCTTTGCATCTCCCAAAGGGTGTGCAGGTGAACTGTTAGGTTGGCTTGGTGCATGCCCTGTAAACAATACCAGTGCCCTTATGGAAACATTCCCATGAAGCTGATCCTGAACATCTTGCAGCTGATCCATGCACCTTTTTACTGTGGTCTCTAAAGTAACATAAATATGCATGAGTGCAACATTCACAAACATGAAGCCATTCACAGAAATTGTAATAAAGCCTTTGAAGCACTTTAAAAGTCAAGAGCATGGCCATGTCCTGGAGGGTGCCCTTTGCATTAGAGATGTCAGGCGTTGCAGGCAGAGAGCAATTATGAAAGTAAGTTCTACAGAGGTGAAGAAATATAGGCAAAGCCACAGAGAGTGAATAAGAACTGAAAGTTCACGCGTACTGCTATTTAATTAAGAACCTCTATGAATAAAAAATGCTACTGAAAATGCTCTGTAGAAAAAAATACCAAAAAGGTTAATTTAGCTTTGTAATAAAAGCAGTGTGGATGGGATGTCATGATGCCACCTTTTCTCCTGAAGGCAAAGATGACAGAGGGCAATGCAAGGCACACAGAGAGGTATTTAGCCGTGTCACCATAGGAACCGTTTTGCAGAAGGGTGTAGGAGCAAAAGAGCTTGAGTGATGGAAGCATTTAGTGATGGGGGAAAAAAACCAACCAACCAGTAACAAAATCCCAAAATGTAAGATCAGCTACAATGTACTGTGGCTGGAAGACAGCTGAATCTGTGTGGTGCCTGAGTAAATCAAGATTAGAATAGAAACCTGGTTCAATTCAATGCAAAGACGCTGCAGATGCAGAGTGAAATATGCAGTAATCACAGAAGGGAATTTTAAAGCAATCCAGAGAAGTATAAGATGAGAAAAAAATACATATCTTCCACACATGGCAGTGGAAGCAAGCTGTGTTTCCTTGGAAACACCAAAACAAAAGTTATGTGACATTCAGTCAGCAGTATTTCCTGAGACAGAATTAGGAGCTGCATTAAAAGTTTGACCTTAGTATTACGTACATTTTATGTAAACCAGAGTAATTGCTCTGAAATTAGTAGAATAGTTCTGGTACAAAATTAGGAATTTGTTTTTCAAATATGGAGTTAGTTTTATTCACAAAGATTTGGTTTTATTATTATTTGAAAATGGGTCTACTCTGATTCTTTCATTTTGCTGATCATTTGTGACACAAATCCTATGTGGGGTTTTCAGCACACATTCAAAGCACATCAAATCAAATCTTTTTGGTTCTCAGCCACCCTGAATGTCATAAATGTAAGATGGCAGGGCAAAATGTTTAAGCTAATTCTTATTAATAAAAAGCCCTATGTATGGAACATGGCTTTCAAAAAACACAGCATCTGGAGAACCAACATAATCATCACACAATTAAAATAAAGCACCTAGAAATGCAAACTCATGCAGTGAGCATCAGCTTTCCACACATGCCACCTCAAAGCTTTACAGGTCAAACCTCAGAGCATTCCACAGGCTTACTGGGTTGAGATAGAAGAGCATTATAAGCTAAGATTAAGCTGAAGAGGAGCAAGAACATGAAGAACATGACTGTTCGCACTGGTCTCATATGTCACCTGAGAGTCTTTCACATTAATGAAATCTTTCTCTGCCTAAGGCATGGTCATCTATATTGTGCATCTTGTAAGAAGCCATCAGGACATAGATTACTGTGTTTTAGCAGTACCTTCAACACTCTGCACAACAATAAACACGCACAAGATAACAACAAATACATTTAAACAGGAAGATAATGACTCCAATCATCAGGGGAGTAACATATTGGAACATTCTTGTAAGTAGAAGAACTGGCGGAAAAATAAAATCTGAACAATTTAAAATAGCACTTGTTCATTTTATGAAAAATTTAGCTACAATCACAGGAAACTGTAGCCTTTAGGGTCCTAAAAATATGCACTTACTGGGATTACAATGAAAAACAGTCAACACAATAAAAATTTGGTTTAGTAAAGTCAGAAGAACTGGAAAAACCCCAAAAAGAATTGTTACAGAGGATGAAATGGAAAATGGAACTACCTAGAATATTGAAAAAGGAGTAAATTACAGACTGGTGTATTAGGAAGACTAGACAGAGGTATTAAAACAGTTGAATATAGCTAAAACAATGAAGAAATTAGCTGAACATAACTACAATTCTTTAGATAGTTTACTTACCTAATAGCTGTGAGCAATTAATTTATTCTTTCCAAATTATGGCCTTGTTAATTAAAAATGGGACAAATGCCCGTCTTACTAGACAGAACTTATCTGAAACATAACTAATGTCTCTAATATGTCCCATCAGTCTCTTATTTGCTACAGAGTGACTCTAAGCCAAAACTCTAGACTTGAAAAGGAAGCATTCTTTGTTATGAATTTTTAAAAGAGTTGGTTTGATTTTTTTTTTAAAGAGAAATATAATGACATTACCAAACATTAAATACAACCTAAGTAATAAAGATTTCCATAGAAAGATTACGGTGTGTTTTACCTCCTAGAAGCGAGGTAAAACACTTATTAAATTAACTGATTTATTAAAAGCAAAGTAGTACTCTAAAAATGTGAAATGATAAGGAAGAAAACAGAGATTTTTAAAATTTTTTTCAAGGCTGTAAAGCCCCCTAAGATGAGGTTGTGAGGGAGTCATAACTAGTCTTATAAAAGAAGATTCAAATGCAGTTGAGGGTGTGGTGAAATGAAATCAGAATAGGCACGTTCAGCAGAGCAGCATCACCCTCACAGCCCTCCCCAGAGGGAGCCACCTCACTGAGCACCCAGGAACGCTGCTTCCTGACCCAGCCGCCTAGAAACAGCTTGTGTGCCTATTATTTACAAACTCTGGGATGTGCCTATAAATTATAAATTTTGTTATGTTGACATAAATTCTGAAGAACAAAGTTGATTAATTAGACATTCCTTGATTCTGTGGTTTTATCAGTTAAGTTTATTTTTTAACATTTTAGTGTGCCTAGGAAACTAATTGATTCGACTGGTACTTGGTTGTCCTATATTACAGACAAAAAAGATGATCCTGCCTCAAACAGTATGAAGTCCATATTAAGTTTGAGGGGTTTTTTTCTCTGTCAGATATGAAGGTCAAACTTTTATCTTAAATTCCATTTCTTCCTTTGTACTCTCTTTGAAATGGATAGTGCTTCATGCAGTCATTAATTATCACTCATAAATATTCTTTATTTCATTAAAGCAATTAAAATTGAACAAAGAATTAAAGGATAGATTTTGGTTGCAGCACTACATACTTATCGTGCTAATAGCCACAAAGCAGAATTTTTTGTGTGCCTCAAAGACTCAACTTTACCGTGAAAACAACACAGACCTACCTGAGGAGGAGTGCATGGGGGCTATATCCCTTTCCATAAATCCTGGAAGGAGTTAGAATTAGCCCAGACCCTTTGCATCCTCAGTGTAACCTGAAATTTAACCCCCCTTAATCCATTAAGAAAAAAGGTATTTCTTTTTCCTTGTCTCCTTCATCCCCTTAAAAAGATATTAAATTCTAAGAAAACTCCAAGATCCAATCTAAATGTGCTATTGTGTTAATAGTTGCATACTGGTGATATGTGATAATAGTTTTTTACTGTAGAAGTGGTAAATCTAAACAGCAGTACATGTAGACAGTGGATTCTAAGCTAAATTTTAAAAGGGGCAGGAAAAATCAAGATGCACACACGTGTCCCTCCATGTATTTAGTGCCTCAGAGCAGAGCAAGAGCACGGCACGGCACACAGGCTGCTGTGCTGACCAGGGCTCCAGATGCCCTTTCTGGCTCTAAAGGCTCGCCCTTGCACAATTGCAGAATGCAGAATACAGAGGCCGTTTTTGCTTGGTTTCAAAAGATAGTCAACTTTAATAATAACTTTATAATGGCTATTGCTTTTTCTCCTGACAGATTCAGCTCTAAAGACTCTGAAAAGCTGCCATTGCTACCCTGACTGTCCAGAACGTGTCCTGCACTGCCATGTCTTCCTTAGGCTGAAGCACTTTTCTCTTTCTTACTGCTTCAGGCTTGTGCTTCCCAGCATTCTAGCATTCTCTTACAACAGCTTTTTACCTGATACTCATTTGATATTAAATCTTTCTTATTAAAAAAAAAAAACTTGGTTTAATATGGTATAATTTTTTTAGATATTCTTAAGGGCTTTTAATTGGAAGAGGTTTCTGCTGTCTGTGCAGATGGATTCGGCTCAAGTTTGTTGACTGGGTCTGAGAACAAACTATAAATGGTTTGGACTGTGAAAATGATATTAGGACTGCTGGTTGGCCTTGTATCAACACATAGCATGGCTTATCATGGAATGTTGTATTTAGCCAACAACATTTCATACCAAAACAAAGAAAACATTTTGTTCTTATTGGATATTTGAAATGGCCAAATACATCAACTCTCTCGAATCCCAGTATCGTATTTATTACTATAGCTTATCTCTCCTGTGAAAGAGTCCATTAATAAACAAATAATATTTCAACAGTCACATCATAACTGAAAAAAGCCACAGAAAATGTCAAATGTTATAACTACACTCTAGTCATCAAGTTATATGAGAAAAACTTAGACCTTTTAAAATATTTTTCTCTGTTCCTCTGTCCCTTCCTACTTCCAGCATTGAGAACTTCTTTTAGTTAAAGAGACAGTGAAACTTCTACGTTACATAGTACAATGAGGTGGTTTGTGGCAGACCAGCCTGTTTATGGACATAAGGAATGGAAAAGAAAGTATTTCACATTAAAACAGCTCATCACACCTGCTGCCTTACAGAACAAGGAGCCTGGGTGCTGAGCTTCATGAGTGAGCCCAAAAGCACAGGGCTTTTCTCCCTTCAGTCCTGGAGCAGATGGCAAGATTGCCAGATGCATAAAAAGGATTTAGAACTTTCTTTTCATACAAACTGTATTTGTTCATTTGTTGGTTCAGATTTGGAGACAGAGCTGTAATAGCTCCACTCTATTTAGTCCTGTGCAGTGTCTAATGTACACAGACTCTTACTGATTTACACAGAATGCTGTACAGACTTTGAACACCTAATTTTACAAGAAAATCACACACCAACTGGACTATCCATGATTCAAGACATCTGTATTCTCAAAAATAAGAGAGAAAAAAAATTTATAACTATAACTAAAAGCTACTTAGTAAAAGCATTAGGGGAATTTCCCAGCCAGTACCAGTATCATCCCAAACCAGTGATGCCAAATAAGTAATGAGGGCAATTCAAGGGCAATTCTAGCCCTCATGGATGCTTCCTCCAATGCCTACTGTCCTGAACAAAAATCTAAATTACTGAGAGGTAATACTATCTTGCATCTAAGAAGACTTTCAATGCAGTGCATATCAAATTGCTTTCCATGTCCTGCATGAATAGGAAATAAATAAGATTTTATTTGGTAAGATGGAGGAAGGAACTGTTCCATCTGACACTGATAGGCAAACTCTTCAAAAGAAAATTTTGCAAATGCCTGACAGGACACAGGTACACTACACACTGTTGCAATGTGAACTCCTAAAATCTATGTTCACTTTTCATCTCTCATTGTTATTCCCAATACAAGCATGTGTAAATAATGATATATATGGCCTCAATACTGTTTTCCCAGAAGGTGCACTGTGTTAAAAGGTACACCTTGTGATCAGCTAAAGCCCACGGTATAAAAAAGGATTACCCACATAATGCTTTTCTGAATGCAGACATGAATACATGCCATATTTTAAATCAATTAAGGTACAATTTTGAAATATTATGTTATTAACACATTCAGAAGTAAGAAAATTCTGAATTTTTAAATATCAACAGTGGTATAGCCAAAATATGTGCTGGTGATTTTACTCATGTGTTCCTATTTACTTAGCAGAAATCTTTAAATAGAAAATGAAAACTCTTCAATGAGAAATGGATAAAAAAAGGAAATTGAGCAAACTGGTACTCTTAAAAGTAAGTACATTGATGGATTGTCAACTACATCAAATTGCATAAGTAAAAAGATATTTCTTCACCTCTTGTTTTTAGACACCAATGTCAAGCAGACAAGAAAGGCTGGTATAGAACTGTTCATTCTCTCTTAAACAAAATGCAAGGTACCAGAAAATCAGACTTTGTGACTTACAATTTGATTTTAGTTGTATAGCATGGTGGTCTGTAATTCCAACAAAAGGGTACTTGAAGGAATATATTTTTGTTTGTTTTCATCTTAGCTAAAATCCTGCCTGTGTCTTTTTTAGTAATTTGAACAAATCCTGTTGAATTCAGTGGAGACAGGACTGAATTTCTTCCAACAACGATCAGCACTTCTAAGTTCTTCTGCACCAAGCTCATGTGCAATGCAATGTCAAGTGCAAGACTCTCTCTGGCTGTCTCAGGTTGTTGTTTGCCTGTGTAAGAACTAATGTTTTTCCTACAGCTTTTTAGCTTTTTTTCCAGCTCCCTGTTTTGCAAAAATATTTCTGTAACAAACTTATGAGCAGTAAATGGGTCCCAGTAACTAGGGCACTCAGGTAAACTTTTCAAGATGTTTCTGACCCCAGTTTAAAACAAACCTTCCACTCCCACTCCTCTGGGAGAGGTTATTTTAAATCTAGATCACTTTCATGAACAAGAACGGAGAGTTATATTATTAGGTTCTTCTCACAGATCTGCAGTAGCAGATTGACAAATACCCTTTACTGATACATTTCTTCAAAGGGAATAAACCTATAAATTAAATACATTTCTTAGTCTTAATTCTGCTAATGGGAAGATGGATTTACTCATGGCCTTTATAATCTGCTGTGGGATATCAGTCCTGTTCAGCAGAATGCCTTATTTCTGTTAATTTTCTCTAACTCAAGTGGGAAAGCACCAGGCAGCCTTTTGGTAGATGACTTCATACAAATACAAATGCTTCAGGAATTATGCAGGAAAAGATCTGTTAAGCTTGAACACCCAAGACTTTTTTTTTGTGATTCACACATCACTTCTTTCAAAGAAACAAGCCTCATGCTTTTTAATCTATGCAGGGATCAAAAACTATCTCTTTTTTTCTAATTCTGCAACACATTATCAAACACTGATCATCTGTACAACCTTCACTTCAGCAGACACAATTCAGAAACACATGCAGATTCTCTAAAAATGCTAATAACTCTTCAGCCTGTTAGAAAATGGAATCTGTTTTTCCTTTGCATGTAATCCCTCTGCTTCTCCAGTCATGTGCGAAAGCTCTGCTTGAGCAGCAGCCACTATCACTGCCTGCACAACCCACCAGATAAAGCAATTAACAGGGGGAAGTTTAAGGCCATCTCTGATCTGGCAACTGGCTATTTCTGTCATGAATTTGAATATTGCACAGCTGGGAAAAGTGTTACAAAGAAGCCTCCTCTCAGGAAAGGACCCTCAGCAGGAAAATACTCCAGCATCTCCTTAAAGAAGACTCCTGAGTATCGGCTCCTGTGAAGACTATTCAAGGGCGTGAAAATTTGTAGTGGTGTTTCCATTACTTTGGATCACTCACTGGCACAATTATTTTCAAATAACAGGGCTATCAGAGCTAAAGGGTTGAGGCTTCCCACCAGGCAAGGACCTGGAAACCCTGAAGAACCTCTTTGTTCAAGGAGAAGCATATTGCACATGTAAGCCTTGCCCACAGAGAGGGGACAAGGATTCCCTCTGCTCCAAGCTGCTCATGAAACACAGATAAACTGAAGGGAGTAACAGAAAAAGGGATTAGAAGGTAGTCAAACAGAGAGGTAAATGTCCCAAAATACTTTTTCAAAAACATCCACTCTTCATAGCAAGTGAAGAGCCAGGGTCCTGGTTTAGAGAGCTGGTCCTGCACAGTGGAGAGCATGAAAATGAGTGAAAGGGTCAGAGAAGAAGACAGATATGCTCTTTGCTTTGCATATTGTCAGCTCATTTAACTACTAATTGATATAGTTAATGCACAACATAATTTTAAAACACATTATTCTTCATCACAGCTCTTTCTCTTGACAGGAAGTAGTGTTAGCTGTCTGCTAAACCAGAATTCAACTGCTCTGACTCAGTGATGCTCACCTGCAAGGAGACTGGGATGGGCTGAATGGAATCAAAGGGTACCTGTAAACAATTTCAAAAAGCAACAGCACTTCAGCAGGACTCAGGCATGCAGCAAAGGTCCTCAGTCAGCTGAGATATGGAAGAATCTTAAGGTGTGAAATGGAGCTTCCAGCTGAGAAACAAGAGCTCATCCAGATGTACAACATCCCTTCCTCAACAGAATCGGTCTGGAGGCAGATGCACTTCTGTAAGATCATTAGCTCCTAAGCAGCCCCTCACACTCTGGGAAATATCTGGACAATTTCCATGCCCAGGGACCTCCTGAGGCTGCTTTCCCAGTGATAGGGATTAGGCTGCTGACCTGCTCTTGGGGAAGGCTGCAGCAGTGCTCAGTCAGCAACCGCTGGCATCAGCATGGCTGGGGCATCACACAACACACTACCAGCCATGACCTGGCTCCTCATTCACTGACCACATGACACCAGTGCAGAGGTGGACGGAGCTCACCCACAGATTCCATCACAACACCACAGGGTGTATTTTAGAGCTCTTTGTGTGCCCACTATACTCCTGGCCAGCCCTGCCAATGGCGAGTTCCGTGTGCTGGAGCAATGGGATAACACGTCCTTCCAAGTTTCACCCAGCAAGACTATTCCCACAGAGGTGCCACCTTTGAGTGAAGATTCAATGCCAAGAGCCTTGCTGATAGGGTATTTCGTAGAGAACATTTTTATCTGTGCAACAAAAAAGCCAACAGATGAAATTTTTCATTTCATCATCTCAAACACCTCACTCAGGTGTTGCTTCCCTTAGCAGACTGCATGTTAATTCCTTGTATATTATGAATTTGCAAAATAACTCCTGCTTATTAAAGTATATTAAGATATTTCCATGAAAACATCTTAAAACAGTATGTTGGATCTGCCCTATTTTCTTAGATATTCTTTGGTCAAATTCTACTTGACTTCACATGTAATTTATATCCTTACCTAGTAATAAATCAGAGCAACATTTTCCAACATCACTGCAAGATTTCTTAGTGAAAGAAGCTTTTGGTTTAGCCTACAAAAGCCATTTGTAGCTTAAAACAAATCCAGAAATAAACATTTGGGTGGGTGATCAAACAGTTCTTTCACCTCAATTTTGTAGAGCTGTACTTTGGCATACATGCAAAACAACATGTTAGTCACTTCTGATTATTAATTGGTGATTCTTTGGACATTTCCCATAATTAATGCTACAATCTCTACTTTTACAGTGACTATAGAAAGAAGTCTTAAAATGTCAATCAAATTAACACATTCAAAAATACAAAGCTTATACAATATTTTAAGTCACAATTTGTTGAATAGAAAATTCTTTTTTTAGACAAAAAGGCTTTTTTCTAAAAAAGAAAAGAGGAGGATTATTTATGATTGCATCTTTCTTAAAATAAAAAATCAGCAATACAGTATTGACGATGTTAACGACTCCTATTTAGAAACAAAAGTCTAGTTCCCAGAACATGCCATATGGATCACTTCTGTTACCAAAAGTCTCGTACTCAAGGCATTTGTAGGAGCAGTCACCAAATGTATTTTCTGCACTTCATCATCATCAACAACAACATCATCATCATCATCATCATCAAAAGTCTTGGGTTGGAAGGAGCCCTAAAGATCATCCAATTATCTGCCATGGACAGGGACACCTTCACCAGACCAAGTTGCTCAGAGCCCCATCCAACCTGGCTAGGGATGGAGCATCCACAGCTTCCCTGGGAAACCTGTGCCCCACTACCCTCACAGGAATGAACACCTAAACCTATTCTCTTTTTATTTCAAAGCCTTGTCCTATCTCGACATGCCCCTGTAAAAAGTCCCTCTCCACCTCTTTTGTAATCCCCTTTAGGTATTGGAAGGTGTTATAAGGTCTCCCTGGAGCCTTCTCTGTTTCAGGCTGAACATCCCCAGCTCTCTCAATGCCAAATGCAACTTTTCTTTTCTTCTCCTTACTCAAAATAAATACCTTCTTCCAAAGCAATCCTGCTGCAACTGGGCTAATGATAACTAGAAAGGCAAATCAAGATGTGACATCTTACTTACCCTGAGCAAAGGTACAAGATTTTGGTCCCATAGTAGCAGCACAATAAACTTAGTTTAGAACTATAATTTGATTTCAGTTATCAGTTAGGGGTCAGGAGGTCCTGACCACAGCCACTGGTACTTCTCTTTGGTTTTATGCTGTCATTTTTATATTCTTTGTTTTTACCCAACTGCACACCTGACTACACCAACACTCACAGAACACCCTACTAAAAAAATGTGTAATTTCTGGACAGTGCAAACAGGGGGTTGCTAGGATGATCCTTCAAGTCCTGCTAGTCCAGTGTGGCACCCTGGTGTGTTCAACACATTCCATGAGCCCCAATATAATTATATAACACCATGGGAAAAAAACAGAATTGGAGCAGTAAGTCAGTTATTTTTAAATACTGTTTATGTATTTGTTAGTGTTATTCCCATGTCCTTGGAATTCTCTGTGGAGTTCCCCATCACCCAAAATGGTTCCAACAGCCTTTCAGGACCCTCTGATGCTGCTGAACATAGCTAGGAAACCTCTCAGAGGTCTCTGCATTTTTGGCTGACAGAAAATATTCTCTGTTATTTTATGCTCCTATTCCCAGGAACAAATGCCAGAAACTGAATGTTCAAGACACAGAATAGAAGTTATCCAATAACTGAATTTGAAGCCTTCCTGAGCAAAGAGGAAACAGACTGAATCAGCAGTCCTCTGAGATGAGTGAGAAAATTTGATGCTCTTTTAATGATATATTCCATGCTTCTTTCACATGGAAATTAAACAACACTGCTTGTCTGCACGGCGCTCACATCACTGCTTTAGACAATATTTTTATGGCAATTTTTCCTTTATAATGAAAAACTAAATACAATTCAGTGAAGCTGAAAAATCAAAGTTCTTTCAATATGAAGTATCTTCTTTAATACCTGCCAAGCACTGGTATTTTTCCCCTTGGGTCTCAGTGGAGCTGGAATTAACACAGCCTCATCTGTTCTTTTCTTGGTAGTTCTCCTTTACTGGCAGTAAACGAACTCTGAGAATACAGGAGCTCTTCATTACTTTTGCCTGACTTCTACCAGGTGCAATGACCATGGAGGCAGAATCTACTTCCACAGGGGAGTCATCCAAAAGCCTGCACAGCAAAGGACTCTGAGCTTGCCATAGCAAGCACAGCCAAAACAATCCCCAGGCTCTGTTAATCCATTCAAATATTCCCTCTGCTGGGTGCCTTTAGGGTAACCAAGCAGAAAATACCAATAGTTTTATTCAAAAAAAAGTATAACAATTCTATTAAGTGAAACACTTAAAATATAATTAATTTAGCATTCACTGGAAAGTGTTACACTAATACAAGAAATCAGCCTGTGCTCTATTGTATGAAATCAGTTTTAATACCATCCCTTTCTAAGCAAGTGTCCAGGTTTAGAGCAAATTTGGGGAAGAATCCCCCCAAAGGAGCTCCGGTGGGAAAAGCAGATCCAATCGGCCCCTCCCCCCCAACTGGTCCGGGAGGAAAGAAAAATACCTCCTTGGAGAAAGGTGGGAAAAAACCCCCTGTTTATTAAACAATAAGACCAAAACAGTATCAAAACAATGAGACCCCTTGCCACTCTAAAAGAGATGACAAACTGAGAAAAACCCCGGGTTCAAGCAGCAGCTCACTCAGTCTCTGATCAGTCTCTCAGTGCTGGAATTGTCGCAGGCCAGGGCCGGCCCGGTGGGCCACAGCTGCAGCTGCCGGTGCTCTCCTGGGTGTTCAGTCCAGAGCAGTTCCAAGAGGTCCAAAGAGAAGGGAAAAAACAGTCCAGGGAACTTCTTTGCCTCAGCTAGCTAACACTAACTAAAAAGCAAAAGAAGAGCTCTCTGTCCCGCTGTCTGTCCGCAGACAACACAGTCAGGAGCAGGAATGTGGAGGAGTGCAGTGTCTGAAAAACAAAACTGCGCGCTTCTTCTCTCTCCCCCTTCACTCTCTGTAACACTCTTAAAGGTACAAAACTTATTATTATTCAACATAAACAGAATGAGACGATTGGGGATAAAAGCATCATATAGTCAACCCAGGACATTCCACCCCTTATCCCCATATCGTCTGCTTACTACTAAAACTAATATAAATTCTAACTCTACAAGTACATACATGATACATCCATTATACAACTATACACAGACAATGGTAATAACATTCAGGAAACAGTGATATTTATACAGGTTTTATCCAACAATCAGGTCTCCCTGAGGTACACATCGTGTTCTTCCATCTTTTTGCATTATCCACCACGTGCAACCTGGTCCCTGAGCAAAGACAACCCCACGAATGGGTTTGTCTGTACTCGAGGCAGAATTGATCCACACAGTCTTCCCTAACAAACCTCTGACATGTACCACTGGGACTTTGTCTCCATCTACTCTCTGCAAAGGCTCAGATTGGGCAGGGCCGACTCGGTTAGTAGAGCCTCGGGTGTTAACTAACCAGGTAGCCTTTGCCAGATGCTGATCCCAGTTCTTGAAAGATCCCCCACCTAATGCTTTCAATGTGGTTTTTAACAGTCCATTGTACCTCTCCACTTTGCCTGCAGCTGGTGCATGGTAGGGGATATGGTACACCCACTCAATGCCATGTTCCCTAGCCCAGGTGTTGACAAGGCTGTTCTTGAAATGAGTCCCATTGTCTGACTCAATCCTCTCAGGGGTGCCATGTCTCCACAGAACTTGCTTTTCCAGGCCCAGGATGGTGTTCCGGGCTGTAGCATGAGGCACAGGGTAGGTTTCCAGCCATCCAGTGGTGGCCTCCACCATGGTCAGCACGTAGCGCTTGCCCTGGCGTGTCTGGGGCAGTGTGATGTAGTCAATCTGCCAGGCCTCCCCATACTTGTACTTGGACCACCGCCCACCGTACCAGAGGGGCTTCAGTCGCTTGGCCTGCTTGATGGCGGCACACGTCTCACAGTCATGGATAACCTGAGAGATACTGTCCATGGTTAGATCCACCCCTCGGTCTCGTGCCCACTTATAGGTGGCATCTCTGCCCTGGTGGCCTGAGGCATCATGGGCCCACCGAGCTAAGAATAACTCTCCTTTATGTTCCCAATCTAGGTCTATTTTGGACACCCCTATCTTTGCGGCTTGGTCTACCTGATCATTGTTTTGGTGCTCCTCATTAGCTCTACTCTTGGGTACATGGGCATCTACATGGCGGACCTTCACAGGCAGCTTCCCTACCCTGGTAGCAATGTCTCTCCACTCTTCAGCAGCCCAAATTGGCTTTCCTCTACGTTGCCAGTTAGCCTTTTTCCACCTCTCCAGCCATCCCCACAGAGCATTGGCTACCATCCATGAATCAGTATAAAGGTAGAGCTTTGGCCACTTCTCTCTCTCAGCAATGTCCAGGGCCAGTTGAACAGCTTTGAGTTCAGCAAGTTGGCTTGATCCACCTTCTCCTTCAGTGGCCTCTGCCACCTGCCGTGTGGGGCTCCATACAGCTGCTTTCCACTTCCGGTTCATTCCCACAATGCGGCACGACCCATCAGTAAAGAGAGCGTATTGTGTATCTTCTGCTGGCAGTTGGTTGTATGGTGGAGCTTCTTCAGCTCGTGTCTCTTCTTGTTCCCCTTCATCAGAGAGACCAAAGTTTTCACCTTCGGGCCAATTTGTAATGACCTCCAAAATCCCAGGGCGATTCAGTTTACCTATATGGGCGCGCTGAGTGATGAGAGCAATCCACTTGCTCCATGTAGCACTGGTGGCATGGTGAGTGGAAGGAACCTTGCCTTTGAACATCCACCCCAGCACGGGTAGTCGGGGTGCCAGGAGGAGTTGTGCTTCAGTGCCTATTACCTCCGAAGCAGCCTGGACTCCTTCATAGGCAGCCAGGATTTCTTTCTCTGTTGGAGTATAGTTGGCTTCAGACCCTCTGTAGCTTCGACTCCAAAATCCCAGTGGTCGACCCCGAGTCTCCTCAGGCACCTTCTGCCAAAGGCTCCAGGACAAGCCATGGTTCCCGGCTGCAGAGTAGAGCACATTCTTCACCTCTGGTCCTGTCCTGACTGGGCCAAGGGCTACTGCATGAGCAATCTCCTGCTTGATCTGTGCAAAGGCTTGTTGCTGCTCTGGGCCCCAGTGGAAAGTGTTCTTCTTACGGGTGACCAGGTAGAGAGGGCTCACGATCTGACTGTATTCGGGAATATGCATCCTCCAAAAACCTATGGCGCCTAGGAAAGCTTGTGTCTCTTTCTTATTGGTGGGTGGAGACATTGCTGTGATCTTGTTGATGACATCGGTGGGAATCTGACGCCGTCCGTCTTGCCACTTCACTCCCAGAAACTGGATCTCTTGAGCAGGTCCCTTGACTTTGTTCTTCTTGATGGCGAAGCCAGCTTTTAGGAGAATCTGGATAATTTTCTCCCCTTTCTCGAACACCTCTGCTGCTGTCTTCCCCCACACAATGATGTCATCAATATATTGCAGATGTTCTGGAGCCTCACCCTTTTCCAGTGCAGCCTGGATCAGTCCATGGCAGATGGTGGGGCTGTGCTTCCACCCCTGGGGCAATCGGTTCCAGGTGTACTGCACGCCTCTCCAGGTGAAAGCAAACTGAGGCCTGCATTCTGCTGCCAGAGGAATGGAGAAAAATGCATTGGCAATGTCTATAGTGGCGTACCACCTTGCTGCCTTGGACTCCAGCTCGTACTGGAGTTCCAGCATGTCCGGCACAGCAGCGCTCAGGGGTGGGGTCACTTCATTCAATGCACGATAGTCCACAGTCAATCTCCATTCTCCTTCAGATTTTCGCACAGGCCAGATGGGGCTGTTGAAGGGTGAGTGGGTCTTGCTGACCACCCCTTGGCTCTCCAGCTCTCGGATCATCTTATGGATGGGGATCACAGCATCTCGATTCGTTCGGTACTGTCAGCGGTGCACTGTTGAGGTGGCAATTGGCACTCGTTGCTCTTCCACCTTCAGGAGACCTACTGCAGATGGGCTGTCTGACAGTCCAGGCCAGCTGTTCAACTGCTTGACACCCTCTGTCTCTACAGCAGCTATTCCAAATGCCCATCTGAGTCCCTTTGGGTCTTTGAAATACCCACTTCGAAGGTAGTCTATGCCCAAAATACATGGGGCCTCTGGGCCAGTCACAATAGAGTGTTTCTTCCACTCATTTCCAGTCAGGCTCACCTCAGCTTCTACCAGAGTAAAATCCTGTGATCCCCCTGTCACACCAGCAATAGAAACAGACTCTGTCCCCACATGTCTTGATGGGATTAATGTGCATTGTGCACCAGTGTCAACCAAAGCTTTGTATTCTTGTGGTTCATATGTGCCAGGCCAACGAATCCACACAGTCCAAAAAACACGGTTTTCCCCAGCCTCTACCTGGCTAGAGGCAGGGCCCCTCTAAGCCTGGTTATCCTTCTTTCCCTGGGCATATGTCTTGGAGGTTCCTTCAAGGGGATCAAAAATATTGTCATTATCATCATATGTGACAGTTCGGTTACTGGCCACTGGAGCTGCTTCCCTTTTGGAACTTCCTCTCTGAATCTTCAGTTGTCTCACCCGTTGTGCCAGAGCAGAGGTAGGTTGTCTATGCCATCTCCTCATGTCTTCTCCACAATCACGCAAATAGAACCACAGCTCAGCTCGTGGGATGTACCTTCTCTCGCCGTCTGGGGAACGTCTGCGTTGGGTACCAGAACCTCTGATCTGTACCGCCGAGATTTGGAGAAAGCTCTCTTTAATCTCCTCCCTCAGTTTCTTGTGACCCTCCTCTATCTTGTCCTCTAATTTTTGAAGACGTGTTTCCACCGCTGCGATTCTGGCATGTGTTGGGCCATGTACAGCATCTGCATATGCTCGGAGCTTCCTTGCCATGTCAAGCACAGTCTCACCCCTCTCATCCCTCTTCATGATGGCTAAGGCAGAGGCATATTCTTGTGGCCCGAGTCGTACGAGTTTTCGCCACATCACAGACGTGCATGGTACTAAGTCTGGGTTCCTAGTTGTTACATCATCTGAGAAGATAATCTCAACCACGGCCATTTCTCTCAGGCGTTGGATCCCTTGCTCTATTGTCTTCCACTGAGTCTGCTGCATATAGAGATCGTCTGCACACAGGTATCTTTCTGCTACACTTCTTAGGACCCGTTCCCAGAGGCTCTGAGAGTTAGCCCCCCTCATCATTCCTTGGTCTATGACAGTATCCTGTGACAGGGATCCCAAATGCCTGGCTTCAGTGCCATCCAAAATTGTAGCCTCGCCTGCAGCATCCCAGAGACGGACCAGCCAACTAATTATGGATTCATCAGACCTTCGAGTGTAGTCCTTCCTTAGGCCACGAAGGTCCTTCAGGGAATAAGACTCAATATTTGCGTCTGATCTTGCACCTGCTGCTTTGACTCCTGATTTTACGTCAGGAGGCATTGAGGTTCCTTCTCCTGTATCACCACCATCATCATCATCATCATCCACTGGTCGATCAGTTTTTTCCGTGCGTTTCCCACTTCTAGTACTGGTAGCAACAGCCATGGGTTTAGATGCTGGCTTAGGCTCACTGTCTGGTCTAGCTGCTGGCTCTGAGCCTGGGCTGTTGGCTACAGCTTGAGTGACTGGGATAGCTGATTTATCTCCCTGCCCCCCTGCCTCTGTCTGCTGCCCGACAGTATCTAACAAAGTGCGATAAGCATAGGCCAGGGCCCAGCTTATTGCAATTAGCCTTTTCTCCTTAGAATCGTCATGGCACTTCTCCTTTAGGTATTTCCCCACCTCTGCTGCGTTCTGAATTTGTTCCCGTGGGAAATCCCAGTCTACAGGATCAGACAATTCCTTCAGGGTTTGGCCTATATTTTCCCATTCTCCACCCCACTCAGGATTTTTCACGCCTGCATCTGCTTCTGGATCAGGGGTCTCACCAGCTCCTCTGGATATCTCAGCCCTCATTCTAGAGAAGCTGCAGACCATATAGAGGAAACTTACCAAATTAAATACCAGAAAGATGGTCTCTTTAACATTCAGGGGAAACTGAACATTCTCAAAAAGTGACATAACCGATCCAAAGGAGAAGAGGGAAAGGGAAGGCTGGAAAGTCTCATTCTTAGCTCCTCCTCTAACAGACTGAGTGTAGTTACTAATAAATTCCCAAAACATACCACTGGAATTGGGATGCAGGGTAGGATGAAGAAACCATAAACCATACATGCTGTAAACAGAGGTCAGTATCTTTTTGAACGCTTTATAAATCATTATCACCAAGGCCAGCACAACAGCTATTCCAATCCGTACCCCTCTACCGTAAAAATTACTTGTTAAGGACAATAATCCTAATGACCAGAAAGGTATTGAAACCTCAAAAAGATCTAGAGCCCAGAGCCATACAGAGGCGTTCTCAACCAGAGACATCAGGGGTTCAAGCAGCATAGCTACTAACTGCTTTAACAACCACAGACACACAATTAATAGGGCTTTTTTCCACATTTTCCAGCCGCGCGTTGGGCGCCAATTCATGTATTTGTCCAGGTTTAGAGCAAATTTGGGGAAGAATCCCCCCAAAGGAGCTCCGGTGGGAAAAGCAGATCCAATCGGCCCCTCCCCCCCAACTGGTCCGGGAGGAAAGAAAAATACCTCCTTGGAGAAAGGTGGAAAAAAACCCCCTGTTTATTAAACAATAAGACCAAAACAGTATCAAAACAATGAGACCCCTTGCCACTCTAAAAGAGATGACAAACTGAGAAAAACCCCGGGTTCAAGCAGCAGCTCACTCAGTCTCTGATCAGTCTCTCAGTGCTGGAATTGTCGCAGGCCAGGGCCGGCCCGGTGGGCCACAGCTGCAGCTGCTGGTGCTCTCCTGGGTGTTCAGTCCAGAGCAGTTCCAAGAGGTCCAAAGAAAAGGGAAAAAACAGTCCAGGGAACTTCTTTGCCTCAGCTAGCTAACACTAACTAAAAAGCAAAAGAAGAGCTCTCTGTCCCGCTGTCTGTCCGCAGACAACACAGTCAGGAGCAGGAATGTGGAGGAGTGCAGTGTCTGAAAAACAAAACTGCGCGCTTCTTCTCTCTCCCCCTTCACTCTCTGTAACACTCTTAAAGGTACAAAACTTATTATTATTCAACATAAACAGAATGAGACGATTGGGGATAAAAGCATCATATAGTCAACCCAGGACAGCAAGGTTGTCCTGATAAGGAGAAGCTACTTGGCAACTGAAATAATACAACACTCCTCCTGGGGGGGGGGGGTGGGGGGTGGGATCAAAAGGAGAATTTAAGCTGCCAAGACCCCTAACACCAGTGGAAGGAGGGAACATGAGTGCATCCCCTGATCCACACCTGGTGCCCATCCTGCAGCCCATGTCTCACCATCACTGAACTTCCCTGCTCAAACTGAGCCAGAACAGCACCACGTGCCAAGGTGCTGAGAGGCCCTACCTTGACTTAAGACCCTAGAATTGACCAGAGTTTTTTGAACAATAACTTATAACTACTGTCAAACGTGATTCATATCTCTTTCAAAGACTAAGCCTTCACAGCATTAAGTTGCTGTGCTGTAATATAGCAATGCTTAAGATCAGCGCAAATAAGTCTCCAGCAGATAATAAGCAAAAATTTCACAATAGAGCTATAAAATGCAAGTAGTAAGCAAGTAAGACAAAAAAATAAAAGTTTCTAAGTCAACAGAGAGGGGGAATTGCTGGGATTCATAAAGTTAGAGGGTTTTGAGAAAATGGTTGAAAAGAGCAAGCCTCAGGCAGAAGTTTTGTTAGCATTGCACATACAGCAAAAAAGTTTTCTAAGCAGTAGAGCAGACGTGACAAATAACAATAGACCTCTGTAGAACTGGCTTATGGATTGCAACAAGGCTATTTAATGTATATCTTTGGAAGGTTAGTATGAATAGATCTCTGTTCTCTATTTCTTATGAATTAGTCTTTGTTTTAACTACCATTACATGTGTTTCCTCTGATTAGATAGAATTCTTATCAATATGTGTTGCTCTATGTGTGACTGGCTGAAATCTAGGCCGAGATAGTTTTATGCTATGCTGTGATGTAACACCTCCTTAGCATTTTCTGTAGATCAGCGAGCTGTTAACATCCTGTCTCCATTGTCCTAACAATGTACTGAGACTGATGTGCTGAATAAATGGCTCATGTCACTGGTCCAAATTGCCCCGTTTCCGTTCATGACTGTTTATAGTTTGCCAGCGGCACTACCCCATCACAGACAGAACAAAAAACAACTCTGCCCCATTTTACTTTCTTCCCCTAGCCATGGGGCATGACTTCACTGCTGTTTTGGGACAGGCATATCTCCCTTCAACAGCCAAGAATGAGGACTTTGAAGTTATCTCAGTTTTGAGTATCTCTGTCCATTAAAATACCTGTTTAAGAAATTGATTTATTAATAGACTGTTTGCAAATTTCGGGTCATTCTTCAGATTCTTCCAAACACATCACAGGACAAATATTTTTATGCTCTAAGCTTTTATTTTATGAATTTTCAAAGGCAGTTATCTTTGCAACCTGTCAATGTAAGTGGTTTTTTTAAACACTTCAATATTATTATCTGTACTGTCTCAAGCAGGATCCTTTTGACCTGCATCTTCATCAGAACAGACATTTTTAAAGCTACCAGTTCAACATTTGAGGAGAGAAGTACAAGACTGAAGTACTGAGACAGGACATGATCAGATCCTACCAAATCCAGTGCTGAGAGAAATCTACTACAGCCACTCCACTGGAATATTCCTATGAAGATTCTGTCAGATAGACACAGAAAATAATAGCTGAAATTGTTTTTATGAAGATCACATAATAACTACATAACAGCCCTTTCTAAGAAAGGGAAAAAAGGATTAAAGTGCCAAAGAAAAAGAAAGGTAATTGGAAAATGAAATTGAAATACGTTTTCATTCCCATGATGGTTGCATAAATGCTGCTCTTCCAGTGAGCCCACAGCAGAATGAGAATCATTATAGAAAAAGCTTCTGTCTAATGTGAACAAAAAGATTGATTTCTGTTCTTAGAAAGAAAGAAAGAAAAACAGTAAACCCTAATACATAAAACTCACAAGGCAGAGAAAAATTACATTATTCAAAATGTTAAAAATGACATTTCAATATCCTTCATCCAGGACCAAATTTTAAAATGTTTACATCTTTCTGAGGTGTCGAAGTACCAAATGTTTATTAATTGTTTGCAATCCACAAAGAGGAATTTTATTTTTTTTTAAGAGGAAAATTATGTGTTAGGAATATCTTTCATGCCTGTCCTGTGTCTGTGGAAAAAGAACATTTAATTCTTTTCTCAGATACACAGTCCTTACTTATAAAAGCCAAAGGTTAGTGACAGGAACAAATAGTATAAATATTATTTTGTGGGTTAAGTTGTTTCACTCTCTTTAATCAGGACAATATGAGGGAGGTACTACGTGCTTTTTTAAAGGAAATGTATTTTAGATGTTCCAGCTGGAGACAACGTGAACATATAGGGTTGTAAAAGGCATATTCAAAAAAATAAAAAATGAAACAACCTACAAAATTTGGGGAATCCTCACAACAGCACATTACAAATATCTAAAATATCTTTTTTTTTTTTTTTGTGATTGTTTAGCACAGGCAGAAGAACTTGGGCTCATCCCTGTGTTCCCTCTAAGCATACATAAGTTAAATAAACCTCTGTGGTTTATGCAACTTCTACACCTAATATATCGCTCAGTGAGATAACGTCTGCCTCAGCATGCCCTAAAAACCCTCAAGGGGCAAAGGAATATTCCCAGAGGAGCAAATCCAGTTACCCAGCCACTGGGTCTGCCTGGCTGGTATATACACTTGAACTGTGACTGTCCTCAACATAGTAAAGAGTTGAAAGGAAAGGCTCATCCTTTCTGACTGAGTGCTCTGTCCTCCTCAGCCATTTCATCACTGCAAAACACAAATGAAACAAAGATTAGCACCACTGGCATGGGCCACCTGCCTGACCTCAGGTGATCGGCTGCTACTGACACTGTCAGTCTCTTGGAAGACCCTGGAGTAGAGCAGGGTGAATATCACACATCCTTGGCAAGAGTAAAGGCAGCAAAATGTTATCTAGTCAAACTTATCTCCAGTACTGCTCAGAGACAGCAGAAATACGTGGCTGGGTATCAGCAAATCAACATCTGCTTTGGAGTCCTGACTTTTGCAAATCACTCTTATCTCGCTCTTTCATACTAATTATTCCTAAGGCAAAACCAGCTAAGTGTTATTTCCTAGTAGTATTCCCCTTAATTAGAGTTTTATGACCTTCACAGTCTACAATGTCTGATTCAGCTACATTCCCAGAATATAAATAGCTCCAATGCAGGTACAAGTCTCAGGCAAAGTAAATTTCTTTTAACTGCCTATTCCACCTGAGTCCATGGCCCCACAAAACATCAGCAAAGCTTTTGTTTCATACAACTTCAGAGCTTTGCTTCCATGGAAATAAAGCATGAAAAATTCACAACAAGATGCATGCCCAGTGAGCATGAATAAATTAATATTTAGAGTCAAACCATGCTGTCAACTATAATTTAAATTCAAAAGACTAGATATTTATGAGACATGATTGGAGGAAACAAGCTAAGTAGTCAAAAACTGGTCCAAAACTATTAAGCTACACTCAAAACCAGACAGGAAGGGAATCCCATGGTCCCAATTTGAGGTTTGAAGACAAAATTTAAGGTGGAGGGAGAAAGTGATAAGCTTCCTCTTTTGAGTGGGCTCTTTGGCCATGCAGGACAGTTCTGCAAGTGACCTGGGGTAACTCAGGCTTGCTTTCAGGCACGGAGCATGCTCCAGGAGTTGGGCTGGCAGGAGGTTTGGCAATTGCTGGGTAGAAGTGGCCTTACAACGCAAAGCAGACAATGCAAGTAGTGCCACACTTGCATTCACTGCTCCTCAGAGCAATAAACCCAATGTTTATGCTCAGAGGCACACCCAGGTGTTCTCACAGGCTCTGCCTTCCCACCCATGCACTTGGGAGAGCTCCTGCACAAAGCCCACTCAATCCACAGGGAGACACTCCAGCTTTCCCCCTTCTTTCTAAGTCCATTCAGCCTCTGCAGAGAGACACATCCATAAAACCGTAGCCTGACTTCATGCATTGTCACGTTGCAAGCACCAGGACAGGAAGGAGCAAGGCAAAGAGTGACTGGATGCATCTGCTTTCTTCATTCAATCACCCCAAGGAAAAGGGCTTTTCACTGACATCACACCCATTCAGATCAGATGACTGAAAAGCCCAGTCATTTAGGAACTCAAACAAGCAAATGAGGAAAAGCATGAAAATGTATTTTGAATAACCAACAATTAATTTTAGTCAGTGGAACAAAGAAGTAGGAAAAAAAACCATTCCTGAAAATCAAACTGAGTTGTGTCTAAGTATTCCCATCATGTAATGCAAAAATTCATGAAATGCATTTTGTTCCAGTTATGACATAGTGTAGTTTAGCAACCCATGCAAAAGTCTTGCAGCAAAAGGAGATATATGGACATTTTCATGTCCAACCAGCTTCCTTATCAAAACATTATACAAATCATAAGAAAGAAGAGTTTACATGGAGTCACATTGTTTTAACAACCACTTCACTTGACAAAACAATTTCCAAACAGCTTCTTTGTTTTTCAGCTAATGTAAATGAGAAGGACGTATTTTAACTTTAGATTGCTAAACTTTTTCAGTCCTATCACTGAAAACACTTTCAGAATGGCATTTTTATTGGCCTGTCCTAAAGTAGAATTACTAACAATTCTGGGCCAATTTCACAATGTTATTAAAGTTCTCCAATGCACAACTGTTGGTGAGATAAGAAAGTCATGTCATCTATTGTTTCTCATAACCCACCACAATCTCTAGAAGCAGTCAAACCAGCCAACCCAATTCATCTTGAAAACCATCAAAGTCCATACACATTTTGACAAACAAATGGGTGGGATAATAGCATTATCAGAAACAGAAGACACAAATTTGATTCCAAGAGCTCCACGAGCCTGCAAAGCAACAGGAGCTTAGTGTCAAAAGCAGACTGACTGTGAATAAATCAGCTCTAGGAAAAAAAAAATAGAATTCTTAGATCATGAGTGACATATGTCCCTTATGCCAGAATGACTTTCAGGCCATTTCATTTTAATTTTATTAGGAGAAGAGGAAAAACAGTTTACAGAGCAAAAGAAAAATATGAGATTGTGTACAGTGGGTTTTAAATTAATCTGCCAGTGTCAGGACTGCTTGTCTCATCCAGTTGGTCCAGACTAAAAATACAGAAGGAGATAAAGAATTGACTCTCAATATAAAAAGGGGGACAGCATCCTTCCAGCACTTGAAAAGCACTACTTTTTTACAGTTTCCAGTGATCAACAAACACACTTGGGAAAACACACCGGGAAAGTGCTTTGCTGAAGCAAGGGGCAAGCAGGCTTCTTTGCCAGCTGTTTTACTCCATGTTGAATGTGCACACCTGGCTGAGAGTTGCCAGAGGGGTCTCACATTCACAGCTGCGAATAAACAGTAGACTTATGTCCACAGGATGCCACAGAAGCTGACAATATGAACTTCTCCACGTTCAAAAGGTGCTAGAGAAAATTATGGAGGCTTGGTCCTGAGGGGGCTATCCCCTGCCACATCCTGGATACCACTGCAAGAGGATGTGCTTTCCTCCCCGGAGAGCTAAAAGTGAGGGGAGTGTTTCATAGAGAGGAACACTGCAGGCTTGAACTTTGTCTTACCTATTTCACAGAGGGTTGTCTCTCGGTCACTGCGAGAGTCAGCGCGCTGGTGTGGATTGACTTTTCATCATTGAATCACTGAATATGTTGAGTTGGAAGGGACCCACAAGGATCATCAAAGTCCAACTCCTGGCCCTGCACAGGACAGTCCCAATAGTCACACCATGTGCCCAAGAGTGTTGTACGAGGCTGGTGCTGTGACCACTCCTGGGAAAGCTGTTCCAGTGCCCAACCATACTCTGGGTGAAGAACCTTTTCCCAAGATCCAACCTAAACCTCCCCTGACAGAGTTTCAATCCATTCATAAATCTAATTATATGTGGTATTTGGAATTTCTGCCAATATAAAAATTTCAGAGGCTCATTTTTGTCAAATCCAGTGTTTCATATTTTAAGCATATTATAATTTGTAAGATGAACTTTTTTCCCTAATAAAAGTATTTTATGTCTAAAATTACGGAAAAAAAAATTTTACTCGCGTATATAAATAAAAGTAATTTTTTTGCCAGAAGACATTTTGCTGAACTGTTAACTGGGAAGTTATGCTTTCAATAAAATCTTCAAAACAAATACATTCCATCAGAAAAAAAAGTGTCTGGGCATCTCCAGAAATGCAGTTCAAGGTGCCAGCTTTATTCTTAGATAATTTCTCAAGTGCCCAGAGGCCTAAGTCAAAGGCCAGTGAGTATTCTTAAAAAACTGATTTATTTCAAATGTGGAAAAGGCCTGTTAATTTGAGCTGAAGAGCAGCAGTACAAGGAAAATACGGATGCACAGCATATGGCAGGGAACGTGAAACCCAGTTTCAGAAATGTGGGCCCATGATGAACTGGTGGGCACCAAAAGTGCTGGCAGGGCTCCTCCAGCCAATCCATGGTCCAGGAGGGCTGGGTCTGGATGGAGGTCTCGGGGACAGTGGGTCCCTGAGAGTGCAGCCCCATCTCCTCTCAATCTGCCAAGCACTGATGGCTCACGAGGGGCACGTGAGGAGAACGTGCCAGAAGAGTGAAAGCAGTGCCAGAAACACAATTCCTTGTGTTCCCATTCAGCTAAAAATTGAAGCAGCTCCAGGCACCTCAGTGTACTGTCAAGGAGACGAGTATTTATATCATGTCACAGATGGCCTTGTTCATCACTACAGTCTGAAAATGGCTGCACTCAGGATGTACCTGTGGGAGCTCCCAGCCCCAGTCTGGGCAGGCAATGGTGGGGGACACCAACCTGCCCTGCATGCACAACTCACTGCTGGGGGGGTTATCAGCCCCCTCCCATGCCAGCACCTCCACCTCAGTGGATAGGCTTGACATGGGTTTCAGAACACTCCATCACAAGAGTTCAGACTCAGCCCTCTTGATTTAGTTTCTTATCCCACATGTGACTCCACTAACATTCACTGAACTTCTGCACAGTACAGTTGTACTAACCATGCGTGAAGTTGTAAGAGATCGATCCCAAATGGTTAATTGTGACAATAAATTTATTTTTTATTATTGCAATAAATTATTGCTCCCATAGAGAAGTGTAGAATGAGTTTCCTTAGAGAGGTTTAACAGCAAACGTTGTCTTGATATGTTGGGACAATATCCAAAATTTGGAAAATCTAACTGGATGCGAGTGAAGGTCCCTCATTGAAAACACAAACACACACGAAACCAAAAACTAGAGTGAAATGTGAAAAGCAACAGAATATATAGAAGTAGCTATATAAGAAGTAGCAGCAACAGGGCCCTTCAACATCTGGGTAGTACCATACCATAGGAAAAAAAGCCAATAACAAGCATTTAGCTGCATGGGAAAACAGGAAACATGGTGTTGGAAATCATGTTTAAAGCTAGGTATCTATGTTCTTCAGGTGGAGAGTCCTTTTTTTTTTCTGCTTGGTCCCTAAAACAATGGGATCCTGTAAATGCTCTGAGCTCCAAGGAACAGGTGGTGACATACCAAATTAACAAAATTCTGCTGAGATATTAATGCATGAGCTGAGGTTGTGCTTCTGCAAAGGTGCAACACAGCTCTGCAGGAAGTGCTCCCTATCACCCAGACCTCACAGGACTTATACCAGAAACTTAGGATAGTATTATTTATTCCAATTATTCAAACACCAGTAAACTGAAACACACAAATGAGTCCTTAAATAAACTGGACAAGACCTCAACACCCTGAAAGCTAGGACAGGTGTTTTGGGTTTTTTTTATTTTGCTTGTAGGTGTTTAGTTAGGGAAAGATCATGGTTTGTGACTTACTTTCATCTGAACACAGAGCTGGTGTCAGGACTAAATGAAAACTGTTTTCTGATTCTGTCTTTCTCACTGCTAGTCTGAAAAAAATGTATGATTTATGCATTGAAATGAAAATAAACATCTTTTGAAGAGAGGGTGGAACAGCATCTGTTCATTGCAAAGCCTTTGAGTTTTTGGTTTTTTTAATGCAATAAGACATCTGAACAGGTTCAACACTGCAGCAGAGCTGTCTGCTGCCATTGAAGGTAACCAAACCTGAAAAGCGTCAGTTATTGCAGAGTCAGATTTATTTATTATTTTTTAAAGATAAATAGCTCTAAGTGGGATGTGATTCCACCATGAACTGAAGAGAGGTGTGTGGCAGAGAAATAGGGAAATGTCTAAGTCAGTTACTGGCAACTTTTAAGCAGGGTCATGCTTACAGCTCCTGATCTACCTGCCTAATATTCAACTTCTAAACAAGTGCTGGCAAACTGAAAAGAATTCCAAAATGAGTGACATGAGCTATGGGAAAATAATACAGCATGCAGTTCCCAAGGCCCAGTCTACTTTTTTTATCCATAAAGGACTTTTATGGATAATGACATGACATAAACTGTATTGCTATGTCCCTCCTCTCAAAATCTATGTAAGCAAGTCAACCATAGCCTATGAATCTGTGCAACTTTTCTTTTTTTTAAAAAGCAAATATCTAGCAAAATGCATCATATGCTGAGCTTTTTTTAACTATTCACAAGCAAAAAAATTTTGGAAGTGCTTATCAAAGGGTGAGACAGAAGAAAATACCTGTTCAGATAATCTGATGTTTCCAAATTAATTCCCATGCCTTTAGTACAACAGCTCCCCTGCACCTCACCATCACCCTTTTGCCTCTAATTCACACCTCCCTCTTCAAGACACAATTTTTCTCCCAGCTGCTGGCAGGCAAAGGATGTCCTGTGCTGCCATCCCCTTCCACCTGCTTTCCTGGTGTTGGTACTGCCTAATCTAAAATCCTGCTTCCAACCAGGCCCACTCCTGCCACTTCTCCTGAGAGCAAGCCACAGCCATATGAAATCTGTCCAGGTAAGAGAGTATTTTGTGTGTTTAACTTAAACAGGGGAAAAGGCTTTGAAAGTCTCCTTCCTCCACCTAAACTTTCTTCTTCTTCAGAGTGATTTACAGCAGATTCATGAAGAGCAGAAGACAGTCAAAGGGCTGTGACTGTCCTGGGAGAGGGGAAGGGTTCTGAGAGGGATAGGTGCATTCTGCCAGAAGCGTCGTGAAACCAGACTCTTCCAAAGGAGAAACGAGTGTGTCATAAGGTAGCTCAGAGCCAAGTCCTCCACTCCTTTCACACCTCATTTCCTTCTTATAATTAAAGGCTAGGGTGACACTGAGGACTGGTTCTGAAAAATAAACTCCCTTTTGGTTTCAAGAAGGTTGAATGACATCAGCTAATACAAAATGAAAAGCACCAGTTTGTTTCTCTTGGGGGAACATTAATTCCAGAGGAAAATGCAGCAGACATGGGCTTTTGGGTGCCAAAGTATAGTGCCAAAGAGGAGCTGGAAATACTGCTGCTGTAAGAAGTAACTATATTTTGAATTATCATAGAATCATAGAACCATAGCATGGTTTGGGTTGGAAGGGACATTAAAGATCATCCAGTTCCACTTTGGGCAGCAGTATTTCCAGGGCACCCACACACAGACTTTCAAGCCTTTAAGCAAGTTTTAATTAAGTACAAGTACTTTGGTGCATAAAACCCAGAACCCTACTTCACACCAAAAAACTTCCCTGTAATTCCAGGATAGGCATTAAGACAAATTCCATGCAACCATTGGAGAACTCCACACTAAAGACATGTTCTCAGTCTACTCAGCTGAATGCACTGAACTCAACACAGGGCTTGCTGGTTAAGGTAGCTCTCTCCTAAAACATGGAGGAAAGATGCAGTGTGGGAGGACAAGTGACTGTTTGAATAACTGGAACACAATAAAACTGGCTTCAGTGACACTCAGTACCACTTACAGCCCTGGTTTTCTTGAGTGCAGGGTGAGAGGTAAGAAGAAACCTGTAGGAAAGCAGTATTCCAAAAGAGGGAAATAAGATACAGTAAGGTAGCAATGAGAAACTGGCTATGAGAAACTTTCAGAATAAATACTTCAAGCTAGGCTCTAGTAAATGGCTTAAAAACTGTTCTTATCATAATATAGCTGGAGTGAAATTAAGGATAAAATACGGGTATTTTGTAAAATTCCTTACCCTTTTATTCAAACTGTAGTATTCAACCCCACTGTGCAGAATTTTCTGAATGGAAATGTCATGATTTGCTACAACTTCACAGACAAAGCTTATAAATAATCTAGGAAAATATTCACTTGGCTGGGGAATATCACTTAGCCCCTGTTTGCAAGGCATGAGTGGGCTTTCCAGAGTACACAGGACTTGAGCTGCCTTTCTCTGAGCAAAAAATCCTCTCCCACCACACACATCTAAGCACATCCACTTCCAAATTAATATTCTTACCTTATCTTTACTTTCAGAATCAGAATCCTCAAGTTTGGTCCGGATGACAAAGGGTGTAGATAACCTCAGGAGAACTCGTTCAAATGTGGCACTGATTTTAGGAGAGACTATGTCAAAGCACTCTTGGAATTTCAGCGTTTTATGAGTGTCACATCTCAGCTGCTTCCTAAGACCTTCTCCAAGCTGGAGAACCAGCATGTTTGGATCAAACATCAGGTGAAAGGGGAAAGCTCTGCAGAAGGTGCTGATACTAATCCTCAGGTCTAAGGGGGACTGGGAAGTTCCTGGTGGAAGTGCTTTTGTGGTATTTGCATTTTCATGTTCTTTGATAAGGAAAGTCAAACAACTGCAGTTACCTGGGTTTGTCCCCTCTGAACACACCTTATCGTTTGTGACCTGTTCTACTTCCACTTCCAAGCGGTAAATCTTCTTTGCTGCTGCTTTTATCATTCCTGTCATTGCAAATCCCACAATCTGATGCGGGTGAAAATAATGAAGCATGAGATTGCCTTCAGGGAGTTCTTTGCATAGGAAAGAAGGAGATTCCAGGGTGGCCTGTCTTCCAAATGAAGTTCTAATATGCTCCAGCAAAGCATCAAAGCCATTGAAGAAGTCTTGAAGGGTCCCACCTACAGCTCGAAGCACTCTCTCATTCTCCTCAAAGCAGATATTGAAGAATTCCTCCCCAAACTTCTCTTGCATTTCCTCAAACTTCAGACCTATAGGACAATGAGACACTGATATCAACAAAATAGCATTGCTACTATGTCACAGTTTCCCTTTTTGCCTCTATTTGCCCAGGATTTTTCCAAAACAGTGAGAGCAGCTTTTTCACTAGATGTCAATCTATAGGTTTCTGTGGTGGTTGGCAGTAACCCTAGAAACCATTTTTTTTTAAGTCCTCATTGTTTTAGCTTGCTGTCTCAACCAGTTATTACAGGGCCTGTTTCCTTTTCCTCACTGTTACAAAATTAACCAGGTGTTTGTACTGTTTTAAGATGTAACAGAATAAAAGGAAGTATATATCAGCTGTCTGAGAATTACAAATATACAGAGTTTTCAAAGGAAATTAATCTGGGAATTAACAACATAGTTTTTTCACTACATTGAAATCATACAGAATTACCTGTCAGCCAACTAGTGAAACACCTTAAAATTTCTCTTGAATTTGAACAGAAATGAAGAGCAGTTATTTCTTTCCTGAGAGCACAACAGGCCCTTTATTTTAATGAGTATTCAGTATGCTTTATAATACTGGTAATATCCCAGTGGATCACTGAACTTCTCATTGTTTAGACTGCTTCTAGGCCTTCAATTGGGGAAAAACAGAGTGATTAGGGACTTTTATACCTGAGGTATAACAGGGAACAGAAGTCATGTTGTTTGCTGACAATAACCTTTTATAAACTCAAGGCAGTGTCTGAACTACCTATGTACACAGGCATAGTTAATACAAACAATATTCACGAAGGATTTCAGGGTTTCCCAGCTTTACAGTCTGCAATGATGTATGATTAATAGCCAATTAAAATGCATAAAATTACATATATAAATATGACAACATAAGAACATGACAAAGCATATTTTAAAAAAGAAGTAAAAGCTATAATTTGGGAAAGTTCATTCAAATGCCATTACTCATAAAGAAATTTGGTCACTAAACTAGGTTATTACAAAAATATTCCCAGGATCTTTTATGACCACAGATGGTCAGCTCCGCAGCTAAGCCAAAAGAAAGTACCTCTGGTACACAATGCCCCCTAATATCCTGACTCAGAAGACTGTGTGCCAACTCCTGACTCATTACCATTACGCCTGCATAACATGGTATTGTAACATCTTACCAAAAAATACTCACTATAGTCCAAAAAGAATTAAATTATAACCCATACCAATAATGTCATAACTGGATATTAATAGCAAATGGCTAAGAAATCATCATATTCATATGTATACACAAACAGATAATCATACTTTTAAATATCATTGTATAGTGAGCAACATTAGAAGTCTGTGTGTAAAAGTGAGCAGTCTAGCAGGGACACCCAAGGCTGTAAGACTGCAGAGGGGAACAGAACACCACCAGAAACCCCTGGGCTATTGATACAAATGGCCAAATACATCCCACAAAGCCACGCAGAAGACAGCACAGGTGAAGTGCCTTTCATATGTATTGTACAAATACAGTGCAGCAGCTGCCCTGGCGCCACTGACTGCAAATGAGGTTTGCAGAACTGATCACTCCTGGACTCTGCTGCTACACATGCAAGCCTCACCTCATTATCACTGCTGGGAACTCTATCTCAGTGTTTGGCCTGAGGTTTTGCTGATTGTCTTAGATTGGTCTTGTTGTCCATCCTGGAGAACTGGCTGTTCAGTCTGGATGCAACATACTGACTCCAAGCAACAAGAATTATACCTGGCTTGAGGACGTCCCACTACTTTTAAGAACATTTCAGCTTTGAATTGAGTTACACAAAGTACCAGCAGAAAATCAGATCAGCTCCAATAGAAAAATGGATATGACCAAACTCAACCAAACTGCTGGTCTATGTTAGTCATGAATTTTCTCTACAAGAACAGACACTATGATATACTAAGGAAATTAAACTAAGTTAAGCAACCTTCAGAACCAAAAATCATAATGTTCCTTTCAAGGAAGCTTCTTCCTTAGCTTTACCAACAAGACAATAATTTTTGCATGAAGCATGATGTTTATCTTTGAATTAAAAATATTAATTTAATAAATTCCTTGTTACACAAACACACAGATTAATTTTTTTCTGTATTTCTCTGCAAAGCTATTGGCTCCAGTGATGTCTTTGTGTAAAGTTGCACAAAATAGTCAATATGTATTTTTACTGAATTATTTCTGCCTCTCTTATTGAAAAAAATGATGAACAGATGCTCACCTATATATACAGTACATAATTCTGTATATACTTCAGTATAACCTTTTTACTTGCTACCATATAAATGATCCTAACCTTTTGCAAATCTTTTGTAGATTTTCTCCCTACCCATATTTCTACACATAGCTGTTGTGGTTTAAGCCCAGCTGGCAAGTAAACACCACAGAGCCAATTGCTCAGCCCTCCACTCCAGTGGAATGGGGAGAAGAATTAGAAGTAAAACTTGTAGATTGAGATAAGAACAGTTCAATAATTGAAACAAAATGAAAATATAATAATAGTAATAGTAGTAGTAGTAATAATAATAATAATGATAAAAGAAAAAATAAAAACCCACACAGTAAGACAAGCAATGCCCAATGCAATTGCTCACCACCAGTGCCAGTCCCTGTCCTCGTTCAGGTCACTCCCCCAGTTTATAAACTGGGCGTGACATTCTAATGGTGTGGAATGTCCCTTTGGCCAGTTTGGGTCTCAGCCATGCTCCCTCCCAGCTTTCTTGTGCCCTTCCTCATTGGCAGAGCATGAGACACAAAAAATGTCCTAGGCTTAGGATAAACACTACTTAGCAACAACCAAAACATGAGTATGTTATCAACATTATTCTCATACTGAATCCAAAACACAGCAAAGTACCAGCTACTGAGGAGAAATGAACTCTATCCCAGATAAATCCAGGACAATACCAGACTGGGAGATAGTTTTATTACAAGTAGAAAAACCTTCATGCTAAAAAAAAAAATCTCAGAACTCATTGTGTCTACAGTGCACACTTTATTACATTTAGAGACTTCCATGGGCTAGTTGTTATCTTTAAATATTACATTCAGTATGATTTCCAATTTCAACATATATGGTATTTCCTGTTTTTTTATTTTATGCTGAGAAAATACAAAACAAATTCAAATTATCTTCTTATAACCTTCAGATTATGCATCTACATAAAAAGTCCAATCTTTTCAAACTCATCTCACATTCAATTGTTGAACAATTGTTTTTCTGTTTGATTTTGCCCTGGACTAATTCAGACTGAATATGGCATTGAAAATGTGAGTCAACTTCTGTTCATCAAAACTGACAATTTGCTATTCCATTCTGAAAAGCCAGCATCTCCATTCTTTCTTTTTCACTGTGAACCTCTAAGCAAAATTTTCATTCAGCTTCCCAGGAAAAAAAATATATATTTGATATCTGTAGGACAGTCCAGCACTTCCAAATGCAGAGGCCACTGAACTCCCATTATCACCTCATGTATGACCCTAACACAGCTTCTTAATGAGCACTGGCTTGCAATTAACACAGAGGAAAAGTTCTTCCCTGGTTTCACCAAGACACTCCACTGAGTGGTGGCAATACAAAATAAACCAAAAATCATCTCAACACTCTCTGCTGCTCCCCAACTGAAGTAACTCATTATTTTGAGCTTCTGCTCTTTACAAACCTTCTACTAATATAGTGAATGAAGTCCTAAAAATGCATTAATCTCAAATTGTTTTCCTCCTGGAGAGGGATCTACTGTGTCCCTTCGATACCAGGAGGACAAATCACATCTTAACTTTAACGTTTTTTTATTAGTAGTTTATTTTTTTTGCTTTTCCTTACAATGTTACTTTTATTTTAGTCCATATTGGAGAGAAATTAAATATGCACATTGGAAATTGAGGCAAAGCAACCACAGAATGAAAATATTGCTACAGACCTCCACTAAAAAGCACTTTTGGGTATGTGAAAAATTATTATCCTTTGAAATTGTGTCTCAAAGACATTAAGAGAAGGGATCCTATATTTGCTATCCAGATCCAAAATTACCAAAGTCTTTAAGCACAGGTTCAAAGTACAAATTAAGTATTTCACTGAACTGGAGCAGAAATAGATGACTTCATCCTATAATAACATACTAGCAAAAGATTTTCACTTTCTTTTCAGCAGTTAATGTAAACCGAAAACACACTACAAAATGTCAAGGAATTAATGCACTATTTTTAAGTATTTTGTACATTATGAAGTGCAGAAATTAGGTAAGATTCTGTTCCCATAAAGAAAATTGCAAATCATAGGCTCTTGAGAAGCAATCAGAAGATAAAAAACCTAATGTGATAAAAAACTATTATGTGATGTGATAAAAAAAATCAATGTAATTCATTAACTGGTGCAGCATGCAGAAGCAGTCACAAGCCATCCAGTTTTTCCTAAAAGTAAATAATGAAGACAATGGCTGCAGAGTGGCCAGCATCTGACTCATTTGGCATTGAAAAATACTTTTTTTTTTTCTGAGATACCATTCAGAATCTGTAAATATCAAACCTTAAGGGGTTGGAACAATTAAATATGCAATTCCAGACCTCATACTGTGAAGAGAAGCAGAATTTGCCACCCTCAGTTATAGCAAGTGTCTCTTAAATGTTTTTGGATTATCAAATTTTTGGCATCAGTAACATCTTTTCCTTAAACAGACCTGTGGACAGAAAGACAGGTGGCAGCTCAGAATTTTAAAGAATTATTTCAGATGGTAGGGAAAGCAACATTTAGTCTCTGAATAGAAAAGGTTTTCTTGTGTACAGACTAATGCTGAAGGTACAGTAGATGAATCATTTGGCTTGTAAGTGAACCTAGTACCAGTACCTAATTACTGTATAACTGACTTAGATTTTACTTCATTATTATTGTGTATTTATATCATCCTGGGAATCCATATGGCATTTGTATATTACCTTTTTGGTGCTTTTTATATAAATACAGTAACACCATTTTATGCTTTTACATGTGGTTGTGACACAACTGAAAAATCTATACAACACCTCTCTTACAGTGACATGCAGGGTCTGCATATCTTTCACAGAATATAAATGAGAACTACTGTTAAAAAAAGAACTCTTGACACTTGTTCACCTATAATATTTCTTTTATCCACTTTTAATGAGGTGGTTTCTTTCCTTGTCCTTTGACCAGTGATAGAAATACCACTGTAATTACTGCCTCTTGCTGAGGAGCTGATCGCCAGTTCTTAACACAAATACAAAAGATTCTGCTCAAAATTGTTGACAGAGGAAGCTCACATGAGATATTAAGAACAGACAGTGGAAGAGGGTTTTGCCCCATATAGTGCTCTCAGTAGCAGCCAATTATGAAGCAAAGCCAAGCCATGTGAAGCAAGACTATCATGATTTTATGTCCCCCACCACCACCTGGGAGGCTTACTTCTTATATTTGCACAGGGCTCATTAAATGAAAACTGCAGTCATTAGATTGGTAGTTCCTAAAAATTAGGCAGAGCAGATTTGTTTCATGCTAACTCTAAAGATTAAACAGCAATAAGGATTTTTTATTTGCTTTTCTTTCATTAAAGTAAATATACATGTCTTTGAATTAACACAGGGAGCAGAACTGCACTTCCTGGAACAAATAAAATTGCAATGAAATCTAAAAGCTCTTCCCATGAAATGCGAAATTATCTCTCATAACTCCTCACATATATAAAGGGCTCAACTCATCTGACTAAATATAGAAATCTAATGTTCCTTGCGTCTTCATAAGGCATCCAAGACATCTAAAAAAGAACCAATAGATAGTTACTGTATCTGCCAAGATGAGGGACCTAAGGGAGACCTACACATTTCTGAAGGTTTGACAGAGGCCACAAGGTACCTCACAGCACCTCAGATAATGACAAACACCTACATTCAGTCAATGAATCATGGCCAGAAAATGTTCTTTATAAATAGACTTCCACAAGATGCTATTGTACATCATAATTCCAAACCGCTCATTATCTGCTGGAATTTCATCTGCTTTCTAACAATAAATAGTTCTGATTTGAGGAGAGTGGGATGTCTAAGGCCATTTGGTATAAACATTTGTCCTTTTCTAATTGAGATGTACTCATCTCAGTTTCAAAATCACGTGAATTATGTGCTTTTTGTTTAGATTACTTTTGTGTTGCCAGTGCACTGTAACATCTGCTAAATAACAGGAGCCCTGTGAGTATAGCTGAGACCCCCCAGGATAAAGTATTATTAGAATCCATTAGTATTGCCAATCCTCTGGGCCATGTAACATTTCCTTTTACGCCATTTGTAAACCAACAACTTTAATTATACATCAAGCTGTGTATCCTAAATTAGTTGCATCCTAATGACTAGCTGCAGTTCTTAGTGCAAAGGGAAGTGATAAAAATTTATACAGTTTCAATATCTAAGCATTTACGGTTCTCAGACACCTCCCAAGCAGTCAGTCTACCAAAACTTTGTTTACCTTTCCCAAACTCTACACTTGGTCTAAGGTGGTTAGAAGGTAGGCTAAGATCTGTCCTGGCACCTCCTTTTCAATTATTTCCTGCCTTTTCAAATACAGTATTTCTCAGCAGTTATTTAATAGTTACCAGAATGATTCCAAATATATTCCTCTTTAAAAAGAGAGGATCACAGAAGCATAGAATATTCTGAGTTGGAAGGGACCTAAAAGGATCATTAAAATCCAATTTCTGGCCCTGCACAAGACGTCCCCAAGAGTCACACGGTATACCTGAGAACACTGTTCAAGCACTTCTTGAATCTGTCAGGTTTGGTGCTGTGACCACTTCCCAAGTGCTCAGCAGTGGAGCAATAAAAATTGAATAGCTTCACCTCACTGAAGCTCTCAGCCACCCTCCAGGTGATTAACCTTTTCCTAATATTCAGACTAAACTTGCCCTGACACAGCTTCATGCCGTTGTCTCATATAAGAGCTAAGATTTTCTTAGTTTCATAAAGGAAACACAGATCTTTAACTCTGACAAATGTACAGAGAACAAATGACTTTTATGGAATTATGCCCTTTGTACTAAATGAAGGATCAGCCCTGCAAGATATATTTAGTCATGAAGTGATCTGCCCTATATAAAGCAGCCTGCAGCACATGTTCTCTTTGGTAGTGACAAGCAAATGTCACCCAGAGCAAGAATTCTCTAAAACCTTACACTAACAATGGATTCCACCTCCTCCTCGGTGACTTGGGGAAGCTGAATCCAGAAACACAATTTATCTCCCTGACAGGACAGGGCTCTGGGCCAGGATTCCATACATCTTATCACCAGGGTATTAGGGAATCCCTGGGGAATTGCCACTGCACCATATCATCCTCCAAACAGAAGATGCCCAGATAGATAGACAGACAAGCAAATTCTTCATGCCACTCTCTGAAGCAAAATCTAAAGAAAGAGCATTATTATCCCACAAGATACAAATGCCTAATAGGAAAAATTCTTGCAATACACTTGAGTCCACATGCAGAGCTGACTTAGCCATTGATATGTGCTGTGCATTTTTTAAGCCGAATTTTTATGAGAAAAAAAAAATAATTCTGTTGTATAAATTATTTGCTTGAATTAAAAAAATTGAGGAGAATTTTTTCTGTGCCTTAAGCAATGGAAAGTCAGATAGGAAAAATAACTTCTCCAGGCCTTTCTCCTGAAACCATGACCTGATACAAGTGTATTTGTAACTTCAGACTGTGTGACCAAGTGTAATTTATAGAGTTTATCTAACATGGTGGTGCAGTACATGCAATTTATATACTGCAGTTTAAAATACACAGATGGGCTTTCAAAGAGAACACTTCTTCCATGTCATCAGAGACTGGGTGTGAACAGTTACTGCTGCTTTACAGATTTTGCGCAACAGCTCTTTTTATACGACTTTATGAATTTAGGTTACTTTTCATTAGTTTTACTATCAAAGTGAGGACAGATTACACAGTTCCTCAACAAGATGCAAAGAGGCTCCAAAGGAAATACCAATGCCATTTAAAAGACAGATAACTGCCTTAATGAAGCTCCCTTTCTTTTTTTCCCTGTGAAGGACTGAAGAGTGAAAAATAGTTCACATTCACAAAGGCTACACTAATTGTTTGCAGTATCTGAAAAGAGTGTTTGGATGAGGTGAGGTGAAGGTTGTACAGTTTTTATCTGACTTGTGCATTTGGGATATGAGAAATATCATGTGATATATTGGAAGTACTGAGTGGGGTTCAAAAAAGGAAAATCGAGCATTTCTCTACTGCTTTGTACAACTCAGTAGCACAGACCTTCTTTGAATATCTGCCAAAGAAATAAAGAGGAGATGGGTCATGAAGTTTTCATCCGTAATTTCCTGTTACCAAATTTTTCATTTGCAGCTACATGAAGGTCTTCTGCTTTATTCTGGACGCATTTAAGTAAAAATGCACACTCTAATCTTACATGAAATCAAATTATTTTAAATCATGAGGACAAAAGCAGTCCCAAACGAGATTTGCTGTCATTGTTCAAAATGCTGAATATACAAAGGGTATGAAAATGTCTTTACTTCAAGAAGGTTGAAATCTGAATAGCACTGACATGTGGTTTAAAGGATTACAAAAATCCTGTTATCTCCATTATACAGATGGGAAATTGAGGCACAGAAAGAATAAAAACTTGCCCAAGGTCAAATAAGGAATCTCTTGAGATACAACTTTTCTCTCTAACATACCTCAGTATAAGTTTATAGTCACCTAAGAAAGAAATGTGGTAGTAATCCACATAACATACTTCATCATGGACATCTTTCTCTTATCATTTATTTCTAAAATAGGTTCAAACCAACACTGTCAATCTCCTCTGAACACAGTTTAGTGGTGTACTTGGCAGTGCTGCACTAACAATTGGACTTGATGATCTTAAAGGTCTTTTTCAACCTAAAGGACTCTCCATTTCTACAGGCTTATGAAGGACACTGTAAAAGTATGCATGCACTAATTAATGAAAGCTGAGTCCATCATGAAGCTGTCTGGACTATTTTTGAAAGGATGGAAAGTTAAATAAAATACTCCAGCCTCAGAAGCCGTCCTTGTAAAGGAAAACAGTGGGACTGATCTGGTACCACACACAGTTTACAGCATGTGAATCTGATGGACATGGGTTCCTTCCATTACAGTAGTTTAAAGCAGGGAGACTTCTACTGATGTCTAGACTGTAGCAGAGCAACTCAGCAAGGAAACAAGGAGAACCAGGTCCTTGCACTGCAGGAAGATGGTGACACACTTTAGTGCTGACTTGACAGGAGGAAAATTGCAGCATTCATACATGATAGATCACATGCACCGAGCTGAGTGAATAGCTTGCAGTCAGCACTTCCCGGTGAGCAGCGCAAGCACCAGGACCACAGTGTGAAGCATCTGCTCAGAGTCCTCCAAGCTTACCAGAGATCTCTGCACTCTTCTGATGAATAAGGAATGCCAAATGACTTTTTTAGAGGTGGTTAGGAGACTGGAAGAGGTGAATTATGTTGGCAGTATCTAAGGTTAGAGAGCAGGAAGATGCTTCCAAGCATCTTTAAGGAAACATTTTCTTCCAGCCCTAGACAGCAAGTGTCTCTTACTGCTCATATAAATGAACTAAGAGCCAGATTTGGTTCAACAGTTTCTCTAGCCTTCATCACAGTCAGATCCATGCTTGCCTCCTGTCTCAGCAATGCCACTTGCTCCAGGTACACACCCCAGTGGTTACATCCCTCTTTCACAGAGGCCAATCTTACCAGACCTTATTCAACAAGAAAATAATTGTGTATGTGAGAATTAATTACACAGCCTCCATTAATTTTTTCCCTGTTGTGACAGGAGCTACAATTAAAATAAAGAAGTTGGGTTTACTGTTCATTCCCTTATGTTCTTATCCCAGATAGGGAGAAGGATTGCTTTTAAATTATCACAGTGTTTTGCTCATACTGAAGTGGGTTTTTTTGCTAAGAACTCTTTCTTTAAGAGGCAGACTTGTCCAAGAAAAGGTCTCTGCAACCTAATTTTCAACAAAGCCCACTTTAATAGTTCCCCAACATGGTAATGCTTAGATGTTATCCCTATACTGTGGTCCCAATCTGCCCCTAATAAACATGCATTTTGAGGATACCACTGAAGAAACAGGTTGCACATTACTCAGCCATGCTGAGGTACTGGGACTGACATACTGCTTTAAAAGCACTATGAAGGTGAAAAACTATTCATAACTGTTTCGTATAACTCATATTTCGTGTCATGGTGAAACAAATACTGAATGTCTAGTCTGGCTTTTTATAATATTAATATGCACCTGGTAACATGAAAAGTCTCAGCTTTGCATGAGTCCTGCCTTATCACTCATAGCATCTGTTTTAGAGAACTAGCATGCAAGTATTTTAGAATTAAAAAAAAAAAAAAAACCAAAAGGTAAATAGCACTGGACACATTTAGAATTTGATTTGTTCTCAATTCTCTCCATGACCACACATGCAAAATACAAAACACCACCTCTTTCTAGCAGCAGCTAAAGGCACATAGAACATCCCTAACAGCATTTTACAGAATAAGGCACTGGATAGCAAAAAAAAAAAAAAAGACTAAACATTTTGAATGGCAGTGAAACACAGTCATCCCTAAACTAGATCATGTTTGCTGTTTCACAGAGCACACCAAGTCTGCTTAACAGTTTGCAGTAAGAAAGACAGATACATAATGCATTTCCTCCAAAAGTATTTTAAGTCAGCAGTATACAATGGTAAAGATCACAATGTGAGCAGACTATCACCTCACCATATTCCCCTGACATGGAAAGTTAAAACTTATCTTTAATTATCATACGCAGTCAGATTTCAGTGTTGTGCCTCTTGCTGAAGAAAATCTAAGTTTCCAGAATGTTTCATGTCTCAGGTACACCCTGCTGCTGTTTCTCAGGCCCTCTATCCACCAGGCCCACAGATGATAAAAGTGACTGCTGTTCTGCAGAACCCCTTTAAAAACCCTAAAGATAATTCTAAGGCCTGCACAGAAGCAAGTCCACTTGCCAAAAGCCTTTGAAACTTCTCAAATCACTGGGTATTGCACAATACACATTCACTGCCTCCACTGACAATCACATCTGGATTGTCTTAAAAGTTCAAAATGTATGTAGAAAAGGAAACAAATGTAGTAACAGTGCACTAGTATGTTGCTGCCTATATTCTAAATTTCTGTGGTTAGACCAAAAATTTCTTGTTTCATTGCTGGCATTAGGATGGTCAGTAAAATTTCCTTGTAACTAAAGGAAACAAATTCCTTGAAAAAACACATACCAAGCACATTAGCCGTACACTGGAGAATTCCTGAGACATCTTCAGTTTCTTCATTGCCAGAGCAGTCTGTATAGGAGCATCTGTTTGATATATTGTGAAAATTCTTCTCTGCATCTCTGTAACTACAGGAAAAAAAAAGTTATAACAACTCCTTATACAAATGCAAAGTCAACAAAAATCTTTCAGAAGTGGAGGCAAAGGATTAAGGATTAATTGCCCAATGATGGGCAATTTCAAGATTCAGCTGGACAGAGTGCTGAGCCATCTTGTCTAGACGATGCTTCTGTCATGAAAGGTTGGACTAGATGAGCTTTGAGGTCCCTTGCCAACCTGATATTCTATGAATGAAAAACAAGTTGCTATTCTCTTTTTATAAGAAACATTCCAGTTCATTAAGCAGTCGCCATCTGATGGGATTGTACAGAAGCAGGATTGAACAGCAGTTTACCATTTACATCCAGGTTATGTACTGCTATTCCAAAGCATCTCTAAGAATTTGAGAGAAAAAGTTAAAAATTAAATTAAAAAGCTTATCATGGAATGCTGTGAATTGGAAAGCACAGAGCAAAGCATTACCATGCACCTTTCCCCACCTCACATTAACACTTACCCAATAACTTGATGCTCAAAGTACTGCAGTGTCTTTTGAAGAGTCTGCCGAATGGTCTGAGGCTACGGAAGAATAATTTTAAAAATTGTGAGATTAGGGAATTGGAGCACAGTTCAATTAACAGATCTTTTCACGCACTATTTTTCTTCAGTTTTACTCCTCTTTATCTTCTACCTGCCATATGCCCATCGCAACAACAGATATTAAATATTATTATTCATTCCTTGTATCTTACTTCACCATTTAAATAGGAAGAATTTTACAATGTGGCATAATTAATACTGCTTATAAGGCTAGTTGCACATAACAAAGGAGCCACTTCACTCTCAAAAACAGCTCTCAAAAACTATCACCCACCAACTATCTCAGTAATTTAAAATAATTAATTTGAAATAGTCTGCAAGAAAATGCCATTATTTTGTGATGAAAGTATCACCAGGAAAAGGCATTGAATTTTTAAACTCTATATGCTCCCTAGAGCATTTTCTAATAAAGAATATTATAAAGATGCAGTTTATTTTGGCTTATTTTCCTACAAGCTATAACTCTTCAGTCATCTTTCAGATTACCAGGAAAGTCAAGTTCATCAGAAGAAAATCATGGCATGCTTCAAGCACTTCTATGCTATTTCACTTTAATAGGTGTTCACCAAACTACACAGGTATATAATTGTCTTTATTTGCATTATTACCACTACTACAGAGTTCACCAAAATACTTATGTATATAAATGTTTCTTTTCTTACTATTACTGCTGCTGAGGCTGCTATTATTTGAATGAATTCATGAGAGATCTTTTGGTAAATAAAGGACATGTGATATCCATGTAATTTTCTCTCTTGAATTTTCCAAGTCACTTACGACAAAATGTTATTCCTCAGAAATTACTAGCTTGTATCAAATCCAAGGTTCTTCACCTGTCTATTTTGACCTGGTGCCAGAATTCAGACAGAGATACACAAATGAGAGTTATAAGCTTTTCTTCTGTATCAAAAGCACACATGGACATTTTGATCAGACTCACAACACACACTGAAATTTTAGAGATGTTTGGTCTTTTGCTGCCTTTTGGAATAGATTTCTAATTGTTTTAGAAAGTAATAGTCAAAATGCCCCTTAATTAGAGGAATCTCATTCTAAAACCACAATGACCTTTGAAAGTCTCAAATTTTGCTTACTGACCTACAGATTCAGCAGTTCAAGAGCTGAGCTTTCCACCTTGCTCATACTCTTCCTCATGAGTTTGCAGGAGTCATCTGTCCTAATGACAGCAGGAAGAAAAAACTGTATACCAGGCTACACTAGGTTTGTACGACTGCAAAAAAATTTATTTTCTATTACCAAACTGTAAGAAAGTGCCTACACTTTTGTATAAAAATTTAAATTAATTAAATTGTAAAAATTAAAATTTAAATGTATGCACTCAAAAAGAGCATAAGAGGGCTTATAGGAAAGATGGGGAAAAGCTTTTTATCAGGACCTGTTGCAGTAGGACAAGGGCAATGTTTTAGAACTAGAAGAGGATGGAATTAGACTAGATATGAGAAAGAAGATATTTATAGCAACGGTGGTGAAACACTGAAACAGTTTGTCCAGGAAAGTGGCAGGTGACCCATTCTGGGCTGAAGATGCCCCTGCTCATTCTAGGGAGGCTGGACAAAAGGTCCCTTCCAACCCAAACTATTCTGTGATCCCATTAACAAAAAAAGAAAAAAAAAAAAAAAAAAAAAAAAAAAAACACCTCAACATAGATGGAAACCTTGGAAAAGGTTTTTCTTGTTAACTATCAGGTAATCACTTTACATCTCTGTGGGAACTAACTAACTACCTGTGCCAAAAGGCTTTAAAAGTTGCATGTTCTCTTGTAAAACACGATGGAAGCACCATATGAGTGAAACCATCACATATCAAAAAAAATCTCCTTCTCAGTGGTACAGCACATGTTGAAGTCTTCAGGCCTAATGGGCTGCAAACATATTTAATGGCATGTTCTCACTGAGACTCAGAAGCTTTCCTCTGCTCAGAAGGCAGAAAAATCCACTCTTTACATCTAGAAGAGATGTTTTTTCTCACAGCAGCAACAAAGCAAAGCAGAATATCTTTAAGCAAAGAAGTGAGAGCTGTCATTTCCCATCTCTATGGAGCATTTCCCTCAGCCCCACTCCCTACACATAAAATATCAGTATTCCACCAGCAACTCCTCTGACATGAAATAGGGAATAATAGAAATGTTTGATTGCTAAATTAAATCTCCATTCTGGTTGTCCCAAAGTGCTTTTACAGCAAGAATATGGATTGCAGCAATGCTTGGTATCACGGCAGAGAGGAAGAAAAACAACTTCTTGTCTGCTCAAGAAGTTTTGCAGCTTAGAACACCTGAGCAATCGTCCACAGATTGTCTTTGTGCTTCTCATGCCTGGATACATACTGCACTCCTTAACCAGGGAAAAATCATTTTGACTACCTCAAGATTTGACAATACAAGCAATCTCCTAGTCCTGAACTTATTTCAATGGTAAACGCCTCTTCTCCTGCAGTGCTGAATGGAAAAAAAAAATTCCCATGTTAACTCTCTCTCCTGAAAGCTAAATCAGTTTCCTAGCTGTTGTCAGACAATCCTAAACAACCTCATGAACTCATCACTTTTCACCGGTAACTCCTATCGAATCTTAGAAATTTAATACAGACAAAACCAGGATTTACTATTAAAACATGGGTCATAAACAGAGCTCGATGCAATGCGCTCAGAGCCAGAATGGAAACCGATCCAAGGAGTCACAAAGTCTTTCTTCATCTCAGACAAGAATTATGATGGCATGTTGCTGTGCATCGTTAGAGTGTCACTATGCTCACCATCTCAGTTTGCTGTATTTCATCACTGGTGAATGTCATTTTGCTACAAATGTAATTCTGTAACCAGGGCCATGTCTAAACAAAACAGTGAGAAGAGACATGACACCTGTTTGCCTACAAGGGCAGTTTGGGGCACTGCTTCTTCCACTACTGATAATGCATTGCTCATGAGACAGAGAATGAGCAGGAAAACAACTCCACCTCTTTTCTTTTTTTTTTAATTCAGTAACAAGAATGGATGGAGGCAAAATAGCTAAACCTTCTCCCAGCAGCATAGCACACATGACCTCTCCCACAAACAGAGTTCCATCACTCAAGGAGGTAAAAGACAGCCTTTAACCATCCACCTCCTCCACTGTTATGCTATTTAGGTGCTCAGTACCAGTAATTTACTGAAGATATTGTAAAGTTTCATAGCTACTTAAAATTATAGGATTTAATGTAAATATAAGCCAGGGACTATTACCTAAACAATTATATGTCAACAATTCCTTTTGATTATGATGATTAACTAATATTTGTATGCATCACAAGAGGAGTAGTCACATCTGTTCATGTGCCTAAGGACAAATCAAAGCAAAACAAATTCTTGTTATTCCTAACTGTAAATTAATCCAAGGATTGCCATACCAGATCATATCCAAGCTCCATATGGTACGATGACATGTAAGGTATAAGGAAACACTGGAGATACTCAGATTGATCTCTTGCCTGGCAAAGAATAGAGGACTTCACTAAAATAACTCGGAATTCAGATATCAGGCCATGGCTAACCCTAATGTGTCAGAATAATTTGTAAAAAATTACTGAATCAATGAGTCATATAGGTTTGAAAGAACGTCTGGAGGTCTCCTAGATCAACATCCTCCTCAAAGTAATTTGAGTTAAAACTGGTTGCTCAGGTCATTCTTCAGACAAGTTTTGAGCTTCTCCAAGGATGGCGATCTCACAACCTCTCTGGGAAACCTGTGCCAGTGTCTGAACACCCTCATGACATCTCATTTCTGTCCATAATTCTGATTTTAAACTCCCATCTTTTTTGCCTCTCATCCTTCCTCCATTCTGTACCGCCAAGGAAAGCCTGGCTCCATCTTCCCTACATACTCTGCTCAGTTTAGCTGTAGACTGCATCTTTCTGCTCACCCTTTTCTTCAGAGAATGAACCCCTTTCCCCAATAAGCATAATTTAAAGCCGCCTTCACAAGGTTGTGCAGCCAATTAGAGATGGCCTCAGCTCACTTTGTCAGATTCTTGCTCAGCAGTCCTTGCTCCTCAGAGCATCCCCCATGTCCCTGGAGATCACAGCTTGGCTAACAACACCACCATCACTGCCTGCTAGATGTGCCTGCACCAGCCAGAGCCTTCTCCCCTCCACCAGCAGGACTGAGGAGACCCCAGCTGGGCACCTGCACCTTTCACCCCTGCACTCAGAGCCGTGTGGTCACTCCTGACTCCTCGAGGTCTTCCCTGGCTGCATCATGGGTGCCCACATGGATGAGCAGCAGCGGTGCTCATAGTCCAGGAGACAAACAAGCTCTGGCAGCCGCTTTGCAAGGCTCATGTGTGAGCTCTTGGCAAGCAGCAAACCTCCTGTGACAGCACAGCAGGCTGGCACACAATGGCTTCTGTCTCCTCAGGAGAGAGCTTCTGATACCTACCTCACCCTCCTCTTCTGGAACCTTCTAAGGGTTGAGGCTCTGCTGGATCTGCTGGCCCATCTGAAGGGAGGGAGGTCATCTCTCCCACCTCTTCACAGGGCACTTTACCTTCTCTGTACCTGATGAATCACAGGTGGAACAGGGGCCTTAGTTATGCTGTCAGCAGTAACCAACCTCCAGCCCTCGCCATCTTGAAAGTTTCCACCCTTGACTCTCAAAGCTTATCTCTATTTTTCTCTCCTTCCTTTCAACATGGAGCTCAGGTTCTTGGCTCTGCAGGGCCTCTGGAAAGATCTGTCCATCCTCCCTCATTATCTATAACAGCTCTTTCCCCCTGGCACCTCACTGCTCCCTGACCACAGTGCCTGGCCTTTGGCACCACCAGGCCGCAAGGCCAGCGGTGGCAGCCCTGCCACAACAGCCACTGTCACTCTGCCGGCCACCACTGGTTACAAGATGCACTCCTAGAGAAATGTGCCCTTCCTGCTGGATCTCATCCTGCTCCCCAGTAGTGCAAAACTTGTTCAAGTCCTGAAGATAGAGGAGTAATAGTTCCTCAAAAACTCCTTCTATAACTAACTGGAGAAAATCTTTATGAAGACATTTGTCTAAATGAACTTGAAATATTCCTGGTTTTTAAAGTCAGACAACTTCTCTTGCAGAAAGGATTCTAGTTTAAACTGTGGGGCATTTTTTCTTTTTCTGAGTTCAGTTTTCTCTTCCTGCAGCATCATTGCCTCAGTTTTCAAGGCAAAGGGGAAAAAATTTCCCCTTCAACTGAATCCCTTCTTACCGCATCCCTTCTTACAAATGTATTTCCTAAGGCAATCAAACATAAACTTTCCAATCTTCTCAGAATACAGAGATTTCAGCCTATTCTCTAGCCATTTTCTGTTGCCTCTGAAATGTCTTTCATTTGATTGCAACACCTTTGGAAATAAACGGTAGGGCTCATCTGCCCAACTGCAGGCACCCACAGTGATTCATTTAATCCTCTGGTTGGCATCTAATACGTGCCTGAGGACTCAGTCTTTATAAATACCCATTTCTTTCTTTTGTCTAGAAGAGACATTGATTGATTGCTACAGACTTCGACATCTTAAAATGTTTAGGTAAGGACAGACAAACCCCACACTGAGGTGACAGAACTGCACACAGTATCCCAGATGACTCAGTCTCAATTTACATAAATGCAATTTCAAATTCTCCATGCCATTCCTTTTGCATCCTAAGACACCCAGATGGAATTAGGGAAGAAAGGGGCTGTACAGAACACTGCCAAGAGAGCAGCCAGGTACACAGACAGTTCCTCCTTAGCCCTAACAAAGTTTCAAATATTTTTTCCTCAGAAAAGCTAAGTGGCTCCTAGCTGAGCTTCACAAAGGCTTCAGCAGTCATGCTGTTAAAACCTGAGTGCTTAAAATTTTAAACAGGGAAACTGAAGCACTGAAGAGCATAACAGGCTCTGCTAGAAACCACTTTGCTTCTATCAGAATTTCTTCAAGTATGTCCATTGGGTCAGGGGGCCCTCCCACAGTGTTGTGCCCTGGGGAGTTGCAAAGTCCTTCCCAGAGGAATCTGCACCCCTGCATGCAGGAGAGCCTGTGGACTTCCGCCAGATCAGCACTGTGACACTGAAAGTTTTAAATGCTTCAAATTTCAAGTGTTCAATCATAAACTCATCAGATGTGTATGATTTTAGTCACCAGATTCACTGCTGGTGATCATTCATTAATGAAAAACATTTCTTTTTCATATTTCAAAACCAATTTTAGTCAGGCCTTTGTGCTTAGGTGACTGCAGATCTCTAAGCACACACGAGCAGGTGTGCATCTGGCCCATCCAAAAGAAGATAAATGGCAAAACAGTCATTTTCAGTCTGCGTATTTTTAATATTTACCCCATGATCATGTAAGCAGTGAAAAACTGTTCCCTCTCTGTCCTTCTGGTCTGCAAAATATTGAATTAAAGAGGTTGTAAACAAAGGATCAAGGCTCCAGTTGAAGACAAACATTTATCAACACTCCCAAGTGCCAGGAGTGGAGAGATAAGCACTGAAATTGCTGCAGCTAGGGAAAAGCAGAACTGAAAAATAAAAGGAAGGCTCCTTTGGCATCCAGCAATGTTCTGATGATGCAGAAAGGAAGAAAACTCCCTAGCAGGTCCTGCAAAGCCAGCACTCTCCCTGTCCCATTCCAATAGCTGAAGAATGGAATGATAGGGAACAGAAATCAGAAATGGAGAAACAGTTTCACAACATAAGCAATCATCTGAAATTTTAAAAAAAGAAATAATATTTAAGGGTTTAATAGTGTTTTTGATAATATAACCAGGAAAAAAAAAAGGTCAGCTCTCTAGATTCTGAACATTTTAAGTTGCACCTATTTTTTTAACTGCTTCTATTTCAGCTAAAAAATATATCTTCTTCATGAAGACCAGGTTCCCAATTCCAAATGAAAGCACCCCCTGCTTGCAGACCTCCATGACTAGCGGCAGATTCAGTATCAAGAGAGGAAGATGCATAATCCCCAGGAGGGGACTGTCTGGGGATCCAGGGCAGGGTGAGTGACAGCTGGAGGCAAACAAGCTGCCTGCAACAGCTCAGGATGATCCAGACCGGACCATGCGAGGGGGCAGCGCCCGAGCTCAGCGCGACTGGCAGGCAAACCTGAGACATTTCTGCTCCTCAGTTCATACAAACTGGGGTCCTCTTCACAGAGAAATGCTGGTGCACATCAGAGAATTGCCTTAATTTAATAACCAGCATTGAGATTAAGAATTTTGCCCAATATTATTTCATAGCAACAATGCAAACACTGTGAAGAAATAAAGCAGAGCTAAATAATGACTAGAAATTGTAAGTTCTGCATCCCAGCTGCCTTTCAGCTAGAAGAACCACAGATATTAGGGATGGAAATTGCCTATTAGATCATCTAGCCTAACTCCTTGACACTGAAGGATAAATATCTCAGGGTACTATCCACTATAACACCAGCTGCAATCACTTTGTTAGTCTCTGAATTTCAGCCTGAAATGGACAGAAAAACTGTTCTGTGCTGCAGAGAGAACGTGCTCAGTAAGATTATAACAGATGATCTATTGCTAATGCTACCTGTTCATCTTTTAATGCAACTGATCTCTACTACATAAAATCATCAGTGCCACTCCAGCAGACTGATAGGAAATGAAAAGCCTTATAGGTTGGTCCTTTTAAAGGATTTTTTTTCTGCTGATATAGAAGAAGAACCAATTTCCCCAGCGTAACTGGACCTAATTTCATATGCAGCTCTGCATAGGTATTTATCTCTTTGAAACCTATGGACAAACCCCAGATGTTTTTAATCTTCATTCTGAAACTTCGTTTGAGAGCTCGCAAAGCGACACATACAGAAACATCTGGATACAAGACAGAATAACTTCTTTTACTCAGAGCACTTCCTAGCAGCCTTTAACATTAGCACAAGAGGTAGAAAGCAAGAGAAGGCTTTCCTCTGTATTAACATTTTGCATTTTATCAGAGCACAGCCAACTGCTGTGAGGTGGTAAATGGCTCTGCTCAAACAGTTTCAAATGAAGGACATTCATGCTCATTGTGATGCAGCCATGAGGGCTCACTGCTTTTGTACGGGAATTTATTAATGATCGTGACATTCTCTTTTCCCTTACACCTTCCTCTATTTGCACCTGCACACTCTGGCCAGGGGAGAGGCAGAGAAGGGCAAAGCAATTTAGATTAGTTTTGTGGGATCACCAGTAGTGCTGCCATGCTCTGCTCTGCCAGCCAGCAGGTCTGATCTGCCCGTGGGCAAAGCCTATTCCCCAGCAGGGATATGCTCACTGCTTCCAGGCAGCAAACTTGTCTGCAACCTGTGACTGCTTCCGAGACACATTTTCTCCAAGCACTGAAGGGAAGTTAAGATTCAGCCTGGAACAGCACAAATATTAAGAAAGCCAATATTACCATGACTGGTCTAAGCATTACATGTCTAATACTTAAACTCACACTCAATAAAATTTCATCAAGGTCAATACAATGCTGCAGGCCCTTGGCCAGATGATTTTTTCAGTATTTTATTTGCTGAAGCTAAATTTTCTTGGCATCACACGTTAAACTGCTGAACAAGAAAAACAACTAAAACCCACTGTGATGCTCATATTGATGATATTTTCCTGAATGTTCCTGTTTAAGACATCACAGCTCCATTTCAGGCTGATGATGAAATAACAGATTGCCTGACTACAGACTGCTTGTGTGACCTTCTGTATAACTGACTTTTGTCTATGTTGAGTTAAAAGATACTCAGCAAAAGTCTGGTTTTATTATACTTTCCAAAAAATCATTCTGTTTGCCTGCTGAAATGAGAAATTAAAAGTTTCCCATAGAATGTGCCTCTCTTTGCCATTTTCATACTTCACACCCACATTCTTGAGAAGGATGTTACTCATGTAAGAAGCTCATCCAGCCTGGGCTACTAAGTGAATAAGATCATCACAGCACTGATATGGGTATCATTTGACATTACCTTATTTCATTCAGAAAGACAGGCAGAGGTCATTTCTACAACAGCAGAGCTTAGCTAAACACAACGTGTTAATGTAAGTGATAGGGAGCTCAGAATACTTGTGCAAATTTTTTTCCAAAATCTTATGCAAAAATCAATTTGCTACCTCTCCTACTAGTGGCAGCAGCTTGTTAAGGGGGTAGAAGTAAAAAGCAAGTAAAAGGAGTAGTACTCATGGACACTAAGTGGTAGAGGTTTATGATGGAGCCACGTTTGATATAAGCTGCTACACTGCAACTTCTCTGCCAAAACCCCACCTCCGCTCACTGGAGGATTCACTTGCAATTAAGCAATCTGAAGTTACAGTAGTTCTGTGACATAAGTCATAGCCTACACACCAACATAAATGACTGCTTTTACATTCACTTTTCTTCCACTGGCAGGGAAAGGGCTGCATTCAGAAAGCCAGTTCTTAAATTCAAACTATTTGGCGGCAGCCAGTAGTAGCTTCCTAAATAACACAGAAAAAAAAATAGGGTTCTTACATTAATGTGTTTTGAACTGGGCATTTAAAGAATAGCAGAAATAATTCTAAGTGAACAGAAAAGTATAACAGAAGTGATTTTCACTTAACAGTTTTGCAAGCAATGCGTTACATTGGCCTTTCAGAAAATAAAATCAAATGGAAGTGTTAGTCAGTTTAATGCTGTGTTGTGCTGTAATTTGTGTTTCAGAAAGATCAGTGCAGTGCTCAGGGGTACACAGATTCCTCTGAATGCACACCCAGTCACTCTCAGCTCCTTTAGGGACAGCCTATGCCTCTTAGATGGGAGCAGAGTATTTGACTTTTCAAATCAGTGACAAATTATGTTTTTCTGATTTAGATTCTATTTTCAGCCTGGTATTGGATACAAGTCAAAATAAAACTGGAGCAAAAGTAAAATTGCTGCAAGGAACTAGAATTCAGCCACATACTAAACTGCACTTTTAAAGACTCAAGCTATGTCAACTGGTGCCAGGATACTGTTCTCCTACAGTAGAGCTTCTAAGGGAAGAAAAATTTTTTTAATAATGAATATCATATAGCATCATGTTCTCTACTTATAATTAATCAAAATGTATGTCTTTGTGGGTGTAAAATCCATCCTTTAAAACGGAATTCAATAACAAAGCTGGAATCAAAAGGAGAATGTATCATTAAATTTGCTTGTGATGTGCATATAATTACCAAGTTACTTCTTTAAAACAAGGTCAATAAATCAATGTCCCTATTAAGTTCCCAACATTTTATTATTTATCTCCAATAAAATGAACCCAGCTTGGTGACAAGGGCAGCTGTTTGTTTTGGGAGCAGCTGGATCTGGCTCCGGATTTCTCTGATCAGAGTGCATAACCAAAGACCATTAGACAGCGGTTCAGATGAAGGAGGACAGAGGGACATCTGTATTCTGTCAGGAACACGATTTAGGAACATGTTAAAACGGATAGGAGCTGCCTTCACAATTACTCAGCGCTGTGGGAACATCACAGGGATCAAAGGCTGTGAGAGGGCAGGGACGGTCATGGGGCAATCTGCAGGGAGCACTGCTGCCAGGACCTTGTGAGCCAACGGAGCCACAAGAGCTGTGTGCACAGCCTGGGGTTTATTGCACTGGGCAGCAAAGTTTGGTCCCACCAGCCATCGTCGTCACACCCAGGTGCTGAGCACAGCTCCCCGGCCCCACAGAAGCCTTGCCTCCACCCTTCTGATGCCAGGGCACTTGGCTACACAGCAAACTGGTACTGGTTGAGGCAGCAGGGCAGCAGCTTGGTGAGATGTTCAGCACATGCACAGTTAGTTTGCTGAGTGCAGCTGAGACAAAAGAGCTGCCTCTCCTTGCATTGTTGCTGCTCTGCCTCCCTGCCTGTGCACCCTGCTTCCCCAGCACAGCTTACTCACAAATGCCAGCGGTGGGATGTAGATGGACGTCTCACCACACACTTTCCCTAAAATACAGAGCTCTTTTGGTGGGACGTGAGCCCTATCATCCTTCTAGTTCTGGGGCTCAGAAAAGAGGGGGCTTGCAGTGAGCACATTCCAGACAAACAGTAGCAATCCTTCACCCATCCAGGCATGTCAGGAACGTTTACAAACCCACAGGAACATAAAATGAACCCATGCCGAAAGAGGGATCAGGTCCCTACATCCTCTAGTGTAACTACTGCAGGAAAAAAAAATCTCCAATAGACAATATAAGAGAAAAGGTGGAATATCGTGCCTGTTGGAAAATGCTAGAAGCTGTTGTCTGGGAGCAAGGGGAATGGGGTAGATTCAATGCTGCAACACAGTAAGGCTCACTTTTTGATATTTTTCCACAGTTCCACAAAAAGTAATGTTTGTGCAAAGTCATACTCAGCTAAAATTGAGACCAAGAATACAAGTGATAAAAAAATGCAGTAACTTGTTTTCACTGTATTTTAGTGTAATATATCTTGAATATCTCATTACTGCATTTCTTTGTACAGAATCTCGTACAATTGATAGTACAGCTGTACTAACTCATGAATTAATTGCACAGAAGAAACATTTCATACACATTTTTGCACAACCACTCCCAACATGAAGCCTTCTTGCTGCTCTGCCCTACATACACCCCCCTTGGGTGCCCAAAGCTCTTTTTCCCCTTGGATGTTCCTTCCTATTCTGTTCAATGCTCTCCACATCCCCAGAGCAGCTCTCAGTAGCTCCTGCTACTACTTAGAACTCTCTGCATGGTACAGTAATATTAAATACACACACCGAATTTTTCTTCAGTGAAAACACAAAACAATGTTTCACTGAGTATTCAATCCTAGTCACTGCTGAAGGAAAGCACAAAAATCTACAGCTAAGTATAAACATCAGGAACCTGTAGCATCCTTCAACTTTGAAAGTTGGAATGAGGACAAAGAACTGCTGCATTCATGTCTGAAGAGACAACATTAAACCTTGCAGGCTAGATATAAACATCTGTATGCACACAGATATGTTTATATACTTATCAGAGACCCCTATCTATAGCAGAATGGAATGAAGATCTGTCTACATCTACAAAAAAGTATTAGAGCTTTTTATTTAGAAAGAACATCTGCCAGTGCTCCCTTCAGACTTGCCTTCTAATTTAACAAACAACATAAATGAATCCTATTAAATCAAAGTGGGTTCTTTTTTTACTTCTAATAAAAGTTATTCCTGATTTATATCAGTAGATGTGAAAAAATAATCCGATCCAAAGTGTTAGACATATGGCAACTTGACTTGTTGCATGAAGGCATATATTCAGTACTACACAGCTCAGTAAGAAAGCACCAAAATAACAAAGCATTTGAACAGTGGTTTCTCTGGGTGATAAATAAAAAGGCAGGGGACTTGGTTCTTTCCCTAAACCAAGACTAGGACAAGAAGACTTCTTTGACTTAATGACATTAATTTATGCCAAAATGAGTAAGATGGGAATGAAGCTGTAGTTAGGATGCCAAAATAAAAAGGGAAATTTTAAGTAATGTATATAACATTAAAATTCTTAAATAACCTATTTTTTAGCAACAAGGGTTGCTATAATTACCTCCCAGGGAAACCACGAATGCTGCTGCTTGGGACATCAAAACCATGTTAGATGAAATTTTTGCATTCTTAAACAAAATTTCTCTGCGAGCAGGGAAGAAAGAGGACTTGGATCTATCAGAGTTTTATTAATGTCTTAATTAAAGGAATGTGTTTATTTTGAAAACAAATTCAAAAACTTATATGTAAAACTGTAATTGTCTCTTATAGCAACATAACACAGGAAATAACAGTCAAAGTTTAGAAAACAAATACTAAGGTTATCTCAAAATGCTGTGCTGAACTACTTCTGAATACTTCAAATATTTGGGGTAACATATGCTCTAATTATACCATTGCATTGCTATTAAATTAAATAGCTCCTCTCTTTTTTAATATACTAAAACAAGACAGGTCACCTGAAATATCATCTATTAATATCAGCATTACAAGACCAGATTCCCAGTGGAGAGGGAAAAAAAAAAATCAATGGGAAAGGAAAGTCTTAACTGCAGCTGGATGACTATTAGCTGTTTAATGCACTAAAACTTCTCCCATTAAACACCCTGTCTACTCCTGTCCAGCACTTGAACTCCAAACAGAAAAGAGTATATTAAAACCAATGCAAACTGAGAGCTGATGGTGATGAGACTCATAAGGAATTTCCAGAGCTGCCTAGTAATATGAAAAAAGATGATCTGATGCCACAAAAGCAGACACAGCTGCCCTGCACATTAGGACTACTTGTTGCCATTTATGTTTCATGTTTTAATACATTAAACTATCTCAGAGCCCAAACAAATATTCAGTTGCAGCTGAAACTTCAGGAGGAAATTTCAGCAGTGATCACAGACGTATGTACAGGAGCACAGCGCAATCATAGCAAAAAGGCTGGAGAAAAACCTTCTTTTTTACGCTAATCTACGAGAACTCCTGACACACTGATTTCAGTCTTACAAAATTATACCAGCATATGTTACAGGCTCTACCTGAATTCGCTCCTGATGTTAACAGCGTACAGACAATGAGTCCCTGACTCTCAACTACAGGTGCAGCTATCTAGGCAATCATTAAGTCGTGGATTTCAGTCAGCTTTAAAGAAACTGACCTGTCAGTAATGTGTGCGCATCCAGGAGGCACAGGGAAATCTGTTGCTGAAATATTTCCGAACACATAGCCGGAACTTTGTTTTGTTTTACCCTGTTCAGTACAGAGAAGCCCTACAAATGTAAGAAGTTCACATCCCCTCACTATTCAGGAACAATGTGCACGCCATGCATCATACAGATATAACTTTTTATATAATAAAAAAATAAGAAAAAAACCGGTCGCTAGTACCAGTGATAAGCACTTTATTACTCTATTTTCATTCAGAGAGGGACTCGGCAGAAACGATAAACCCAGCCCAAGCGGCAGCTGCGCCTAAGCGTGACTCCCGACCCGATTTCCAGCACCGGGCTGCCGGGAGCTGCACTCCCGCAGGTCTGCGTGGCTGGCAGCCGGCAGCCGGAGCGGGCACGGAGAGGCAGCGGGTTCCAGCGCGCTCCAGTGGGCTCCAGCGACCCGGTGGGGCCACCCGGGAGGGGGGCGCGGGCTCCGCCGCCTCTCTCCCGACAGGGACCCGAGCCCCGGGGCAGTGCCGGGCGCGGGCGGGGGCGGGGGCTGGGCACGGGGCACTCATTCACTCACTCACCGCGGGGGCCGTCAGCCGGCGGATGCTCTCGCCCAGCGAGTCCAGGTTGACCCGCCGGCGGCGCGGAGCGCGGCGCGCCCCGGCGCTGGCCGCGGCGGCGGCGGCGAAGGGGATGTCAGCGGGGCCGGGGGGGCTGCGGCTGCCGTTCCAGCAGAGGCGGGACAGGGGACACTCGCCCTCCTCCTCGGGGCTCGTCTCCGGGCAGTCCGAGCCCAGCGAGCTGAAGGACTCTGACGAGATCTTGCGGCGGGACATGGTGCCGCGGGCGGGCCGGGCGCGGGGCGGCGGCGGGCTCAGCGCGGGGCGGCGGGCAGCCGCGGCGGGCAGCGCCGAGCCGGGCGGGCGCGGGGGCGGCCGCCTCGCATGGCCGCGGGTGCCCCTGGGCGGGCGGGAGGCAGCGGCGGAGCCGCCGCGCCGGGGCCGGCGCAGACCGCGGCGCTGCCCCGCTCCGCGGCTCTCCGCGCCGGGCCGGGAGCGCGGGTGCCGCGCCGCGCCGCGCCGGGAGCCTTTAAAGCGGTGGCGGCGGCGACCGCGGTGGCTGCTGCCCTCCTCTGCCTCGGCCGCCCGCCCCGCTATCCCCTCCCCCGGCTCCCTCGCTGCTCCGCGGGGATCACGTGTTGTTTGGAGCCCTTTCCCCCTCCTCCTCCTCCACCTCCTCCCGCCTCCCCCGCCCCGCTCGCCGCCTGTCGCGCTCGGCCCCGCTCCCCGCTGCCCCGCGCCGCGGAGATGCCCCCGGCGGGGCGGGCCGAGGGCAGGGCTGAAGGCAGGGCCGGCGCGCTGCCGGTGCCGGGAGGGCGGCAAGGCGCTCCGCTCTGCGCTTTGGAGCTCTGGAGCTGGGCTGGGGAAAGCGGGGAGGTGGCCCGGTACCCGCGCACGGCTCCGCGGGGAGCGGCGGTGGTGCCAGCGCGGAGAATGGGGACGATCCCGGGGCCCTCCGGTGGCTGCCGCCCCGCTGCCGCCGCCTCCAGTCCCGCCGCGGTGCTGGACAGCTCCCTGGCAGCTCCAGCGGCCGGGAAAGCCGGTGCGCGCTCCCTGCCCGCCCTCCCCGCCTGCGAACTTTTGAAATTCCAATAGGGAAGCTGAAGCTTAAAAAATAAATCATTTTAAAAACTGGGGAGACAAGATGCTGGCCATCAGCTTTCAGAATAAAAAGCTGTCGTCTTTGTGCAAGCGCTCCTCCCTTTAGCACTGTAGGTTGTGTCCAAAACTGCAAAGAAACTAAATTCATTCCCACGCTACAGCCCTGGCAATGGGAGAAAGCGTTGGGCTAAGAGAGATGACCGAAGCAGAGGAGCTTCGATCCCGTATGGCACACAAGGTGTCTTCTTCCCAACTTTCCCAACCCATGCTATCAGTTTAAAGACGCCTTTTGAGATTCTTTACAATAGTGATAACCTCGTGTAGTTCTCCTCAGCAAAAATGCTCCAAGGAAATGTGATCTCAGCTGAAGTGGTTCGTCCTACCATCAATGAAGACAGCTTGTCATTACTTTCCCTTTGTTCAAAAAAACCCTTATTTTAAAAGGAAATTATTTTAAGGGAGTTTTTACTCTACCTTTTCACTGTACTATGACATGTTTTACAGCCTTATCCTTTTAAATGTCTGAATGCAGCCTAAACAAGGACTTACTGAAGAAACGAGGGAGATTTCCACAGGTGTGAAGGAGCTTTTGAGCATGGCCCCAGGCAGCACAAGCCGATGTCTGCTCTCAGAGGGGGCACAGGTATATGCCTGAACATGCTGCTTTTAACTGGGGCACAACAACCAGGACATTGCTTTCACTGTGTCATTCTTGTTTCCCTTGACTCCCATAGTGTCTTTTCTTTTTTTTAATAGAAATAGATATGGAGTCTGATGATTGAAGCCTGTGGCTTGAAAGGATGTCCTGTAAAGCCAGAGTGTTCCATAGTACCTACTGTTGCCATGGGAAATGTTACACTTGGGATGCACAGACTTTTTTTTTTTTTTTTGCAGTCCTGGTGATTCCCTCAGCAGCCCTAGGACATGAATCAGGCATGACTTTGCATTCAAGTAATTCACACATGAACCTTCAGATCTGTTGTCCTTCTCTGTGTTTCCTTTTCACAGATTCTTTGAGATCAGCTGCACAAGCCCTTGCTGGCCTGCAGGCCAAGCTCCCACCATTGCAGGGACTCAGGAACTAAGGGGTCTGAAAGGTGCTCTTTGGTGCTAAGCATCACCCTTAGCACAGGGTGCTCTGTGTTAAGATGTTAACATCCTTCACATGCTCCAGTTTCCATTAAATTTACTTCCTTCTCACAGACCATTTCATACAGTCCTCAGTGAAGTAAAATACCACTGGTTTCCTGGCTGATGCAGTGACAGTGACAACTGTGTAAGAGCCACATGGTTTAGCACAGAAAATGCAAATACATATTTATAAGTTCTAAACTGCAAAAATACCAAAGTGTCAACTGGTTCCATGTGCAGCACTTCAGCTGTAGGGTAAGCAACTTGCTTGGAGGCATTTTGCATTTTATTCAGCACTAAGGAAGAGGGTTTCAACATGACAAAAATTACACCTTTTAGGTCTTCAGTTTTCTTTTTTTCTTGAAGTTTAAAGGAGCACTTCCCAATGCAACTTATTGGTAGCATTTGATAGTGCTTGAGTTACCTTTGCAGCTTTAAAAATTACTTTCCTAATGCTCCTCATGGCCATATTCCTATTATGTCTATAATATAGTGATCCTGAAGTGGAAAAGAAAATTCTCTGCCTCAGTGACTATTCCTGAGGTCAGGACATCATAACTGTCATGGTTTGAGCCTGGCACAGAGCCAGTGCCCCCCATGAAAATGCCTTCACCCTGGTGTCTGCTGTGAGATGTGACCAGGAATAAGCAAAACAGGCTCCAACTTAAATATAAAAAACACTTTATTACCTAAACTACAGGAAAAGAAAAAAAAGAAATTGAAAACCTTACAAAAAACTTTCTTCCTCCCCACTCCCTGACTTTCCCAATCCGATACATTCTCCCAAAACACCAACTGCCCAGCCCGGCACGACACTTTAGTATACTCCAACTGCAGTTCATGAAGAGGAAAGGAGTCCTTCTTGTTCCATAGGCTTCTCCTGGCAACACACTGAAACCTCGTGTGCTTCCTTGTCACTTCGGCACCGCCCGGAAAAAGTCCTTTTGCCGCTTGTGACATCTTCCTTCCATGCCCAGTGCTCTCACCACTGACGGCATGGACCAGAGCTGCTTTTAGGGTTGTCTTTCAAGGATGCCTTGTCTCACTCCAAAAAGGCACAGTCTCTGCTTTTGGGACATCTGTCCCCCCCATATTTTTCCAACCCCCTGGGGCCGGGGGGTCCTCACGAATGAACCCTCCTGGTTTTGAGGCACTGCCTCCCCCTAAATGCAGTCTGTGTCACAGGAACAACTGAGTCCATGGCCACAAGAAAAGTCCAGCCAAAAGGCCACTCCAAATCATCTCTCCCCATCCAATCATCTCCACGTTCTTCGGGCCAGGTCCTTGTCTCATCTCATCTCATCTCTTATCTCCCTTCTTATTCAGCTTCGAGGAGGATTAGCATTTTTGCAAGGCCCCAATCATGAAAGAAAGGGTTAAAAGTTTTCAGTCTTTGTCTATCTCAGAACGATAATACTCCCACACGTGCTGCTGCTGCTGCGGCCGGCTGGGCTGCGCCCTTCCCCCCCTTTCTCCTCCTGGGCCGGCTGCTATCACCGCCGACTCTCCCTCTCTCTCCCTCCTGGGGGGGGGGGGGGGGATGGCTGCCCGATGTTTCTTGGGGCTCCGCCACCCTTCCATCCTTGAGAACTTTCTCACCCCCATCTCCGTCCAGGCCCCGGGCCTACCGCATGGCTGCCCCTCCCCCGCCCAGCAGCAAGGCTGGACGGGGGAAGAGATCTGACCTCTTCGCCGCGATGTCCCAAGAGAGCGTTCCAAGGGCAGTGCCCTGCTTTTTAACCCCTGTGTATTCTCGGAGGTGTGTCCAAACCCCACTGGCTACACCGGGTGCCAGTCTCAAACCCAAAACCTTCATTGGTTTGACCACAGCTTCCCAGAATTCCCACTCCTTCCTGGTCAAACCACCACATTCCACCCTTCACCTCCGAGAATACACTTTCTAAAATTATCAACAGAATTACAAAACACTTCTACACAACAATACCTTAGATTCACTATCTATCTACCTTAACTTAGTACATGCTTTTCTTATTCCTCTTGGTCCCATCTCACAGCTTTATCTCATCATTCTCCCGTAATTCGATTTCCCGGTCCAGGGAACCAAAAAATGTCATGGTTTGAGCCTGGCACAGAGCCAGTGCCCCCCATGAAAATGCCTTCACCCTGGTGTCTGCTGTGAGATGTGACCAGGAATAAGCAAAACAGGCTCCAACTTAAATATAAAAAACACTTTATTACCTAAACTACAGGAAAAGAAAAAAAAGAAATTGAAAACCTTACAAAAAACTTTCTTCCTCCCCACTCCCTGACTTTCCCAATCCGATACATTCTCCCAAAACACCAACTGCCCAGCCCGGCACGACACTTTAGTATACTCCAACTGCAGTTCATGAAGAGGAAAGGAGTCCTTCTTGTTCCATAGGCTTCTCCTGGCAACACACTGAAACCTCGTGTGCTTCCTTGTCACTTCGGCACCGCCCGGAAAAAGTCCTTTTGCCGCTTGTGACATCTTCCTTCCATGCCCAGTGCTCTCACCACTGACGGCATGGACCAGAGCTGCTTTTAGGGTTGTCTTTCAAGGATGCCTTGTCTCACTCCAAAAAGGCACAGTCTCTGCTTTTGGGACATCTGTCCCCCCCATATTTTTCCAACCCCCTGGGGCCGGGGGGTCCTCACGAATGAACCCTCCTGGTTTTGAGGCACTGCCTCCCCCTAAATGCAGTCTGTGTCACAGGAACAACTGAGTCCATGGCCACAAGAAAAGTCCAGCCAAAAGGCCACTCCAAATCATCTCTCCCCATCCAATCATCTCCACGTTCTTCGGGCCAGGTCCTTGTCTCATCTCATCTCATCTCTTATCTCCCTTCTTATTCAGCTTCGAGGAGGATTAGCATTTTTGCAAGGCCCCAATCATGAAAGAAAGGGTTAAAAGTTTTCAGTCTTTGTCTATCTCAGAACGATAATACTCCCACACGTGCTGCTGCTGCTGCGGCCGGCTGGGCTGCGCCCTTCCCCCCCTTTCTCCTCCTGGGCCGGCTGCTATCACCGCCGACTCTCCCTCTCTCTCCCTCCTGGGGGGGGGGGGGGGATGGCTGCCCGATGTTTCTTGGGGCTCCGCCACCCTTCCATCCTTGAGAACTTTCTCACCCCCATCTCCGTCCAGGCCCCGGGCCTACCGCATGGCTGCCCCTCCCCCGCCCAGCAGCAAGGCTGGACGGGGGAAGAGATCTGACCTCTTCGCCGCGATGTCCCAAGAGAGCGTTCCAAGGGCAGTGCCCTGCTTTTTAACCCCTGTGTATTCTCGGAGGTGTGTCCAAACCCCACTGGCTACACCGGGTGTCAGTCTCAAACCCAAAACCTTCATTGGTTTGACCACAGCTTCCCAGAATTCCCACTCCTTCCTGGTCAAACCACCACAATAACCAAATGTACTTGTACCAAACCAACTCTTTTGAAGAACATGAAGGACATTTTCCTTCAATGCCTAGATAGTGAAGTTCACAACTCAGCAAAAAAAATGCCATTAGGTTCTTCAAGTATATTTTTCTTCAGATGAAGCAGACCTTTAAGTAAACCCAGACCATGTTGGCTAGTCTGATTAGATACAACCTTTAAAGCTTGTGAAATTAAGCCTCATACCTGCCCAATACAGTTACTAAAGATATCAGTAGTGTGCATACTGCAACTCTGTTTGGGATTCATGATATGAAGTGCACAGAGCTGAATAGAGCAACCAGCTGGAAAAATACCAAACACCATCATAAGTTGTCTCTAGCTAAATAGAAATAGACAGCAGAAGATTCAAGATGATGCAGATCCCAGAGGTGAGTCTGGTGAGCAAACAAGTCATTCAGTCCCCAGTTAATTATTCTCATTTCATTTTTCTTGGTCCAGACGCAGCCTTGGCAAAAGCTAAATACCACAGGGGTTGCTTCATCTGGCAGTCAAATGCCTTTGAGAGCCCATAGACATAGACATTTACAGCATATAAGAGAACAAATATTCTTCTTTTATACATGTCTCATCAGCCCCAACCTGTAGCTGGCACATTATTGGGTGAATAGCAGAATGTCTGTAAAATGAATAAGGTTCACTAAAAGAATGCCAATGCAACTTTTCTCTCATACTACAACAGAGTGTTATGTATGTGTCTCACATTACAGACACTTCGGAAAAAAAAATTTACTACTTTTAACTCTTTTACAATTTCTAATGCATAATTACTCTTCTCATTAGACAGCTGGCTGAACATGATCCAGAGTGTGCCCAGGTGGCCCAGAAGGCCGATGGCATCCTGGCCTGGATCAGCCAGGTGTGGCCAGCAGGAGCAGGGCAGGGACCGTCCCCCTGTACCCAGCACTGCTGAGGCCACAGCTCCAATCCTGTGCTCAGTTCTGGGCCCCTCAGTGCCAGAGAGACATTGAGGGGCTGGAGCATGTCCAGAGAAGGGCAACGGAGCTGGGGAAGGGTCTGGAGCACAAGTGCTGTGAGGGGCAGCTGAGGGAGCTGGGGGTGCTCAGCCTGGAGAAAAGGAGGCTCAGGGGGACCTCAGCACTCTCTGCAGCTGCCTGACAGGAGGGTGCAGCCAGGTGGGGTCAGGCTCTTCTCCCAGGTAACAAGTGACAGGACAGGAGGAAACTGCCTCAAGTTGTGCCAGGAGAGATCCAGGCTGGACATCAGGAAGATTGGTTTTCCACAGAAAGGGGGTTAAGTATTGGATTGGAGGTGATGGAATAGTGCTGGGGTTTAGTTGACAAGGTTATGATCAGTCAAAGGTCAGACTTAATGATCTTAGAGGTCTGTCCCAACATAAATGATTCTGCGTCTCTGTAATTCTAAGGAAAGGATTATTAAAATCACAATTTTTTTCTTATTTTGTATCTATTTTCACATTTTTGTCTTAGTGCTAATGAGCAAAATTCACAAAATTTACTTCAGTCCTGACAGAAAATACATGGTCTTTAATTTCCATTATTTAGAGTGTGTTAGTTTATTGTTAATTATTCATGATTTTTTATTTATTTGCTATTAACTGTGCATTTCTCATCAGACATATGCTGGAGTTTTGATATTATTTTTATTCACAAATGCTGTTTTTCTACAGCTCACACAGCCTTGGAAGATTAAAATAACAAAAACAACTCCATCATAGTGCATTGCATTGTCCTATCTGCCTTTGTTGAGAAAATGTTGGCTGTAAAGCTGCTAAAAGAAAGTATTTTAACTAATCCCTCTATTAGTTGCACATATCACATATATCATATATATAGTTCATATCATTTCACCTATTACATTATAATAATAGGTGAAATAGGCTTTTTATAATAATATTTTTATAGTACTGCTGAACCTATAAGTACTTAATTTTCCTTTAATAGAAAAGATTGTTGTCATGGGATCAATGTGTCCCCACAGAGAAAGTAAACACCTGTTTTGCAAAGCATTTCTGAAGCAGCAGGAGACTGTTATCCTGTGACAACATTGTGTTACAGTTACTTTATTGCAGTCGGGCAAAATGAATGATGTGCAGCGAATTTATTCTTCTTTCACATTCTGCCAAACCTTCCTGTTCTTTATCCAATGACTTCCATCTGGAGTAGTGCCTGGAAGGATGGCTGGGGCGTTCTGCCATTCGTCATTAATGATCTGTTGAATTACAGCTGGCTTGAAGAACAAATCAATTCTATATTTCAACTACTCAGAAATATAGTTTATGTGCAAAGTGCAGCAAATTCACACTGGTCTAAGTTGTTGTTCTAGTAATCAGATTATGTTAGAGTCCAGCATGTAACTGAAGCAGTAATGAATCTGTTTTACACTGCAAGATGACATATTGTGTAATGAAAGCAGAAGAATCAGTGTCCTAATGCTCATAAAATATCTTTAATCTGTGACCCTCAGCACACTATTATTTGTGGATGAGAAAAGCAACCAAAGCATTGGTGACATACCACAAGAGTCACATCACCTAGCAGATCAATAGCAGAATCAGGAATTCCTTGTTGCCTAATCCAACTTCAAGACAACTTTATTCAGGATCAGTTGGCTGGAAACATGAATGCACAGCATCAGATCCATTTGTAAATTCAGGGATTTCACTATACTGACTTGCCAAAATAGGATCAAAAATAGATGTCAGGGCTGTGAAAAGAGCTAAGGTATATTGGCATCATCAATATTTCACACACCAAAAAAAAAAAAAAGGTGAAGGAAATGCCTGATGGAGTGAGAAAAATAAGAATGTCCAAATAGCAGTGCTTTGACCCAGATTAGTAGGTCAAACTGAGATTGCAAATGTCAGGGAGAAGTGATGGCATAAAATTGTGACTAATTGTTTAGAATGAACACTCAGCTGGCTAAACATTCAGACCTAAAAACTTACAAACTGCAAAATAAAAACTGTAGCTCAGAACTCAGAATCTCCTATTTCCATTCCACTTGCACAGAAAGGCAGATGTTCTGAATTCAGCACTTGGTGAGGTAAACTTTTCTTGATCAGCGTTTCTTCGGTGTCCTGAGTATTTTACCCTGAGGACACCAGGTAGCAGGGGCAGCATAAGTCCCTGAGTATTTTACCCTGAGGACACCAGGTAGCAGGGGCAGCATAAGTCCTGCCTCAGAGTTACCTCTAAACCTCACTGAAATTAATTTAACACTCTAAAACAGGAAGATGCTGAGGAGCATCTTTTATGGTCTAGAGCTACCTCACCCCAGCAGTCTTTGCAGCTTTGTCAAGCCACTGTTTATAGAACAGCTCCCTACAGAAAGCCAGTTTGTTTCCACTCTTGCAAACATATTTATCCCAGACATACTTCCTGCTAATAAGCAGTTTTTTTGTAAGGATATCAATGTAATCAGCAAGTCTAAGCCAAAGAAAATACAATGGTTTCTAGGCATGTACATATGAAATTAAACCAAATTTGCTTTCAAGCACCCTCTGTATCATAGCAGGAGTTCAAATAGACACATTTTCCAGACTTCTGGAGAAGCTCCTTCCACTCTCCATACAACATGAGGATCCAAACTGGAAAGAGCTTTAAGAGCTTCTTATGCTCTGGACAGAGGCTGAATTAAGCCAGGACACTCAAATTTCCTGAGCTATCTGCTAGGACTGCCTTTTCTCCTGAGGAGAGGCAGAGTGGATGCCCATGAGGCAAGGTGCCCCTCGTGTCTCTCCCAGTCCTCTGGCTTGCCTGTAGAAATTCCCTTTGGTGGTCTCTCACAGCACACTCCAGGCAGCCCTGTGATCCCAGAAGCACCAGGAAAGCATGCAGCATCTCTGGAAGCAAAAGCAAGGAGTTAGCAGGCTGGTCCTGGAAAATTGGGGTAATCACAAAGTACTGACCAGGTTTGACTAGGTTTGAACCTGCGCAGTTTTGTGGGCCAGCAGTGCTGCACAGCTTCTGGGAAGGGACGAGCCTGCAGCAGAGCTGGTGTGAGGAGGTGTAAGGAGGCTTTCTGCAGCAGCTCAGCAGGACCTGGCTGGGAGCAGGACCAGAGGAGGCCAAGCCCAGAGTGTCATACTGCAGCTCCTTTTCTCTTCTCTGGGCAAGCTGGTTCTTGCCACAAACACTGCACACACTTGTTACTTCTCAAACTGACACTTTCCACCAGATATTTTCCTATTTAAAAGTTCCAAAATGTAAATTATTGCCACCAATGTGGCAATACCACCTTACTAACTGGTCTAAGATTAATTCACACTGACATCTTGTCTGATTAGATTACCTTTTTCGATTTTATCTTAATGACAGGAAATCCCACTATATTTTACCCAGACTTGTTGAAAAGTGAAACTTTCTGTTATATAAGGACTGGGAAGATTTTCTCTTAGAAACTTCTTTGAATTCTTTTATTTGTCCCAAAGACTTGCTTCCGTGAAGGCCAAAAAGGAATAGAGAGGTATTACTTTTATATAGTTTCAGCAACAGGAGAGGGAGAGAAGGAACATGCTTATAGATGTAGATGATAATAAACCATTAAGATAGTGTCTGAGTAAATGAAAAATTATCTACCATGTCTACCTACAGGATATTATTCACAAACAGTGAGTCAGCCAAAATGCTGACCAAATGAAAGATCCTACTGAGCATCCAGATAAAATCTACTGTAATAAAATCTACTATATTTCTCCAAGAGGTGGCAAAGGATCTTGTTGTGAAAGCAACTTCTTCAAGCAGTGAAATGTAATGTATATGGCTGCTTACAATGGCTGTCCCAGCGTCTTTCATCACGTGTACCTTCAACATGAACTTCAGTCTGTCTCTGCCTAGTAGTGCATAGCACTTTTATGTACTTAATAGTGTTCAGATCCCTTTCCCTTCTAATGTTCAGCTGTCTAACCTGCTGTGGATACTTGTGTTAAAACATTCCTAATATTCTAGAGAAATATTTGAAAGCATTGCAAAATATGGTGACTAAAGTTTTAGCACTTGAAACTTAACTGATCATTTAACCTCATTCTTCACTTTCACTTGGCTCCTTAAAACAAGGCTACAGGCAAAAGTAAAGTATTTTCCTGTCAAATTAGTTTTAGTAAAGGAACACAATTTTCAGATATGAGTGCCTCTGCTGCTCAGCACTGTCGCTCTTGCTGATGTTATTGAGCATCAGGATACCACCATTTCTTATTCCACGGGTTTTTGTGCTCTTTGCAAAACAGACAGTCAGTCCCCAGAGGAATGTTTCTATGCAGAGATTAGTGTGAATACTAATAGGGAAGTTCTGCACTAGGAGTTTTTAAATAAATGTATTTTGTAATGGTGACATAACTAGAAACATAAATGTGTGTGTGTGTGTATAATTTCAGCTTCACAATCTGATTTGGAATCTTTATAAATGTTCTGTTCAGGGGGAGTGGAAGGAGATGAAGAAACAAAAGATGGAAAATATAGGAAAGAAAGACTAATCTTTTTCTCTATGGAAGACTCTTAGTGGACTCTCAAGCTCTCTTTCATATCAACGTATTTTATGCAAGAAAAGGTCAAAAAAAGGTAGGCTACTTTGAGGGGATCACACTCCTTGGGAAGGGGCAGGGGGTGGGGGGAGTTGCAATGTGCTTGCCGTAACATGAATGTTTCACTTTTGCAGCGTGTTTCATTCGAAACTTCTCAAAATTACTTGCAAACAATTACAAAGCAAATACGTGATATAAATAAGCTCAAACAAAGAATGGTTTCAGTGGGGAGTTGAGAGCAGTGTAGGCCAAATCCTATAGTTTTCATCCCTGCTGATATAGGCTGAGGTGGTCAGCGCCTTGTAGAAATCCTCAAGACTTCTTTGAATGCAGCTCTGGGTGAATCAATCTCAAAATCTTTTACAGGAAAAACAAATCCACAAGCAAGGCACATACTGACATAATGGGAATTTGGCTGCTTGTAGCAGTGCAGAAATAAATTGTATCTACCAACATTTGCTGCTAGTAGAGTAATGTTGAAAAAACCTTTTCTCTGTGGATAGATAAATATGAAATTATTTTTACAGAAAAGTACCATTAAAATCCTGAAAGAATGTAACATTTTGCTAGTAAGACCAATAAGTAAACCATATTTTTGGAATATTTCTTCTAAAAAAGACAAAAAAAATCTTAGCTCTCTCTGCAGTGGTGCAGCCAAGTGCCTGGTTTGTAAAGAGAGTGCTGTAGTTCAGGTCACTGCTATGGTTTTCTATACAATCAGTTTTTCCCTTTATTCTTCAATAATAAGATTCAGCTAAAGCTAAACTCCAGATGCTTCTGCAAAGCAATGAGAATTTGATTCCAGAGAGGTGAAAGTGCTAATGCAGTTGGTTCAAACTATTTTTAGTACTAATCTGTGCACAATACCAAGTTTCTGCAAAGTATCTTGTCCTGTTTTTTACCATGAAGTAAAATGTACTCCTGCTGTACAATCTCAAATTGATGTCATGGTTTTTCCCTCATGCCCTCATGTTTTATCTTCAAGTGTCATCTTTTCCATCCCCTGACAACAGTTTAATGCTTCACATGATTCAACATGAATAAGGTGTCCAAAAAGTTAAAGAGCAATTGTTTTGTTGGTTGGGCACAAAGGCAACACAAAGCAAATGCTCTGCAGCAGAAAGAAGCAGCTTAACATTAAAACATCCACACTACCTCAAATGCCAAACACTTCCCTGGATTTTAAGAAGCATCTTGAACTCCTTGCAGGTGAAAACTCAGAGGAAGTGCACAGTATTAGAGTGTTAGCCCATTCAATTCATCATATAGCAGAATTTTAAATTTTTTAGAAATGAATTTTAAGATAATTTTAATTAATTAAAAATTAATTTTTAAATTTAATTTTTACTTGCTACAAAAGCATTAAAATTACTTAATGCAGACAAGATTTGAAAATGAAAGAGTCAGATTCAAAAAATTATAGAGACATGAAAAAGAAGCACAGAATTATTCTGACTGGTATGAAAACCAAGAATCTGAAGAATAGTACAACAGTAAGTTCCTAAATAAACACCTTCTTTGAGCAAGTCTGAGAAGAAGAAACAGAAAGCACAGTGCTACTGTCTGTGGTAGCTTACCCCTTCTCCACAGCTGCCAGTAATTCTTAAATATTTTATGTTTCAAAATTATTTGTTCTCGTCTTCCTTCCCATCTTCTCCTGTCCTATTCTGTTCACTGTTATTTATATTAAAAAATACAGCTCATTAAATATTAAAAACAGTAACATTTTGGTTCAAGCAGACTTGTGTAAGTGTAAAGATATATAAAACACAAGCAAAAACTCTTATTAGTAAGGTAAGTGCACCTGTTACAATCAAGCAGAGCAATTTCATCATAACCTCAACACTTGAGACATAGCTGGGAAGAGAAGGATTTTCAGGGTAATTGGATTTTAAATAGTGTGAAAGGTCTGTACTGAGCAAAGCCTCATCTCTGGTAGATCAGAAATATAAGTGTGAGAGACAGGCAGAGAGGCAGGTTTGATGTTGCAAAGGACAAATTAGAAACGGATAGGTAAAGTACTCATCTATACTTTATCAAAGAAAAAGTTCCACGAATTTAAACTTGTAAATCTTGAGTCAACTTCTCTTTTCCTCTTCAAATTTTATTCAAAGATTCCAGTTCTGGCTTTCCATGAAACAAGAAGCCACTCCAAGGAAATCTCTATTTCCTGTTGACAACCCATTATCTTGTATGAGCCTAACCAGAAGCTGAGTATCTGTCAATAATTCCACATTAAAAAACGTAGCAATGTAAAATTAATTTTGCTAGCAAACTCTGGAACAGAAATGAGTTCACTGTAAACTTCAAGCAACTTTGCAACTCTTCCTTAATTTTCTTTAACTTTAAAGAGAGGTTATAAAGGGCTGCAACATTTGTATTCTTAATTTCTTCTTCTGAAATACTTTGGGTTCCTTTACTGTTGATGAGAGAGCAATGTGCATAATGTGTGTGTATGCATCAAAGACAACACAAATAATAGAGCTTTATTATTTTAGAGGACTGGAATTTATGAAGTTTGAGTGCTTTTTTTCCAGCTAAGAAAACAAAGATGACTAACAGGAAGAAAATCAGGCACTACAGGGATCAACTGAACCATAGACATAAAAGAAACAGAATTTTGTAAAGATGAGGTAATAAATCTTTTTATGCTAGGTTTTGCATAATTTGATTGGAAATGAGAAAAGCAGCAAGCCACTATGCTTGCAGGAAAAAAAAATCAGAGGCAGAAATAGTCATCTTCTGTCCTGGAGAAGTGAGAAGAATTAGTGGAGAGAGAAGATCCCACTCCAAAAATATCAGGGGGCACCACAGCCCTGGGCATCATAGCCCAGGGCTGGGAATGCAGTTTGGAGCCAGGACTGGGTGGGACAGGTAGAGCTGTCCCTGCTTTCATGGGCTGCTGGGGTGCAAGCACACCAATGCCAGCCCAGCACCCATTACTCCTACTGGCATACTACCTTAAAAGTCTTCATAATATTATAAGGAATTGTATTCATTATTTCATTTAACACAATTTCAGGGAACAAGAAAGGACTAGAAACTGCTGCAGGGAAAAGGAAGAGATACAGAAAGACAACAAAGAGAAAAGAGAAACAGAAAATGAAAATATGAAAGGCAGGGACAAAAGGTGCAAAAAAAGAGCAGTCCTTGGTGTGATTACATTGCCCCAAACTACCCATTACTATAACATTGGGACCTGAGCCAAGAATAAGTAAAGAAAAAATCTAAAGATCCACTAATTCATTTGGCCAAAAGCAAAAACCTGCAATGTTTTACCCTTCAGCTAGTGCTCTTTACAGTCAATGCACAGAAATAGGCACTTGGGGGAGTGGGGGGACGATCATTTCGTCCTAAAATAGATGGCCACAAATAGGTCAAGTGAATCACTTCTTGAAAATACCTACTTCTCTCAATTGACTCTGAAAGGAACCCAGGGTGACTTACACCAGAGACATCTGTAATTGTATGAGATGATCCTACTCCCCAGCCACAATACAAAGAAAAGGTGCTTCACTTCATCTTTACATGCTTCTTTCATAAAGACAGGGGAAGTTCCTCTGCAAACTGTTATTGCAGCTCACAGACTGGATTTTTGTTCCCTCCATCAAATAGATTTTAATTAGTATGTTTATTAGGTAATACAAAATTATATTTTCTGCACTAACATACTAAATAAGAACCTGAAAAAATTAGTGTAATGCCTCCAAAAAGGTTAAATAGCATTACAAATATAACTACCTAACCCTCCACACAAAAGGAGTTCAATTCAAGCACTACAAACACACACAGAATTGTTGTGATTGGTATTGAGAGAAGATAAGATTTGGGATCTTAATAGATCTGGAGGTACTTCCTGTGTGACAGAAACCCTACCTACAAGTCAAATACATTTTAGGGCCAGATGTGCTGCATGGTTGTGCCATATCCACTGTCATCTTCCTGCGCTGCAGAGCTGCTTGAGTAAGACTCAGGCACAGAGAGTCAAGGGAAAGTCATAATGGTGGGTGAACTCAGCAACTGGCCCCTGCCAGGGAGGTCACTTCTTTAGTGCTGCCATACCTAAGGGGTCTGTCTCTTGCAGCATTCAGATGACCACAGCCCATTGACTCCAAGCCCTAGGGCACAGATATCTCAGCTTTCCCCAAGTGTCAGCTGTGGGCAAACTCTGTAAGAGCAAGATTGCTCTTGAACAATGACAGCGTGAAGAACAAATTAAGGCCATTATATCTGGGTCAGAAAGAAATCAGATTGACTTTCACACTGTAAAAAATATTCTGCTGATGTTTGTCAAATTTTGAAGACAAAGGTCAGTTTTTAACTTCACAAATTCCTGCAGCAATGGCAGAATTTTAATTTGTCCTAGCCAGCTGAGATTTCCTGGAAGAACAGGAGGTACAGTTCACATGTGCCAAAATCCTGTGGGATTTTCCTCCATCCCTCAGTCAGGCAGATAACATGTTTTAGTCTCCAAGGAGTACTCAGGTGTAAAATGGTAACTCCTTGTGCAGAAAAGTGCTCCAAAATTCAAATGATAGCATGCTTGTGGGTATTTATGCCTGGCAGAGACCTGACAGACCTTAATCATATGGAAAATGTGGATACTGTGATTTATGATGGCCTTTCTGGTTGGCAGTTCCTCTCAGTGTTGAATTGCACACCCCCATCTGGCACAGCAAAAATTGCCATCATCTGTTTGTCTCTGGGAGAGTGTCCCTTGCCTTTGTGACTGACAGCGCAGAATAACAATGAAACAAACACCTAAAACAGATTGATCTGGCTTTTGCCTGCAGCAGTTAAAAAGCCAGCAGAGAGCTGTGAGCTCAGCAGCAGCACAGTGAATCACAGAGAAGCTCCCTGCCACTGAGGAGAGATGTGGTTTTTCCTCCTTTGTGCTTGGCTGCTTTTTGCACAGCAGCTTTCACCTGTATCTGGGTTTTGTCACAAAACTACTGAGAAAAAAAATCCAAACAGTGGCCAAGAGAAAACAGAAAACTATACTGGCAATGAGCTAAGGGAAATGTACTAATACTGAGGGAAGCATTAATAGCAAGGGAGACACCATGCAGATCACAATCAGACACCATGCAGATCACAATGTCATGCTTTTGAGAAAGAGGATGCCAGGTGAAAGCAGATGTCCTCTGCATGCAGTAAATCCAATTGAGTGTGAAAAGTCCCCAGGTAGCCTTTAACAATTCACTGCCTTGCTGTAAACATCTGAAACACTCTTTGCCAGGGTATGAGACCAATGTGAAGTGGTCACAGCCCCACCACAGTCTGGGTCAGCCCTGCTGGCCAATGCACATGAGCTGCCATTCATTACAATCTGGTTTCACTCTCTGCTGGGGGAATTCTTCTTCCCTGGACAAAAATTGATGAAATATTCTTTCTACCCTGGTTTTCCCTTCTCGCTGTTCCTTTTTTCTTCCTCTAATCTTCATAATTGGCCCACCTCAGGATACCCTATGCTCATTTTCTGTCTCTCTCGTGCCTGTGTGCAGTTTTGGGCACCACAATACAAAAAAGATATTAAGCCATTAGAGGGTATACAAAGGATGATTAAAGGTTTGGAGGGGAAGCCTTATGAGGAGCTGTTGAGGTCACTTGGCTTGCTCAGCCTGGAGAAGAGGACTGGCTGAGGAGAGACCTCATTGCAGTCTGCAACTCCCTCACCAGGGTAAGAGCAGGGGCAGGCACTGATCTCTGCTCTGTGGTGACAGTGACAGGACCTGAGGGAACGGCCTGAAGCTGTGTCAGGGGAGGTTTAGGTTGGTTACTGGGGAAAGGTTCCCTCATCCAGAAAGGGGATTTGGAGCACTGGATCAGGCTCCCCAGGGAAGCGGTCACAGGACCAGCCTGACAGAGTTCAAGGAGCATTTGGAAAACATTCTCAGGCACCTGTGTGAGATTCTTCCAGGAGGCCTTCACATGGAAAACACATTTTGTGAGCACGTGGCAGCAGGAACCCAAGCCCCAGCATTCACCTCTCACTCTCATTTTCCTTTCATGGGCTCCACAGCCATGGACTAGTCTGCAGAATAACACTTTTCTCTGTCTCTTGGGTGTGTTAATGCCACAAGAGACAAAGAAAATATGTTACTTGGCTTCTTTGCTGACACATAAACAAAATATGGATGACATCAAGGGGGATATTCTTTATCAGCTGTGGGAGAAGCCCATCATGGTGCACAGGGCTGTGCCTGGCATGAATTGTAGTATCAGTGAGGAAGTTGCTCTGCAGCCAATCTACCCAGCAGTAGCACTTTATAAAGCAAGTGTTGGGTCAGGAGGTGGTTGGAGAGAGGAGCAAAGAAGGCACAGATCATGGTGGAGGTGTGACAAGGGTTATCTGATCACACAGACAGGCTGACTCTGGCTCTTCAAGTTAATTAATGAGACCAGATTAGAAGGCAAGTACTATGGATTTCAAAGTGGAGGTATCTACCAACTAACTGCTAGCCACATAGGAACAAAGTATTGTTAATTTGAGCACTAAGGAAGAAAAACTCCTAAACTGAAATCTTCCATCTGGAAACCTCCCTGAGACCTTTGCTTGATATAGCAATAGTATTTTTTATTCTGATTTTCAAGGAAGATGGTATAGAAGTTGTTGTCCAGAGAAGCTGTGGATACCCTATCCTTGAAAATGTTCAAGGGTCCTTGAGAAACCTGCTCTAGTGGAAGGTGTCCCTGCCCGTGGCAGAAGCAGGGTTGGAACTGAATTATCTTTTTGGTTCCTTCCAATCCAAACCATTTCATGGTGTTGTGATGTGGTATAGCAGTGTTCTATGATGTTGTGATGTGCTATTTCAGTGTCTGTGTGGGGGTGTGAACCTCCCTGGGTCTCCCTGTGACACCTGACCCCCATGGCCAATATTAGACCATTGCTCAGTGACTCTGATGACCTCGTCGCTAGAGACCTTCCCTGCTCTCCTGATGTGCAGAAGGATCAGCACAGCTTGACTGATTTCTTTATCAGAGATGGACAGAGCAGGATTGAAAGGCAGAGTCCCTTCTGCAACTTCAGTAAAGCTAACCTGCTACAGTGGAGAATCTTCTGTATGTGAGATCTGGCTCGGCCTAAATGCACAAACTCTCCAACTAAAGCTGAAGAGGTTTGCTCGCAACTTCATTCTGAAAACATAATGCTAATGTCATAAAAAGTTATCTTCCCAAGCTGCTGCTTTTCCTCTTGATTGCCCTGAATTTGAATGCATAAAGGTTCCTGAAAATAGAATACACATGCCATTTTCAAATTAATCTCCAAACTCCAGTTAGCTTTAACTTCCAGTCAAATTATTGATCAGTGCTATTCTACTTTACAGTTTAAAAAAGTCCTCATCCCTCACTCATGTCATTGCAACTTATGATGATGTTCTCCATAAGAAATTTAATGCATCTAAATGTGAATGGAAAAATGTCCTTCCCAGAAAAATCCAAGTGTATTTGTTAAGAATCACTCTTACTCCATTCTTAAAAATTATTACATGCCTCACATGCAAATAATTTCTATCCTCTTCAGTAAATTAAACATCTCTACACTAATAAAAATCAACATAACGAGAATGATGGAGGCTGCTGAAGAGGAACACATAAGATATACTGGACTCCTTTCTCACCCCAGCTGAAGCAAAGTAACCTTGGAACACCCCTGTTGGAACCAGTGGGTTTGACTGGCATGACTGGGCAGCCTCTGCAGTCCACAGGCTTCCCCTGTCTGTGTCTGCACACATTTTGCCGGCAAGGGACAGTGAGCACTGTCAGACTTTGCTCTGCCAGCCTCATGCTCTGTTATTCGTCTCCTGCAGCTCAGAGTAATGCTGAAGGAACTCTCAGGAGACACATTGCTCACAGTCAGGGGATGAAGGGCTGTCAGCCAAACCAGCATCCTTAAAGAACTGTAGGATTCAATATCTAGATCAGGCTTTGTGTTTGCAGCCAGTAATTCACCTGCTTGCTCTTGGAATTCCTGCAAACCCAAGGATAGGTAGCCGTGCATGACTTGAGCAAGGTTCTTCTCTAGTGGGTCTGTGTTGGATTTCTCACAGACACAAAGTGAAACTCCAGCTGCAGTAGCTGCAGTTAAGTGGTTGCATAAATTTGGACTATTTTCAGAACCCCATTCAATATTTTTACAACTCTTCACACTTTTACACACATACAGACATACATATGCAGCCACTATCCACTTCAGAGGATTTAATAGTGGCTTTTTGTCTTGGGTACTGGCAAGATAATGACTATAATAATATAGAAATACCAATATAATTATAGCACAAAAAATACAGATCTCTGCAGGCTTTCTTTTTGTCAAACTTTCTTACAACCTTGCATGATTTATTTGTGTTAAATGAGAACTTAATTAGTAATCAGAATGCTAGTTCTTTCTTTTGAGTTTTACACCTCTGATATCAAATATTTTAATACTCTTCTTTTCCTTCTTTTCAGCATGCTAAATGAGGCATTGAAAATTCAACTTTCTACTTCATAGCTCTTTCTTTAAAATATCCGGAGAAGACTATAATTATTTAAATTTTAATTTATAAGTATTTAAACTATTCAGAATTAAAAGAACTCAACCCTAATTAATCATATTTTGACTAACATAATACTTTAAAAGGTCATTTTTCTTGTCTGGGCTTAATCAGATTTAGTGGTAATTTGGGATGAGGGAATGGCTTTCTGTAAGGATCAAGTTTAAGGAGAACAAGCAGCTGAGGAAAGGCAAAAGTAATGCTTTGCAGTCACCAATAAGCCTTGTGTTAGTCAGAGGCTCAGCAAGGTGGGCTCAGCCCACCAGAGGCAGGGCATCTGTCACAAAACTTGCAGGCCATTCCCATGCAAACCCAGAAATAAAGGACCACAGTAAATAATAGTGCCAGTGTGCCTTGACCCAACGTGGGCAGCTGCTCACAGGCTGGAAATCACAGTGTGCTCATGCCTAAATTAGGGTAGAAATGTGTTCTAATGTTTTAAACTTTTGCCGTACTCCTTCCTTAGTCATCCATGCTGGAATGAGGTGACAGAGCTCGCCGCAGCTAAGCAATTCACTTGGACTACACATTTGTTCAGAGAGGAGGATTAGGGCTCTTTTAAGTGTAATTTTAACAACTTATTCTCCTGCATTGCCAAGCCATGGGTGCCACCATACCTGTGTGGAGAGTGGGTAGACTCCATGGTTGCAGCAAGGCAAGAAATGTCTAGCTCTAGTTAGGGACCAAAACAGGCTCTGTAGGGAGACACCAGGGTCTCCATCAGGGAAGATTTTTAAGAGTAGGCTGAAAGTCCAGAAGCCAGGCAAGGTTTTAGGCACAGCAAGACACACTCACTGGGGCAGGAGCCAGGAGAGATGACTTCTTAGCTTTCCTTAGAGCAGTATTTTTTCCTGAATATGTCACAATGCTGGTGCTGCACAGAAAACATGAGTGGTATTGCACTGGGTCTTACACTTTGGCCACAACAACCCCCTGCAGCACTGCAGGGTGGGACAGAGTGGCTGAATAGAGCCTGTGACTCTCCTCAGTACACCTCTAACCCAAATTTCTCCATGAAGGTTTGATCAAAGCTTGATGAAAATCAAGTCACACAAGAAACTTGTTATTAATGAATGCTTCTGGTGGCTCCACAGTGAAAAATAATTTGAAAATATCACCAGCTTGGGGGGGAGGGGTATTTGCAGGTGCAGTAAGTTTGGATAGACCCTGGTTATTCTCACAAGCCAGGAAGAAGACTGTGTGTGCAGTGGGAGAAGGGATACAGTCAGGGATTTGGGGGAAGCTGTAGATGTGTCAGCCCTCCAGACTGGCAGTCACGGAGATAACTGTTATGGGACACAATTGGTCATTTCTCTCAGATCTTTGCATCTCACTGGACAGCCTCACACCCACCTTTCTCACATTTACTAAGTTAACACATTAATGTAAGTTTTCATTACTGGATTTCTCTGATATGCAAATTGCCTTGTTTAGTCCTTTTCTTTGGAAGACATTCAGTCCTTTCCTTAGGGCAATTGTGTTGAAACCATTAATCCCTACTGATCTACAGCCATCCAGCCCATCTCCTCCTGCCCTCCCTTGGAAAGCAGAGGCATTGCCACCCTCCTGTCTGTAAGACTCACATTTCCCTCTATCCTCACTCCAGCGTTGACACTGCTCACTGATAACCCACCTTGCACGCAGGCATAGCCATCACCAGTGATTCCCGAAGGCAAACACCCCTCTGTCAGACCAGTGAAAACCCAAGACTTTTTGTGAGAAATGATGTGAAAGACTAAGAAGTCTGTCCTGTGCTGTTCTTGTCCTCATATGGTTAAATCCCTGATAAAAATAAATCATATTGCTCCTGAAGCTGACAAATGATTAATAGTCACTTCACCAGTGTTCATCACCGTGGTATTTTGAGAGAAATAATGAAAATTCTCCATTAGTTTAAGTGTTGGGGTTTCTCTGATGGAATCTGAGGAGCCATTGGTCAACTCGTTTTCAGCAAAGTTCTTTTCAAAGAAACCCACAAAAGAAAAACTGAAGGCAAATAAAAGGAGCCCATTAATCACTAACTGCAGCTCCTGTAATTGTTTTTAAGTCTAGTTTGGCATTCCTGATTACAGTCTTCTAACATTATCTATGAGTTTGTGGAATCCTTAACTTTGGGGAAAGGGAGGAAAGGAGGAGAGGCTATCAGTAAGTTATTTACCAAAATTGTGCTTTTTGGTTTTATCAATATGATTTTTTTAATAAGAATATCTTTACTATCTTTACACTGCTAAGAGTGGTGAGGCACTGGAACAAGTTGCCCAGAAAACTTGTGATGCCCTACCCCTGGGAATGCTCAAGGCCAGGTTGGATGGGTGGATGGGGCAATCTGGTCTAGTGTCCTCACCCATGACAAAGGAGTTAGAACTAGATGATCTTTAAGGTCCCTCCCAACCCAAATGATTCTATGATTCCATGAATTATATTTAAACTGATGTGCAGTGTGAGTATAGTGGAATTTCTTCACATTTCCCTCACTCTCTCTCTTCTCCAGGAGAAGGAAGATGTTTTGGAAATATCCATATTTTGTACATGGCATTTTAAAATAAAAATGTAATTGAGCACTTGTTGAAATTCAGCAATAAAGAAGAAAAAAAACTTAAAACTTTTTATAATCCCTTTTCTTTCCCAAACACCCTGACATTTCAGGGCCTTTGATATCTAAAATACACAGGAAGTTTGGGATATAATCATCTGAATACCGCATTACTGATCTCTTTTTTATTGTCTGAGATTAGCACCAGACTTCTTCCTTTATGAACTATGAGAAACAGCTGTGCTGAGAATCAGCTTTCTGAGGACAGATATTATGGAATGTTCAACCACAGATGTTACAGGATGTTTTGTCTTGTGTATAGACATATCCCTCGAAAACAGGGTGAATACAAATCATCATTCCCTTTCCGTCATCTGAGTGCCCAGTGTACGAAGTTTAGTGAGTTTTATATTCTCATTTGTTCTCTGGCCTCAGAGTATTTGAGTTCTGACATAGATTGGAACAGTTTCAACAACTCAGATAAGAAAAATCCACCCCAATCCTGACATGTCTTAAAGATGTGGTTGGCCTTCACTGCAACAGTATTCTGGCTCAAACAGAAAGGAGACTTGATCCCAGACTTCCTCACTCAGAGCTATGGCTATCCTTGTCAAGTGAGGGCACTCCATCTTTAAAAGATATATGATTGATTAGAATTTCTAAATTTTATTTCCATGACTCCAGAGCATCATGGGACTTCACCTAGGACTGAAAGAATGCCTGATCTTTGCACCACGGAGCTCTCAGTTTATATTCCTTTATCACACATTTACCCAGCTACTGGGTTAATAATAAGTACCCAATCACTGGATAAATCACAAACACAACTTAGTTTAAAAAAAAGTATAATTTATGACTCCTCTCTATGTTAATGATCTGACTATTCAGCAACAAAGTCATCCTCACTTTCATGCTCCAAGGTTTTGTTCCAATTAGGCTGCAGAGCTTTCTTACAGAGGGGTACACTTCTGCAGGGGAGCAATGCAAAGTAATTTCCACAACTGAGCTGCTGGTTTGCTACTTAGAGCACCTATCTCATGGTAAGATAGTATCTCTGAAAGAGGCATGAAAAAAAAGGTAGGGCTGAAAGAAGCATCACAAAGTACATTTAAACCTGTAATATCTTCCAGTGACTGAATGGCTGCTCATATTATTCAGGCTGGCAAGCAACATTTCCATTTTCCAGTATCTATACCCCATTTATCATTTTCACTCAGCACTATGCCATAAATCTAAAGAGCATCAAAAGCTAAAGGGCAAACATGAGAAAAGATATACAACTTCAGTCTACTTTATAGCAATAAAAGGGTATTTTAAATTCAGTTTTTCCTCTTGTATTTTGATTTTACACCTTGTCATACATTAAGTCAAGTACTTCAACCGCAAGAAACTCATTTTGGCCTTTATTATGACAAAGATCACACATAAAAGGTGCAAGAATTTTTAACCCAGTAGAAATGCAGCTTGTAGCTACTCACAGAGGGGCTGAAAAAGTCCTCTCTCAGTTATTTGCTCTTTCTTTCCTATTTCATGAATTTTCAGCCCAGTTTGTACAAATATGTACTTCAGAAAGTGGGATGCTAGTTACGGGAGCTCTTCCTTCTCTCTGCTGTCTACTGAATACAACACATGTTCCCAGTAATTTGAACATATCATCCCTTACCAGCACAGCATGAGTCAAGGAATGTGATTTCTCTTTCCTTAGGGACCAGTAAGATTCCCCAAACGGAACAGAATGACAGTCAGACTGATAACACCTACTCTGTTCCACCTGTTTTAAATAATTTCCCACTCAAGTACTACTCTCAGTGGGGAATCATATGCTGATTAATTCACTGCTAGAGCTTCCACAATCACTTTTAAGATTTTCTCCAACTCTAAAGCTTGGTGTAGAAGGAGCGCTCATACTCTTGTATACTACGATTTCACATATTGCTGTTTTCAATTATTCCTCTTTAGATGCAATTTGTTTTCCCAGGGCTTTCCCATCATACACACCAGAGGCAGGCAAATGTCTTTGGGACAGGTACCCAGGACTCCAATACAAGAAGACTAACTCCAAGATGTGGTATGCACCAGGGGAGAGCAAGTAAAAATAAACCAGAGCTTACCTCTTTCCCAGCACCTGGCCTGACCTGGAGCAAAAAGCAATTACTGTTGTCACACCATACATACAGCACATAATTGCTGTGCAATTACCTGTGTGTGTGTAAGTTTTCATTGAAAACAGTCATTGTGAGAACAGGTCTGAAACTGAAATCATTCTCTAACATGCATCACCCTATCTCTTTCCCACTTGATACAAAAATAACTGGTCACATAAGGGATTAATATGCATTTCCTTTTGGTGATGCCACTGGGTTTCTCAAACTCAGTTGATGAATCTCTGTATTTCTCACAGTGACCTTCAATTCTGCAAGCATAAATTAACACAAGAGGAATCCAGGGGAGTATGGAGTCCAAATTTCCCCATATTGTTCAGTTTACTTGTCTTCATTTATATATATATATATATTAACCTTAAAGAAAGGAAGACATTCCAAAAGGTCTCTTCATCTCAATATATTATTTGAATAGCTCTCTTTATAACAGCTTTCATTTTGTGCCAATGACAGGTCTCACTCCTTCAAGGTATAGGCTGGTGCCTGAAGCTTTTGTCATGAATGTCCTTTAGACTGTGGCTACTGTAGCTCTAGAATGCAGCTCTCCAGGTGCACATATCATCTCTTTACACATATTGCTACACATAATCTTGTCCTACACGTAGGAGTCCATTCATAAAAAGTGCATTTTCATTTTTGGAAACAGGTGTATTAATCACATTTCTTTTTTTTTAAATAAAAATATCCTTCAATATGAAAACTAGATTCCACAATTTCAGGCCTAATAAGTTACATGTTTTCCTATGTCATTCAATGTTCACACATCTCTCTCAGGGGTCATCTTTTTCTTAATGTTTCAGATCTTTCTTCCTTCCACTTGAAATTGAGTTAAATTTTAGTCTGCATTCCAGGGTAGGAATATCCTCATCACAGGCTAGATTAAAGGGAGATGCTTAAAAATACCCTGTTGCACTGTGTAATTGCCCACTTGAAAATCTTTGGTAAATTAACACTTAAAGTTTGTGAAACTTCTGTTTCGCAATTTCTTCATAACGTTAAATGAAATTGAGAGAAAGGAGTGAGAGGCAATCCAATTCATCATCCAGTGGACGTGCTGATTCTGTAGGTGGCACTATGAACCAATGCTTGCACACAGCCTTGGTTACAGTGCCACCCCTCACAAGAGATGCACAGTTGAGGTCCTGACAACTTCGTGGGTGTCAACAGCCTCAGAGCACTTGCTGCAGGAAGAAAGTTGTTTACACAAGTGTGTTGTCCAAAGAGCATCAGCCAATATCCACTGGCAGACATCCAAGGGAGTCCAAGCCTCTTGTTCATCTTCTATTGGGTGACCATGACCTCTCTCATGTTTTCCTCAGAGCTACATCTGACAGGAAGAAAACATAACTCACACCACTTCCATTCACTTTTTACATTGTGCAGATACTAACAAAGGAGGAATTCTAAACATACAGATGTAGAAATAACATTAGATAGTACAGAAAATAAATTTATGTGGCACCTTCTGATCTTTTTGCTATATCTGGATTAGAGACTTAGAGTATACTCTCTTTCCTTGGAGAACATCAAGAACAGAGCTTTTGCAGAATACAAGGTTTCCAATTTCTTTGAGAGTGCTGCTTTTATAACTTCTGTGTCAAAAAGAAGAGATCTGTAGGAAACATCAGAGGTTACTGGGGCATCTGTCTGAAATAGTTCTGGAAAAAAAAGACAAGAAAGCCTGTGCAGTATGAAAAAGCTGAGATTGCTGGGGAACATTGCCCATTCTTATGCTGGTTACTTTTCCGTGTAGTTTTTTTAAATTGATTATTAATTTATTTATTATTAGCAGCTTGTTAATGGATGACACTGAAGCATGAGAGAATTATGCCTGTGTAGAAAAAGGAACTTGTATTCTGTAGGGATTTTGAAGCAAAGTCATATATGTATAGCAAATTAGCCTGGTATATACAAAACAAGCAGATATTTGGTGACCAAGCTTGCCAATGGGAATGTACAAGGGCATCATTTGGCCAGATCTTGCCTTTTGCAGAGTGAAAGTTAGCAGTCATGTGCAAATCAGGGATGTTATAGCAGTCAGTCCTGTTACAGGTAAATGAAGAAAAGCGAATGTTGTACCAAACACAGCCTCAGCTGCCTTTGGTGCTTGTTTCCTAAAGGAGGATTGAAGGCACATTGAGGAAGAGTCAGAAATATAGTCACACTTATTTCACTGAAAACTGTCACAAAGATTAAAAATTGCTGTCATTCCTCCTCAGAAAGACAAGCTTCAAAGAAAGAGACAAAGGACTGGTGTGAGCTAGCTGCTTAAAACACACTGGGCTTTATACACAGAGCACTTAAGTTACCAAAACTGAGGAATTTTTCAATTCTTGGCATTTTGCATGGTAGTATTTTCAGGGGATGCTGTGTGTTCTCAGTGGGGTGCCTCACACAGAGGGAAGTCCGCAGAAGATGGCAGGAGTATTCTTGCACCTGGCTGCGACTAGTAGAGAAAAGCTAATGAAATTTGGAGACTGACCATTAAAGAGACCCTACATTTTGGGGGGGTGGGGGTGAAAGTCATGGTTATATAATAACCATATAATTTATATAATTTGCTAAGAATTGGGTTTTCACCAACAAGTCACTAATTGACTCTTTTGGTAGGGGACGAGTCGCTTGATGAGGGGTATTCAACAAATGGTAGCTGAGCAGGAGAGAAGAGCTGGGGGATCCACTTTTTCAGAAATTAGGTTATTTCCTTTGTGGAAACAGCAAAGGAGGAAGGAGATGGGGTGCAGGACACATGCTGAGGAGGAAGCCATCTGCAGAAATGCACTGAATTCCCCAGAGGATTCATGAAAGAGGAGGGAAATGAGGCATTGAATTGTCTACACACATTCTATAGCTGAGCCACAATCTGTACAACTCTGAGCTGAAAGCAAGACCAGCTTTTTGAAAGAGTCTACAAAGCTTGGGCACAGTTTGCTCTTATGAATCTGACCCTGGAGACTAAATTGTAAATTCCATCTGCTTGTGGTAGAATTTATTGGGGGAAAATGGTATTTAAACATTTGGCAATCTGGACACAGCTTCGGTGCAGGTGGTCTGGGGTTGCTGGTCTGCAAACCTTCATCTCTTGAGAAGGAGAGGGGCAAAGACCCTGTTCTGGGCAGAGAAACCAAAAAGGAGCAAACAAACCACAATCCATTCAAATGAGGAAATACTAAGGGAGTATGGATTCAGCCTACTGTAACCCAAATGCAGCAGCTGAGGAAGATTTCCCCAGGAAAAATCGTTTTTCACCACCAAAAATTAAATGTTCATAATGAATCTGGGCCTTGTCTTAGACGTTTTGTGAAGCAATTCATAGAACTTATTTCTTCTGAGCCACTTTTAGCCAGCTGATCATCTGTGGTGTGTGCCAATGGATTTTTGGACTGTGTGATGGACCATGTAGGTCCTGTGAAGACAAACATGCTCTGCATGACACAAGGGGAAGGAGAAGAGTGAATATTGATTTATGCACATAAAACAAGCAAATATTCTTCAAGAATAGATTTTCTTACTTTCATATAATATACAAAGAACATATGCAGATATGTTCTTTTAAAACATGCCTCAGCAATTTATTATATTTCATGGAAGATTATAAAGACCTAACAGCTGGGACCTACATTTCTTTGTCTGCAAAAATACAATAAAACCACCCACAATTATTGATCTGTTCAATGCAACTTTAGATTAAATAAAAGTACAAAAACTTCCACTCTAAGCCAGATCAAAGTGGGACCTTCTGGTCCCACTAACTTGACAGAAATAGCAATACACTTTCAATAGCCTTTATATAATCTTCTGACTTCTATTAGGAGCTGAAGAATTTCTCTTCTGGATGACAGGTGATAACAGAAGTTTTGTCTTTGGTTTCAATGAGACTTGTTAACTAAATGCTTTCATTTTGGACTAAAAAAAAAAAAAAAACAATGCTGAAGACAGGTATCTCTTTACTTGGAATTACTTTGATTTTTATTTAGTTCTGCTCCTGGGTGCACTTAGGAAATTATCAGGAGTGAGAAGCCAGACAGAACATGGTGAGATGGATATTCCAGAATTACAAGACATGAAATAAAACATGGAAATTTCTGTTATGATTTTCTGTTAGAAGTGTTCTTAAAAATGTTCTGTATCAGTGACTGTTTTCTTCTCATGTATCATATTCTGCAGATCATTAAATGTCCAGTTGTACTGCTTGGAAAGTAAAGGCAGTGCTCAAGAATATCTAAACTTCCCCCTCCAAAGAGGAAAACAGCACAAAACTTGCAGGAACTAAATAGATTTTACTTCAAGTCAGTCAAGTCCTTACAAGCAATCCCATTTACAAGAGACATGTTTTCACCTGGGTTTGGTAACCAGCCCCAGTGCCCATTCACAGTTGTAGGTAATAATGCAGGCTGCTTTGAACTAATTAATTCAATGCAGACTCATTTTAGATTTTCATTGAGAAGACCTTGGCTGAGTCAGAAATGTGTATAACACTAGAAAATGCTTCCAAAAGAGAGACAGGTAACCAGTGTTTTATGGTGATATTGATATTAACTGCCTAGATTTAAAAAAATAATCATAGAACTGTTGCCCAGCACCCAAAGAAAAGGCCTTCCTATTGAACTTCTCATAATTCAAAAAATTTGCACCCACAGATGATACCTGCTGTATTTACATCCTGTGATCTGGGAATCGAGTTTGCATTATCTTTGTTTCCTTTTTTCATTAAATACAGCTCCTAAACCTCAGAGCTCTGTTACATTACACAATCAAATTATAAAACAAAGCTATTTTAAACAAAAGGCACACAACACAAAGGTTCATCTTTCAGGGTTTGCTGTGAGCTGACTTAGCCTTCTATCCAAATGGATAGAATGTGTTTATGAGACATGCCAGTGTGCACAGTATTATACTTTAATGCATGAATGCTTGACTTCTGTGTGCTGTTGGCTATTATTTATTCAATCATGTGTCCTTCCATTTTCCTGATTGGAGCAGTTGCCTGTTTTTCAACAAAAAGATCAAAGAAGGCGTTTCAAACCCAAGAATTGTGGCCAAAATTTTGTACCTTTACAGCATTGAAGTACCTTCTTCCCAAAGTGATGCTGATGCCCACAAGAGAAAAATTTAGTGTTAGATTTGCAATTATATTTATCATTAATTAGGGATTTATTATCACTAAATGTTGTATTAAGTGAGAAAATGCTTACTATTTGGTGAATTTAATTTAATATCAACAAGGAAATGTTCTCCATTTAAAAATAAAATCTTCTTTAAGAAAGCATAATTGGCACTCACTGTGTGCATATCAGGTCCTTCAGTACCACATTTTTTTGGGGTGTGATAAACATGAGATCTTGATTCCAGCTGTATGATAGGGCTTAAATAGCACCTCTGGCCACCCAGCTAAGGATTTCAAACCTGGACTAGCCTCCTGAGATTCAAATGTTAAGGTCTGATCTGGAACAAATTGCAGTTTATTGCCTTTCTACCATTGTATCTAAGGGAGCCTGAGATGCCTCTTCTGAACCACACTTCTGCTCCCAAGTTGTTGCCTTTCTGCTGGGTCACAACACTGCCTCCTTCCTTGTTTTTATGCTGAAGGTGGTAGAAAAGGCTGATGAACAGAGCAATCACCCAGGGAGGGGGAGACACAGATTTCAGTCCTCCTCAAGCTGGATGAATTGGGAATGATCGCCCTCTTGTCAAGGGAATGCCGAAACCGCTGGGATAGCACCAGGGCTCCCACAAAATCATTTCTCACTCCTCTCGATGGCTCTGACCTTCCAGCAGTGAGGGTACATTTGAGGAATCAGGAAGCAAATGAACAACGAGGAGCCTTTGTAGCCCACTGATGAAAACAGAGAACACACAGAGAAATCCAGATTTCAAGGTCTGATCCTTCAGAGGTTGATCTGGCTTTACCTTAAACTACAGCAACTGAAACTCAAAATGAAGTGTTGGGAACAGTCAAACATCAAGCTCTGTATCTAGAGCAAGAGATGCAGCATCCATGGTTTTTAAAACACCAGGGACAAGGGGTCAAAATGGACAAGCCTGAGAACTGTGAGGTCTCACTGGGGATGGCAGGAGCAGCTCAATGAAGCAGGCAGTGTCTGGCAGCTCAGATCATTCCTGTTTACAGAAATTGTTACTGGAATAATTTGCTTAACTCAAGGATCTGACCAAAAAGTTGAGATTTTTTAAAATATTAAATTAAAATTATTTGAGGACTATGGAAAATACTTCATAAGGCTAAAGCACTCGTGGTTGCTTTACCAAAGAGAAGCTGGAGGGTGACCAGACTGCAGACACATTCAGTACCACATTCCTTCTTCATCTTGCAGAGAAAAAAACTAGTTGCAGCAGCTAGAAACTGAAGTCAGATGTATTTAAATTAGAAATAAGGCATGCAACTATGAGAACAAAGATGGTTAGACCAACAGAACACATGACCATGGAAAATGGCATGTTCTCTCCCACTTTGTAGTGTCACATGAAGGGTGGATGGCTTCTTTGAACACTATGTGTGGCAAAAGACAAGTCCTACTGTGATCAAACGCAAACTGCTGGGTGCAAAGCAGAATGAGGAGTCCTGTGGTTTGCAGGAGGTTGGATGATATATCAGTAGCACCTCTTGAACAGCAACTCCTGCTGAGCGTAGATGTTGATAAAGGTGTGTAAGGAGATATTCTCCAGGTTCTTCCTGATCTAAGAGCACACAGCACTGTGCCCTGCTGCTGTGGTCAGGCTTTCAACATAGGAAAATCGGGATGCAGTTGTGCTCTCCCACCCCTGCCCCTGACAAGTAGTTTGGGTGCAGCCCAAGCAAATGCCAGCACCCAGCAGTGTGCAGGGCCATGACACAGTGAATTTGCAGCACATCTCAGGAGCTCCAGCCCTGTTTAATTTTGTGTTTAATTACACCTCTTTGAAACAAGAAAAGGGAAACCAAGCAGGTTTCTACATAGGGAATGAGGGGTCCTGTGGAATATTAATTTCTACATTTTCTTGGTCAGCTTTCATGTGGAAATGTCCTTTCTGTGAGGAGTGGCACCGTAAGTCTGTCTGGATACCTGTTGGCTAGTCAGAGTAGATGGGCTGACAGCAGGGAGAAGTGGTGCCCAAAAGAGGTAACATGGCATGGTGGCTGCACTCCTCCCCAATCTCAGTCCTCTTTTTTTATAAAGGCTGTGCTGTCACAGACAGAATGATGCCAACAGCTCTTGGGGTTGAGGAGAAGAGACTCTGGCAGCACACACCCCATCTGCCCCTAATCAAAAGGACATGGACAATCCATCCTTGTAGGCACCTCTGGGACAAGTTGTCATGCAGCTAGACCCTGGAACAAGTGTTTCAGGACTATTGCACATCCTCACAGTGACATCAAAACTGGTGACAGAAAACAAGAAACAGAAAAGAAAGATCCCACCTGGGTGTCTTCACAGCAAGAGCAGGAGAAAGGAGATGCTTAGCCATGGCTGTCATGTACAATATAAGTTCTCCTTTGAGTATTCATAACATTATCTTTGGTCCCCATGAACTAAAAGCAATTAGTACATGCCGCAGTTGTTAAAATATAATAGAAGCAATCCATATGGGATATGCTGGCTTCTACAGTGGTTCTGCTGCTTCTTAGCAAGCAGGAAGAAATAATTCATGATTATAATATTTACACCCCACTTTACAGTCTGTCTTAATGCAGGCTCCCAGAACCATAAAAAATCCTCAAGGGTCTCAAGACAAAACTTCATATCATTGCTCTAATTTGCCTTGTTGAGAAATATAATGATGTGTCAACACACTAAAAAAAAAATGTAATGCCTGCATTGCATAAAAGAGAGCTACTTAGTGTCACTATCCACAGGGTTTTATGAGTAGTTTGAAGAGACAACTTTGCATCCATGTTGGCAGCTGGTAGTCAAAGTTACGTTCATGCTTAGTCTCAGGGGCACATTTTCATCCCACGCTGTACTGGATTAATGCAGGTAATGCAGACAGAGAGTATGATGGAAATAATCTACAGCACATACAGTCAGTTTGCAAAGAAAGGAAAGTATTTCTTCCTCCTTGCTCAGGAAAGAAACTAGCACAGCAAGCTGATATGGGCTTCATCCTGTGCAGGCTGTGCCTTGCCGGGGCACTGTGCTGTGGTGGCTGCAGTGTCACCTCCGGTGAGGAGCGCACAGGGAGGATGGAAAGCTGTCAGCCAGCTGGGGGTCTCTAGCAGGGCACGGCCCACTACCCTTCAGCACACACACAGGCTTCATCTTAGGCAGGGAAGGGGTATGGACAACTTCTCACTTGTTGCAGGTAACAACAGCTGGAAGTAGGTCACCAGGTAAATGAGAACAACTTATGATAAGGCTCAAGTAGCAGGTACAGTACAGGCTACCCATGGTCTCAGTCAGGTCAGGCTCAAGGCAATGAGAGCACTATGGAATCAAAAGCACCTTCTCAGTGGGAAAAGAGGAATAGCAACCACTCTGTCTAAATCTTTATAGATCTTTGAACTTTCAGATTATGATATTCTCCCAAGTGGGGCATGCAAAGAGAGTTTGATATGTTTAGACCCATCAATTTGGAGTGAAGCCAAGTGATCCAACATGTAGAAGTCTCTTGCTGGATCTGAAACTACCAGCTTGAGTCCCACACAAGAAGGGAACCATTCTAGTGAAGTCTTGGACAGTCTCACAGATTTCTGTGCTCTGCATTACATGTGCCTCACAACAACTGAAAACACGGTGACTGACATCCAGATGGGACATGCCAGTGACCTCACACACGGCCTGTGAGTGCAGCCATAGCTGGCATGGACGTTTTCTCACTGGAACTGGGCAGCCAGGAGGGCCAGCCTTGTCCTGGGGCATCAGGCACAGCATGGCCAGCTGGGCAAGGGAGGGGATTGTCCTGCTCTGCTCTGGGGCAGCCTCACCTCCAGGGCTGGGGGCAGTTCTGGATGCCATGATGTAAAAAAAGACATTGAACTATGGGAGAGCGTCCAAAGGAGGGCAATGAGGATGGTGAAGGGCCTTGAGAGGAAGCCTTATGAGGAGGTGCTGAGTATCGGGGCAACAGGGTAGCTATAGCTCCAATGGTGTCAGGAACACACGTCTTAAGAGAGGAACCCACTTGCCGCGGCAAAAAGTCCAAATATGGACAACACTGGACAAATCTAGACCAGCTTTTTTCATTGTTAGCACATCAGTCTCAGAGCATTGTTACAATGGAATTAGATGTTAACAGCTTGCTGGCCTACCGGGAAATGACACAGAAGGTGGGGTAAAACGGAATGACATAAAATCGTCTCAGTTTAGATTTCAGCCAATCACACAAAAACAAGACATATTGACAAGCTTTCTATCCAACCTTATAAAACATATGTAATGGTAGTTAAAACAAAGACTATTTCATAAGAAACAAAGAACAGAGTTCTATTCACGGTAACCTTCTAAAGATATACATTAAATAAACTTGTTGCCATGCTAAAGCTTTATAGATTCCAACAGCTGAGGTCACTTTTTCTGTTCATCCTGGAGAGGAGGAGACTGAGGAGAGACCTCCTGGCAGGCTGCAGCTTCCTCATGGTGGGAGAGGAGGGGCAGCCACTGATGTCTTCACTTTCATGACCAGTGATAGGACCTGAGGGAATGGCCTCAGACTGTGTCAGGGAAGGCGTAGATTAGACAACAGGAGAAGGTTCTTCACCCAGAAAGGGGATGAGCACTGGAGCAGGCTCCCCAGGGAAGTGGTCACAGCACCAAGTTCAAGGAACATTTGGACAGTGTGCTCAGGCACTGGGTGTGAGATGGGTGCTCCTGTGCAGGGCCAGAAGTTGGACTTGGGGGATACTGATGGGTCCTGTCCAGCTCAGCATGTTCTGTGGTTCTGTGAACTCAGAGAGGGATGTTTCACACTTCCCACTCCCAGTGGTCCTGCAGTTCAGAGGGGCTGACAGCCACCAAGCCCTCTCACAACAGGCTTTATTCCAGGATGTCACCAGATGAGTCACAGCTGTAATTCTGTCTGCTCTGCCACTTCTGACTTGCAGGGGTAAGAGCACAGATGACCTGCAGGTCTATAGAATCGCTCCCAACCAACACTTTCCAACTGATCTCTGAGAAGGAGATATAATTTGGGGGGTAGATTAATCATGCTGCAGCAGGATAGAAAGGAGCTTTTCTCTGCTGGCAATGACAGACCTCCTCACCAACTCAAGTAGTTCCCAGATACAGGGAACTAAAACAGAGCTAAAATTTTCTGGTTCTAATGTGTGCTGAAATTATTATGGCTGATAGATTACAGTTGTCGTCTAATTTATTCTGGATTTTGGTAGTGAGGTTTTTCTTTGGAGAGTTCAACCAGTCCACTATGATGGAGAAATTAACATGACTGAGATAAGTCCATGCTCAGCAGCCCTTCGGTTCTTAATCAGTGAAAGCAAAGCTCTCCCAGAATAATTTCATTTCCTCAAAATGTCATTTGTCAGTATTATTCTCCTGCCTTTCTATCCTGTAATCAATCAAATTGGTCACCTGCCCTTGATGACTGCTCTGTCCTTGGCTCAGGTGGTGAGGCTCGATGCCTTTACTGCATCCCTCACACCAAAGCAGCTTCAAAAGTCAAATAGGCAACCCCTCTCCTGACTGTGCTTTGTGACACCTCATTTACTGATTTGCCTTGCAGGAACTGTACCTATTTCTGTGGCTAGGCTTGTTTTTTTCCCAGTCTAATGGCTGAGACTGCTTTTTGCCCTGGTGATAAACACCCTGTAAATAGGAAATAGAAGCATTTGCCCTCTTGAGATTGGAAAGAGAGGTCATATCAGCTTGACAGGTTCTAACAAATGGCCTCAGAAAAGATGCTAGCTAGAAATTAGTTTCCATTTCTACTGACCAGGGTGAATTTCCAAGTGCTAAGCTCTTCAAAGCAGCCTCCATACACTTGGCGATAGCTTGAGCCATTCAGTTCCCTCTGAGTATCGATTTTTTCACCCTGAAATATTTCTGTTCTGCACAAACCTGTTATCCAGAAGCTGTTCCATACAAAGTTTTTATTCTTACTTACAAACACTGAATTTCAGAATAAGTTACAGAAATATTTAAATCAGGAAGAAGAACTTTATATAACTGCAAATGTCTCCCTTGACATTTTTCCCTATTTTCAGATGTCTTTTTCCTCCTTGCTCTTTCTAAGACAAGAGTTTTCACATCTGTATCTCAGCAAGTTTGTGGGCTGTGCTAGTACAATAAAGAATTTTTTTCCCCCTCAAACTGTAGCAGGCAGGAAAGAAAACATTGTCAAGAGCTACAGACCCCCAAGGAGGTTTAAGTACCACTGCGGGTAATTTTGCCTGAAGAAATGTATTGAGAAGCAAAGGCAGTGCCTAAATACCATTTTATTTGTTCGTTGCTCATTTGAATAACATCAGCATAAACATCCCTCTGACGTGAGCCTTTTCTCCCTTCTGGGAGGTTGAGGGGGGTCTGGGAGAGGCAGGAGGGAGCACAGTGCTGCTTTGCACTGTGCAGCATTCAGGCACACCACGGGACCCTTCCCTCTCACACAGTGTGTAGCAAAAAATAGCACCATGATTAACCCAGGGGAGTGAACAAGAGAGAGCTGCCCCAGCCGGGCTTTGAAAATGTGCATCTCCCACAATGGGCTTGTGGGAATCTCACAGCACAAACAGCTCAAATGGCACTTGTGGGTCCTGGTGAGAGTGAGCCACGTGGAGTCTTTTCCTGAAGAGATTGCTGGGACTGAGCATGCAGCAGGAGAGCATTTGCTAGGCACAGAGCTGGGCTGCCACAGCATGCCTGATGCTCATGTCCACCAAAGGCTTTACAGGTGGATATAAGAAGAAAATGGATTTGGAATGATTTCACCTCTCTCTGAACCCAGCATGTTCAGCTATGTCCCTGAAGTTTCACACCCATCTTTTCCACCAAATTCCATGGCACAAAGAATCTCTTTGTTCCTAGAAAAGTTGTTATCATGTAGGGGGTAAAACCTAATACATCTGCACTCATTCTTCTCTGCTGCTAGCAGCAGCAATCATCTCCCACTGTTGCCTTTTCAATTCTTCTCATCCTACGTGCAAAAGGAATCCAAGCCTGCAAGACAGCAAAAGTGTCCCTAAAGGGTTTGAGTGCTTCCATTACTCATCCAACTGATCTAGATAGATATTTTTGTATATTTATTAAACAGAAGAAACCACTTAGTGTCATTCAGCTGCGAGGATTCTCTTTGCTACTTGTTCAAATCACATGTTCAAACAAGAACTTCCTCCCATATAGCCAGATTCTTATGATTTCACCCTGTGAAGAAGTCATAATCCTTTGTTACAGTGGCTGTACCTTACTTCTACCTTACTTTCTGCTCAATTATAAGGAAAAGCAACCTTCAGTACACCTCAGAGGAGTAAAAGGTGACTGCACTGCTCTAGGAGGAAAAGGCATGGCACAGACTCCTGCTCAGAGTGGGGTCTTTACTGCAGCATGCATTTGACTCTGGAAATTAAGGGCAGGTTCTGGGCAAAATTTGAGGAATGAACAATTTACCAAAGATTCTTTTCAGAAAAGAGGCTGCTTTTGTTTTGTGCAAATCATCATTGCCCCTCAGCATAATAATTATAAGATCAATAATGTCACAGAAGCCAGCAATGGGTAATGTTCACACTGCAGTCTGTCAAATGCTCTTAAGGTACATCCCCACCAGTGCTGCAGCTCAGATCAAGAATGCACACTGCAGCCAGCCACACACTTTTTCTGCACACCATAAAGTGTGTCTCAGGGGATACAAACTGGATCCTTTCATATTAGGGTAGCTTATTTAGCTAGAGGGCCATGCCTGTCCCTCCCCACCACTGTCAGCACCATAAGGACCAACACTGAAAGCAACACTGGTGTCCATAAATGTCCTTAGCCTGCTGACAGGAGCAAGGAATTGGGACCACAATTGTGTTTCTGGCCCACAGTTACTGGGATCAAAGCGTGCTCCAGTAAGCATAGGGAGGGATAGGACTGTCCTTTGTCCTTGACATGGCCACAGTAGGGAAAGGTCTCTCAGGCTACTAACCTGTCCAAAATGCTGTGTCTGTATTAGGAGAGACAAATCTCACCTTCTTCCTCTGTCCTTGAGTTGCAGGAACAGACTGGCTCTCATACAGACATCGAGAACTGGACCAGATCATTTCCATCGTTCATGGCCAGGTGCGTGCAAAGAGCAGAGGACAGCTTGACTCTAAGAGTCAGGCATACCTAGGAAAAACACGTTTCTCTGGAAAAGGCAGAGGGTCTTATAGACAGAGACAACCTCAGCTATGGAACCAGTGCAGCTGGGGGTGCTCAGGGCCCCTGAGAGCCTGGGGCTCCCTGCATCACAGGATGGATACTGCCTGTGACTCAGGTGTTGTCTGGCAAGGGATAGGAGGCACCTGGCTGCAGGCCAGCAGTAACCATGTGAGCAGGATGCTTCTGGCAGGAACAGGCTTCAAGACAGGAATAGGCTGCTGACAGAAACAGGCTTCAAGACAATCCAGAGAAGTTCTTTTGAGTGGAAAGGGCAGATTGATTCAGCAGTATTGAAAACCATGTGCATCCTGGTGAATGTAAGTCAGCACAGAAGCTGAGAGCTGGGCTCTGTCTGCCTCCAGTCATTAAATGAAATAGGCTTGATTTTAAAAAACAGCAGTATGGTGCAGCAGAAACCTTGGGCTGCTGGGCAGGAGGGCTCTTTGTGTTACTTTGAGCCTCTGAGTCAGACAGAGGTGCATCCTGGGAAAATCCCTTATTGTTCTGTATTGCTTAGGATGACATGTTTAAATAGCAGAAAATGAAGTGGGTTTCATTTAAAGAAAACTGTGAGCATCTGCCACAAATCCTCCCAGCAATGCAGCACCACTCAGCAATGGCAAATTTACCCCTGGATGTACTGGAGTAATTTTTTCCACTTTCCAATTATTTCCCTTTCAGATGTGTCACTGCTGTCTGTGGTCACCTGTCCCTCTGCAGATGGCACCCACAAGGTGTGTCAGGCTTCCCTCCCGAATGCAGGACCATGCTGTGACAGTCTAGGGCAGCTGGAGGGGCTGCCACCAGCCAGGCTGCCTGCACAGGGACAGGGCAGAGCATCTCTGCTGCCATGGAGAGCTGTGACACAGCTGCATGTGTCACTCACTTGTTTTTCACCTAGTGCAAAAGGCTGTCACATACTTGTCCCAAGGTCATCGGTGTCCCACTCCACCTGATGCTTCTCATCAGAGGAGAGAGCTGAGGAATTCTGCTGTGATTAATAACCTTATCTATCCCCTTGAGCTTATTTTTTCCCTCCATTTTTAATTTTATGTTCTGCTTACCAGCTGCTCTTGCTCATTAAAAAAACAAACCCTCTCTCGTTCTCATTAGCACCATATGTCTGCTGGTTATTTGAGAAATGAACACAAAATATATTTAAAGGATTAGTCAAACCATGATAGGCAAAAAGACTGAAAGGCAAAAAGCTAAGGAGATGCTGTTAGACTCTGTCTTCTTGCTGCTTCTTGCTGTCCCCAGCTAAACCAAATAAAACACCCCAGCACAATCCTGCCTCCCTGCTCCACCAGTGCCTGCACAGCCACAAGGAAGCTACAGCCATGTCTCTGGCTCTCATTTAATCCCCAACAGAGGGGTTTTTTTCTCCTCTCTCCTTCTTCAGGGAAGTTACCAGTGACCCAAAACCATCTTTCAAATAGAGCCAGGAACTAGTGGAGACAGTTGTTTCTAAAACTTGCAAAATTTCTCAGGGATGCTCTGAAGCATTCAGAAACCTGTGCAGCACAAAACACAGCGGGCTGCTGTTCTCTGCTTCCCCCCTTAAAGCCTTCAGCACATGCTGTCTGAAGCACTCTTCTCCTGAAATCTCTCTATCACTCCACAACCAAACATATTTATTTAATTTAAACTGTGAACGCAGATAATCACTTTTCTTTGAGGCATAATAAGGCAAAAGGTCTAACCTATATGTCACTCTCCAAGAGCTTCTGTCATGCAACAAATCCCACTCCAGTATTTATAAATTCAGTCTGCATCCTGATACCCTGATTGGTAAAGAAGAATATAAACAGCCAAGAATTTGGCTTGTCTTAACGCCTCCGCACTTCTTCTGAGAGTGTGACATCTCATCTGATGTGCATTACCTCCAGCAACACACGATCCCTTGGCAAAATGAACGTGTCCAGATTTCTTAGACAATCTATTACCATCAGACCCAGAAGCAGCAGAGCTGCTGAGTGACGCTTTTACAGCGCTGGCATTGACGTTCTTTGCTGAATGCAGACCTGCAAATGGCTGCACTCACAGCAATGAAAACCTGTATGCTTATGGACAGATTCACAGAAAAATCTTAATATACCTAACTATATATTTCCTCTGGCAATTTAATCTGTAATATGAGCAGCATTACCAATGAGGATCCTTTGTTTTTTTGTTTATTGTTTTTCCATAGGAAAAAAATAGCAAGCGATTATTAGCCTGAGAAGAGACTTCCTGCCCAGAGGATACAGGGAACAGTAATGGCTCTAACTGGATCTTCTGAAACAGAAAATATTGTTTATAGTAATAACAAAAAACTTGCAGTTTCTCCTAAGAGGCTGAGCCTATGTTGGAGGTGGATTATTTTCATTTTTCCCTAAAGCACACCTGGAAAAAACTGAACCATATGAGTCACTGAAGATAATGCATGAAAATTTTGAAAAGGAAGGAAAAAAATCCAATTCTTCTGATCACTCAGTCAGCGTGCTGCACAGAGGACTTCTTACAATCCATTACAGGAAATTCATGTAGTAGATGGATGGTAATAGTTTAGGGGACTGGACAAAAGCAGTATGGTAGAAATAGCTTGCAGTGGGTGCTGCATGATTAATACAATGTTCATACTGGCCATGGGGGAAATTTTAATATCTGGGTTTAATGGTTTAAAGCATCAAATCTTCCTAAGGTTCACATAAAAAATATTTAATAGCTGGCTTGATTGATGTGAGGGAAAACTCTAAGTGCAATTTAATTATATTCAAAATATTTCAGACCATGTATTTAATTTCTTAGATGTATGATTTTTTCTTTATTGTTCCTATTACTCTCTGCAAGGTTTCACTAACCCTGCTTCAACTCAAGGGTGGAGACCTCTGACTTCTGCAGCTGACAGTGGGTGCCAGACCCATGCAAATATAGGGAAGCTGCACCAGTCTCCCCTCGGCACTGCACCAGGGCCAGGTTTGCCTGGAGTGGGTCCAGGGGGCAAGAAGCACCCCAGGACTGTGCTGCACATCCAATCACCCACCCCTGCTCCTGACTTCCTACTGATCCTGGGGCTCTGTGCATCCTGGGGAGCCAAACTCACCTGAACATCAAGCTCACCAGCCTGAAACCCAGCATCACCCATGGCTCCAGTAGAGCTCTGTGGGTGCTCTGGCCTAACTAAGAATTTCATCATGGGCAGAAAGGCCATGTATACTTTACCTTCTTGATCCTCTTTATAACAGGAATGTTGCTTGTAAGAAGGAAAGCAATGCTATGTGTTGATGGTTGATAGTTTTTTAAAAATAAGTATATTTGGGGACTGAATTTTGGAGATTGTAATTTGATCTGTTTTGGGAAAACTGATAGTTTGAAGAATGTATTGACTAATTGCAGCATCAAGAATAGAAGTAGTTGACTTATGGCTCTCAGTACCAAGAGATCTGTCTGCACTCTGTTGCTAACTAAAATGCATCTGTTGGTTCCTCCATCGGCAAACTGTGATGAAAAGAGAGTACATTTTCAGTTTTTTCTTTCTCAAATCAGAATTTCAGGCCCAGATTCTCAAGGGTGGCTAAGAATGACTAACTGGTCTGGATCGCAGGGGACAAGGAGTCTGTGGTTTTTTATAGCTGAGACTCAGCATTATATGACCAGTCTAAGTTTCTGAGCAGTTATCAATTAAGTGTCATCTCCCTTCCCTTCCCTTCCCTTCCCTTCCCTTCCCTTCCCTTCCCTTCCCTTCCCTTCCCTTCCCTTCCCTTCCCTTCCCTTCCCTTCCCTTCCCTTCCCTTCCCTTCCCTTCCCTTCCCTTCCCTTCCCTTCCCTTCCCTTCCCTTCCCTTCCCTTTTGGCACAACTGTTTTATTCTCTCAGAACAAAACCCTGCACCATGGTGCATTTCCAGACACTCACAGTTTAGACAAATTTTTCCTTTACCCATCTTTGAAAAATGAAGGGCACTTGGGATGAAATTGGCAATGAAAGGCACTGAGTGTACCAAACCAGTATAAATCTGATATTAGAACAAAGATTGAATACCACTGTTACCATGTGTCAACAGATTTATAGGAGTTTGTAAATTAAGCTGGTGTAGCTGTAATTATGGAAAGAACTCTTCTGCCTTTTTAAAATGCTCTTTCAAATTGACATGAGCCCTGCCAAAAATAACATTATTGAACACAAATAGTGCATTTTCCAGGGGTTGCTGTGCTCAGAGGCAGTTTGGGGTCTATTCTAAAAAGCTGCCCACTTCTCAGGAGAGAAGGGTAAGGACTTAGAAAGGATTTCTGCTGAGATTTTTGCACAATTGCAAACACCCAGGCAAGACCTCAAGGTGCTGTTATGATTCCATGTGTAGGACACTGATGGAAGGAGAGCATTAGCATATGAAGCCATTCCTTCACAATGTAAACGAAGAGCAGAGTGCCTCTTGGTATCCATACTAATAGATCAGCTCAGCATAACACTGTCAGTTTGTTTTCTGTACTGGCTGGCCACCAAAAATACGTTTATTATTTTCTTAATGAAAACAGACAAAAATAGCTTCTCTTGAGAGAAAGACAGACCACTTCAAAAGGGGTTGTTCATTACTGCCCTGCAAATTTTAATATTTCTTTCATATGCTAAAATTATTGCATTTATCTTGTTAGTGTGAAAATTAAGGCAAGCACTAAATCCATGTCTGAATGCACAGATGTGTGTTTTTGCACAGGTGATTTAATCCCTTTCCTGGATGTGGTATTGCAGAGGAACCTGTGGCATAAAGCTGAAACTAGTTCATTCTACTAGGGCAGAGGTTAGTGCTGTGGTGAATCTCAGAATGCAAATGTAAGGTCTCGGATTCTCCTGTACCGTTCCTGTAAATCCGTGATGACCTACCTTGGAGTGCACAGGCAAGGACGTGCCTTGTCTTTCTGCAGCAGAGATCTCAGCACAGAGAGTCTCTGGGTCAGGGACAGCAGGAGATTGATTTCAGCCTGCCTCTGATTAGGCTGCCCTATTTTCTGCATCTTCCACTCAAACCACTCCTTGGTATTTGTGGTGCAAGGCTTACTGGCACATAATGGTTAATTTTAAAGGAAAATGGTAGCTCTGGCAGCAAATCATCCTTCTGGAAAACTGACCATTCCATCTATTGACACCTTAGTGGTACTAATTTAATTTAATAAATAGATTTTGCATTTCTGTAGCTCCCATAGGTGTCTAGCTCAGTGCAGCAGCAGGCAGTACTCCCAACCAGCCTTTCTGCACGTGCAGAATTGATGCACGAATTGATGACTGCAGCAAGATGAAATGAGATCCCACTCCTTTTATTCACTGATCCAGAGTTTAAGTCCTTTTGGAAATAGTGGGTTCCCTCACCTCACCAGGGATGTCACAGTTCCTACAGGATATTCTTGTTCTCCTCCTCAAGCCCTGGCAATCTGTGTTCAGTCAGTCTTCCAGAGGAATATCCTGCTGATGTTGGGAGTCCTCCAGAGGTGGAGACCCTGTTCTTTCCCTGTCTGCCTGCTCAAACAGCTCGTCATGTAAAGTTCATATCAGCACCTTATTTTTTCCTACTCAAATTTTCCATCTTGAGCATCCAGCTACTGTAACTCATCCAACCTTCCTCAGCCCTGAGCTTAACGAGACATTCACTAACTGATGTTTTCTTCCTTTCCAGGTCACAATCAAACAAAGTTTCAATTTTATTTCCAGCAGTCTGAACATCCCAAAACCTTTGAAGCTCACACATTTCAGCATTTCCTCTATATATTACATCCCTTTTTTGGGTGCTTTCTGTGTTTTCAGCAGCCTTTCTGCATCCTTTATAAAGCCCCTGCTTTAGGCTGCAGCATTTCCCTCCCCAAAAGCACATTCAGAAACTGGAAGGACAGCAGAAGATCCTGGCTCAGATGACTACCACCCTCATAGTGAAGAATTTCTTCCTAGCATCTAATCTAAACCTGCAGTCTTTCATTTTAAAATCATTGCTTGTTGTCCTCTCACTACATGCCCTTGTAAAGAGTTGCTTTCCAGCTTTCTCGTAAGATTTTGCTATATTTGTGCAGTTAAGTTCTTTGAGCCAAATATTTAACTTCAGATGAGTGCAATTGTTTACTTAGATAAATTGAAGTTTGAGCTGTTAAAGGACACATATTCCTACATGCTATTACAATTCCTGAGCAGGATGTCTGGTAGAACACCAACAACTGAGAAGCAGGGCTGTGAAACACAGACAGTATTCCCAAAGGTTTTGGTTGCTCCACATCTTCACCTTTGATATGGGGGCCATGCCTTGATATCTGATCTGTGGCAGGGATTTTCCTGCTGGTCTCGGTGTGCAGGGAAGTCTGAGCAGGGCAGATCACAGAAAGTGCGAAGAGCAAAGGTGAAGAGCAGCAGTCCTGCAGTAGGACAGCAGAGGAGAGCACCAGTGTGCTTCAGCAGCCAGAGCTGTCTGGAGGAGCAGGAGAGGGGCTGGGACACGGCTGTACACTCAGTGGAGACCAACAGCAGATACCCAGTGTTAATGCAGATCTCCCTTGCTAGCATTTTTGGCTGGGATGGCCAGAAGAGAAGATGGATCGTCATGTAAGGGAGAAAGAGGTGAAAAGTGAAGCATGGAAAGAGTACCCAGTGTACTAATGACAGGTAGGTGACAGTGCATTTTGCGGAGCAGGGCTTAGAGCACAGTCTATAAAATCCTTGCCTAGTGCTTATCGAGCCTCATCACACCCAAATCACATATTTCCATACAATTTGTGTTCCTTCAACCTTTTTCCTGCAGCCCCATCTAACAGACCCATTTCACATCAGTATCCTTCTGCAGAAGGGCTCTGTACTGACAGACAGCCATAGCAATCTGCAGCACATCATCCCTGATGGGAGTCCCCTGCTGAACCTACACACAGTGTGGTAGTACACAGTGTAATATACAAAACTCAGGAGAAACTGCTGCAGCACTTCCCTAGCTATTGTCCAGCTGGTGAGCCCAGCAGGATGGCTGCTGCAGGGGTCATGCACCTTGTGCATGGTCAGTGTCTGTGACAGCACATGGAAAGTGCTATCAGCTAAAACACAGCAAACCGCTTCAAGACAGGTCAGGGATTTTGAAGAACACTGTTTGCACATCCTCTTTCATGACCCCCCAGCCCTAGCTGGAAGCACAACAGAGAGGAATCTCACTCTGGGCTGGAAGTTTGATGTTTGCTGCTTTTCTTCTGTCCCATTAGACAGCCAGTGTTTGCACACTGACAAGGCAGCTCACAGGTCACAAGTGTTCTCCATAGTCAGAGTCACTGCTGGCAAATGGATCAATTCACCAGGGGACAGCTGTGCCATCAGGGATCCAATGCTCCTCTCCTCAAAATGCCACTTTGTGGGGGTGAAGGCAACAACCTGGCAGGGCCAAGATGTCACAGAGATGCTCCTGCAGGCAAGGCAGGTTTTCAGGAGGTTTCTTGCCCTTCCCAGCAACGTGTTCTCCTCCTTCCCTGCAACAGCATGCAGGAGACTTCTTCCTTTGGAAACCTTTTGCTGTACCTTGGTGAGTTGAGATGAATCTTATGGCCTCAGTGCTCCACTGGGTGACTAATGGCTGGAGTGCTGCCTGTGTTGGCACACAGCCATCATCTATATGATTCAGGGTTCCAAGAGACAGAGTAAAGAGGGTGCAGGGTGAGTGACCACATGGATGGCATATCTCCATCTCCAGTGATAGATAAATTATTCCTTTTCTGGAAGTGCTTAAAAGGATTGGGAATACATGAACCAGTACTTCATTTGAAGATCACCTGGAGGTGATTCTCAGGGTCCACAAGAAAAGAATGCTGTAGGAAGCATTTGATACGCTCATGGTGATGGAAAGAGTTCATGGAAAGAGCTCTACTTCTCCTCAGTAGAAGTCCAGAAAAAGTATCCAGGCTTTAAAGCATCCCCAAATCAAGCTCTAACCCAAACTGGTCCTTGGCTCACAGGCATTTAGCAAAGAGGCACTTGGTGCCAAATCAAAATTTGGCCATAAAAGCAATACTCACTTCAGACTGCAACTTCACAGTAAATAGTCATCTAAGCTGTTGTTACGTGGCTCTAAACAGTTCTTTCCCAAGATGTTGGATTCCTAGGGGCCTTTGTCGTTTTATCTAAGCAGAAATTGGACTTCTTTGTGGTTAATGTTGCTACAAAGAAGGAAGGTATGCATCCTTAGCACTCTGGAAGTTCTTGCTATGTTAGGTGTGCCCCAGTGTGTCTCTGGTCTTTAAAGAAGCTGACAAGTGCTGCAGGCAATGGCTGGTCTGTTTTGTCATAGGGACAGTGAACTTTCCTCCTAAAGTGGACCAAGATTTTCCCTTGTTGCTCCACTCCTTTCACATCTGAAAAATCCGACTAGGACTCCTCACCAGATCTGGAATGTCTCTGCAATGCTATGTCTTGGGAGAGCTAATGGCATTGCCTCACCTCAGATAAAATTGTGGTCTTTGGCCATTTGGATTAGCCAAAGCATGAGATCTGACTTGCAGCTTACCTGATTAATAGCTTTATCTTCATAGGTAGCTCTAAAACTTGAAAGGGAAACATTGGCATTTGCATGCCTCTGGTCTTTAGTAAGGATTTAACTTCTGCTTGTGGAGTTTTGTGATGTTTTTTCCTTTCTCTCACAATCCCAGGAGGTGGCATGCATTTGCAATAATGCTAGAGAAGCGCTTTCTATCCTGCTGAGCTCTCTGTTCCTTGTTCAATTGGGGTACATATCCTACATGACATGGCTCCTCTTATTTCGTGGTCTCTAGCAGAAATTGGGAGAAAGGTTCATAAGAACATATCTCAGAGACCCACTTTTCATTAGACACATCACAAAGCCATCAAATCCCATGGCTGTGGCCTGCATTTGCCTGCATCCAGAGGTGGTGCTGTCAGGCAGTGCCATTCCTAGCTGGTGCATCCATCCCAGCACAGCAGAGAGCCTGGCTGTGCATCACTGTCAGTGCTGACATCAAGGACACAGCTTCCAGGGAGAATGGAATCAGGACACTTGCCATGTTATTGTATGAAATAACGCTCTAATTAAATTACTTCATTGTATTACTGTTCTTTATTCATCTCATGAAGCTTAGTCCCTCAAAGGACAATTATAATGCAGACTGCACACTATAAATATCTATGCAAAAAGACCACAGGTCTCTTTTGGAAGAGGAGTTTAAACTATAATTGCCTATTCACTCCTGGTTTTCCTGCAGCTTTTATGCCATAATTTCTTCCACTGATTTCTTGGCCATCATCAAAGACACTGCCTCACTACCCACCATTGCCTGTCCATGTTTTTCCTGTATTGATTGACTCTAGGCTATTTGAGAACAGGATGGTTTCTCACAGTGGGAACACACATAACACATCTAACAGTGCTACCCACTGATACCTGCAGCTCAGGGTCATGCATCCTGATTAGCTTCTTCTTCGGAAAGCCCAGTGCAAAGGAGCAGAAGCAGAGCAGCAGGCAGCTCGTTGGAAGTGACAAACACCACTTCAGAGGCTCACACTGCTCCAGAGTACGGATCAGGCTCAACCAGCCTGGGCTCCTACCCCAACAAAACCTCTGGTCTCACCCACTGAGGCCCTGCACAGGTGGTGAAGGAGCCTTCCTCTTGCTGCAATAGCTCACAAGCATCCAATGGGTCCCACAACAGGAATCCCCATCCTCTATTTGTTTAGGGATTGCTCTTTGCCATCCCTCCCTCCATGCAACACAGGGCTTGGGGTCTCGCCTCAAGGGACAGCTTCCCTTCCTCCTACCTGATGCTGTGTAGTGGGTCCAGCTCTTCCATCAGTCCCTTCACCTGGAGATCCAACAATTTGACTGGAACATAACCCTGGCAGAGATTGTAGATCATCCTTGTAGAGTTCCCAACAAGCTCCTAGGATACCCTGGCCTTGCCAGAGCAAATCTGTACCAACTGCCAACCTGCCTGGAACTTTCTAAAATTAAACTATCTTGAACTACAGTTTAAATTAATTGACTAAAAAAAAAAAAGTTTCAGGAAGTAACTCTTCGAGATAAGTATGGGGACATGAAACAATAGCTCATCTCACAGCTGTTTCTCAAGACAGTGTTTGTGTCCCTTCTCAAGCCCCGCTCACTCCCATTTTGCAGAGTCCTCATGAGCTGGATGTCACCCCCAGGGTGAAGCAGGACAGCTCTAACAAGGGCTGCTCACCCCGTCCTTCTCTCCCCATGCCAGGAGCATGGAAGGCACAGCCCTTGTCCCTGCCTGTCTGCTCTGCCCCAAGGAAAGCATGCAGGACAGCCAGTGAACCGGGGAGGGATTTTGCCTCATGGAAGCAGAGTCCCCAGAGCAGCTGCCATTCCTTGGGTCTCCACCAGCCAGCCCTGCTTTAGCCCAGCTGGGAAGGCACTGAGTTCACTGACAGGGATGTAATGAGAGCTGACAACTGCTCTGTGCTCCCACACAAAGTGGAGATGATGCAGAGTCTGGGAATTTTGTGTCCAGCCCTCGCTACCTGCCTGGCTCCTGGCTGTGGATGAGGCCATCTGCTTTGCAGCAGGGACTGCGTGCACAGAGAGCCCCAGAGTCTGGGGGGCTGTGAACAAGCCATCAGTTGCCATTAATACCCATTGGTCATCCACAGCCAGCAGCCCTGAACCAGCTCCTTGGAAGATTTTTCTTTCTCTGCCTGGATTGTGTAACCTAACTACAAGCTGAAAGAGCTGCATTTTACCCTTTAAACAGAGAACAAACAGGGTTAGGTTACTGCTAAACATCAGACCTGTTTCCATAACAGAAGCAGAAGACAAGGACATTGTCACTGATGGACTATAAATGACAGGTGTCCATATTCATTCAGGTAAGTTCCACCTGAGGGCACTGCAGTTCATAAATCTGTCATTCATAATAAATAATTCTAGCAACCAAATACAGCTCAACACCTGCCGCTGTTTAAGTGTTGAAAGTGACGAAACTATCTGTGCACCTGCATTAAACTTCTGTTCAGTTGCTTAAATGAATTGCAGCAGCACTGTATATTTAAACTTCAAAAAAAACCAACTTCATACAGTGTTAATTAGATGAATCATTATTGTTTTGTCCAGATTTTATTTCAACTTGCTCTGCTCACATTCTTGAAGACACTAAAAGAGCAGGCAGGGTTAAACACAGATCTGTAAGAAGTCATCCTCCTGGTGAATTAGCAGAATCATTAAGGTTGGAAAAGACCTCCAAGATCCTCAAGTCCAGCCTTTGACCAAACACCAAATAGCCACAGCGCTAAATGCCAGATCCAGTCATTTCTTGAGCACTTCCAGGGTTGGTGACTCCACCACCTCCCTGGGGAGCCTCTTCCAGTGCCTGACCACCCTTTGGAAAAAAGGTTCAGGAAGACCTGAACATCCCCCGGCACAACTTGAGGACATTTCCTCTTGTCCTGTCCCTGGCTGCCTGGAAGAAATGGCTGATCCCTACTTGGCTGCAACCTCCTTTCAGAGAGCAATAAGTTCCCTCCTGAGCCTCCTTTTCTCCAAGCTAAAGGAAGTCTTCAGCCATGACCTAGGGGTCCTAAACTGCTAAGAGAAGTGGGGTGAAACTGCACAAGAGGAAACAGACTGTAAGGGGGAAATCCTTCCCAGAGAATCCCTGCTGCATGCTGGCAGCCCCAGCTATGAAGGAGAACATTTAAAACTCATTATGAAGAACACTTGAAAATGTACAGCTGAAAGCAATACAGGCATGGGGAAGAGATCCTCAGCATAATTATTGTTTTCTGTTCTCGTGGGTTTTGCACTCACCAACATGCTTTGGGAAGCACAATTAAGGTCTTTCCCACCTATAGCTCAGTTCTGCAAGGTTTCTCTAGAGCTTTTTAAAACTGAACTTGCAGGGAAATGGGATTCCAGAAAATGTCTGAATGCTGCAAGGCAATTCTGCTGTGTGGGATTTAAACTTATTTTGCCCCATGTGAGAAACCTGACTGGGTGACAACTGTGGCATTCTTTTTGTCAGCATAAAAAATGATTTGACTGTTCACTGTGTATTTTCCCGGTCTGTGAAAGCTTTTGGGGATTATGCTGGAGGAAAGATTTAGTTATGTTTCTATGGGAACCATAACACTTATATAAAAGCCTGCTTAACAAGCAAGAGCGTGACACTGTATCTCATTCAAGGTGAGCCACTTCTGAGGTAACCCATTGATAAACTTCCAGCTGGGTTTTAAAGCCCAGGAGGACACCAGTGGATTTCTTACACCTCTAATAGGAGTGAGACTCAGCAGGTACTGCTGGATAACTACTTAGCACCGCAGCATGGGTGTTATAATTGCACATGGAAAGTTGCAGTCATTTGGTTGGACTTGAAAGGAAATTTTTCATCAGGTTGTTTATACAGTAATGATTCCTAAGTTTATGTCTTTCTTACTTCTCCCCTACTTCAGAGATGTGCAACTTCACTAGCATGACCCAGAGGAGAAACCCAGTTATGTTTTTTCCATAAACACTGATGTGTTCCCAGATATTTGTTTGAAAAAACCTGGACATAGAAGTAATATTTTCTTCATTAGGTAATACTTTTCCTGAGATGAAAGTGTCCTTTAAAAGTAGAAAAGCTTTGTCCCCTTGACACTGCTCTTGCCAGCAAGCACGCAGAAGTTGCTGTCACAGTGAAGTACAAACAATGTAGCTAGATGGAGACAAAATTTATTTTTGTGTTTTCTCCTCAGAAAAGAACATGTTCAAATCAACTTTTAGAATCTATTTCATGTTTTCAATTGACAGCACTTCTAGCCATGTTGTGGATTCTATAGCAATAAACTAGAATTACTAAATGTGGTCTTATTTGATAAGTGGCAAAAGCTGAGACAGAAAGTTGCTTTTTAAATTACTTTTGGTTATCTCACTATAAAAAGTTCACTGACATAAAAATTGGTACAAGGATTGAAGGCCATTCTAGGCACAACATCAGATTGGGGAATTAATCTTTTAATCTACTTTTACTACTTGCAAAAGTGAAATTGGTTAAATTATTTTTGAATGCATGAAGAGACTCCTTCAGGGTAAGAGTGGCCCTTTCTGGATTTCAATGAAGCAGTGATGTACAGTTCTGTCCATGGGCTTCTAAGTCATTCACGGACAGCAGCAGAATGCTCCCCCTGAGAAAGAGAACAGCAGAAACACAAAGGGGATGTCTTGGGCCTCTTCAGGACTGATCCTGAAATGACTCCCACAGTAACTTGACCTCTCATACTGTCCTGTCCCCTCTGAAAATGTTCTTTTTCACAAACTGAATTAATAAACTCCTGCACATCTTCCTGTGGCACTGTCACTTTTTCCCTTTTCTACACAGCACTGAAGAGGTCATTGATGTCCATTTTGCTGGTTTATGTTCATTAAGAAGTGCATCAAACTGCCATTACCCCATTGCTACTGTTGAACTGGTTTTGAGTGATCAAAAAGAAATCTCTGTTGGGATTTCAGAAAAGCCTCTCTGTTGGAGAGGCCCAGGTGCTAGTGGAGCCAAATGTCACCCAGATAGGTGGCCTGTGCCAAAGCCACCAAGCCTTAGCAAGGAGTGCAGAATCAGTCTGTGTTGGAAGGGGTTATGAGGTGACTGATGTTTACCCAGTTTTGCTCCAGTAGAACATGGAAAGTTCAGGAAAAATACACCAAATGCAAAAGTCTCTAATAAAGATTTTACATTATCTGCCCAGGAGCAATATGTTTTCCATATATCTGGTGTTGCTGCCTTGCTGCTAATCGTGTTTATGCATTGCCAGACAGCTCATGCGTTCCCCCAGCTCTCACTGAGCCAGCTACTCCTTCTTCCTGCCAGGACAACAACTTCCAACATTACTTTCTGTAGCCTGGACTGCCTTGGGAAGGCTCCCTTTCTAGAGAGATGAAGACAGAGCAGGCAGGTACAAGCCGCACAACAGCTCCTCAGACAAAAAGTAAGGGTTCAAGCCCAATACCATATATATTCAGTCCTGCAGGACCCAGGCATGCCCACAGTGTTGTGGGGAGAATGGAAGCCAGAATTCAATCCTTCATGAATCACCTCTCCAGAGTCCTGACACTTTTCTTTTCATGATCCAGGGGTTAATGTTCTTTCCTCCTCACATTCTGTAAAAAATTTCCAAGTAATGATACTCAGAAAATTCAAAACCAGGTGGTTTTAGTTGTTTCTTCATTGGCATTCACACTAGTTAATGAGGGTTGATTTTATGGGGCTGGAAAACTTGCTAACAATGACAGGTTGAGCATGAGCTGCATGATGCCTTCATCTTGTATAGTATTAACAATGAAATGCAGCTAAAGCATCTTCAGGTGTTTCCCCTGCATCTCACAAAAATTAACAAGCCTCAGAGCCTTAAGCCTCAGAGCATTTTTGATTTATGGAATCTCTATTTTCCTTGTGCAACAGGAACAATATGGCCATGAAGGCTAGGATTTCTATGGTCATCTTTCTCAGAGGCAGACTCAAAGCTTGGTTCAGTGGAGCACCACTAACAGCAGGTCTGGTCTTGGTCTGATTCAGTCCTATTCAATAGAATTGGCTTTTAAAATTCACTTTGGGAAAGCTCCAGGTCTGCTGCTTCTGCCAGTCTCCCTGGGAGCTGTACCATGTATGCATGGATCAGTGGAAAACTCCTTGCCATCCCCAAGCCTACTCATGCTCCAGATCCAAAATTGCCATGTTATCAGTCGATTCAGGGATAAGTCTTGCTTGGTCCTTGGTGTTGCCACTAGTCCACCAATATTCCACAGGGACTATGTGTTAGTTCTTTAGCAACATATTCCTGACTTGTAGATGTGCCAGAGACACACAGTCACTTTCTTGAGTCATGCAGATGTAGCCACTCACAGATTCCAGCCGTGCACATTTTCAGCCACACCAGCTCCAGCACACTTAGATGATGATTTTATACCTTCATTTCTGGTATAAGAGTGATTTCTCCACTCTGAGGGAAGTAAATGCCTGAGATCTACTTTCTAGTTTGTGTATGATCCATGTTTTGCAAGTGGACCATCAGAGGAGATCCAGCTGGTTCATCAATATTCAGATGATAAAAAAATAGCCATTCAATTTTCAAGTTGCTGATAAGTACATGAGAAATTATGTGAGGAGAAGATGGTATTCTGTTTTCCAAACATTTCTTGGAACAGCTCTCATTTGGAGTGTGTATTCACACTCCATTAGGAAGCTGTGTCACACCTGGCACAACAGGAAAGCATAGAAGGTCAGTTTTGCTGGCGCTGTGAATAATTCTTCCCACAGCGAAACCTCAAAATTTAACTGAATCATTCATTTGCAAAGAAAGAGCAGATGATCAGAGTCTTCCAGCCTGAATTACCCTCTGGAGAAGAAATGCACAATATGAAGCTCCAGCTTTCCATCATCTACATTTACATGTGCATACACATATATAAGAATGCTTCTTGAACAAGTCACTCAAAAGAAATGCCATTCCTTCTTTCAAGCACTTCAGCTCAGTGGCATTGGTCATTCCAAAAATTAACTCTCGTGGAAATTTTCTCTATATGGAGATGATGAACTACCTGGCCCCTTTTCCCTCACATAATTGGCTGCACAAATGACACAGGTTCGCTCACTATATCTTTCCAAAAACCACGACTTACTCACATGCTAAAACAAAAGCACTTGGAATGTCCTGTTGCCAGACTTGCTGGTGACACTGATCCCAGGGTGTTGTAGTACTAATACTTGATGGTTTGTGCTTGTCCAACGTGCTCTGGTGGAAGGTGACCAGCAGTTGGCCGCCTAAGACTTCTGTGAAGTGCATGGAGCTGCCTCTGCCTCAGCAAGGGGATTCCCAAGCTTTGGAAGATGATACAGATAATTGCATCACCACGATTTCTGCTCACTTTCATCAAATTAAGCCTGTTTTGCTTAGATCAGTGCAGCTATTTTTACTTTTATGTCCCCCAAATATTGCCTCACTAATTTTGCCTCACTAATTACACTGGATGTCAGCCTGCAAGCTGAAATTATTCCTGTTTCACAGGAAAATGAAAGCCAAGCAACTAGATGCAAACTAAAATATGTACTCTTGTGGGGCTTGAAAATAGTAATTTTGGAAGTTAGGATATGGTGTGAACACCGCTAACTCCGGTTAACTCTGATAGCATCAGAATTTAGTTTTAGTTTAGGTTGGTTCCCCTTGTTAAAAAGAGGTTGTGATTTTGTGGTTGTTTTTGTTGGGTTTTTTTTTTTTTTTTGGCAGCGGGGGGGAGAATTTGTTTTGCTTTTTTTTGGCTAATTGCTAGAGCTGAGGGATTTACATGTTTAGAGAGAGCTGAATATATGATAAATAAGGATTTTTTCAGAAACTGCTAAATTGAGATGGAAGCTACAAAACAGTTCCTTGAAGCTAATAATCAGTATTTCAAGTGATGACTGGGTTGGTTTTACAAAGTAAGCATTTCTTTAATAAAGCATTTGCACACTTAAAATGTCTGCAATCAAGAGGAAGAGAGAAAGCATTTAAAGGATCACTTAGAAATACCAAATGTTAAGAAATAAGTCAAATCCTGAGATTAAACAAATTTGAACTATGAAAATTTGCAGCAGGAGGTCTGATTAGAAAATTTCATATTAATTTTTTTTAAATAAAATCATTCAAATGCAAGAATTTTTCTGAGATTCTTCTTGCACTATGGAAGCTTTGCTGAAATGCTCCAGTGGAAGGAAATACAGTTATTATTGAAGTACTTTTTGAGGTAAGCAACAGTAAGAAAAATTTGTGTGCCTGAAGAGCCAGAGTGGAGATGGCTGCCATGTGTGTGCTGAGGAGAGGCTGTGAACTGGCAGAAGGAACCTCCACCATCAGCTCTGAGCTGCTCCACGTGGCTGCGGTCCCAGACACAACATCCCACAGCCCAACCCCAGCAGTCACCTGGCAAATGCCAACACCATGCCCCTACCTTTTTTTCAAGCACACAAAGATGCATAATGCATTGCTTTGAGGAAAAGCAACAGCTACACTTCCTAGGAGGTGCCCAGAGAGGCAGCAAGTCTTCTCAACCTCTTGCCAGAGAGGCTTGGTGTCTTGATTGAGCGTGATAATGATCTCCAAACATTCTTTTTCCCTGAACTGAGAGTACATTCTTTACATCTAGCATATCAGGACAAGGTAATGACTTTCAGCTTAACCAGGAAATTGGACCATAAAAAATGGATGAATGTCATAGAGTTTATTTTTAGTTTGGATTCTCCCCCATTCTATTTAAAGCGTGAAGCCCAGAGGCAACAAACAAAATCCAAGTCCACGAGAATGTTTTGCACTAGCAGCCAGGTGAGCCAGCAAAGCACACTGCAAAGCAGCAGCTCAGGAGGCCTGGGGAGCTGCACCCACCAGGTGGTTCAGTGCCACACAGAGGAATGCACAGTGCAAACACACTTTCTAGTCATGTTTCCTAAGGCAGGAGATCAGGCAGGAGCTAACAGATTGCTTGCAAAAAACATGTACAAATCTTGAGGCAATTCAAGCTAGGAGTGAGAAATGACAGCAACCCTTTGATGCTTCTCATGAGCCTACCCAAACTTCTGTTTCACCCTGCTTGTCTCCCATTACTCATTTTGGCTTTGGTCAGAAGCTTCAAATGCACTCAAATACCCATTCTTCCCTGTTTGTCATATCAACAGATCAAGTATTACTTCAAATAAGGGAAAAATGGGCAGATCAAACCTCAAAGAAACTGGCCAGTCAGAGAAAAAGAAAGTTGGGAAATCTGTAAGCTCTGAGCAGTTGCTAGAGATTGAGCATTTTCACAGCAACATACCAGCAATGCATGATGCAATGATTTGGCTATGCTAACTTAGCAGTAGCTGTAAAAGACATCATCACCTGAGGCATTGGCCAGAACAGCAAGATGCAAGCAGTCAAAACATCATGTGCACATCCCAGGATAAAGCTAGAGCAAAGCCCTACTGTCACTTCACTTGCTGTGGGATATGGGATGTGTGGGCAGTGAGGAACCGGGAGCAAGTGCTCATTTGCAGCAGAAGAACTTCACATCATTGAGTGCTGTGTCATCCTGAAGTCCCTGTGGGGGCTCTACCTTGGTCTGGAGACCACATATCTTGCAACTGTTGGTCCATGGGCCAAAGCTGCCCCAGGAGAGTCCATCACCAACCAGCACAGCTTCGTCTGAGCATCTGAACTGGATGTTGTTGGCTGCTGTGTCATCACCTGCTCCTTGGGACTTCTCTGTTCTCAGTGAAAAGGAGATCAGGTAGCCTCCAGGGCAAACTTGGAAGCTGGTCCAGGAGCCCCACCTGACAGAAAGCAAATGGAAAAATGTCTGGGTTCTGTGAGCTGCTGGGAAATGCTCCTTCTGCTTGTCATGCTGCTCAGAAACTTAATACTTCTCTGACACAGCATCCTGCTGCAGTCTGGGGCCCCTTACTTTCTAATTTTGTTTTCCTTGCCTTCCAAAGATGTTCTTTTCTCTTCATTGATATCTCATCAGAAAAACACCAGGAAACCTGAGATATTTATGGTTCTGGTGGAAATTCCAAAGGCAGTCTGAGCATAGGTTTTATGATGCATCCCTGACGTGTGTGACAGGTACACAGCAGGCAGCCAGGAGAGCAGCCAGAGGTGCAGCACTGTTCCCTGCAGGCTTGGACCTGGCAGTTTCCAAATGCATGCTTGGAAACCCTTCCAAAGAAAGACTCTGACCCTGGTGTTCACAGTGCTCTGCAGGAAATCCAAGGGCAAACAAAAAGTAGTAAAGTTAAGTTACTTTAACCTAAGTTAAAGTTATTAAACCCAGTTTTAAAACCCTCAAAATTAATGAAAAACAACCCCTAACCACTTGTTTTAATTCACTACACTACAGCACTATGAATACAGCAAGTCAGAGAGAAGAGACCCCTGCAAATTGTCACAGCCATGGGTGGTTTGTGAGCTGGAAATGACAAACAGGAGAGAAACCACAGTGTCACTTACTCCCCCACCAAGGACTCGATGGTGATTGAGTCATCCTGACAATGCAGGCGTATGCCATTCAGAGCCGTGTCATCACTTCCAAACTGGTCAGGCTCCACCTGCAATAGAAGTCACACAGGGACAGAGGTAAAGGCAAGGGGAAAAGGACCCAGGAAAAGTCCTTTACATACCTGTTGTAAACAGTCCCACCTCCTTTCTGTAATGGGAAAGAGAAAATGTCTTGGGAAGCACATTGGAAAAGACAGCTGTCACTGGGAAACCACTTAACCCTTGTAACATGTTCTTTGTGTTTTCTATTTCTGACCCAACAGGTAAGGCAGAGTCTCAGGAGAGACACTGGTGGTGGATGCCTGTCCTGGTTTAGGACAAATTAGGGGAAATCTCCAAGAGGGAGCCCCCCAGAACAAAACAAACCTCCAACCACCCCTCCCCCAACACCGGGTTCGGGAAGGAATTTCTCGGAGGAGCAAAGTGGAAAACAAAACCTATTTATTTACAAGTAACAAAAGAACACTCCCCAACACAAGAAAAGAAAAGGGACCAGACTGTGTTGTGGAGGGCGCCGAATCTTCTCTAGCAGGCTTCGGGTGTCCTGGAGCTCGCAGGTCAGAATCCGGAGCCGGTCCAGTATCTTCAGGGGAGGGTAAGAAAGAGAGGGAGAGAACAAAAGAAAAAGGAAAAAAAACAGCGCAAAAGCAAAAAGCAAGCAAGCAAGCAAGCAAGCAAGCAGCTAGCAAAGCCAAGCAGCAAAAGCCAAAAGCCAAAAGCCAAAAGTGCCTGGTCACACCCCCCCCCTCCTCTCTTCCCCATCCCGCCACAGCCAGACTGCCGGGGGGGGGGGGGGGGTGGGGGAAAAGGCACAGCTGCCAGACATAACACACGATATTGGGATAAAGGCTGTCACCCCACGACACTCCACCCCTTATCCCATATCGTGAACATACAATAAAAAACATTCATTTCACTTACTCACACCTTTTGACACTTACGCATTCCTCTCATCTTACTTGCTCAAACCTTTGACACTTACAGTTTCCTTCTGTCTCACATTCAACAAACAATGACAGTCATATATGAGTCTCATCCCACAATCAGGTCTCCCTGAGGTACACACCGTGTTGTTCCATCTTTCTGCATTATCCACCATGTATTACCTGGTCCTTGAGCAAAGACAATCCCACGGATGGGTTTGTCTGTACTCGAGGCAGGGTTGATCCATACTGTCTTTCCCAACAAACCTCTGACATGGGCCACTGGGGCTTTATCCCCATCTACTATATTAAGGAGCTCAGACTGAGCAGGACCCGCTCAGTTGGTGGAACCTCGAGTGTTAACTAACCAGGTAGCCTTTGCCAAATGCTGCTCCCAGTTTTTTAAAGACCCCCCTCCCAATGCCTTTAAGGTGGTTTTTAACAATCCATTGTACCTTTCCACCTTCCCTGCAGCTGGTGCATGATAGGGGATATGGTATACCCACTCGATGCCATGTTCCCTAGCCCAAGTATTAATAAGATTGTTTTTAAAATGAGTTCCATTATCCAACTCAATTCTTTCGGGAGTACCGTGCCTCCAAAGGACCTGCTTCTCAAGGCCCAAGATAGTGTTACAGGCTGTAGCATGGGACACAGGGTAGGTTTCCAACCATCCTGTGGTGGCTTCTACCATGGTTAGTACATAGCGCTTGCCCTGGCGTGTCTGGGGCAGTGTGATGTAATCAATCTGCCAGGCCTCCCCGTATTTGTACTTAGACCACCGCCCCGCATACCAGAGGGGCTTCAGTCGCTTGGCCTGCTTAATGGCAGCGCACGTCTCACAGTCACGAATAACCTGAGAGATACTGTCCATGGTTAGATCCACCCCTCGGTCTCGTGCCCACTTATAGGTGGCATCTCTACCCTGGTGGCCTGAGGCATCGTGGGCCCATCGTGCTAAGAATAACTCTCCCTTATGCTCCCAGTCGAGATCTATCTTCAACTCCCCTATCTTTGCAGCCTGATGTACTTGCTGGTTGTTTTGCTGCTCTTCATTAGCTCTACTTCTGGGGACATGGGCATCTACATGGCGAACCTTCACAGGTAACTTCTCTAACCGAGTAGCGATATCCTTCCACTCTTCCGCAGCCCAAATTGGTTTTCCTCTGCGCTGCCAGTTGGCCTCTTTCCATCTCTTCAGCCATCCCCATAGAGCATTGGCTGCCATCCAAGAATCGGTATACAAATAGAGCCTTGGCCACCTCTCTCTCTCTGCAATACCTAGGGCCAGTTGAATAGCTTTGATTTCAGCAAATTGACTGGATTCACCCTCTCCTTCAGTAGCCTCTGCAACCCGTCGAGTGGGACTCCATACAGCTGCTTTCCACCTCCGTTTCATCCCTATGACACGACAAGAACCATCAGTGAATAGGGTGTAACGTGTTTCTTCTACTGGCAACTGATTGTATGGCGGAGCTTCCTCAACCCGGGTCACTGGCTCTTGCTCCTCATCTGCGACACTAAAGCTTTCACCTTCGGGCCAATTTGTAATTATTTCTAGAATCCCAGGGCGATTTAACTTCCCAATCCGAGCGCGCTGCGTAATGAGGGCAATCCACTTACTCCAAGTAGCACTGGTGGCATGGTGGGTAGAGGGAACCTTTCCTCTGAACATCCATCCCAGCACCGGTAGTCGGGGTGCGAGAAGGAGTTGTGCCTCTGTACCAATCACCTCTGAGGCGGCTTGGACTCCTTCATAGGCGGCCAAGATTTCCTTTTCTGTTGGAGTATAGTTATCTTCAGACCCCCTGTAGCTCCGACTCCAAAATCCCAATGGTCGGCCTCGGGTCTCGCCAGGTAGCTTTTGCCAAAGGCTCCAGGACAGACCATGGCTCCCGGCTGCAGAGTAGAGCACATTCTTCACATCTGGTCCTGTCCTGACTGGACCAAGGGCTACAGCATGAGCGATCTCCTGCTTGATCTGGACAAAAGCTTGCTGCTGCTCAGGGCCCCAATGGAAGTCGTTCTTCTTGCGGGTAACCAGATAAAGGGGTCTCACAATCTGACTATACTCAGGGATGTGCATCCTCCAGAAACCTATAGCACCTAAGAAAGCCTGTGTCTCCTTCTTATCAGTTGGTGGGGACATAGCAGTGATTTTGTTAATAACATCCGCAGGAATCTGACGCCGTCCATCTTGCCACTTCACCCCCAAGAACTGAATTTCTCGGGCAGGTCCCTTGACTTTGCTCTTCTTAATGGCAAATCCGGCGTCCAGGAGAATATGAATTATCTTCTCTCCTTTCTCAAACACTTCTATTGCCGTGTTCCCCCAAACAATGATATCGTCAATATATTGTAAATGTTCTGGAGCCTCACCCTCTTCTAGTGCAGCCTAGATCAGTCCATGACAGATGGTAGGACTGTGTTTCCACCCCTGGGGCAATCGGTTCCAGGTGTACTGCACTCCCCTCCATGTAAAAGCAAACTGAGGCCTGCATTCTACTGCCAGAGGGATGGAGAAAAACGCGTTAGCTATATCAATGGTCGCGTACCACTTTGCTGCCTTGGACTCCAGCTCGTACTGCAGTTCCAGTATGTCCGGTACAGCCGCACTCAGTGGTGGAGTCACTTCATTCAAGGCACGATAGTCCACAGTCAATCTCCACTCTCCGTCAGATTTTCGCACGGGTCAGATAGGGCTGTTAAAGGGTGAGTGGGTTTTACTGACCACCCCTTGGCTCTCCAGCTCTCGAATCATCTTGTGGATGGGGATCACAGCATCTCGATTCGTCCGGTACTGCCTGCGGTGCACTGTTGAGGTGGCAACTGGCACTCGCTGCTCCTCTACCTTCAAAAGTCCTACTGCAGATGGGTCCTCTGATAGTCCAGGCAAGGTATTCAATTGTTTAATACCCTCTATCTCAACTGCGGCTATTCCAAAAGCCCACCTGAATCCCTTAGGATCTTTGTAATAGCCATTCCGGAGAAAGTCTATGCCCAAAATACACGGAGCCTCTGGACCAGTCACAATTGGATGTTCCTGCCACTCCTTCCCAGTCAAGCTCACCTCAGCTTCCAACAACGTCAACTGTTGTGATCCCCCTGTCACTCCAGCAATGGAAACAGGTTCTGTCCCCACGTGTTCCGATGGCATTAAGGTACATTGTGATCCAGTGTCAACCAATGCTTCATAGTCTTGTGGCTCTGATGTGCCAGGCCATCTGATCCACACCTTCCAAAAAACCCGGTTCTCCCGTGCCTCTTCCTGGCTGGAGGCAGGGCCCCTCTAAGCCAGATTGTCCTTCTTTCCTTGGGCATATGCCTTGGAAGTTCCTTCAAGGGGATCGGACATGTCATCGTCATCATCATACTTAACATCTCGGCTACGAGTGACCGGAGCTGCTATCTTTTTGGTTATACTTTCTCTTCTCTTCAAATCACGCACCCGTTGTGCCAAAGCAGCGGTGGGTTTTCCATCCCATCTTCTCATGTCTTCTCCAGACTCACGCAGGAAAAACCATAACTCAGCCCGTGGGATGTACCTTCTCTCCCCATCAAAGGAGTGCCGGCGTTGGACACCAGGGCTTCTAATTTGTACGGCTGAGATTTCAATAAGGTCCTCCTTAATCTCTTCCCGGAGTTTCTTATGATTCTCCTCTATTTTGTCTTCTAGTTTCTGCAGTCGGGTTTCCACTGCTGCAATTCTGGCATGAGTTGGGCCATGCACAGCATCTGCGTACGCTCGAAGCTTCTTTGCCATATCGAGCACAGTCTCATATGTATCATCTCGCTTCATTATTGCTAGGGCGGAAGCGTATTCAGGTGGCCCAAGTCGCACAAGTTTCCTCCACATTATCGGAGTGCATGGTACCAGGTCCGGATTCCTAGTTGTTGTGTCATCTGAGAAAACGAGCTCTGCGACCGCCATCTCTCTCAGGCGTTGGATCCCCTGTTCTATGGTCTTCCACCGTGTCTGCTGCATATAGAGATCATCCGTACACAGGTACCGTTCTGCTACGCTTCTTAGGACCCGTTCCCAGAGGCTGTGAGGGTTAGCCCCCCTCATCACACCTTGATCGATGGCAGGATCATGTGACAGGGATCCCAAATGCCTCACTTCAGTACCATCCAAAATCGTAACCTCCCCTGCAGCATCCCAAAGGCGGACTAACCAACTAATAATAGATTCGTCAGGTTGTCGGCTGTAATCCTTTCTTAGGCCTCTGAGGTCCTTCAGAGAAAAGGAGTCAATATTGGCTCCAGATTCTGTGCCCCTTGATGTGGCCTCTGATTTTGGTGAGGGTCCTTCTTCTGCATCATCGTCATCATCCTCCACCTTCCGATCGGTCTTGCCTTTACACTTTCCACCTCTTGTATTAGCTGCAACAGCCATGGTTTGGGGCCTATTGTCTGATTCAGCTGCTAGCCTGGAGCCTGGGATGTAAGCTGCAGCCTGGGTCACTGGGATAGTAACTAACTTATCTCCCTGTTCCCTTTCTGCTATCTGCTGCTCCACAGTATCTAGCAGAGTACGGTAAACAAACGCCAAGGCCCAGCTCACTGCAGTAATCCTTCCTTCCTTAGTATTACCATGGTACTTCTCCCTCAAATACTTTGCCACCTCGACTGGATTCTGAATTTGATCAGATGGAAAGTCCCAGTCTATAGGATCAGAAAATTCCTTTAAAGTCTGGCCCATATCCTCCCATTTCCCACTCCAGTCAAGATTTTTCCTGCTTTGTTTTACTCCTGAATCAGGAGTCTCTCTAACCCCTCTAGAAATCTCAGCTTTCATTTTATATACACTCCAGACAGTATAGACAAGGCTTAATAAATTAAATGCCAGAAAGATGGTTTCTTTCAAACTCAGGGGAAAGTCAGTATTTTCTAATAGAGATGTCAACAATTTGTAGGAGAAGAAGGAAGACAAAGGCTGAAAAGCCCCTTCCTCTTCTTCTCCCCAAACAAACTGAGTACACAGCCATGACAACAATCCATACATTCCTGAAATAAAGTCCAGCACTGTTATCCGACACATCATCACACATAAGGCCAGCACAATGATTATTCTGGTTAGTGCCCCCCGCTTACAAAAGCTACTTATTAGGGACAACATCAGAGCTATTTTGGGGTAAGGAAATAACCCTAGGGACCACAAAGGTATTAAAACTTCAAAAGCCCCTAGGGACCAGAAAAACCGGCAAGCTTCCACTCCAAATGACATTATGAATCACCAATATGCCCACAAAACAAACAAAACCAAAATATTATTGTTATAGGTTTTTTTTCCACTGTTTTTGGCCTCCGGTTTCCCGGCCAATGCACCAAAAATTTATTGTCCTGGTTTAGGACAAATTAGGGGAAATCTCCAAGAGGGAGCCCCCCAGAACAAAACAAACCTCCAACCACCCCTCCCCCAACACCGGGTTCAGGAAGGAATTTCTCGGAGGAGCAAAGTGGAAAACAAAACCTATTTATTTACAAGTAACAAAAGAACACTCCCCAACACAAGAAAAGAAAAGGGACCAGACTGTGTTGTGGAGGGCGCCGAATCTTCTCTAGCAGGCTTCGGGTGTCCTGGAGCTCGCAGGTCAGAATCCGGAGCCGGTCCAGTATCTTCAGGGGAGGGTAAGAAAGAGAGGGAGAGAACAAAAGAAAAAGGAAAAAAAACAGCGCAAAAGCAAAAAGCAAGCAAGCAAGCAAGCAAGCAAGCAGCTAGCAAAGCCAAGCAGCAAAAGCCAAAAGCCAAAAGCCAAAAGTGCCTGGTCACACCCCCCCCCCTCCTCTCTTCCCCATCCCGCCACAGCCAGACTGCCGGGGGGGGGGGGTGGGGGAAAAGGCACAGCTGCCAGACATAACACACGATATTGGGATAAAGGCTGTCACCCCACGACAATGCCTCTCTCCCAGAATCCAGATTTTCTCACCCACATGACTTCTCCCTGAAACATCAGCCACACGCAGACTTTTTTGGTGTAGCTACAGTGGCAACATTTGCCAGAAGACTCATAGCTTTATGTACAGAGCATCATACTCAAGAAGAGGAAAAATCTGCAGAAAATCCTTAGGGACAGGGAGGGTAGGGAATGGAGAGAATTTTACCTTAAGTGCAAATCCATTTGCATAGCCATGGTGGCAGAACTGCTGGCTGCCCCACTTGCCCCAGTGGCTCCCGTTGGGCACAGAGAGGACAGAGGTGTAACCACGCACCCCTGAGCCTGGGGGGCACAGGAGGAGCAGGATGAGTGTGGCTGGCATGAGGAGCTTCATCTCTTGTGCTCTGCATGTGCTGGAGGTAAGCTGGTGTATGGCCTGGGGAATTTATACCCTCCCAAGGCTGCTTGCCTTTCCCTAGCAGCCCATTGACAAACACCACTGGAACAATAGCTTCCACCCAGGCAGTGGCACAGCACTTGCTGATCTGCTCACAGTTCCACGAGGAGATCCTCTGGGAGCTCAGCAGCTGACATGCAGCAGATCCTGTGGCCATAGGTGCATCCACCACCACTGAAGGGCTTTGGGAACACCTGTGTGCTCCCTACTGTAGAAGCTTAATATTGATTTCTGCTTCTGGCTATGCAGATATTTGGCCATGGGAATGTTTATCTTCTGAGAGTAACTGCCATAACCATTTTACCTCTTGCTATTTGGCAAGGAAGTTCAGACTAGACCAAGAAATATAAGGGATGTGGCCTGGAACAAGAGTAAGCAAACTCAAGGCCTGTGACTCCCAAAACCTTCTGCTGAATAGGATTCCTGGGAATCTCAACAAATTAGGTAATTTATGGTTTTAATATCCTTCTTTTCAACAGCCTTTTTCATCTCAAAAACCCTGTATGCTTTGCTTTTGCAGCAAGTTTAACCAAAGTCAGATATGCTGGGACGCCCACAGTGATTCTCAGGGCTAAGTGCCGCTGGGGAAAATTAGAAAGGTGAAAAGGTGACACTGAGCCTGAGGGCACCATCTTTGAGGATGTCACGATGCAGAGAGAGGGGAATTCAAAACCCTGGAGCTGCTATTCCCTTAACACAGAGTTAACCAATGCTTCAGAGGGCCCTTGGCTGGTCTTGCAGCATCTGCCAGAAGCTTTCACTCAGGTCAATAAGCAAAGCAGAGAGAATACATTTCAGAGAAATATCTTGATCCTCAGGATGTTAAAGCAAGATGAGGTGCCAAACCTTGAACTAACAGAAGATAAAGAATTTCCCTCTTCCAAGTTTCTCTTCCAATCCCTTTTCTGCTCCATCTGTTTCTGTCCCACTAAAGGGCGATGCTGCTTTTCCCATTCTTGACTCTGCATTCCTCTTACACATGTCAGCCGTCTGTACAGGTGGCAATATATGAAAATTAAGATGATGGGAAGTTGGACGATCCTTTTAGTGAAAGGCACTGAAAGAGCACAGCACGTGATGAAAGCATAACCCGTTTTCCTTTTTAAACCAGAACTTTCGTTTTACTTCTCCAAAGGGATGTCAAAGTCCAGAGGAGATGTGTTTTCTCCCACAAGGACTGTGCAATCACATCTGGCAAACCAGGTGTGTTTGTTTAGGCAGGGTCACACAGTGGCAGCTGAGGACACTCAGACCTGCCCTTGGCAGCAGATGGATGGAAAGGAGCAGAAGGAGTCAGAAGGAAATGACTGGGACCTGGCTGGGAAATGGCTACAAAAGGAGCAGGATTCCCTCCCATTTCTCCTTTGCTGGCCCTAAACCACCACCCTTGATCACTTCACCTCTAGCAGCAGTGATGCAGGTCCACAGCCTGGCAGGGCCCATCTTCCCCCTCAGATTCTGCTCAAATCATAAGATTCCTGCCTTTTCCCATTGCCAGAGGAGGATCCTGGGGCACAGTGAGCCCACAGTGTGCAGGGGAGCAGGACAAGGCAGGAGGTGAGGCTGCCTTCCTTCAGGGATTTGGCCATGAGAAATGACTTCTGTGCAAAATTCACAGGTCCAGGAGAAAACTCAAGCCCAAGAAGAGAACTATTGGAGAACTATTATCCAGGACCTGGGAAGGATCATTTTCCCATTTATAACCAAACAGCTGGTGACCTGGGCTGCCACATGTGAGATGCCTTGGACTTGATTTCACAGTAGATGGCTTAGACAGCACTTAACACGTGCAGAGCAGACACTGATTTTGCTACCACTGAACAGTGCCAATTTTGCTTGGGTGCCTCAGCCAGTTTCCAAAGATCAGCTTACACAGACTACCAAAATCAAAAAAAGCCTACAATGGTGAGATCCAGATCTCTTACTGACACACTCACCCTGCTTTCTTGATCCCTCTCCTGTATTTTAATATCCTTGAAAATGTCACAACAGTTTTAAAGAAAATTGGAAGACTGATGAATTTGATTAATGAAACATGACTACAGCAAAATGATGATGATACAGGGTATTTCATCCTTTCATTATTCATCCAGCTTAATGCAATTATTTTTCCAGGCAGAGGAGCATAAAAATTTTGCCACTATTTTTCAGCTTTTATAAAAACTTATATTTTTTATAAACACATTAACATAATACTAATCAGTATATTGATTTTATAAAATTATTATTGTGATGTTATGACACATTTAAAATCTATATGGAACATGGGAAAAAATTGTCTATAACGTACAGAAACATATACCATACATGATTTGCTTATTTTATGATTTTATTGAAAAAATATATATTAGCTACTCTTGAAAATTCATTAATTTCTGATTTTTACACCTGAAAAAACCATACACTTAACAATACAAACTTAGTTTGGCAGTGTTGTGTTGTTTTTCTCATATTCTGTTTCTCATATTCATGTAAACCTGCTGCTGCACAAAGGATGGAGATCATTTGAGATGTTGGACTCTTTTGAGTGAGCTGTAGGAAGGGTTGAAGGCAGAAAGTAACCAGGAACTCCAAATGGGAGGGGAAGTAAACAGTATTCCCTAAAAGAGAAGTCAATAAATATAGGGTGATGGTTTTCACGGAATGACTGTGTGCTTCTGCATGCTCTAGGCCATTTTACACCCCTCCCACACTGCTACCAAGGCACTGCTTGCCACCCATCAGCTCTCAGGAGCCACATTCCTCATCATCTCTAATGCCAAAGCTGACCATTGCAACTGGGTAGAAATCCACTGTAAATCACACAGCCTGGCTCTGCCAACCCTTCCTCACCTGCAGCTTGGGATGCAGATAAGACACTCCACAGCCAACTGCATCCTGCAAAAGACACACTATCTCATGGAAATGGTACACCAGCAAACCCAGGAATCACACCCAGTGCCAAAAAAACATAAAAGGGCAATAAATAATCTATTCTCTTCCATATAAATATGAATTAGCAAAGGGTTGCATTATTTAGAAAGAAGAGGTGAGATTCTGAAGGAACACAGATTTTTATTTTAGATGTCTCCATCTGAAATAATTGCAGTGGGCTCCCTTCATAGCTGCTGAGAGACAACTTGATGGCAATAGAGAGGAGCAGATATCTTCACATGAACCTCTCCCTGAAATCATCTGTTCATCACCACTGACTACAGTGAAGCATGATCCCATCTGAATATAACTTCAGAGTCTGTTTAGGATTTTGCAGGCTAAAAATGGTAGTGCTGGATGAGAATTAGTTTTCAGTAATATGGATAAATGTTTAAGAGAAAATGAGTAATCAAATTATGTGCTATCTGGTCCTCATTTTCACATTTGCTAAATTGACTCAGATTAATAGGAAATTGAATGGCAGGAAAAATATAAGTGAGAGATCTCAGAAATGAGACAAGAACTGGGGTTTTCTAGATGCGTGAGCAGAGAGAGAAGCTTTAAAGCAAATAACATAAGTATAGCCATTTCTGAGATATAAGGGGAGATAATTTCACAGTAGTGAAATGATGGGATGTAAAGATGACCTACATGTAGAGGTAGTGCTCCCCTTGTTGTGAGGTTATTTTCAGGTGGTTTCCCACTTGCCCACAACCCCCAGCTTTCGTATAAAACTTTACCTTGAAAATGAAGACAGTCACCTACTAAGCTGAGCATACATTATTGTTTTTAAAGCAGCAATTACAGTCCATAAATTTAATAAGCAAACTGTCTATTCTACTGTACAATAAAATAAATAAAAATATCAGCAATTTTCGACCTAGAATTGCCTCCTGTGGGACATGGCTTGATATGTGTTTTTACAGGCTTTCAATATTTTTTACTATTAATTCAAATGGCTAATTAACGAAAAACCCCACAAAGAAATGGAGAGGCAGACCCTCCTGCAGTGCAAATTTACTGACAGCCAGAGACCAAATGCCAATTTACACCCACTGCAAGTCTTCAACTAAAGATTGCTTCACCTATGAAAACTTTAGCAACTTATTCCGAAAATTCACTGGGAAAAGTTCTCAGGAAATCTATCCTTAACCACAGCCACAGGGCTGTTCCACCCCCTTGAAACTGAGGCTCAAGAATGCCAAGAAAATAAACAGATTAAGGTCTACTGAGGGTTGGGGGAGGGAGAGGAGGGAGGAAAGGAAAGGAAAGAAGGGAAAGGGAAAGGGAAAAAGAAAAGGGAAAGGAAAAAAGGGAAAGGAAAAAAGGGAAAGGAAAAAAGGGAAAGGAAAAAAGGGAAAGGAGAAAAGGGAAAGGAGAAAAGGGAAAGGAGAAAAGGGAAAGGAGAAAAGGGAAAGGAGAAAAGGAAAAGGAAAAGGAAAAGGAAAAGGAAAAGGAAAAGGAAAAGGAAAAGGAAAAGGAAAAGGAAAAGGAAAAGGAAAAGGAAAAGGAAAAGGAAAAGGAAAAGGAAAAGGAAAAGGAAAAGGAAAAGGAAAAGGAAAAGGAGAGAAAGACAGAGAGAGAAAGAGAGAAAGAGAGAGAAAAAAAGAAAGAAAGAGAGAAAGAAAGAGAGAGAGACAGAGAGAAAGAAAAAGAAAAAGAGAGAGAGAAAGAGAGAAAGAGAGAAAGAGAGAAAGAGAGAGAGAGAAAGAGAGAAAGAGAGAGAAAGAGAGAGAAAGAGAGAAAGAGAGAAAGAGAGAAAGAGAGAGAGAGAGAGAGAGAGAGAGAGAGAGAGAGAGAGAAGAAAGAAAGAAAGAGCGAGCAAAAAGCTCTGAAAATAAAGTTGATATTTGTAGATTATTTTGATAAGTACCAGACCATTCAAAGCTCCCTTTTTTTTTTTAAATAAAGGAATTTATTAACATAGCCTGAACACAGGTGAAGGGGAGGGTGAAAAGAAAGAGGGCATGCCTTTCTTTGACTTCAAAATGTATAAAAATGTTTAATATATGTAAATATATTTTCCCTATATCAACATTTTTTATCTCCTAAGGCAATTCAGATGTTGTTTGAAAATACTTCAGCCATCACTCTAAGCTGCACGCTGATAAACAGCAAATTTCATCCTGATCTATGGCCAGAGCAAGGCAACATGATGCTGTAGACTATGCCTCCTGTTTTGACAAAAAAGTCTTGAGGCCATTACTTGTGGAGGAGTCCGTATTCCTCCAGGAAATCCAAACATGGAATTACAATCCTCCTCCAGTCCAGAGCAAGGTAGAAAGAAACGATGGTCATTGGGAACTACCGTGTGCAATTACTGCTGGTCACTGCAGTGTGAATGTTTGCACTTTGGGAAAGGACTCAAGCAAGGGTCTTTTGTCTCCCACAAGAACTCTTCACAGACAGTCATGCTGATCCAGAGAATTTACTGTGGAACAGACCCTGTTGTCTATAGGCAGCTACCCACCTGTGCAATTCATGCTGCAAAGCCTTTAAGCACTGCATTAATGTTCTGGACTTCATTCATATTCCTAAAGCTCACCAAGTGTTAAGTTTTGCTTCACTTGATCTTGCAGCGCCTTAAAAGCTCAGATCTTCAATTATCAGCCTTCAAATCAAGGTCCCAGAGCCCTCAATACTGACCAGTGAAGGGATGACTGGAGAGGCAGCCCTGGTCCTGCCACAGCTTCAGCAGCTTTGCTGAGGAGATGCTCTGGGGTCTCTGTCAGGAACAGATGAATAAGGGGGAAACACTGGTTAGGCACACATTAACCCAAGATATCCCATACCTGGGAGCAGTTTGGAGTGGAAACATGAAGGCTAGTCCCACTGAGTAACGAACAGGTATTTCTGCTGTGGTTTTGAACCGGCTGCATGCTTGACTTCAGTTCCTGCAAACACACTGATCCAGACCCACGTCCCTCACCCAACTTCCATCACGGCTGTCAAGAGCAAGAATTGGTCACAACCTATGAACAATGGTAGCTGTTTGGGGCACAATCCATTTATCATTTACACCCTGCTAAAACCTTGATCTAGAAAGGTCCTGCTTGCTTGGTGAGTTTCCATAGTGCTCTTTAGTGAGGTATCCAAGGATTCCACCAACATCACTTTCCCTTGTGAAACAAGGGAGTGACATTTCTGCATGCAATAGTCCAGGCACCGAGGTGCACAGACTGAAGACAAAAGCACCCATTTACTCTGAGTGCTAGATTTCTTTTACTATATTTCAAAATTTTGAGTATTACATTGGATATAATAATTCAAGGCAAAGATACAACTGCTTGTAGAAAACGCTGGTCTAAACTTGAGACCACAGTGCCTCATTGCAAACAATTCAGACAACAATCAATGATGAGGAATTCATTTACAAGTAAGTGAAATAATCAACCTTGAACCACCAAGGGGGTCATGACAGAGATGCCCAAGGCAGCATTCATCATCAGGACACAGGTTTAGGTGCCCAAGCCCTGTCTTGGTGACCCAGACTGACCATATCTAGACCCTGACTCCCTGCACCTGATCCTGGTGCTGAGATCCAGTCCCCTTTGCAAGGTTTGCTGCTTTGTCCCCTGCCCAAAGCCTTGGAAAGGAAAAAGGAGCAATTATCCCAGTATGATTAAAAGTATAGCATTAAATGGGGCATATGTGCCACGTCCCACTAGCTCATGCTGTCATGGGTGATGTTGAGGGTTGCAGAGAGCAGGACAGTCCTGAAGAGGTAGAAAGGATGCTGGAGAGGCAGAGAGAGGAGGCAGAGCTCTCTGTCCTGGCACTGAGGTGCTGAACACAGTCCAAGCAAGGAGAGGCCAGAACAGCCATGGGTAGAAGGCAAGGGAGACACTGTCAGTCCAGGAGAGAGTATCATTCACATGCCTGCAGTGCACTGTGGGACACAGGGCCCTCTCCCACCTCTTCCCCCAGCCTTGTGAATTCATGGAAGCCCACCTGGAGAAGGCAGTATTGACTGGGACCAAAGTGCTTGCTGGGTAAGGGGAAGCTTCTCTTCCAAAGGCTTACTGTAGCTCCCCTACCTCCTTATGTGGGGTGCTGGCTTGCAGCCAACTGTTGGGGAGGGAAAAAATGCTATGGAAGAGATGTTGGACATGAGGGAATCCTGTATCCTAGAAAAAACAATGGTTTTCCTCACCCCATCTCCTACTTCCTGTTCCATGTATGCCTATTTTTTTCCACGCTCCCCGTGAGTGATTTCTGGTCTCTCTGTATTTAATTTGGGAATTGCTGAAGCTATACTGCCTGTGTACAGCTCAGGTAGATTTCAGGAACAGGGGAGGCTGTGTGTCTCCTTTCTGTCCAGCATGAAGGCAGGTGAAGGTGTGCAGCAGCAATACTCCTCCCGTGCTCAGGGCTGGAGTTCACCTAGCAGGGATGGAATAACCATCCAATTAATGCAATTGCTGCCAAGGCTCATCTGCAGACGTGAAAAATTTTTTTGTTGCATTCAATGTTCATGCCAATTAGAGATGACAAAGGAATGTGGAGAGGGAATTCATATGATGGATACACTGCCAGACTTCACATTGTTCCAAAAACACCTGTTGCTGAAATTTTGACATTTCACAACATTGCAAAAGTCTTCTTCTAAGAGAGGCCTGAAGCACAAGTTGAACAAAAGAGTACATAGCTCAAGTTTCAACACAAGCCTTTCCAATGGGGCAAAGGTACAACCCACTGAAAATCATTGGAAAGGAACCTGGTCAGGACAGCTGTCATTCCTCCCCTCCACAGTTTCCTCTGAATCCTCTACTGCTTCTGAAAGACTCAAATGATTTATTTATACAATTAATTCTTTTTTTTTCAGAATCCACTTTCCTTCATCCCTACCCACTGTAACTTGCACTGAATCCAGCTGGTTTGTATCACTCTCCTCCTAGCTGAGCCAAAATGGGCACAAGGTTCCTGATCCCTTCCTCTCCAGAGTCACTTGAGAGCAGAGGCAAGCCCCACACTCATGGGAGTGGGCAGCCTCTGAACAGGCTTGAAATTTCTGTGGCATTATCCATGAAAGTCACCTGTCCTGACAACTTCTCACAGGGAACATGGGTGCATGTAATGACACCTCATCTTTATGCACCTTTGTAAATTTATATGCATGTAATAAGAAAGGGTTAAATCCTTTAGCAAGTTTAATATTGTTTGGTCCCCACCACAGCCTACCACTGCAGCTGATCTGTAGAGGGCCTTGCCCTCCTACAGGAAGCTCACCCAGCTCTTTCTTTCTCTTTGCTGCCACAGGCAGGTTTTCAGACAGCCACAAGAGTTTTTTGGAAGACTCGTGATGGCCATGCTGGGCTCTGCTTTTTTACCTTGCTGCTCCAAAGAATCTGCCTAAATGCACTTGGCAGTCATGCTGGTTTTGACATGCCCTTGAAAACCTGACACTGCTGTGTCCATCTCTTCTCCCAGTGCTCACTCCTCATAACATCATGGACAGGGGAGAGACCCTCACATTGAGCACAAGGGCCAATGGAACACCAGGTGGTCTCTGCCACCTTGAGGAAGGGCCTCAGGAATAGCAGAGGGAGAGGAGAAAGCAGGCAGCTTCTTTTTACTCTTTTTATGGCATCACCTGCAGGTCAAAGCCCTTTTCAGTGGTTCTCTTCACTACTCCAGGTTTGTGTGGGCTGCACTCAACAGCAGGTCTGGGTGTCCCTGGCTGCTGGTGTGTCACCCTGCCTGAGCAAACACACCTGGTCCTCCAGCTTCTCTCTGGGGCTCTTGCTTGCTTTCTTATTTCAGGGGGAAAAAAATGCGTGCCTTCATGAAAAAATTCCCTCTCTGCTATTGGAAAATTTCCCTCTCTATGCTATGGTCCCTTCTCTTTTGCACCCAGATAAAACTCTGTGACTTCTTATTTCCTTCATGTGCGGAAAATGCAGCTGTACACTGCTTGCAGGGAAACTGTGCTTGCCCTGCCTCTAAGAGCTGCCTGTGTGCAACGCTCCAGGTTTCGCCACAGAAGCATTCCTTGGCAGAGGTTTTGTCCACCAAGTACTTAATCCTCTGTTCATCTGGGGTTACCCCAGGTTCCACTCCTCTCTTCAGCCCACAGGGCTCCCCCTTAGGGCTGCCAGGCAGTGGAGGGAGCAGAGGGAAGCTGCTGATGGAGAGCGCTGCTCTGGAGCTGCCCACCCTTCCAGGGCCCGGTGTCAGTGACATCCAGGACAGGTCACTGCTGACCTGCTCAGCTCGGCCAAGCTGCGCTGCCACCAGGCCAGAGCTCACAGACACCAGCACACCCAAGGTTTGGTCTCCTTTTCTCCTGCTGCTCACAGGGAGCAGGAGCACAAAGCACATTTTTGTCATCCCTGCTCCTAAGGATGAGACCCTTGGGCAACCAGGGGAAATCCCCACTATCACTTCATTGGACTTAGTACTACAGGTAAAAGCCTCCTTTGCTGCCAGGAGTGTTTTACGCCAGATACCCACATGTCTTTAAATCCCTCTGAAAACTCTCCTTGATCCCAGAACATTATTTTCTACTGTACCACCACCTGCAGTGACTGCAGCAGTCCACAGTTCCTAGGCTACATGCCAAAAATATCTCATATCTAGGTTTCCCTCAGAATGTCCAGTTTTTCAGTAATTTTATGCAGCTGGAATATGGATTTCTTCCCTTTCTTGAAAATTTATGGACATTTCTCAAGAAAATCTTTCACAAAAATGCCCTAGAGGTCAGCCTCTGTTTCCCTCATCTTCACCATTTCCTCCAAGTAGGATTGCACTCAGTCTTGGAAGGGCTTTGAACACTACAAATGGTATCTGCACACTTCACTTGAGTAACACCTGCTTTGGGGACTTTCCTTAGTGCTTTGGTCATTTTGTCCCTTTTTCACCCACAGTCAGGTGGCTCATAGAAAAGCAAAGTTTTTTGAAATTCTGGTCCAACCAGCTTGGCCACAGTAGCTTCACCACTGATGTTGATGTCTTTTTTATTTTAACTGTATCCCTACATGAGATGCAGTTACAGAAATTAAAAAACAAACAAAAAAGAAATTTCAAAAAAATACCAGGACAATTTTACCTCCAAACTGGGTCAAGTCTCTGTGGAAAAACACTCCATTAACATCATGAGTCTCTTCTGTGCCACATCTGCACAATTTTATCATGCAATTAGACCTTGGCTCTGGCCAGTGAGTGATCTAAAAGTACCTCAGACAAAAGGAAGCCTTTGTGCATAAATTAATGCAAATCAAGCCTGGGCTCTTCCCTCCCATGATGCTGGGAGCTGCTATGTTCTGTGCTGCTGCAAGAAATGAACACTCTGCTCTAGCCTGGGGACAACAAGCCCATCAGAGGGGAGACAAGGGCAAGGCAGAAGACAAGATCCAGGACTTCAGCTTTAAAGCCTGGATGAGAAAGAAATACTCAGCAAACAGCCAACTTTGTGGCTTGGTATTGAAACCACACCAACCATGGTGTGTCCACCTGAGCATCACCCGGAGGTATCACAGAATTCAAATGCTAGCCAGTGAAAATGCCTTCTTAGAACATCAGGAAATGAACATGCATTGACAAAACAAATCAGGGATGGCTCAAATCTCCTGATCAGCACAGCAAAATCCAGCTCCAAGACCCCAACAAGCCCCAAGTGGAATACACTGCACCTTTGCAGAGGAGAGCAGTGTTGATGGATCTCAGCTGCTGCAAGGGGGACACAGACTGGAAAGGTTTCCTGGTCCCACAAAACTATTGCAAAAAAGTGAACACATCCCAAAGCACACAGTGGAAGTCCTGTTCCCTAAATCATTCCCTGAAGTAGGTAGCCCAAGCCTGGCAATAGGAGCGAAGCTCAAATGGGATTGGTTTTTTAGGTCTGGGTCTTTTGGAGAGGGAGAGTTTACTCAAGTAAACCCCTGCTTCTACTCTCCCTTTCCCTGTTTGACTCACAAATGTCCTTTCACCTCCCCATCTCTTCATTGAAAAAGAGCTGGTGCCAGTCTGAGGGGGTGTTTCCTAACCACAACCCAAGCCAGACCTGTGCCAGTGCTCAGGCAGGCTCACTTGGGCTCACCCAGCTCCATGAACAATGCTGTAGCTGGAGGAAAGTGCCAGTAACCCAGAAAATTGGCTCCATGGTATTCCTTTCATGTCAGGGCTAGGCAGGATTTATTTCTTTTTCTTCAGTGCTGCTTGGGGGATATTTACCCTTTGCTAGGCTCACATTGCTGATCAGGAAAAGGACTCCCCAGGCAGCAGGAATTTGATGTCCCACAGTTTCTTATCTGCAGCTCTAGTCCAGCTTGTATTAATAAAGGTTGAAGATTATTTAGGACTTCCAGTCTGCTGGCCAGTTGCAGAGGGCATGGGAAATTCAGGATGGACTTACAGTAAAGCATTATACATGCAATAATATGTGATTTAACAGATATTTTCATATACTTAATCTAATAAACACAGCATATGCTGTAATGTATATGTGGCCTTGCTTACTTACATTCGCCTTTAACAGTTTGTGTAAACAGATCCCAGCTGGTCCACTGCTTTCACTCATTTCTCGATGTTTTCCCAATTTTATCCTGGAAATACAGAGAAAATAAACACTTTGTAATGGTGTTTCTGGCAGCAGCCTTCCCCCATTTACTGGTGTGAAGCTCCTGCAGTCTCCTGTCACTTGGCATTTCACACTCCCCTCTCTGAGGCACCGACGGAGGCTCGGGTGCCTGGGAGCACCCCAGTGGTGCAGAGCCTGGCAGCTGAGCAAGGCCCCAGGGAAAGCCGCTCCCAGCAAGCCTACAGGCAAGGGTGACATGATCCTGCATGGCTGAGGGGGAGAATTGGCATCCCCCTCCCACCCCTGTGCCTTCCCTCTCACCTGCAGCAGCCAACACCTCAGGCTGGGCCAATCCCTCACCCTTTGGTGCACCCTGGGCCGTGCCCACGAGAGCTGCACTGCTCCCCGTCAGGCTGTGCCCACTGGGTGCCCAGCAGCCCCAGGACAAGCTGCATGCCCAGTGAGTCTCCAGAGCAGAGACCAGCTCCTGGGGGCTCTGCCACAGCTCAGCAGCTGAAGGTCAGGATGGGCTCTCACCTTGCAGAATTAGTTGTTTGATCAGAGCAAACTGGTCTGGAAAGATGCCCAGGAGGTCTTCTGGAGCACTCCTACTCCAAAGCTATCACTGCACACTGGGCACCACTGATGCAATTCTGCTCAAACTTTCCCAAAAAATCCTGCAGGGATAATCTTGCAGCCTCCCTAGGCTTAATTATTGTTACTAAGGATACTCCTTGGCCAACCTTAGCCTGCTGCAGTACTCATCCATTAGTCTTTGTTTCAGGCAGAGTCCAGACCATTCCATTCCACTATACAGCAGTATTATGCACTGTTGCAGGTTCTTATGCTGTCCTCTCCCACAGCAGCTGTGAGCTGTTTGCAGTGCCTGGGGACTTGTTAAGCTCCCTGCAGAGCCCAGGTGACTGCACTCCTACTGTGATATGGTTTCTAAGTCCTTGGAGCAATGCCTACCTCCCCAGCCTAGTCCCTGCATCCCCCCCTTGAACAGGAGTCCCACACAGCCACCAGCCTCCCCCCTGGTCCCTTGCAGCTGCCACCCAGCCTGGCTCTACATGGCACGGAGGGAGCCCAGTGAGGGAGAAGACAGAAAATCCTGGGGTAGGCTTTCTCCCCTGGGCTCCCTGCGTTGTCCTTCCCACACGCTCCCAGGGCAGCAGTGGCTGCAGACCCTGACAGAAGGGCTGCTCCCAAGAACCCCTCTCCCTGTCCTCCCACAGCCCAGTCACACAGTCCCAGCTCTCATGCTCGTTATGCACAGATCAGGTTTTCTAGACTACTGATGGGTTTTGTTGGACTCTATCCAGCCAGGCCATGTCCTGCTGGAATTCAGTGCCCTCAGTGGAGCAGAGCAGCCCCGCTGGGGGCCCACACTTGCTGAAAAGAAAACTCACTCCATTTGTCTCCTAGGCTGTAATTTGGTTCACATTTCTGAGCATGGAGACCACCTGACACGCTGACTCATGCATTGCCTCTGATCCTTTATGACCCAGACCCTGCTCTGCAGAGTGATGTCAGTGCAGGTGCTTTAATTCCTGCAGCTGCTTCTTTCTGCAGAAGGTGGGAGCTCACCCCTGTCCCTAGAACAGAATCGCATCTTATTTTTCTCAAACTGTTTCTCCAATTTGACAAGACAATTTGTCAAGCTCAAGCTGTGTCTCCCTAAGTACTTGCAGCCTGTTCCAGCTTGCTGTGGCCTGCAAAGTTAATAAGCTTGTTATTTATTTTAGAGACCACCATTAATAATGGCCGTGCCTGGCATTTCCCTGCTCATGAATTTCTTCCCAGAGGCCACCCTGCTCATTCTTCATGAAACTTTTCTGTGGAAATTGGATTTGGTCAGGCAAGAGAGAGGAGAAAACAAAGCTAAACCCAGATTATTACTCATTTCCCATCTGAGGGGAGAAAAGGTAACACATAATGCATGTCATCTGCTTCATTTAGCAGTCAGAGCCATAGCAAGTCACAAATGTGTGTCCCTGTGCTGTGGGTGTGTCACACAGCCACCAAATTGAGACCACCTGCCATGTGCCAGTGTGTCCCAGAGAGGAGCTGAGAGATGAAGAGGATGGTGCATGCAGTGCCTGGGGCAAAGAAATCAATGGGCCTGGGGCATCACCAAAGCAGGGCACTGCTGGAGGCAGGAGTCAAAAGGCAGAAGCCATGGCACCATAAAAAGGGCCATAAAACAAGAAAAGCCCTCTGGCTGCACCTTTGCTTGGCCAGCTGAGGATGTAACTTAGGAGCAGTCTGTCTGTTTCTCCTCTAACTCAAAAGGGCTGCCCAGCTCTCCCAGGGCCTCACAATCACTGCCAGCTTTCCTGTCCTGCTGGGCACTGAGCAGGGGCTGTCCCCCCTGACAGCCCCTCAGATGGCACAGGGGCAGCCAGCAGCAGTGACCACAGGGGCTCTATTACCCTCTGGTGCTGCAGTAGAAGTTCTCTCATTCCCAAAGCCAGGAGCTACCCAGTGACTGCTCTTTCTGTAGGACCAAGATGAACTGTTCATGTGCAAACCTTCTGCTGGCTCTGCTCCTGTGTGCTCAGGGAAATGGAGCCCAGCAGCATAGCCCTGGCCCTGCTGTGCCCACGGAGGCTCCAAAGGGGCTGCTCCTCCTTGCCTCTACCAAGGGATCTGCAATGACAGTAAAGAACCTTTCTCCTCTCCCATGATCCACCTTCTGCCCTTGTACTTTCAATATCTTGTCTCACAAGGAGAATTCATTTGTGCTTGAGGTATTGTTCTTATGAGCTGTCCTGGGTTTTTTCTTCCTCTCTGTTTGCAATCAGCAAATGGGCCCTTGGAGTATAACAGCTACAAGATTATCTGAAACTCAGGTTTTAGACTGGAGAGATGTTATTAAAGAAGAATTTTGAGACTTTGAAGACAAGAGTAATGGGAATTTAACTATTCAAATATCCTAAACTCCCAGACAACACAGAAAATACCAGCAGGAAATGCAAAGGAAGAGCTCAAAAGGATAAATTGTGTGGTTTAGGAAAGAGAAGGGATGAGATAATGTCTGGAAATTGATTAAAGTAGAGAAGTGACTCTGTAAACTGTGAGGAAGAGCATAAATCAGGCAAGAAATGTGTTCAGAATTAACTCAGGGGACAAGTCCAGAGAAGAATGTGGCTGTCACAGTTATGGCAGTAACACTGCCATATATCTAGTTTCACACCAGTGCAGTCCCAAACAACATCTCAGCAGACATGGCTTTTCCACAGAAACTGAGTGTCCTGCTCAAAGGAGGGACAACTTAAAAGAAAGATGAAGATTCTGAAGGTCACATCAGTCAAGTTTTGAAGATTATTTTCCCCACCAAAAAAAATCTTTTGTCAAATTTGTTTATTTTCAGTCTTCAAAGTGAGCAAGAGCTGGCAGCAGTACATCATGCCAGGAGAGCTATGGCTTTGCTTGGAATGAAACACCAACAAAACTTTGCCAGTGATAAAGTTCCCAGGGCTCAGCACCTGGAAGGAATTTCTTGGCAGATTTCATACACAAAGAGAAGCACCTAATTCTCAGTTAATTTTAATTCACTTTGGCACATCTTCCCCCCAACCCCCCCGTCCTCTCTTCAGACCTTAAAAAATTCTCCTGGCAATCTCTCCAGGCTGGCTGTGGGGCACCATCAGAGCTGCAGGATGCCCCTCTCTCTGTACCTCAGGGCTGAGACACTGCTGTTGCCAGGTCCTCAGGAGTGCTCCTGGCTCTCTGTTCCCCTTGCTCACTGAAAAACCACAGATACAGACCCTGCACAGGGTCCTTCTCCATTCTTCCCACCCAAAGGCAGCCTCCCAAGGAAACCCATGGGCTTGTAGCCTGACTGACAGCAGGAGCAGCCTGAAGGTTGTGATGCTGGAAGTACAGGACCAGGAAACCCAAGGAATTAATATTTACTTGGGAAAGAGTAAAAGAAAATTGTCAGTGTTATATCACAAGGTAAAGGAGGCTGCAGGAGACAGTGAGTGCTAATATTGCAGCCAGATGGAAAAAATAGAAGTAACACATCTGGTGGTAGATTGCATGTGAAAGAATGGCAGACAAAAAGCACTTTGGAGAACAAATGGCAAAGGGAATAAATGCTATTAATGTTTCTTCACATCAAAGATTCAGGACCTTGTCAGAAAATCTGTAGGGCCAGCTAATATTATAAAACATCACAGCAGATACGGCCATTTTAAAATTATTTATTTGCTCAGTGCTCCTAGTGGAAGAAACTTCGTCTTCAAATAGCTCCAGCCATTCTTGGGGGTTAGGGTTCTTAAGAAAGATTAGGTAGAAATCAAAATTACTTCAGAAGAGAGATTTAAAAAGTCACACTGTGAATAGCAATGAATGACTAAGACTGATAATAAGTACTCAGGAGATCTGTGTCTCTAAACTGGAAGAGCTAAGATCACAGCAGTGATGGATGTGTCATTTAAAATTACTGGAAAGTTAAACAGGGGCAAACATGAGGTCAATTTTAAAACTTAGCTCCAAAGGTGATGGGAGTAACTATAGAGACAGGATGACCCCCGTGGCAGGGAGGAATGACTGGGAAGACTCCATCTTATCAGAAGGCTAATTAATTACTTTATTACACTATATTATTCTATACTACATTACTTTATATCTAAACTGAATCTGCCAAGCACTCAGCTCTGCACACAACTTCACAGAATCCCATGACTGTCAGCTGACAGTCCCCACACACAAACACACACACTTGGCCCTGAGAGCCAAGGAAACAAAACACCACCACGTTGGGTAAACAATCTCCATATTGCATTCTACTCTTGCACAAACACAGGCACAGCATATGAGATAAGAATTGGGTTTTCTGTCTCTGATGTTCAGGGAATGTGGAACCCAGAAATATTCTTGGGGAGAATTGTGCCTTGCTTTCCTCTGTGAAGAGAAATGTGGCGACAAGTAACTACAGGCCTCTTATTCCAGCTTAGATGCTACAGTGGGATCAGCCGGTCTGTGCTGCATCTGTGAGCTGTGGCAGTCTTTGTTGGGAAACCGCAGGGGTGGCTTCTGTGAGAAGATGCCAGTGGCTGCCCCCATGTCAGCCAGAGCCAGTGCCAGCCAGCCCCAGGACACATTCACCAGAGCTGAGCCCATAAGCGATGCTGGGGGCTGAATATGAAACATATTTCAGGAAGGGTAAAAATCCTGCACAGCAGCTGCAGAGAGGAGTAAGAACATGTGAGAGGAGCAGCCCTGCTGACATGAGGTCAGGGCAGGGGAAGGGCAGGAGGTGCTCAGGACGCTGGAGCCGAGATTCCCCCGCAGCCTGAGGCACAGCCCATGGGGAAGCAGCTGAGCACCTGCAGCCCATGGAGGACCAAAGGGAGCAGAGACCTTTTGAGGCACTGCATCTGCTTTTAAACTGACATGACAGCCACAAGAGTTCAGTGTCAGTCAGCTTCAAAGGCTGACTGATGCCCTTGGCAGCACTGAAGAATTCTTGATACTAGGTCTTTTATCAAAGAACTATCTTTAGTTTATAGATGTGGGAAGAGTTTAACCGGTTTTATCTCCAATGACATTACACAGGCCATTGCAAGAATGTTTTCAGCCCACACACAATGTAAAATGGTTGTTTCTCACCACCATCTAAGAATGTTTATGTTCTAGAGAAGGTCAGCTGAGAACACAGCTCCTGGAGAGCCCCACCATCATATAAATGGGCAGTAAATGACAAAATACCTTCTGCCCTAGGGAAAGGGGGATTCACCTAACCTGTACTTACCTATCTACAATGTATATGTGTACATGCAATGTCAATAAGGCTACTGCAAGCACTTCATTCTTTAATCTTGATGTTTTGGCTGTGTGATTACCTCTTACTGTTGTGCTGATTTTCTGATTCTTTTCAGTACCTGCACTATTTCCAAACAATTTTCTCTTTGTTGTAACTCTGCTCTTTTTTGTCATAGGGTGGAGGACTTAAGTTGTCAAGAAAAAAAAAATAAAAGATATTTCCTTTTGGCTTATATGCTTGCAAAATTACACAGCTGATCTTCACTCTGCTCTGGCCGTCATGTCTTCAGTTGCTGAGTCTAACAAACACTATCCTGGCCTTCCAATAGCTTGATCAAAAGAAGAAAGGACGTGTCACATATGACCCTACCACTAGCTGCCATAGCTTACCAGCAGAGAAGTTGCCAGACTGTCTGAGTTCAAACTCCAGCTTTCCAAAGTTACATAATTAAAAACCCACCCATCCTAGGCTTGCAAGCTGGTACTTTTCCTGCCTGATTAGCAAACTGCAGGTTAACTGAAAAAGAAGCAGTGGGTGAAGAGCAAGAGCTTCCCCAGATAATAAGCTGTTAATTAGCAGGGATGTTAGAGGCATCACTGGATGCTCAGGGAAGTTCAGTGTATCAGCAGATCTACCCAAAAGTACTCATTGTCCCTGCACTCCAGCAGCACAAACTCAGCTGCTGATACTGATCCCATCATTTTTATTTCAGTCCATTCCTTCCTCCTAGAGCTGAGAAAGATTTCTGTAGGGGAAGAGGTGAGAGAGGAGGGGACGGAAAGTTCTTCGACCCACGAGGATTCCTCACTCTTGAAGAGTTAAAAATTAATGAGAGACAGGAGAGGAAATATAAGGCTGAGATTAGTTCCTTGTTTGTTTTCTTGCTTCCCACCGTGAAGTTATAGAAATGCAGCCAGTGTTCACTTTCTCCCACAGGCAGTTAATTACTTGTGTGAATAGTTTTCACTGCTTCCTGCTGCAATATCCCAGAACCACTGACCCAGTGGCACTGTCTCTGCCATCTCCTCCCCACACAGCCAAAAGGAATAACAAAAATTAGCTTAGCAGGGTCTTTTTGCAACCAGGATCTCTCTTCTGCTACTTGCAGTGGCAGGACAGCTCAGACTGTTAGAGAGGAAACAGGAGAAGATGTGTGAAAGCAGAAGACAGAGAAAACAAGCCCCATCAATAAGTGGGACTCCAACAGAGAAAGATTCAGATCTGTGAATATAACTACAAACTGTAAAACATCTCTATTTTTTTTTGTATCAGTCATCTTGGAGTTTCCTTCTCCACCTAGTTTCTCTTCACTGCTTTCTTTAACCTTTATGTACAGTTGTAGGTATCTCTGACACTGCTCAACCCTAACTTTCCATATATCCCAAAAGCCTTATCATGGTTAATGGAGAGGGCTGATAATATCACTTATTCACAGCTCTTCACTGGACACAACACCTGGCTCTTACTTGTGGGTGCAGCCACTCTTATGAAGAAATCCAGTCAACCCCTCCAGCTTAGAAAATTCTATGCCACCAGACATGGCAAGATATCCATAAGCTACCCATTCTCCTGAGCAGGACCCTGATCACACGGCCCTTCATTTGTGTTTCTTTTCTTTCTGACACGTTTCTGCTGCCTATGAGATACAATAACCCAGAAAGACATACCTCTGTCTTCATTGTCTCCTGTTGGGTGCTGTCAGTACCTGAGGTCCTTTACAATTCCACCCAAGGCTTAACATCAGAGCAACATTCCCCCTTCCCCTGCACTAAGGGGCTCTTACAGAAGCATGCTTCGGTAATTGAAGCTGGCATAACTTTCCTTGCTTTGCATCCTCGAGTTTTCAGAGCCCTGCAGTCCCCCATGCAGGGCAGCCCAGGAGGCCTCCCCAGAGAGGGCAGGCCGGCAGCAGGAGCAGTACATAGCAACCAGGAGCGCTCCCCGGGAGCTTTGCTGGCACTCCCCACTCTCCTGGCCAATAAATTGCCCTGAGCCAGCCCCTCCATGTAGCGAGGCAGGGAGCTGAGCCGCTTCCCTGCGATGCAGCTGCTCGTCCCAGCCATCCTCTGCCTGCTGGGCTCCTGCTGCCCGCGGGGCACAGAGGCTCGGCACTATGGGTCTGTCCTGACCGTGCCAAACGGAGGCCCCTGGGGCTCGTGGGGACACGAGCAGTTCTGCCCCAGAGGCCACACAAAGGGATTTGCACTGAAGGTAAGTTTTGACTGCTTCTTCAGCGTGGGGAGCAAAACCTGCTGTGAGGCAATGTTATTTTGTTCTGATCACAGCAGGGCTGGCCACAGCACTCTGTCCCATCACAGCAGTTTGTGCTGTATCTGCAGCGTGCAGGCTTCTCAGCAAGAAAGTTTTAGCACAGAGAATCTCTCCAGGCTCCTGCCAGTAGGTGATTCCTTAGCAGAGGGGTCTCGTGGGTAAGAAAATTCCTGAGGTTGGTACAGCCTGTTCCCAGGGGCAAGTGCCACCTGCCAGCATGCCCACTCTGGGTATCACAGCATGGGGTGGGAGGGCGGGCATGGCCTGGGACAGCAGCCACCAAGCACTCCTATTTCCAGAGTGCCTGCTCCACTGCTTGGAGAAAAACAGAGGTGGGCAACAGCAAAGTGGGCTTCCTGAGAAATGTCATGGAACTGCCTCACAACCCTGCCCAGCTGCACTGATGTTCTTACTCTGTCCCCAAAGCCTCCTGCCATCCCTCTTTTGAAAGGGTGACCTCTCCCTTTTTCTTCCCCTTTTCCAAGGTGCAGCCCTTCCAGGGATTTTGGCTGTTTGGTGATGACATGGCTCTGAACGGCGTCCGCCTGCACTGCACGGATGGCACGGTCATCGAGTCCTCCGTGGGGGGGTGAGCAGCCTTCACTCCCTCATCCACCTCCCAGGCAGCAGCTCCTGGGCAGCTTGAAGGGAAACCAGTGCAATGGTTTCTCCACAGACAGCCACACCCCCTGTGAAAGTGGCTCAGCATCCCTCTTGAGGAGGTGGGCCACAAAGTGTGAAGCTTTCAGGGCAAAGGTCTGGTCCCAGAGAAAGGAACAGTGCTTTGCAAAATGAAAGAAAGATCAGAAATTACAGATCTTAAAGCAATACTTTCTACTTTTCCTCAAATGCTTACTTTGGAAAGCACATTGAGTAGCAGGGATATAGCAAGCACCTGAAATTGCCAAGGGGTTCTGCAGGAACAGGGCAGACTGGAGCAGGTGGTGGCTGGGCATCCAGGGATGATGGGGAAGGAGGATGAAGCAGATGCTCCCAGAAACCTGCCAGCCCCATGTATGTCCCTTGCCCCAGGACTGCCAGGATCCTGGGCAGGTTGTAACGCTGACTGCAGCACAGCAGAGGCTGGGCAGGCCTCAATCAGTTGTTTTTCCCTCTGGCAGGTGGGGAAACTGGACGGAGGCCCAGCTCTGCTCCAGCAACAAGCTGGTGTTGTTCTCGCTGCGCGTGGAGCGGTGGCGGTACCTGCGGGACAACACGGCCGTCAACAACGTGAGGTTCGCCTGCTCCGACGGCACCGACCTGGAGGGCTGGGGGCTTTCTGGGGGGCACTTCGGCCCATGGAGCAGCAACTGCACCTCTGGGGCCATCTGTGGGCTCCAAACAAAGGTGGAGGAACCCCAGGGGAAGTGGGATGACACAGCTCTCAATGACATGAGAGTGTTCTGCTGTGAGTAAGCCTAGCTCCCCACCCTATGCCAGCGTCTACAAAGCTAATGCACAGCATTAAACCTTGAATCTGTCCTTGCACCAAGAGAAGTGTACTTTTTTTCTGTATTATTATGTCAAGGGTAGCCAGGTCCCATGGCTACAGCACTTCATAAGAAGGGTCTTTGTAATTATTGTGATTTAGCTTGGTAACAAATTTATAACCTACAAAATTCTTGTGAGGGAGCACAGGGGATTCCCACACCTGTTGGTAAGGCAGGAGGTGGGACTGTAAGGGCTGAACATTGAAGTAGAAGAGGGATCATCTGCCCTGACAGAAACTGTGGTTTCAAGGAAGGGGAAGAGAAACTTTTCATCCTATTTCCATTATAATGCTTAGGATATGCAGGGATCACTATCAGACATCCATCCGCCCATCCATCCATCCATCCATCCATCCATCCATCCATCCATCCATCCACACATGAGTTCAAATATACCATGCAGCTTGTGGTCCCAGCTCCATGCCTCCCCTTCCAGCCTTCTCAGCACGTCTCCAGGTGCCCCGTGCAGAAGAGGCCCTTCAAGGATTTTTGTTTCAAAGGCTAGAGTACTTCACATGTGTTGCAGTCAGAAATGTAACATTGCACAGGTATTTTTCCTGAATCCACCACCATCTCCTTCAGCATCCTAACCTCCTACTCAACTCTTCTCTGGAGTTCATATTTTGTGTTTCTTCCTGGGGCTGTAGGCAGTTCCTTGAGGGTGAGGACAACAAGTATGGGGCAGGGATTAGCCCCAAACCCAGCTCTCACAGGGCATTATGCAGGTACTGGTTGGTGGAGAACAGCATGATGGTGCACATGTGCAGGAAGGACTCAAGGAAGAAAGGAACAAACAGTAAGGATTGGGAGAGTTCCAGAGAGAATTGCAAATATTTCAGCAAACACTTTCCTCTGTCCCAGGAGCTCAAAGAGGAGGCAGAAATCTGAGGAAGATGTAGGAGGGAAGGAGAATATCCTCAGCTCTGTAAAGGTCATAGACTTTGCCCATGATCATGTATTTGAAATTTGTTTGCTGCAGTATTCTCTCTGATAAGAAAGTCTTGCTCAGGAAGACTGTGAATGCTCCTCAGTACCACCTGTGAGCCAGGGCTTAATCCCTGCTGGGATCCCAGATGTTCCAGAGGTTTCTGAAGCATCAACTGTACTATCAACTGCCCTTATGCATCCAAAGAGACTTCTTGTCACTTGGCATGCAGCCAGGAAAAGCCTTACAAGAGGTACATTTACAAGTATATTTAACCCATTCTGCCAAGTTTTTGAAAACAGGTTTGAAAGTCCAAGCAGTTATATTTTTGTTGCCAGTTTGGTCAGTTTCCACATGCTTTGCTTATTCCACACCTAACTGGTAAGCACCACAGAGCCACCTATTATATCAGGGGAGTACCAGATTTAAAATCAAAATAGAAACACTGAATACGTGATCTGACAACAAGGTCACACATCCTCATGGATGATTTCCGATTTTAAGAGATAAAGGCACTCTGGAGACAGTTCCATTTTTGTTACAGGAATCTCTCTCTACAATTGGATATAAAAGGAAAATGCACAACTCAGCTTTTCTTCTGGAAAAAAGGTTCCCCTAGGGCACTTTGAAATACACTGAGACAAAAAGGTGGAATTCTTGTCATGAATGTCTCAAGGGTTTTTATGTTATCTTTGCACTATTATATCACTTTCATATTACTCATTATTCATTCACTTAAGCAAGTTGCTGTACACAGCACTTTACATGGCATTAAACATGAAAGAGTTTCTGTCAACAGGGAGGTTCCTGCAAGAAGCCACTCTTTGAAGTCATTTCATGGTCTTCCCACTCAGGTCTTAGCCCACCCCATCATAACAAAAACATTTGACTGGGCTGAATCCAAATGCCCTGGCAGATCCTCTTGAGTAATTAATATCCCATTTTTCAGGCAGAGGATACCTAAAAGTGAAATGCTGCAAGAGATATCCCTGTCCATTACACCTTCAAATTCAATATTTGGCTAATACCAGGTTTTCTGCTGTGTGTGTCACTAGTCTGCAGCAGTGAACCTCAAGGTTTGTCACAGCCCACCACAAAGTGGCAAGGCTCATGTCAAGCACTCCTTTCCTGTGCACTCACACCAGCATGTGACCACTCTTCTCTCAGGAAAACCTGAATGGAATACCAGATGGAAATCCAGGGCTCTTCCATAATCATCTTGCTTCTCGTGCAATTACTCACCTGATGCACCAGCAAGAGCTGGTTGGCATGTTTAATCTTACATCCCTCACTACACTGATGTTTTGCATTTAGGCATCTGTGGTGGAAAACAGCCAGCAGCACCCACTTTTCCCCAGGCACCAGGCAGAACATGCACAGTGCTCAAAATTGCATGTAAAGATATTCACAGCCACACTTCCTCAAAAGGCACAGGTGATGTGCAGCCACAGCTGGTAATGAAGTAACATCAGTTACTCACACATGGATGGATTTGAGCATCTGGGGGGTGAGGAATAGCAATAAAATAACTCCCAGGGCTCACCTTTTACGCATTTTGTTGGATATGGGCAGGGATGGTGGGCTTATTCTACCCAAAACAACAGCTTTCTACCTCAGAAATTCCTTGTCCAATATGGACTGATTCAGCCAGACAAGTGCAAATGGAGATTCACTACAGTAAAGAAGGATATCAGGGGATATCCTCGGGCTAAAATCTTGGTAAGGGGGCAGGCAGTAAAGACAATTCAATGATGTAATTTACACTCCAGTGAGTGAAATACAAACCATGAGAGTCTTCCCACAGCTCAGACATGCACCCAACAGGAGCATTCCTGTGGTGATACTGGCATGTTGGCCTTAAGCAGACAGCTGATAGCCCCTGTTCTATCAGAGGGGCTCTGTCTCACTTTTACTATCTGTTCTGGTGGCAGACTTCTTACATAAAAACCACAGCAATGGACCAGGGCTCCTGTGGCATTTGGCATTTGTGCAGCCAGGGAGCAGAGGGAAGGTCCACGCTCTAATCTTTGCTGCAGCTCAAGCACACACATCAGCAGGCATCCTCTTCACCTGCCAAGTGAGGTGACAGTGCATTTCTTAGAAGCCACAGTCCTGCCCCAGCTGTCACAACACCTGCAGCACCCTTCCTGGAGTGAGAGAATGAGTGTGAGTAATGAAATAGAGAAGGAAGAAAAACACCTTGGACATCTTCCTGGTGTTTCTCCCAAGAGCACTGAAAGAAGACACAGAATATTTGGATTGTCCCCGTGCTCACTGCAAGGTTTGCCCTGGTCCATTAGCAGCCTTTGGACATTGCTGTCACATGACACAGCTGAAATAATGAATACTAAACCTGGGAAAATGCAGTATTCAAAGCTTTGAAAAATGTTTATGTCACACATCAGGAACTCACCTCTAGGCACTGAGAATTTCAAACACACTACTTCTGGAACAGGTTAGCCCCAAAAGTCTCCTGGGAAGTTTGTTTCTTCCCTAAAAGCAGCAAGGGTTGGACTCCCCTCTAAGCTGCATATGAAATGTTGTAGCCTAGGAGATCTCTGGTGCTTATCAGCATTCTCATCCTCTGAGAGCACCACATTCCCTTCAGAAAAACTGCAAAGGTTGAACTTGGCTCCACACTGAGCAAATGTCCCCAAAGTTCAGAACTCTTCCAAGCCAGCTTATTTCCTCTAGAACATCTTTAATGAAGTACATATTTATATTGTCCTTGAAGTAGAAATATTGAATCTGATTTTATCTCTTATTTTTTATTTTAGTAGGAGATTTGGTTTTGCTTCCACAAGTGTGTCTTTGACCTGTAATAAAATCTGTACTGAAGTAATGGCTAATTCTGAACAAGTAAGTAACAATTCCAGTAAATCCAAGGAAGGGTACATCCCTCTGACCTTCCTGTGCCCTTTTCAGTAACAAACATGTACTTTGAGCAAAAGAACAAATTTTCTTGTGCTGTGGTTCTGCAGGGCTATAGCAGAGTGCTGCCTATACCCACATAATTAGAAGGAAGGTTAATGAATTGCTGAAGCACATGTTTCCAGTGGATAATTCAGATAGAAAGCATGTTTAGGTGGCCTAGCAGTTTATTAAATGAGATTGTAATGGACACTATGCTCTTTGCAAGTGTCATTTCAAGATAAATTGATGTAACACTTTACCTCTGGAAAGTGCATTAGTAAAAGACGGGCTATAATCTCTACTGATGCAAACCAGTGTCAGCTGTCATTTCTTTGGTATTAATGTTTTTCCCTTTTTTCTTTTCTATCCCTTGATATTTTATATCTTCTCTTTGCTTTTTTAGCAAAAAATAGCATTCATCCTCAGCCATGAGCTCAGATAGACAATTTCTAACACTTACTGCTCTATTGGAGATTTCCTTCTTCTGCTCAGCTTCACCACAGTGTTTGCAGAGAGTATCTTAATAGTATGGGAAAAAAAAAATCTCCTCTCATTCTTCTTCTCTCTAGAATTATTTTCAACTATAGTAAAAAAAATAGAAAATTGATTATATGAACAGCACCATTTGCTGTTCTCATGCAAGAGGAAGAAATGTTGTGTCTCAGGAGAACCTGCCTTTCACTAAAGAATCTGCATATTTTTGTACTCCTGGATAATTCTTCTAAGAAAATTAGGCAACATCTTGAAGGTTGAACATTAAGTTGATGCAAATTTCAATAAGTGAGTTGGAAGTCTCTCAAAAAATACAAGATTAATAATGGTAGAGAGAGACAAAGACCACAAAATTTGCGGTAGAGCAGCCATTACAGTGTCATAGGTCTCCAGCATTAATTTTCATACAAAGTGAGTAATATACTTTTAGTCAGGCCCAACAGCTACAAAAACCTGAGTCATTCCTTCGCACAGGAGGAACGAATTTTGTTAGGGGTCAAATTGTGCTGAGGTTCCTCAATAGAAAAGCATAATTAATAAATAAGTACAAGTCCTGGTTGGGTGATGGTCCTGACAGCACAGAAAAAACAAATCAAGAGCCAGTATTATCCCTGGACTTGCCAGGAAATCTTTATTGCTGAGCTGCAGCTCATGTGTTCAGAAACCCATACCAGTTTGGTTCAAAGGCTGGTAGAAAAATCATTTCAAGCTCCTCAGATTGAATGTGTTTCAGTTATTTCTTCCTATATCCTTAATTTAAGCATCTAAAGAAATTTCTTTTAGTAGTTTCACAAAGAATGACTGGCCAAATGAAGATTTTTTAAAAGAAAATCAGATTTGATTTTCTTTCAGAAAAACACATTAAAAGAAGCTAGAGCAAATCCCCTGCCAGGGAAGTGCAGACTTTTTTGTACCTAACCACTCTGTTAAAATCACTAATTAATGGGGAAAATGTATTTCAGAGGCACTGTGATCTGTAGGTCCAGATTAATTAGGATAAACTTTAATTATTCAGTGGTAATACATGCCACTTTTGAAACCATAATCATCAAAAGTGGGTGCTTGCAAGCTCAGCAACTACCCCCAACACATTTCTTTCTTCTTGTACTAAGGCAGCAAGTAAATGTAGTGCAATTCCAGTTTTCTCTGCAAGGCCTAAAGCCACCTCAGTTAGGCAGACTGGTTCCCAGAAGCACACACTGAAGAGGAGAGAGGACTTTGCAGAATACTTCTCCCCCACGTTAGAAGAGATGACTCAGACCTCTTGAAAACACTTTTGTCTCTCCTAATTTTCATATTGATTGGGGTGAAAATAAGAGGGAAAATATTTGCTCCAAGCTTCTTCTCTCAATTGCTCTTCCAATGTTTTGTTTTCCTCATTATTTTCAAACCCCATTTTTGTACTTTCTCCAAGCACCCTCAGCACCCTCACCCAGCATATTTTCAGGGCCAGCAGAGTTCCTCCTTCATCCCCTCTGATCAACTTTGCCAGCATGCCTGGAGCAGCTTCCCTTTTTGTGCCTTTCTCTTTTGGGATTAGCTTCTCTTCATGTTGGCAGGACTTCCTAGCACAGAAGCATTATCACCACCTGTGCCATTAATCAAGGCTCTGCCACAGGTAGGAGCAGTCAGGAAAACAAGGGTATTTTATTAGCAAATTTCAGATAAAAGCTGGACATCAGTCAGTTGGATAACTACAATTCCTTCTGGCATCCAAATTACAGAGTAAAACAGCATCATTTTCAAGTCTGTGTCCAGCAGCACTGTGGGAAGTGCATAATGATGGAACATGAACCTGGAAGTGGTCATTTTCTTTATGTGGCTCAGCCTGTACCACCACATAAATCACCAGTTTCTCCCGTAAATCTTACCGTTTTCTTGCTTCACTTTCTTGGCAGGTACAGCAGCTTCCTCTGAATTTTCTAGTCATTTTATCTTCAGCTCTGAGTCAGTAGGTGCTGGAGCTGGGGATGGTGGAGGCATCCATCACTGGAAACCCCACTGGAAACATTTTTCCCTCAGCCTAATTCCATGCTTGATCTCAAACATGCCATGGAGCAGAGTCATTATCAAAGTCATGCCAGTGAGATGTGTTGTCGTAAATTGAGACCCCCACATAGGAACTTTGTAATTAAGGAATAAACAGAGGCAATGAGTCATTACATTTGGTGCTGTGGGAGTTTTAGGAAAGCATGTTTTCCGTAGCTCACGGAAATGAGACGCGACCTTTCCACAAGATTTTTTCTTTTATGGTTAGCAGTCGTAGGAGCAGGACACAGATTTTTCCAGTTACTGGCATTTAGGTATCTCATACACAGATGCTGACAACTGGACCTCCTCAGTCCTTCTCCAGATGCTGACACTTGCACCTCACAGTTCTCACAAACAGCCCAGGAAGATTACAAAGAGAGAATGGTTTGAGGAAAGGATTTAATACAAAGATAGGACAGGAATGCTGGGCAGGCACAGGGTTCAGTACGTTGAGCCATTTTTATCCCTCTTTCTCATTGCCTCATGCTTCTCACCCATTTACCCTGATCCCTTCCCTTCCCCTAAACTTCCTGTAATAAATTTTACATAATCCCACAAACCTCTTCTGAAATCCCATAAGCTTATCATAAACCCAAAATCCCCCTCAAATTCTGAACACACTTGCAATAGTCATGTTTTCTCTCTCCATCAGTGACAAAGCCGAGGCTGATGCCTTCAAGGCTGTGCCTGAGTAGGTTTGTAGGTTTTTGACTGGTCCATTTATCAACAACTAAAGCTTTTTTTATTAACTGGATTGTGTTGGCTTGAGTTCCAATTGTCTCTGTCTCACCAAAGGAGGAAATATAATTTCTAGGTATAAAGCTCTTGATACAGGTAGTTAAAAGTTGTTATGTACACTTCAGAACAAATGTGAAAGACTTGAAAATACACAACAAACACCTTGAATACAAGCATCATAGCTGTAGCGTAACAGGAAAAGATATCTTTTTGTACCTCAGTTTCCCATCTCTCAATAACAGGCTGAGAGTCTTTCCTTCCCCATAGATTATGATGTATTTGGGACAGAAACTGCTCTTGCTCTGTATAATCACAGCATTTCTTGTCTCATCCTCGTGGAGACCCAAGTAGTAATCAAATAGTGTGTTATTTTCTCTGTTCTTCAAATAACTTTTGTTTCAGCAAAGAAATAGCTATTAGACAATAAACTCATCACGCTAACAGAAAACTGAGTTAGAGGTCTGAAATCAATATTACCAGGAATATTTCTGAACAAAGTCAGAAATACCAGAAATACCATATCACCCGTAAAGTCTTGAGCCATCCCACCAGAATAAAGTTATTAAAAAAACAAAACAAAACAACAAAACACAAGGATAGAGGAAACTTTATCTGCTGCAATAGCAACCACAGTGGCAGTCAAGATCCCCAAAACAATTGTGTAATCTTCTCAAGCTTAGGGAAATATCTGTGCTACTCTTTGCTCGGAGAACTTTGGAGGACAGATGCCACTTCTTGGGCTGTTTAGTCTGGAGCCAGGGACTCTTCCCAGCCCCTCAAGCAATAATTTTTAAAAAAGAGAGACCATTTTGCAAATGTAAGCTGTCATGAATCCGTAATCAAACTTTTGACCTTTACAGCTGTATGTTGCTTTTACTAAAGTTTCCATTTCCTGATGCTCCTGCAGTGTGTCCAGAAACATGAGCCACAAGGAACACCAGATCCTCCAAAGATACATGCCCTGTCTGAAATAACAGGTTCACTGTCAGCATAAGATCTCAGAGCTCACACCAGCAACTCCTCTTTTTTGCTGTGCTCAGAATGGGTACAGAGACCAGAGCTATTGTGCCCCTGGGATTTCTGATTATTTGAAAGTGCCATATTACCCACAATGGCGTGAAGAAGAGATCTCACCTGTTCAAGGGCCTGCCCCAGGGAAAGCAAAAAAAAACCAAAAACAAACAACTGAAATCATTAAATAAAATGGTTCATAAAAGTCAGCAAAAAATTAAACACAGGGGGGCTTATCCAGTCAGAGGGAGAGCTACTGGTGTGACCTAGGGGAATATGTACCACCATTTGTGCAAGAAGAACTTGAGAACTGGAACCCAGCAGAACACAACAGGCATGTTTAAATTTGACCTGATTGGGGAAAGGAAAAAAAAATCATATTCTTTTCCTTAAGGGCAGGGAGACAAGAAGAAGAGGCATCTGACTGCTTCTGTCCAAACTACATCCTTCATTATTTTCTATCACCTCTTCTATTTTACCATCTTGTTTTTATGTGAAAGGCAGCAAAACTACACTTCAGAAGCATCACATGTTGCTACAATGCCTCATTTCATCTTGAGCAAAATGTTTTTAAGAGGTCCTTCATCTTGATTGTGGATTAAAGTACAAACTGAAAGTAATTCCCATTCTGCCAAAATAACCTCCTTGTTGTTCTTCACATTTTCAGGATTGTTCTAAAGCTATAAAAGCCATATTTCCTAAACCTAACAACCACATGACATTTAACAGCATCATAATGATCATCTGGATCACAGTGCTATCCAAAGATGTGAATTGAATAGTGGAATGTACCAACATTTCCAGGGTTTCATTATCCTCCTAGGTCAATTATGGAAGTATCACACATGAGTTACAGCATCAGAAAAATTCCAAATGTGCCATATCTACTGCTTTCTCTGCAGGCCATTCAAACAAAAAAACAGTCTTGAGGAATTTTCAAAATCTTTTTTGTTTGTTTTTTTTCTTACCGATAAAGATCAACCATTAGAGGTTTACTTGCTTTTTTTCCCAGTTCCAAGGTATGGGTTAAAAGAATGCAGGTCCCTAGGTTCTCTTTAGTCTGATTTTAGAAAAACATTTTTCTTCTGCAAGTCCTCTGAGACCTTGTCCAATTCCTTTGAATTCTGAATTATAACTACTGGTTTATATGAAAACTTACCCTCATTTCTGGGGGACTGGCCTCAGTTAAAATCCTGTGGCTCTAGACAGAGGAGAGCTCAGTTCTCCCTGCATACCTCATCCCTCATTAGAACATTAAAATAAATTACCAAACATCTAACATTCAATTTGTGAAACATATTAAACTTTCTCACCTTTAATAAGACACAATTTGCCTAATGTCTCAGAGCAAGAAAATTCAATAGTGTTCTGATGGCTGCTGCAAGACTCCCAGGAGAGAAGTTACATTCTAAAGGATATAACTCCTATATAAGAGCAAAAATTAATGACAGTGATTTTCTACATAAAAACACAGGCTACAATCCACCCTTCTTGGATTTGGGTTTCTACAGTGCAGGTGCCTCTGTGTGAGGCAGGTGCCCAAGCTGCCATCACAGCCCATGGAGAGCCAGGCAGGACAGGACAGGCTTGGAGTCCACTGACTCATCCCAAGAACACCACCCACTCTGAGGATACTGAATCACTCTCAGCTCTGCTCACTATACTGACTGTAACAGGAGTTCAGACACCTTCCCCATACTGATGGCAAATCACCCCCCCCAAACTTAAGCTGAGATTTAGCATCTCACTGCTGAGTAGCAAAAACCCTACACTTTTTGAATCATTCCTTAGTGAAACTGGAGAAGTAAATTCCAAGCAAATTCTAATGCATTACAGAAGAATTGAAGGCTGAGGATTACCTGCCGCCATGGGTAGCACTGCCTTTGGTGGCTTCTCAGAGGGCAAAAGGTAAATTGTTCAATGTAAAAACTAAATTCAAGAGGGATAAGGGGTCTTGCTCGAAATACATCTACAGTTCTCTAGTTGCATATCAGGGTCTCTTCCAGGGGATGCTGAGGGACATTTGAAAGATATTTCTTTCCACATATGGACAAAGTATCAAGCAGGTCTGTGATTTAGTGGGAACAAACCCGGGTAACCACTGAGGTACTCAGAAATTCACTACCTCCAGCTGATGCCTACCTTGGACAGAACATACAAACGGTGCCAGCACTTCATCCTCTCAGGAATCTTCTCCTGTCCCAAAGAAGGAAGAGATGCAGACATGGAATCAGAGCTCATTATTTTTAATTCCCAAGGGCCACTTTTCTGTGATACTACAAAACTTGCCAAAGGTGACAAGAAAATGCTGCAGGACTCCTGCCTGCCTATGGCAGTTATTAAACATAAACAGAATGTCACACGTGAGATTTACATTTTTTTCCCCAGCAGGGGTAGAGTACAGTGGAAAGAAGAATAAAATTTTCATGAAAGCACAGAGTTAATGGAATATATCCTTTTGGAAACAGCTGTGGATTATTTGATTATAGGAAAAAAGCACACAGATGGCTTTCAGAATCTGAACATTTTGCTTCCTGCAGCAGTGTGTTCTGTCTACTTCAGGGAATTCAGGACTAAAAAAGAAGCTTCATGGCCACTGGAGGGTGCAAAATTATCCAGCACAAAGAGCAGGTTTCGTGCACTTCAAAACAACCTTTCTGCTGCACTAACTCCCAAGAGAAAAGTGAAAATTATACTCACTTTCTTGGCAGTAAAGCTCTATCTGAAAGAAATTTTTCAAAGATGAATTTTATTTAGACTGCATAATGACAGAAAACTCAAAGTAGAAATATGGAAAGCTTTGCTTAGATGGAAAGGTAACTTTTAAAGGAAGCGTGAAGATTCTCAGGAAGAGAACATTTAAAAAATGTGTTCTCTTTGAAAGCTTCCTTGCTTCTTCCCCCCACCCCCCTCAAAAGTCCTTGAGAACAGGAACAAAGCTATGGGATATAGGTCTATGCAACTTTACACACACCATATTTGAATGTATCTGTAAATATTTATTAATAGCATTATCACATTTCCCCAAATATTCTACAGCATCCAGATAGTTTCTTGCTGAGTTTCTTATAGTTTCTTGCTGTCAAAAAAAAATTTCTTTATACACATATAAATTACTGAATATTTTGTTCTACCTCTTCTTTCCTTACTGCTGACAACTATTTTCCCCTTTGAAAATTTAATTGTGTTCAGAGTCCGGTCAAAATTATTCTTTTTTATAAAGTTAAAAGCCAAAATTACTTCATGTCTTTTTTGCACCATCAGTTATTTGAGAGTCTTCGTAACTCAGCAATGATGCCATAGTATCATTGCCTTCCTCTTAGTGCAGGTGTTAAATGTTTTTTTTTTCCTTGTCTTTCATGAGCCTAAAAGTCGCTGGATCCACTTCACATTTCAGTCCTTCTGATTGTATCCCTACACATCCCTGTTATGCTCTAACATAGCTCTCTAATATCTTTCCTTTTCCTAATTTTGAGTGGATTATCATTCCTCCCATCAAACACTGTGCTGCCCACATCTGCCCAGCGGAAGGAACTGTGACGGAACCCCACCCCAGCCCTAACCTTCCTGTAGGTCACTCCTCATTAGCAGCACAGGAATGAAAAGTATGAGCTTTCCTCTGCCCTGGGTGGGGTTTTTGTTAATGCTGTATGACATTCATGGCCTAATTATGTGACTGGGCAACAGCCAGCACAGCAGCTGATTTGGTCTGCAGCATGCAGATAGCAGTACAACATTTGTAAATTCCAAGTCATAACATGTTTGTGGCATTTGAGAAACAGTTGCAAAATGCCAAAACTAATACTATTCCTTTCCCATTATAATGAGCAGGAAGATATATCAAACAGAGAACTATAATAGTATGATTTTGTTAACAGTTCTTAGTCTTCACTGCAGGCTGCAGATACCCAACTTTTCTAAGCCAACCAAATATTCTGAAGGTCAAACACTATGAATATTTATTTGCTAACTTCCAACTTGAAGACCTGCTTGTTCAAAAGGATTCTTTCCCAGTTCCAAACTCCCTACACATCTTTATATTCTTTGTATATTTTCTTAAAATGATAATCCATCAGGAAGACATCCTTTGTACGGATCCACTACCTATTCATGACTACTTGTCTCACTGGCCATTCATGGCTGCTAGAGTGAAATACAGTCAACCTCTGGTCAATACAAGCAAAAAAGAAAGGAGTAGGCCTTCAAATACAGGAATGTGCACTACATCATGGCAAAACCAAAGATTTTACCCAGAATTGCGACTACTCACTACATTTACCACAAAAGAGAACTCTCCAGCTTCAAATGGTGACTATGAATCAGTGGGAGAGTCAGACTTCCATACCTCCAAACAAAATAAAACTCTGAATTAATTCATTTCTTTAATCAAAGAATTGAAAGGAATTGAAATTTTCTGCCAGGCATGCTGTCAAACTGACAAAGTGACTCAGCGAGCAGAATAATTGGTCTGTAATGTGATTATATTTGGGGATTCAGGTTGGGATTTAAACATGCTGTTAAAGACTAAACTGAAATAACTGATTATTACAAAGTTGTCAGGCCTGCAGTTTTAAAAGGTCCTGCTGTCAGTCATTAAACAAGTGGGAACTCAGTGCAAAAAATAATTGGCTGCTGTGTCACCTTACTGGGGCTTCATTAGTAAATATCCTTAATAAGCTGATCCAGATGTGAAACACGGTTCCTGAGAAGGTGAGAGTGATAGTTCCTAGATTATTGCCCAAGACCTGTCCTCTTGCACAACAGACTCCTTTCATGAGGGGGAGACAATCAATAACCACACAGCCCATCTCCAATAAACAAACCCTCTCTCCAAGACACCAGCCATTAGGAAAGGGAGCAGCACAGGTCTCTAAGGACTCCCCAGGATCAGGAGAACCAGCCTACTGAACTGAGAGTTAGCCATATACAGAGGAGCTAAGCACAATTCCATGCAGGAAAAGCACTCTGGTTGGCACCCTGAAAGACATACTGCAGTCAGTGTGTTACAGGGGAAACCAAAACCCAGCAAAACAAAAACAAAAAAAAGCAATGAAAACTGCATAGTCAGAAATCTTCTGTGAAGCAAAAACACTCAACCAGAAGTTGCACAAAGATGTCTGCATAAACCAAGTAATGCATATAGGGTAATTTAAGAAAATGAAACATCATAATTTTATTGCCCAAATAACGTAGACATGTGAAACACTACAGGGCCAGTAGCATCAGAACTGAGGAATCACATGATGATAAAAACCAGAGCAGAGCAGAGGGGCAGAATCACCACCCTCACCCTGCTGGCCACACTATTTTTGATACATCCCAGGGTACAACTGGCTTTCTGGGATGTGAGCACACAATGACCTTTTGCATCCAGTTTCTTATCCACCAGCACCACCACATCCTTCTTGGCCAGGCTGCTCTCTGTGACTTCTTTTCCCAGACTGTTCTTATTCTAGGATTGCCCTGACCCAGAAGTAGCACTTAGACTTGTTGAAGCTCATGAGGTTCTCACGGGCCCATGTCTCAAGCTTGTCCAGCCCCACAGGATGGCATCCCATCCTTCTGTTGTGCCAACTGCACCACCCAGCTCACCTCTTGTACGTCCTCACAATCTTCTTGCATGTTCACACTTCCCAACATTAAAAAACAACCCAAGCTTTCTAGCAGTGCTGTTTTGTTAGGAAGAGATTCACTGACTTTTTTAAAGTTAATTATTTAATATGCCAGAATTATATTACTGCTCTCATCCACCTGTATTCCTGTTTGATTTGTGTAAAAAATACACTAAGGAAGACAACCACACAGTTTAACTGCAAGACTCTACTTGTTTTTCATTAGTGGAAATGAAGACAATAAAATCATCACAGACAGCAGTTCCCATCAAGATTTGATTTGGAAGCTTTGCACAGAAGCTAAAAATAAAAGACTGTGCAATCATAAATCATTTAAAACTGTGTTCATGGACAAAGAGCATTTCAAGGATGATGTGTCCAACTGAAGTTGATGGGATCCCAGGGATACAAAAGAAGATGGAATATGAGAGGGTTTTCTAGGTGCCCTAAGCAACCCAAATCCCACGTGCTGAGTTGGGGCAGGGCATGTGCAAAGGCTTGGGGGAAATTCACTTGGTCCAGAGAGACAATCAATAGATTCACAGCTGTCAGAGGGAGGGAGCTGTGTCTGTCAAAACCTTCAGACCACAAAGTTCACATTTGTAAGGAGCTCTGAAGATCAAAGTCCTGTGGATTAAGATTTCCTTGGAGGATTCTATTCTCTTTTTTTCCACCTTAAAACAAAGTTTTTTGAAGTTTTTTTATTTGATAGGAAGCATAAAATGCTATTTACCCACAGTCTTGCAGACAGCTATATACAGAGAAAAGAACTACTCACACCAATGTCAGATGAATTCCATATCATCTGTTTCTGTTCTAATACTGGCCAAAGTATTTTTTGCTCTAAAGAAAAAATAATTCAAAAGCTTTCCACAGAAGACTACTCCTCAATAAAAGTGAGGAGCTTGTGAACAGGAACCTCTCCAGAAATCATGTGCTGTTTGTAAAAAGAGATAATGGCCACATTCTCTTTCCACTCTGCCTTCTGAAGCCTATCAAGTTGTTCAGGGCTTTTAAAACCCTGAATCTATGTTTTCATTACAGAAAATATTTTCCTCTGAGTTTTCAGGAATAATCAGTAGTATATGCTTTTAAATTCAACCAACCTGACTGTAAATCACAGCAAGAACTCATGGCACATAATTTCAACCAAGCCTCTCAAAACTCCTGATGAGTAGTGGCCCTGCTCTGCCAATAGCAGAGGGCACAGCTTGCTTGGTGCTGTGAATTAGATCTGTGACCAAAACAATGCTGATAGGACACTAAAGATTGTCATATGGCTGAGCAGTGTTCTCACAACATCTCCTGTTTCTCCCTCTGCCCCCTCAGTGCTCTGAGTGTGCAAGAGCTGGGAAGGGACCCAGCCAAGCAAATTACCTGAATGAGAAAGGTGTAACAGCAAAGTCTGAATTTCAGGCCATTTTTTCCCAAAGGAAAACCAGAATATAATCCTGGATAATTATTCATTTCCATCTCACCTTTTACAGATGACACTAGCTTCTGACTCTACTAAAGCAACTCTTCTTATTGCATTTGGTACTTGAGGTGCCCACAGCAGACACATCTGTAGCAAGAATAATGGGATCAGAAGTTGCAGCAAGCAACAGTCCAAGTGACAGCAGGGAAACAGTTTAGCAGGCGCACACAAATATTACAGGGTGAACATGGATGTGGCACCAACTGCTAGTTGTTGCAATACAGAGTTGCTCCTTAACCTTGCACATGACTCAAGAGGGTGTAAAAAATAATTTAAAAGCATAAGTAGAATTCAAAATTGTCTCATCAAAATGAAAATAAAAAAGGTCTATAAAAAGGAAATTAAGTCAATAACAATAAGAGCAAGAACACAGACTTGGGTGCAATTTGCTATAATAGCAAACTGTTGACTTGAGAGCAGGAGAGGATCTGAAGTTTGCAGGGAGTCGGGGGCTTCACTATGTTGTAGTCTCCTCAAACAGGCAAACTGCACTGGGGGTGTGTGTGTGTCTGTGAACAGGAGGATATTCCACCAAGAATGGCAGCAACCTCTCGTTTCAGACACAGTGATAACAACTCTCTGAGATATCACATCCACTCTCAAGACTTCCATCACATCCCATCTTAATGAACCAGAGAGACCCTAGAGCACAAAAGAATGAGAATAGACAAACATAACCTCCAGGAAAACATTGAAAGAAAATGCACAGTTTAACCTGAAGACAAGAATTTGGAGACAGCCTAACTGCAGTCCTCAGATATGCAAAAGCAGCCTCTGAAGAATGAAATCACGTTTCACACATCTGTAACAGACAAGACAATAAATACTGAACTTGAATCATGGACAAATCAGATTAAATATAAGAAAAAACCAAATGTTTCACTATGAAAAACAGATCAGGAATGCCAATATCACAAATGTACCTGAATTTCCCTTTGGATCAGCTAGATAAAATTATCTCCTGTCCTCCTCTGATTCTATGGATGCCACAAACCACTTATGAAAGGCTTAAGGCCTACTTAATACATTTTATAAATCCAGTATTAGCGGATGAAGTACATAAACAAGTAAAATAGTAATTTCTTTTACACACCTAAAACTACCTTCTCTTCATGGTAAAGGACATACTCTGACATGTTTAATGGTGTACAGCCCAGTGTAGCTCTTCCCGTGAAGCCTCAGCACTTGTTCCCTAAATGTAATCAGTGCATATCCCAATGCAGTTACACAGAGACCTGGACTGCTGGTGTATAACAAATAGGTGTATAAAAGCCATACCAGGCTTTGCACTTTTCCACTACATAACACTAGCAAATCCTCACTGCCAGCCATGGGAAAGAGTGATTCAGGCAATGACCAAGTATTGTAGTACAGACTGGTCAGTCTTAGTGGCTAAGAGGCTGACCCAGCCATTCCTAGCAAGTTCCTACTACGTCTTAGCAAGTGTTGCTAAGATGAGGTACCTAATGGAAGAGCAGCTTGGATAAGAAAATTAAAATCTAAGTCATGCAATGGCAGCCAGGAAAGAACAGCAAGGGACTGAAAGATCATAATGTTACTGTGGGGGCCTGAATATATGTTGTATTGTAAGGTCTGTGTGGGTCCGAGTTGCTCCAAACGAGCTGCAGCTGCAGGGTCCTTAGTTGGGCAGCAGCTGTAGCTCGTGAAGGTAACTGAAATAAATAGGGGTGGGTCGAGAGCCCAAGAGGAGCCCCTGAGAAGACATGAAGGACTGTGCTGCAGAGAATGGAGAAGAGCCCCAGCAGAGAGGGAAGAACAACACTGCAGCGAAGGTTACAACATGTTACCATTTCTGATTCAATTTGCCCATGTTAACTCTGAACTAAAAGCCTACGTACCCAGTTCTACCTGGAGATGCCACAATCCATAAAGCCGTTATCATTGTTCATTGTTGTCTTTCATCTCACTGGCCTCCTGAACTGTGGAGTTCAAACATTAAAAGAGTTGTTCTACAGTAAAAGGGAGAATATGGGAAGAGTTGGAAGAGCTGTAATGCCTTCAAACAACTACAAAGCCCACAGCTAAAACTGGCTATGAAACCACCTAGAGACATAAGAGATCACTTGGCATTCCCAAATGAAGCCCTGCAACCTGTGACTACAGGCAAGGGGAAGCTGACAGGGGCAACTGTGTATTTATGCCCCATTACATACTTATCAGCTGTTCGCTGCTCATATCTTGTCTTACAATGCTGTTCCAAAACATTTTGACATTTGATATAAAATATCAGAACAAACATTTGATATAAAATATCAGAACAAAATAACATCTTAAAACCATAGAAGAAAGAGCTGGGACAGACTTGGAAAAGTCATCTTGTCTGGTCTCAAAACCAAACTGTATCTATCTTTCATTCCAGATTTGGAGGTGACCAATAGCTGTGCATCAATGGCCAGAAATTGCAAACCAGAAAATCCTGAATAAAAACATTACCTCAACAATAGTGGCCCAAGAAGAAAACTTTCAACTTTATTCTAAAATGTTAATTGTGCTTGTGGGTTTTTGCTAAATTTGTTTTTAGTGCATGTATGCTCTAGGGTACTTGCTTTACAAAAGCTAAAAATTTAAAAATAATTAATTGATGCATTTTCAGTTCAAATACAGAACTTAAAAGTTGGCTCATCAGAGCAATTTCAGAATGCCTGCTGTCGTCAGACCACATGTACAAAGGCACATGCTTGAGCACTTTTACAACTACCCACACATGATGAGCTCAGACTGCTTTCTCTAACACAACCAATGTGTGAGATGTGCCTCTGTGTAGTGTTTGGGTCACAGCCAGGAGCAAGGGAGGGTAAAGATCCTTGTAGGTAAAGATGCTTTGTACTCTAGTATCTAGTCCTAGTTTACCCAGGATATTAAAGATCCAGTTTACAAAACAGCTACATTTAAAGCAAGAGTATAGCAGCCTGTGTTTCCATGACTTTTCATCTGTAGTCACGTAGAAAAACATACTTTAATGATAAAATGACAAATGCAGACAACAGGAAATGCTGAAGAAATTTCAACCTAAGAAAGAACTCTCAGGGGATCCAGCAAAAGTTTTCTTCTTTCATGAGATACCAAGAGATTGGTGAACACCATGAGAATTACTATACATTTTAACACATTTTCCTTTCAGAAGAGTAGCAGCACCTATTACACAATCTTCTTGTAAAACAGGGCAAGACATGGATACAATCCAACACCTGTTAAATCACACCCGTAGATTCACTTGAAGAAAGAAAATCCTTCTCTTCCTTGGTCACACAAAAGAGTACATAGAAGCACATTTATAACAACATAAGAAACCAAGCTTCCACTCCCTGCTTTCCCTAAAGACATCTGAATTACTACTTTCTATCTCTCATTGCTAAAGAACTTGGGTATTCTTCCAGATGAAAGAGGTCCATTTAAAATTTTTTAGTATTTATAAGAATAAGGACTGAAGTCTAAGCACACCATGCCTTCCAAAAGTGCCCTAACAAGCTGTTTACTGTCCCAGCCTCATGAATATTTAGAGATACTTATGAGGAGGAACAGCTTAACCTGACAATACACTTTTCTGGTCTGTGACCAATTACGACAAGATATTCTTCTCAGCGTATGTGGTAAACACAGCCTCCCATTTTGAAAACTTCTAAAAGGGTAAGAAGCATCTTCCTGTATCACTAGCTTGAGTTACTCTTATCCCATATTTCAGAGTCCTTTCCAAACAATACCAGTAGTTTTGTAGTTTTGCGGAAAGCAGAATAATAAAATATGCATGGACCATGAGTCAGAGGATTTCTCTACACACAAGCTGGATATTCTTTGTGAAACACAGCACTTCCCTTGAGGAAAACTAATTCTGAGTGAAGTGATGTAAGAAGAATTCCATTTCCAGTACAGCTTTGGATAAAGACTTTTCCACAGCCTTAAAAGACAGTCACCTCTGCTGCTTCCAGCTATCATCCCAGGAGGCAGATGAGACTGGAGGCTACATATGCTTTCAGAGAAAGCAATTTTTAGTCATGCTATATACCACCAAAGACTGTGCTTTAGCTAAATTTGGTTCAGCATTGCTACATTCTAAGCAACTACTAGCAGTTACCATTTCACATCCTGTTTGCTAAGCAGTCTTCCCAATAGCCTAAGGAGAACACTAGAACTGTCTCTTTATCCACAGCTTGCTGGTGAACAGGTGTAAATCAGATATTAGATCACTACAATCATCATCAAAGCTTACTTTTAAGTTACTTCTCTTGCAGTGGCACCACTTGACAAAGATCCTACAGAAAATTCACAACACAGCAGATTCCTATCTCTACCATATTTATTTGTCAAAATGTGGCAGTGGGGCAAGAACAAGGAAAGCACCACATCTTCAGCAAAGCTGCCAAAGACCACCAAGGGACTATAAATAAACACCTATTCAACTCTGTAATATTTAGTATCCATTTCTTAATCTGAGCAGTTCACCATAGTTAACAGAGCTGCACAGAGCAATAGTTCAGAAGAAAAAGAACAGGAAGCACACTGAGGCACTTACACAAAGCCTTAACCTCTCCTATGCCAAGGGCCTTCCACCTTCCACTGTTTGCAGCCTTTCCCTGGAGCACTGCAGCCTCCTGTTCACAAGTCTGCATCCCTTCCCTTGTGCTGCTGTATTGTTTCTATTCATGTCCTTCTGTCCTTGTCTCCTGTTCTCCTTGTTCTCCCAGCTCCCTACCTGCAAAGTCTAAGCCTGCTATGTTAGGGTTTCCATAGGAAGAGGTGGACACTGATGCAAGAATCATCCTTTCCCCACCTCACACTTCCCTACCCTCATTTCATATCTTTTACACAAAAGAAAAAAACAAAATCTAAAAAAAATAAATGGTGGAAGTGGTCCTTGAAGCAGATGCAGGCATTTCCTAGTGACATCCACACTTAACAATCAACTAACATGCAACTCTTGCCTCTGGTCACAGCGTGCTTCAACCAGCTCTAACAGCATCACAAGCAGGGATTTTGAGCTGGTCGTGATGAAAACTATTAGGGCAAAGTACTACCAAAAACCACCTGTGGCATGAGAGGGGACACCCAGGGGAGAAGAGTCAACTGGGGAGATCCCTGTGATGATTTTCTTCTTTGCTGGCCATTAGAGAGCATGTTCCCTTGAGATTCTTCTTTCACTATTACCAAAAGTAACTGTAAGTATTAAAGCTGTCATTTGCCATCAGCTATGGACTGTCTCATTATCCTTTGTGCTTGAAAAACACTACTTCATATTGAAAGAAAGTACAAAAAATTGCATTCATTCTTGTGCGGGGGGGCAACAGCAGGTTTATCAATCACATTCTCTGTGAATGTTTGTCTTAGTGCAATGACCTCAATTTAAAGACCACAAGGACACAAAATCAGAAGACTATTTTCTGTACAATTTACTTCTGTAGCAATGTATCTGTATTAATCAAAATGTTCTTAAAATGTACACCATTTTTGACAAAAGTTCACTACGATAATTAAGCACTGGCTTAATACAATATAAAAAATATCAGTTGTCTCAAATATTATAAAACCTCCAAAAGCAAAAGTTACATTTTTAAGAACTCAAATGGCCACATGGATATTATCCTTCTGGCTCAGTTGAAAAAGGAAAAGGTAAACTCACTGTACAAATATGGTTTTTCAGGCTTGCAGGTACATGTGATCCAGCGTCCAAAACTGAAACAGATCATCAGGAATTAACCTATATCCTATATTTTAAAATACATTAGCCACACATAACACATTGGTGTTATTCCTAAAATTTGAAGTATCCTTTAGGGTAATTCATGGCTTATATAGTCCTTGACTTCAGGTTGTTCTCATTCTTTCTTTTTGGTGAAGTCATATGGTTTCCACCACTGTGCAAACTGCAACACCTTTTTCCGCTGCTCCTCAAAGTTCTGTCTGATTCCTTTTCTCCAGAGCCGTGGTTCCAAGTCCAGCATGCCACCAATAATTTCCTTTGCAAGTAAAAGTAAGATAGATAATGAAAAATGCAAAATTACCACACTACTTAACACTATCTTATCATGGAATGAAGAAATATGTATTTTCAAATTATGAGATTGTCCATTTTCTTCAAGTGCTAATTAAAACTTAAAATTCTGAAAAATATACCAATTTAAACACAGAACTGCAGTTGTTAGATGGTTGCCTCAGCAAAATTCTTGTAAGCACAGCACACTGATGTACTGCTTAAATATCCTAACATTATAAGACTGTTAATGCATTAGTGCATTTGTGATTAAGGTAAGTTCAGAGAAAGAAAGCTGCCCACTGTGCTGTTTCTAGTGTTATATTTCTCCCCCAATTTTTCCCATGTTTTTCCAACACCAACCCTTTAAAAAATGTTTTCTGTGATATAGTAAAGACAAGAAGAGTTTATTACAGCTCTCCCTGTACATATATTTTACACTATACATACCATGAGTAGCAGTTTAACCACACGAGGATTTTAGTAGTTGTCTGTATGTGTATGCACAGTAATTCATACAAGCAGGTGCCAGTGCACCTATGTATCAATACTATGGCCATGAAAATTTTTAAGTAGATGTAAGTATCTTCCATCTATAAGATTATATACCCATCATTTCAAATATCAGCAGTTCAGATCAAATTTAAAGAAACACCAGTTTAGAATCACAATCTCACTATCAGCTAGTGAAAAAATCATCTACTTCATTAAACCAGCCAAGTTACAATGACTCATCAAGAAAAGACAGATAATAAACTCAGATAGGGAACATCAAAGTAATTGTTCTGGCAACATCTTGCTTTAATTACTTAAATTTTCCAAAACAGACTATAATTGGTAAATTAATCTTCTACATAACAATACCTTTCCAAAGTAATGAGGGAAACTGTGTTGATCTTCAATCACATGAGCAAATCCTCCCTGAAGGCCAAAGTCCACAGAAAAGTACGGCAACCCTTTAGGAACCTACACATGCAAAGTCACATTTTCAGATGTTTAACAAACATTGCTGGCATTCAGTCAACCTCCCCACAGGAGAATGAATTTGAACATGGTTTTGCAGTTTTATAGTACCATGTGTCATTTTAAACTACCTCTCAAACCAACTACATGTAGGATAAAACTGCAATAGAGAAAAAGTAAAGCAAACACGTAAGGGAAAAGCACAATTTACAGCAACTGGACAAAAAGACACTGAAGAGAGGATGGCTGGATGGCAGAACTTCCAGAGGCCACAGCTGGAATAGCAGGTAAGAGATGGGGACACCAGGCAGCAGTGTGCACAGTGGGCAAATGCCTCCCTGACTCCACATCTATGAATTACATAAGTTTAACAGAAATTTTAAGATAACCACTAGCAAGCTGCATTTATTAAAGATGTTGACTTTGGTCAACATTCCTATGGTAACAGGAAATATTTACCCTGAAAAAAAACTGACTCTCAGGGAGAAGGGGAAACACCTTTTTAAACAACAGATTACCAGAAACCCCCTCTATGTGAATGGACAGATATTATCTTTAGCTTGCCAAATCAGACAATAATTCTGTCAGCCTGCAGGAGAGATGCTGGGTATCTGCCACAACAAAGACCCTCCTGTCTAACAGAAGTGGATCCATTTATTGCTACAGTACTGCAAATAATTTCTGCTGTTTCACAGCAACAATTTATTTTTCACTCCTTTAATTGCTGAGGACATTCCTATACAGGTAAGATTTACAAAGCTTCTAATCCATAAGCATTTCCTCTGCTACACTCCAAATAACCATACAACTTTCTGGAGGAGTGTTCAATCTATTGCTTGAAATACTGACTCTAAATTAAGACTTAATACAGAGGAGCAATGTAGCAAAGCAAGAAACATTTAACACTTTAAATGGACTTTAAATATCATTAAATAAGGAAAAATGGGTTGCCAGGTGATAACTTAAAGAAAAGGTCAGCTTTGTCTTATTTCTCACAATTTCTGCACACAATCCCCCCACTAGGTGATGTCTCAGCCATGTCTGACCTTCTAGCCAGGTACCACCATCTCCCAATACAACTCTCCAAATTCCCAAACCTCAGCTCAGTCTCTAAGCCGCACCCTCCGATCTTTCTGAAGCCTACAGACATTTCTTACCCAACAATAATGTTAAAATCACACAACTGCGTAACAATTCATGTTCAGCTACATTGTATTACTGTAAAGAACCGTCCTGTCTTAATCTGAAAACTGGCCTACCTTCAATAAATATATAATAGTCACAAAAATGTAAGGCTATATAACACACATCTTCCAGCTCAATATTAAAAGGACAGAACAATCTTTGAACCTAACCAATCCAGCATTATTCCTTTCATATTTGTTTATATAAAGATGTTTCATCTCGGTATCCAGGAGACAGAGAGGGTACTGTTTCCTTGTTTTACAAAAAAAAAAGCTTCATAATGCTATTTATATTTTCATTTCATAAACTTAGCAACAGAAACAGGTGTTCTAGGTTAATGAAAAGGACAAATCATATTTGTTTCAGGAAAGTAATTTGCAAATCTTTGATCTACCTTAATTCTTAAAGTTAATCAAGAAGATTATGCCAGTATATGTCCTCAAAGTGTCAGCTTTGTTCTCAACTAATGCTGGCAGCTTAGTCCACCAATTGTTGAAATAAATGGGAATCTTTTCCCTAATGTCAGTTAAGAGTGCAGACTGGTAATTCTCCTCATACCTATGCCATCCTCTGATGCACTAATCTAATTGTGGTCCCTTTCTTCTCTCTTTGAAACAGTTAATAATGGAAAAATGTTAGAAGAATTTGATGATAAATTCAGGATACAAAACACTTTATTACTTACAGATTTCCGAATGTCTTTTGAAGAAAGATCAATTAACTTCTTGTTCATGGACCACTCTTCATCAGACTCCATTATAGCTTTCTGTAAAATTATTTCATCTAAAGGTGAAAGCAGTCCTTCACAGCAAATAAAGAACTAACAGTAGTGAAGTATATTGCAGTAGGGCAAGTAACAATACTTCTTAACAAATTAGCTTTATTTTTGGTAACTTGTCTCATTTCCACAAGCTGTTTTATAAAGACATTATATAGTATCTTCAGACCCACCCAATTCAGGTCCTCTGTTTCTTTATTTTAATTTGAGTTTTGCTTGACACAAGTTTCAAAGTAAAGGTCACATTCTCTTTTTACTTACCCCATACAAAACCTCTTATGAATTCATTACACTAAATTAGCCTTTTCCTATTTTAAACACTAAGAGAAGAATCCAGCTTAGAAGGATGATTGTCCTTAAAAACCCACAGCTGACTCTATATTCCCCATAGTATGGAATTGGGTATATTGTAGGGTAGGTACCTTTAAATTTCATTTGCAGTGCATTTTAATGGTAGATACTTCCAAAATAAATGACATTGCATTAAATCTTGTTCCTTCTCTTTCCTTGAGTATTCAAAGAAAACACAAGTTATACCAGCACCTGAAGCACAGCAGTCAGATCTGACAGGTGAAAGGTTTCAAATGTGGTAAAAGTTACTCTATTGTTGTTCACCATACTGCTGCCCCACTTCATCAAAACCTAATCACATTATTTTCAGAAAGCATAAATAGTATTTCAAAAATCAAATAAAATAATTTACTTATAAAAGGCAAATAATGAGTCAGTTGCTGAAAGCTGAAAGGACTCAGTTCCAGGCAGAAGCTTCCGTGAACCTTTTCTTAAAAGGTCAGGGTAAAGAGACCAGAAAAGCTGTAGAAGAAATATCTATCCTGCTGTAGAATGTTCATCAGAAGCCTAAGACACATGTAAAATTTGGGCTTACTTAAATAAAATAGAGATGAAACACTATCTACATTAGTATTTCTTAAAATAGGTAACATTATTTTCTCATTTACTGCTTGCCAAGTCACAAATATTGTGCTTTAAGTTTATAGTACAAGACTCAAGTAAGTACTGCAATCCTTTAAGCACTTCAAGAGGCCACAATTCTCTCATCTTCTAGTATTTTCAGTGCAGTTAGACTTGGGAGAAATGCTCAGTGAAAAACAGCTCTTCCACTGATTACTTGAAAAAAAATTCTTCCATTGATTACTTGAAAAACTGAATTACTTCACACTGCTTATTTTAAGATCAAGGAATATTAGCAAAGAATGGTCCAGAAGAAGGATCAAAGAATATATATTTTCAAAAACAGAACTTGAATATAATTTTTTTCCCAGAAATAGATGAATTATGATATATTCATTCAAATTACTTCATTAAAAACATTTTTATGTACCTTGAAGTAGATTGGAGCCATATCTCCTACTTCTTTTGGAAGAGGAATGCATTCATATACCATATGATACCTCTTCTTCATACTCATGTTTGTTTCTAGGAACACACAGTCCAAGTCTTTAGCTTCAAACATTTTCACCAATGCATTTCGGAACATCTGTTTAAAGGAAAAAAAATGTGTTGTTTAAACTGACTTTGCAGAACTTTCAGATAGAATGTACTATTTCACTAGCTTATTATGTAATAACCTAACAATAAAATGGTAAAAATCATACTTGGAAAATTATTTATTCTTTATTATTTACTAATTTAAGATTAACCATATTTCCTATGATAAAAACATTGGAAGTCTAGGAAACTATTTTGAAATACACAATATAATTAACACTACAAACTTAGTTTTAATAAATATCACATATTTTTACAGCTGAAATTGAAACTATGTTGATCTTCTTAACTTAGTGCTCCATAAAACAACATGGCTTTAATAGTAGGTCCCAAGCTTGCAATTCCTAAGAAGGTAATGACCTGGCTTTTACAGACTATAGTTACGATTACCCTTTTACTACTCCTTCCAATTATACAGTTCAACAAAAAAAAAATTAAAAATGAAAGTATTTTCACTAGGCATGCTTGATATTTAAGTAAAATACTAATAATTGCCTCAAAAAATAGATCCACCATCTTCACTGTATGGAAGCAAACCAAATGTAATACTCACTATGTGTGGACTCAAGCTACATTTACCAGCTCCCTGTCAGAGGGAGGAGGTGCTGCACCCACTCAAAGTGCATTTCAGGTAACAATTCTGATAGCTCCAGTGTCAGGGTCCTGCACACGGCCAAGAGGCCCTGCAGGGGCTGGGCCCTACCTGCTGGGGCTCTGGCTGCCTATGTAGGTGGGAAGCTCTGATGCACTTCAGTTGTGAACTGCATCAGGTCCAGCAGAAAGAGACGGGGTATTAAAGAGTGGTGAGAAGTGTGGACCTGGCCTCCTGTCATTCATGAGCTGCAATTAGGTCCAGGCTGTCTCTTTTGGTTCTTCTGAGCCGTTTCAGGAATTCCTGTGCAGGTACCTGGCAGTTGTTGGCCCTGACTTCATCTCAGACCTAAGTCCTCACTACAAACCTGCCTGGCCATCACAGGGCCATGGAGGACCTCGCCTACTAGCACAGGAACACTCCTGGCCTGGTACCATGGGAGCGTGTCCTGTCATGAGGTGACCTCCCCAACCTGCCTTGCCCATCACCTTGAGCCCCTGACTTGGTTCCTGCAGAGCAGCTGGCTCTGGCTGCTCCCTGGCTCTTGACAGCTGGCATTTGCATCCACGATATGCAAAAGCATCGTTCTATAGCTTACAATGTTCACATGATGAACACATTATCAAGAACAAGGGATGATTTCTAAGAGTCATTCAAACTCATTTTCAAGTGCACAAAAGATCTAACTTTCTGATAGGGTGAGTGTTTCTGAAAGTTTCTCAAGATCTTGAAAAATGCTTTTTAAAAATGAAGATTTTTGTCCTACGTGTGTTTTTATACCATTTCCAAGTGTAAGCCAAGAAATCACTGAAACTGCAGGATCCTCATAGACCAAGGTATCATAGCCCTAAGACACATAATTCATAGGTAGTCCTTTTTGTACTGGCATTTTTTCCCAATTAACAATGCTCAGAAGTAGAAACAGCACCATTAAAAGGCAAATCCCAGCAAAAGGTTTAAGATTCCTTATCTTAATGTAAATGGAGAGTGATGAATCAAACATACATAAACAAATACACATCAGCAACATCATCATTTACTGTAAAAATAAAGTACTGAAGTAAAAAAAGAAGGAAAGCCAATCACTACCAGGTTTTTAATGCAATGGGACTAGAAATTGAACTCTCCATCCTTTTGCCATCTTGTTCAGTATAAATCAAACTAAAAGTCTAAGAAACATGGCCAAATATATATCTAAACTAGGCATTTAAGCTCTTCAAAGCAGGCTCTTGTGCCCTGAATTTTTCCTCATAATGAGCTTCTCCATGCTGTGACAGAAGAATGCTGCCATCATTCCCCTAAAGCAACTGATGAATTACAGCCAGAAGACATTGCCCAGTGTGCCATGACTGATATGGGCCTCTACAGCACAGAGTGACAGGCTACTCTGGATTAACAACTTTTTGTCTTCTCCTTGTCACTCCAGCCACCAGAACTCCACTTCAGAAACACACTGAAGCAAGCAATGTGGTGAGACACCAAAGGCTGACAAATACTACGACTTACAGCTGCTACCCGGCAGTGTTAACTGAAATGCAAAATCCACCAAAAAACCTTGAATATCAGCAGATGTTAGCTAACTTTGCCCAGCTGGATTTTCTTGTTTTTAAATACATTGGACTTTTCCTCCAAATTCTGAGCAGGCCAAAGCATCAAGAATAATTAGCACTGGAAAGGAGAAAACTATCCACAAGGGGAAATAAGAAGGCTTGGCTTATGCTTGGGTGAACACAACATTAATACATGCAACAGTTCAGTCAACACTGGATGTATAAAGATTTGTATCTTTTCATATTAAAAATATTCCATGCATATTTGCTTTGGCAAATGAGCACATCGGTGTCAAAACTACACAATACATTAAATTCAAGAGCTTGAAGGCATACAGCATAAAGGAACTCTTTTTGCTTTAGTCCAATATATCCTAAAAAAATCCAAACAGCAAAAATAGTTAGCTAAAACACATACTTCACACAACCTTTTGTGAATACTTAATTCTTCTGCCCTTCAACAGTAATAAAAAAATATGTCTCTTGCATCAGAAAGTTACTTCAGTCATTGACTGTCTGCTTATACTCTTGCTGATGTTTTACAGACTCCTTCGTCTGTAGTACATATATGTTGGGGAAAAAAACATAATCATGTATCCATCACTTTCCAAAATACTTCGCTGCAAAGAAATATCTCAGAATATCTATATTCTCACTATGAATATATTCACAGGATCAAAGGATTTATCAACTAGATGCCTTTTCTAACAAGTAAAACACTAGTGTTGAATACAGGGACTGCATTTGCTTATCTTTTAATTATCCTATTTTCTTTCTCATACAATTTAAAAAATCATAATTGTTTAGTTAAGAGCTTGGGCTAAACAGAAGATTGAGGATAAACATATTTATCACTTTTCCGCATGCTCTTTTGTTCCTCCTGATCCTACTTGTTGCACTTATTTGTTTCTTATCCAACTTTCCTAGGCATTTCTGTCATATGTAAGAGAACTCCTTTTCTTTCTGGCTGGAAGGGAGCATAATTTACTATATGAAACAGCATCAGACATGAGAATCAATGTGGGGGCAAATTTGAAAAGTCAGAGAATCCACCTGCCAGACTTGAAGCAAGACCAGTGTTTTTTAAATTATTACAAACTTATAAATTATGCTGGTTTTAAGTCTCTAAATCTCGCAGCTACAACAATGAAACCTTTCTCTAGTCTGATATAGTCTCCAATATTTCAATATAAGAGGTGGCAAATTGTTTTCCACTTGTAATAATCCTGATGGCAGAATAGGGGATTGACAAACATAGTCATTCTCTTAGGCAGAAGCTTGTTACATCCCTCCCTTGATTTACCATCTCCAAAGAAAACAGAACTCAAAATCTTCAAAATGTCTTCATAAGAGACTTGGAAAGCACAGCCCATCATGCTTGGTGCTTTATTTCAATAATTCTTTTCAAAAAGGACAGAAAGTTGGATTTGAACAGGGATCTCATTTATTTTAAGAGTAAGGTATTTCTCTCTTAACTAATATCCACCCAAAAACAGATTAAAAACTGAAGATATGTAAACAACATATTTGTATTTAATTTTAAGTGATCTGCCTGCTCTGACAATTCTTTTCTTTTCCTTGGCACTCCCAAGAAAATCCTATGAAGTCAGTTATTCTATTTTCTGTAAGGGATCAGCTGTACCTTCTTCATTTCCAATAGACATTGCTCTGACATGGTTTCACAGATCTCCAAGGACGCACATTCTGCAGCATTCCAGGAAACTTCTTCTAGTGCTCATAAAATTTGCTTCAGTATTTACCCTGCCTCTCTTTCCTGTTAATATTTGACCACTAATTTTCATCCACAATGTCAGAAGGTTCTGCCCCGTAGTGGAATCAGGACAGAGCTACCAGACTGCAAATTATGAAAATACATACTTATGACAAGGATGTTATTATCCACAACAAAATTATTTTACAAAAGGGTTAGAACAGGAGACGGTTTCTGAGCAGACCTGGATTTCTTCCCAGATGTCTTCATCCAAAAGAGTGGCTGCAGTATGGTGCTGTAGAGGGGCTATCAGGCAGTGACCTTCAGTAAGGGACTGGCTGCTTGGTAGAGACAAGTACACCTAGGAAAAGCAAACAAAAACTCAAGTGCTCAGTTTTCCAGCATTAAAAACCTTCCCATTGCTGAAGTTAAAAAATTCACCATTTGCTAAATTCAAACCAACAGAAGCCATTAGCTACTGACTACAGAAAAGTATTGGCAATTTTAGTACCTTTTTAAAAGGGCCCATTATCTACCAGTAAATCAATCAAACCAGTATCCTGAGAGCAGTTCCACCAGCAAGGCAGTATTATCACCCTTATAAACCAACTGGTACCATAGCTGCTATGAATTCACACTATTTAGTGCACTCCAGTATTTTTAATATAGATATATGGCTTTATGCATTTTTAATAATATGCAGAGGGATAGAGAGATAGAGAGATAGAGAGATAGAGAGATAGAGAGATAGATAGATAGATAGATAGATAGATAGATAGATAGATAGATAGATATGATGCATATTCCTTGTCATGGTATAACCTGGCAGGCAACGAGACATCACACAGTTGTTCACTCACTCCCTGTTCCCAGTGGGATAGAGGGAGAGAATCAAGACAAAAAGTAGAATTTGTGGGTTGAGATAAAGGCAGTTTAAAAGGACAGGAAATTAAATAACGATGATGATAATAACAACAAGGTACAAACCAAGCAATGCACAGTGCAATTGCTCACCACCCACCAACTATTGCTCAGCCACTGAACTTTCCCCTGAGTTTATCCACTGAGCATGATGTCATATGGTCTGGAACATCCCTAAGGTCAGTTAGGGTCAGCTGTCCTGGCCATGTCCCCTCTCAACTCCTTGTGCCCTCCGCACCTTCTCACTGGCAGGGCAGTACGAGAAGCAGAAGAGTCCCTGAGCACTACTTAGCAACAACTGAACACATCAGTGTCTTATTAACATTACACTCATCCTAAATCCAAAACACAGCACTGTATGAGATGGTATACCTCTCAGCTGTCTAACTCTGCGTACCTGTACCAGCTGTGTAACTCTTTACCTATAAAGAGCTTCAGATCAAATGAAAAAATCATTGATAAATGAAAACTGTAGCAAAAAAAAATGCAAAAAAGGCTATATTGAAGTATTTCAGATGTTATAAATCCAAATATTTATGCAACTCTTAAAAGCATTAACAGAACCAGAAAGGTTTCCAAACCAAACTTTTGTCTATTTCAAAGGATTCTAAGCTTAAAAGTTGAGTTCTCCACCTAGTTTTCTCTGATATCAAGACACAGTTCTTCACCAAATTCTTCACCAGTTCTTCACAAATTTCCTACAGTGAAGTGTGATTTAATCTTCCACAAATCCACCAACACTCTAATCTCTGCACAGAGATCTTTCACTATTACTTGTCTTCTACAAATGTGAAGTCCCAACATCAAAGATTAGCTTTAAAATTCATGACAGATTTATATATTTTTCCTCTTCACCCTTGATGAAGTTGTGGAATCAACTGAAAGAGCAAGGAAAGTAAGATGCAGAACAATAAATCCTTCCACAGAAGCAATTTCGTTCCTAATTTTAAACACTCTGACATCATTTCTCTTTTATTTCCATGCTTGTGTTAAATTGCTATTTTCTTACCTTGGTGCCAATTGCAATAATAAGATGTTTAGAAAGTTCACTGCTATCAAAGCAATAGGGGCACTTTTCCATGCATGCAGCAAGTTGCTGGTGCTCACGGATTGCTTTTCTTCTTTGTACTTCCTCCTCTTCTCCACTGCGTGCTCTCTTGGCTGCTTTGGAAACAAACATATCATCCAGAGTGTAGTACTCTCTGTCTGTTTTCTCCATGAGCTGAAAAGATATGCAGAAAAATTGCACTTATTTATAAAGTAGCAAGAAAAAATTCTAACTCTTTGAAAAAGAGCTTCCTTCCTTGAAAAAAGCATAAAGTACACAAGCAGTAGCATTTCTTCTTTTCATATGGCATCTGCTGCAGATGGAATAATCAGGTACCTCTCCTGAGAGCAGTTATACACAGATATTAAAATATAGATATGTGACAGCAGTGAGAAGAGTATATTACTATGTTCCATTTCAAATTAAAGGCTAGGTATTTCAGTATTATCTTGACATAACTTTGGCTATCTTTAAATAGATGCACAATTTCATATATCATTTTTATAACTTATTTTATCCTCTCCTGTCTCCTCCTCCTCTCCTTTTACAACTACCGTTAAATCATTTTTTGTGAAATAACTAGATCATGACTCTGCACTTCATATTCACATTCTGTGAAAATATTCCAACACTTATTCTTACCAAGGGAACAGGACTAAGCCATTTTGGGAAGAAAACAGTCTTTGCCTTCAATACTAAGTTTTTCTGAGTGCACCTGTTGCATGCCACAACAAATCTTAATATATTTTAGGATACTGACTAGGGTAGCCCTAGAAAAGAACAAATGTTAACTGGAGACATTTGGAAGGCATGCCTTCATAACTGAGCTCTTCAAATTAAAGTCTTCAAATTAAAGAAATACTTCCAAATATCCCAGACATAGCTTTCGTAGATAATCTGATATTAAAAAAAAAAAAAAGGACAAAGTACATAAGTAACTTTAACTTGCCCCAAAAAAGACAAAAGCTCTTGCTTTTCCCAAATACTGCAGTCCTCTAACACAGACCAAAACCTTGTTTTAAATATGTTCAGTATTCTTCTTATCAAACAATTGAGGAGGAGTCTCTTTAATATTACTTTATTCAGCTATAATACACTTAGCTGCTTATGTGCATTTCCTACTGGAAGCCACTGCAGACTAAAATCAACAGTTCAAGAGTTTAACTCCATTCTTCTTCTGTCTTGCTGTAATTCTACATTTAACAGAAAAAGAAGATTTCTGAGATTTAAAAAAAAAGTGTAGTGGTTTGGGTGTCTAAAATCATGTCTCTGTTTTTCTGTCATAAAGGCATTAATAAGGTAAAGTCAGACCTGCAGCCGAAGCACTGCTTGGAGAATAGCAGCATTTTGTTATTACTAAACATTAAGTTTGGGATTTTTATTTAAATCAAAATTCTGCCATGAGAATGGAAATACACAGGAAACATGACAGTTGGCGAACTAGAAAGGAAAAGAAGAGTGGAAATCACAACATTTTGGCTATCAGGAGTATCACACAGAGCAGAGAATACCATTACTACTCTGCTCTGCTTGCACGTAAAAGTAGCCATGGAAATTCCTGGTTTGTTACACACAACCTCCACAACCTCTTTTAAATAATAGTACTTTTCAAAATACTCCACAGAATCCGTTGTGATAAAATAAATACTCTTCTTATTAAACAGCCTAGATAGAAGATGCTTCTCTTCAAGATGGACAAATTACTGCATACAATATGATATCTGGGATCCAAAGCAAAATTCTTACATACAAAGTAGAAAACTTTCATAAAGTAGGCGCTGTCTAAAATCCAGATTTTGTTTCTTCTGGTACAGTCATGACCAACAGATCACAGAACCATACAATGGTTTAGTTTGAAAGAGACTTTGAAGAGACACCTTCTTCTAAGCCAAGCTGCTCAGGGCCCCATCCAGCCTGGTCTTGGATGCTCCAGGAATGGGGCATCCACAACTTCTCTGGGCAACCTGTCCCAGTGCCTGATTTCCCTGAAAGTAAGGAATTTCTCCCAAATAAATAAACTAAATCTACCCTCTTTCTGTTTGGGGCCATTAACCCCTGTTGTATCTGCCTTTGTGATTTCTAGTCCCCCTTTAGGTACTGGAAGTGTTATAAGGTCTCCTTGGAGCCTTTTCTTCTCCAGGCTAAACAACCCCACCTTCTCTAAGCCTGTCTTCATAGGAGAGGTGCTCCATTCCTCTTTTAAAATATTTATACTTCTATTTGTACAACAGGGCACCCAGTGAGTTCTGCCAATTGTATTACTTGGCTATAACTAAATCTCTTAAAAAGAAGTTAAAAGGGAATCGAAACAAGAAGAAGAAATCATTCTCTAAAATGCCAGAAGGAAAGCAAGTAATCATTAAAAAACCAATTTCTTTCATACATATATTCTTCCATACAAAAGACAGAGCTAGTACACATCCAAAGAAGGAACTAGGCTGATGTATTAGAGCTGCTGGAAAGCTGTTCTGAATCATAGGTGCAGCATCACACCCATCAACCACAAAAGCCAATGCATTTGGATGTTGTGTATTTAGTTCTCTTGCCATGATTGATATTGTTTAGTATTGCCCTTGCTGCTCAGGTGCTGCACAGAGATCAGAAAGATGCAGGAAGTCATTCTGATCTATTAGTTTAAAGTTGAGATGTCCTACAATACATCACTGAATTGCCTAAAGCTAAGAAAGGAAATGCACCTGAAGTCCTTGTTCCTACCAGACTCTGATTAAAGCCCAGAGCTGTGCTACACTGATATGTTCATAAGACAGATCAGCTCTACAATCCCCAGTCTTCTTTTTCCTACTTCACTTTTCTTTATTCTGGGATTATCTCCCACATTCTTCCTTCATATACATCCTCTTTTTTTCCAGCCTCCCCTTCTCTTTTGGCAAGCACTGATTAGCCAGAGCACACAAAGGCATCTTTAGGAGAGGCAAAATGACATGGCCTCCCACATCTCATAGCATAATTGTGCAACTGTGTCATTGCTACCATCCATCTGATTTTCCATAACCAGGATGCAGTTTTCATTTCACCAACAGAGAAGGATCACAACTGTGCTTGCCCTGCCTGAGAGAGGCCTGTAATACACAAACATTTAAACAGCAGTCAGGGAAGGCATCCAAACTTCTCACAGGAGCCCTCTGGGCTTTCATCTGGACAGCTCAAATACAGTGCAAATGTGGCTAAAACCCAAGAAAAGGGGTGAGATCTCTAACCATTCAGCACAGGAGTTAGAAAGAAATCAGCATCTGACTACGCATAAATTAGAATGATTTGAGAGAGGGAAAAATTACAGTGTTGTATTTTCTGATTAAATCCTTATCATGATAATTACCATGAATAATATGAATAAATTACATGAATTATTTCATTATATAACATTCTGTTTACTAAATAATTGAAGCCCTTTTTAATTTGCTATGTTAGTGAAGCCATCAGGCACCATGGCATGGGGCTACTTCCTGAAGTAAGTCTTGCAAATCTGTGCAAGGTATACTACAGGGTCAGCTTAATTTTTCTGCCAACCTATGCTCAGCCCACTGGAACCATATCTCTTAGCTTTATTTTAAATAAATTCTTTTTTTCTTATTCCACAGTAAAACCCCTGCAGTCTTATACACTGCTGGCTCCATCTCAAGTGTGCTGCACATTGTGCCTCTTATTGCTCCCTCTACTGCTACTACTTGCTTTTTGGGTGGCTCCTTCAAATAAAAAGCCCTGCTAAAGAATTTCGTACTATTGTGATACTGAAAGGAAACCTTAATAGACAGAACTCCCAATGATCGAGATTATACTTGTATAATACCTCAAGTATACTTTTTCCCCCACTTCAAATTTCCTTTGAAATTTGTGGATGAAATTGGAAATTCTATTAAACACAATTAGCAGAGGAACAAAAGATACCTGTGTGGTTCCAGTGTGGGTTATTTTCAGCTTTTTTGTACTGTTTCTTTTCTGCTTATTTTCTTGCTTCAATTTGTATGCAACTATTGAACTTCTGCTTTTCCTGTTTCCTTGCTAACGCAATCATAGCTGGAGTTACTTCCATAGAAGCTAATAAAAGTGCATCTGCTTGAAAAATTTGTCCAAAAAAAAGTCTATACATTGTATAAAATGTATCAGTTTGGGTTTAAATTGTCATGGCAACACTGACGTCTTTAAATGACAGAGCTAATATTTGTGGAATGTTGTATCATAATGTATTTCAGGAAGCTGCAAAAAAGAATAATCTATTATTTTAGAATACAAACCTGAGTGACATAAGAATACATCTCATCACATTTAAATTTATTCAGCATTTAGCACCTACTCTGAACAACAAAATCACCTCAGAAAAGTTATTCTGATCACAAATACTATTTGCTTAAGACAAACAAAGGCAGAATTTTATCATGTAAAACCTTATTACAATTCCAGTCTCCCTGTGAACACAGACATTTAAATTTGTAGGTTTAATTCATCATATAATTCAGTGAATAGGCATTTTCAAAACCTATCACCACACTGAATTAAAGAATATTTTAATCACATAATATCAAAGGATTTTAAGACATCAAACAGAGCTCTTTTAAGGCCTGTGTCACTGACAAGAATGCTACCATGCTGGTGAGCAAGGTAGCTCAGGATTACCTTTGAGCAGCAGAAGTCAAGCAAAAAACAGATGACAGAGGACTGCTCAGTGTCTAGGGACCAACCTCCTTTTTGTTCCTGCTGTATGAAATGAAAACTATAGATTTTCCTATAAGTAGTTATTAGGATGGATAAAATTTTATATAAATTTAATGGCATAAAATGTAAACTAAACAAAAATACCTTCAGTCATAGAATTCTACTTTTAAAATTCTTATTAGCATTTCACTTTACAGTTATTCCTGGTCATAATTTTTATGTCTACGAAAGACTGTCCTGAACAAGTCTTCAATTGCAACGTATCTGGTAATTTTAACATAATTCTGGCAGAATCCTAAATGCTTATGCAGTAATTTAATATGGGCTACATTTACACAGTTCTTACTCTTCCCAGGTTTTCTTCCCTAATGCAGCTGTCACATGCAGAAACAGCTTTTTTGTGTCCACACAATATACACAGAAGGGTATTTAGTGAATTGAATTGAAATACAGCAGAACAAGGTGTTGAAAGTTATTTCTCTTGGGTTATCGCAATAACTTTACAATAAACCATGCACATGGTCTTTAAGTAAATGTAAAAAGCAACAGGGCACCAGAGCTTTGCTGGCTTTATCATGTCTATTAAATATTGTGCTAAAATTGCTTCACCATGTGAAGAAGAAGAAGAAAAAGGTTCATTACATAATAGTAGCAGCGGCAGCAATATTTTGCATTTTTCACTTTAGCTTCTAAGGCTTTTTCAAGACTATTATTTTGGTTTATGATGATGGAAATGCAAAAATGTGAACAGGTAGATTTGCACAGCAAGCAAAAATTATTAGGCTGAAAGTAATTTTCCATTTTACAGACTTTTAGAGAAGCAAGGAAAGGCAACATGCAAATTTCCTTTTTGCAAACCTATAATACCAGAATACCACTCGGCTAAATCCATAAAGGAAGGTCAGCATTACTTATAAAGCATTTAATTTTTCAATGCTGAATTCCCCTTAGGAATTACTGCACATATTTTAAAATAAAATTCGTTTCTGGCCAAAATTAAAATATCCTGATGAACAACTCAAATTAATTGTTCTCTCTTTCTTGAAGTAAAATATAAAAAGGAAAAAAAATGCTTTAGTAGAATTCAAACATACAAATACAAGGTAATTTCTCTTGAGGTTATGTTCCAGGAATCAGTCTCTAAACACCCACAAGCATCTACTGACATGAGTGAAAGGATTACATAAGTCTTAACAGCATGAATTTGGGAAAATTGAACCACTTACAACAGTCAAAGGCTAAAGAAACTACAAACAGGGTACTTAAAGCTATCAGTAGTGAAAATCTAAGACTGCACACATATTTTGTACTCTAGAAATGTCAGAAAAAAACAGTTTTCAAATGTTTTATTGACTTCTTTAGATCCTTAAGATATGCTTCTACAACAATGAGAACCAAAACCCCTTTCAGAGGTGAAGAAAATAAAAAGTAGAAATAGTGATTTAAATGAGTGTTTTTTTCATTGAGACACAACAGCAAAACATGAACAAATCAAACTCTAGGCCTGCTTTTTCTCCATATATCAAAAAGATTAGTGTTGGGTTTTAAAAAGGTTTTTTTTCCACCACTGTAAATTAAAGATTTGGGCCTTTTTCATGGTGTTCATAAATTTGACATAATAGCATGCAAGGGGCAGCTGTGGGAAAGGCAGCATTTCAAACCTCTGGGGTAAGTGACAGCCACATCAGCCACCTTCCAAAAGAGACTGAAGGGGAACAGGAGGCAAAAGCCTCAAGCACAGCAGGGTTGTCTTAGAACCATGACTACAAAAATAAGAATGGACAAGAGGGCAATGATAAGTCAGAATCTAAATTTAGAAGAAAGACTCAACAGGTAAATAGCAAAATCCCTCCATCTTATCTCACTGAGCTCTTGAAGAAAGGAGAGGTGGGAAAAGGATTTAATAAGTACAAGTATGGGTTAAACACTGCAGATGTTTATTCTGTCAATCTGAGTGGGAGTTTGGCATGAGATAACATACAGACCTTCACCTGCCAATGGGATTAGACAGAGGTTTCATGAAGAGAGACTTTGGGTCTACACACTAATATATCTTCCAAGTCCCATTCAAGAAAGTAAATCCTTTCATGAATTATACCCTTCTATTTCAACATCCCCATCTCTCTACAAAACTGCAATTATGTTATTATCTTCAGTAACAACTAGCCTGTATTTCATTTAAAACCTTGTTAAAGTAAAGGGAAAGTAGCACAGATCTGGAGCAGAGCACTCAGCTGTGTAAAAGCCAGAAAGCATGCTTGTCTGAGCTCTCATTCTGTTCCCATCTGTGAGAGCAGCGCCTATTTCCTCCATCCTCAGCAGCCGTGGGGCTGCAAGTTTCTTTTGGGCATAGTCTGGGAAAGTGATAGAAGCCCTGGGAAAATCTCTGAAGGAAATAATAGTTCCCTAGGCAATTCACAGTGGTTAGATGAATGAAATTATTGAACAGAATTTAAGAGACACAATCTCCCTTCTCCCATCCAAGGCAGGACATCATTTGCAGACTTGCAGCAGTTTCCTCCCACCACTCCTCTGCAACACAACAGATTAATTTTTGTGGATAATTATTTTCATTTCTCAAACGAAGGCAGAAAGATAAAGTAATTTGTATGTGTCAAATTTGTGTACTATGTTATGAAAATAAAACTGGCAAAAGAGGTTTGTTTGCTAGACTTCCTGCTGGAATAAAACACCTTGCTGAAACTACTGAGGAGAAATGCAAGAATTTTGAAGACTAACTTATTGAGCCCCAGATCATAATGCAGATACTCCATGTAGTATAGGCTGATAAAGGAAATAAATAATCATCTAGAATATCTGAGATCACACTCAAATTTTTCAGACTGCTGCCAACACTTCAGTGGTTAACACTGATTTTGTACTGTGAATAAGAATGCTTTCTATAGACATAGAAAGACATGGAAACCTCAGAGAGGCCTAGGAGCCAGTTTCTTAACCTAAGATCAAGGAACAAACATCATCTGGGGAAGACCATCACATTTTATGGTGACAGGACCTGCGAATCACCTGCACAGAAACTACCAAAAGCATTTCAGATCTAAGTGGAGAAGAAAAATTGGCATCTGAGATGCTTCTTTTTAAGAAAGCTAAACAAAAATACCTTCAAAACCTAAATGTGACACTGCATAGGACTGAAAGACTACAGTACCATGAATTAAAATATGGACATTGCAACAGTAATGGCTTTGACAAGATATCTACTTTGAGCATATGCTCCAATACACTTAGTCAGTAAATAAATATTATGGCTGAATCTTAAAAGGTCAGTCAAGAAACTTGTTCTAATAAAACAATGTGATACAGTACATCTTTGCCTAGTAACAAAAAAGAAACACATTACTTAGCATCTGATCCAAAGCTCACTGAAGTTAGTAGGAATTCAGAGCCTTCCAAAACTACAATGAAGTATTTGCCTAGGCTAGGAAACACAATACATTCTTGTAACATTATTAATAAATTCTATCCTTCAAAAAACCAAACAAAAACAAAACAAGAAAAGAAAAACAAAAATTAAACAAAAAAAAAAAGCTGTTAGAATGAAACAGTTGCTTTCTAGTGTGACCATTTCATGTTGCAAATTCAATCTCCAGCAATGGAGAAGACGATGGGGGAAAGCTGGTAGAATTGACTCTTCTGCTACACATTTGCAGGTCTCAGCATTTACTGTGGAGATCCTGAGTGTCATGGTTTGAGCCTGGCACAGAGCCAGTGCCCCCCATGAAAATGCCTCACCCTGGTGTCTGCTGTGAGATGTGACCAGGAATAAGCAAAACAGGCTCCAACTTAAACATAAAGGACACTTTATTACTTAAACTACAGGAAAAATAGGGAAAGACCATAAGGAAAAAGAAGAAAAGAATTGAAAACCTTACAAAAAAACCACTTTCCTCCTCCCCACTCCCTGACTTTCTCAATCCAATACATTCTCCCAAAACACCCGGTACGACACTTTAGTATACTCAAACATCAGTTCATGAAGAGGAAAGGAGTCCTTCTCGTTCCATAGGCTTCTCCTGGAAACACACTGAAACCTCGTGTGCTTCTCTGTCACTTCGGCACCGCCCGGAAAAAAAAAAGTCCTTCTGCCGCTTGTAACATCGTCCTTCCATGCCCAGTGCTCTCACCACTGAGACATGGACCAGAGCTGCTTTTAGGGTTGTCTTTCAAGGATGCCTTGTCTCACTCCAAAAAGGCACAGTCTCTGCTTTTGGGACATCTGTCCCCCCCATATTTTTCCAACCCCCTGGGGCCGGGGGGTCCTCACGAAGAACCTTCCTGGTTTTGAGGCACTGCCTCCCCCTAAATGCAGTCTGTGTCACAGGAACAACTGAGTCCATAGCCACGAGAAAAGTCCAGCCAAAAGGCCACTCCAAATCATCTCTCCCCATCCAATCATCTCCACATCTCATCTCTTATCTCCCTTCTTATTCAACTTCGAGGAGGATTAGCATTTTTGCAAGGCCCCAATCATGCAAGAAAGGGTTAAAAGTTTTCAGTCTCTGTCGGTCCGGAGCGACTCCCACGCACGCTGCCCACACACTGCCGCTCTGGCCGGGCACTCTCCCTCCTTCTCCTCCTGGCTGCTCTCCTGGGGGGGGGGGGGCTGGCTGCCCGAGGGCTGACTCTCTGGGATCTTCCACCCTTCCATCCTCGAAGCCCCCCGAAGCCCCCTCAACCCCATCTCTGTCCAGGCCCCGGGCCTACCGCATGGCCGGCCCCTCCCCCGCCCAGCAGCAGCGGGCTGGGCGGGGGAAGAGATCTGACCTCTTCGCCCGACGATGTCCCAAAGAGGGAGTTCCAAGGGCAGTGCCCTGCTTTTAACCCCTGTGTATTCTCGGAGGTGTGTCCAAACCCCACTGGCCACACCGGACGCCAGTCTCAAACCCAAAACCTTCATTGGTTTGACCACAGCTTCCCAGAATTCCCACTCCTTCCTGGTCAAACCACGACACTGAGCCAAAACCTATCTAGATCTCCCTATTCAATATTTAACAATGAAACTGTATTTCAGTAAGTTGCTATATTTTTTTCTCCAACTCACAATCAAGGCCTCCATTGCATTTCATGCTCTACAACACAAGTTCTACAATTACGTTCTTCACTGAAAAATAATCTCAAACCACTCCTTCATGTTATCTGTTCTGCGTCTGCATCCCATATGAGAAACAAAAATAGTTGTATTCTATTGAACTTTTATGCTAATTGTTCTAGTCTAGAAGCTGCCTTCCCTTACCCATCCACCCATTCCCCCCAAGCTGAAGAAATTCTGTTTACTTAGGTTTTCTTCAAATGGCCACTGCTCTGTGCTCCTGAATACAGGGTACGCTTTAACAGCTTGGGCAGCATTCAAGATATGGGTGTATGATGTGTTCACTACATGCTTTAAAATGCTAAATATTCCCTTTTCATAACCTCCAAAATTCTGTTTGTCTTTTTAATCACACCAGCACTGAGACAATGTTTGCAGACTCACAACTACTCTCAAATCAGGCATCAACAGCCTCTTGTATACATACAGTCATGGCCTCACTCAGCTTCAACATTATCAACATTTTGCCTTCATCAACCCTGTCTGTCATCTGAATTCACTGCCTCAATGCCTGTGATGGGATCTCTTCCTTTTTACTTGAGAGTTCTATGGAATAATCTCCTGTGTCTGAACTAGACATTTTAATTCCTTTTATACCCATAATGCCTTTCAGAGACCATTTAAAATAGGACAGGTGACTCACATCACTAAAATATGCACGTCTCTCCAGTAGCTCTGCAGAGTGAATATTAAGAATCAGTTCAGATGTTTCACAATGTTAGAAAATTCCTCGCTTTGTACTTGGTAATTGTACAATTTACAATGGCCCCTATTTTTGACAGTCCTGCATAATTCTGTAGCCATAAAAAAATCTCATCTTCCTCCAGGCCTTCCCTTTACTCAGGCCTCACGTCCTCCCTGATACTTCTAATAATAACATGCTTAATTAAAAAGTCATACACACAGCACCTTACCTTTGATGCCATACGCATGAACAGTGAGTTTTGATCCTCTGCTGTTCTCATCTTCTCATTTTTGACCAAATCCTTCAGGTTCATACTATCATCATCCTGAAAATACCTTACTCTCTCTTTATCTACATGAGTAGGCATCTGGAAGCAAACGTATTAAAAATAAATATTAACCTAATCAGAAAAGATCAGCTACACAATTCAGACCCTAAAAATTTCAACAAGTTTAAAGACTCATGAATCAAGGTATGCAGATCTGAAACATTGGGGCTAACAGCTCCATTTTATCTAAGCAGAAAAACATCTTTCCCTTTCTTCAATTGCATCAGTATGTCTAAATAAAAATATAGCCTCTTCCCAACGTCACTATATCCTTAACATCCTTAAGGTATCAGAGCTACAACATTAACACTCAGGAAAGATAGACAGTACTTCACTGAAACAGTTAATTAGCTCATAAAAATGAAATATCCTAAAAATTAATTTTCATTATTGACAACTCTAAAGCTTTTGTAAAGTCACAGATTACTAAAACACAGTAATCACAGACAGTACTGAAAACTTGTGTGAATGGTATCTCTGGGAAATGTTGCCACCTTAGCGTGCACAAAGGAACAGAGATGTCCCTTAGGACAGGATTAAACTAAATTCCAAAGGAGTATAGGGAGTGGTCATTAACATAAAGCAGGACAGCATTTTCCAAAATTGAAACAACAGGACAATGACAACAAATTCCTCACCCTCTTCTGTCTTTCACTTCTCCACAGCAGTGTTGCAAACTGATCTGTCCTACTAATCAAGAATGCTCGCTAGAATTGAGGTAGTGTCACATTGTCTTATTTCAAAAAGATCAAAGTGCTACTGTATTTACTGTTGGAAGCAATTATCCTGAGAATAAAACATTGCTCCAGCTTCCAAGTTTCTTATTGTTCCCCAAAGCACTTTGTTACGAAGATTAGGTCATAATTATTATTGTCATCAGTAGCCGTAATTTTTGTTAGAACTAAAGTAAAATTAGCCCCTGAGACCTGAGTACCTCAGCAAAAATCTTTCTTAATTTGGAAATATTCAGCTCTGCTAATCTTTGTTATTTATATAACTTTATGTAATATAGACTAAAGAGACTGTGATAACTTTTCCCTGAACGTGAATTTAAATAAGCCCGAAAGTGATCCCTTGGGAAATGCAACCTGAAAATAAACTGAATATATGCTTAATAAATATGTACTTTAATACTTAATTACAATCATCTTCTGTGACAGTGGTCACAGGGGTTTTCAGGTGAAGGGAGAGACGAGAATGTTGACTCCATGTTCAGAAGGCTTGATTTATTTTATGATATATATATATATTACATTATAACTACACTAGAAAGAAAGAGAAGGAAAAGTTTCCTCAGAAGCTAGCTAAGTTAAGAACAGACAAGAAAAGAATGATAACAAAAGGCAGCTCTCTCGGACGCTGTCCGAGATAGCTCAGTCCTTGACTGGCCATTAATTAGAAACATCCAAGATGGGCCAATCACAGCATTCCACAGCAGCAGATAATCATTGTTTACATTCTGTTGCTGAAACTGCAGCTTCTCAGAAGGAAAAACCCTAAGAAAGGATTTTTCATAAAAGATGTCTGTAACAATCTTCCAAAAGGAACTTTTTAACTACCTACTGACATTCTAATAAGATACTCATTAATTATGGCAATATAAAAGTAAAACCACAAAATCAGTCAAGAGGTGCAGTTCAGTACTCAGATTTGTAAAACTTACCATCTGCTGCTTTCTTCGTCCTCCTTTTGGCTCCAGTGGCTCTGTTGCTCCCATCACAGGCCATGCCCTTCCACTTCCATCTGTTCTCACAAGGACCACTTCTTCATCTTCTCGATGGCTTGAAGCCTGTGTCAGGTTTTAAGACATATTTTAAAACAGATGGTACAGACAAGCCAAAAGAAATACCTAATCCACATGAAATAAGTGTTTAAAATCCTAAAGATTAAGCAACAGATTCTTTACATTTTGTGTGTTCAGTATAATTCAAAGTAGATAGTTTCACCTTAGTGAGGTATTCTTTTCACATTCAAAAAGAGAAAAAGTATTAAAAATACATTCAATTAATTAAATGCAGAGCTTTTTTTTTCCAAAAGAACCAAGTTTGTATTCCTGCTTTTTTCACATAAAGCTTTATCTCATACAGATAGACACACAATGCTTCTGAAAGAGTTAAAGAGATAATACTGAATTAATAAACACCACCATCATTATAATGCTGCATTCCTGAAAGCCATCTAAAAACCTACAGCTCATTACCACTTCTTTTACCACTCTAGATTGGGAGTGTGGAGAACAAACACCCTCACCTCTGTTCCCCAAAAAGTTATAGAACCTGTCTTCATGGAAGGTTCTTTATAGGGCCCCCACTTGATAGCGGGCCCCTATATAGGGATAGATATGTCCTCTATATAGGGGATAGATATATATACAAACACAGAGAGAGGAAAAAAAGGCAGAAATTCTTCACCAAAAAGTAAGTATTTTGCTTTCTAAAATATTAAGAATAATTTTTTAAGTCATTAAAAAGCCTGCAAACTTCCTGATTATACTCCAAGGATGTTTAGGTAAATCAGTTGATTAAATTAGAGCACATAATGGGGCTACTACTTAATCAGATGGTATTAGGACAGCCTTTGTCAAATCTTATAAACAACTTCATTAATCTCCATTTCAAGCTATTTTTTACCAAACTGTTTTCCACCTGCCATCCTTGCCTAAGGAAAGCTTGTCCCAGAAACCCAAATAAAGTCTGGAAAATCTGTAGATACTGAAGTATACTTCAACAGCTTAATTACATTTTCCCAAGGGAAGTCATATGAAGGTAGAAGTTATGGACCAAAAAGCTGCCTGGGTAAGCCAGACCTCTCTCTTCTGTAACACCAAAGGCAAATCTCATTTTGCAAAGCAAGCCAGGATGTCTAGCACAACTTTGGCTCCAATAACAATACTGACATTTTCAGAGAATACAACATGACTTATTTCCAGCATCAGCCGGATACATGTTATTTGTGTGTAATCTGTACCTCAAGTATTCTTTTTTCACAATGTAAGGGCTATTGTCCCTATTGGTAGGGGGAGAAAAGGAGGTTCATTCCAATGGGAGAAAAAGGATGTGTGCATTCACCCCACAAATGTCATGAGATAAAAAGGTCACAGACACAAACAGCCAGACTGGGGGGACCAGGTTTTACCATGCCATAAAACCTTATTCACAGCAGATATAGAAAGCAAAGATGAAATTAACATCAATAAGGATGTATCACAGCAAACTTCTTCAATGCCACAATTCCTTTAAAACTTGGGTGACTTTACAAGTTTGGAGGTTGAACACATAACCACCGATATTGCAGTGAAATCTCAAAAATCCAGAGCATTGCTAATTAGTCTGAAATTGCACAGACCTTTGCAGAGGAAAAACTCACCCTATCCACATGGCCAAGCAGGGATACAGAGCTCTCCCAAGAGGACTAATCAAATCCACATAGCAGACCCTTTACAGTTCTCAGTGAATAATCTACCAAGTAGCCACTTCTGAAGGGTCCTGCTCATGTGAAATCCTCTGCCAGGAGCATCTTTCCAGTCATTCAGCTCCTTTTACCTGCTGCCCACACAGTGTCTCCAAAAAGATGCTAACTTCAGGTCTCTCCTTCCCCACACTTTTGTTTTACTGAGACAAGGAAAGGATGAACTTTTCCATTTCCAGTCTCTAAACTTTAACCTCACCATATACATGACTTTTAAAATAAATAAATAAAAACCAACAGTCATTACAACAGCAGTGCTTCAACAACTGCAAAGAACAGTAAATACCAGATTCTTATACCAACTTACAAACATTTAACTCCTTTTAAAGACAGCCATCCCCAAATTTGTCTTCACTATAATTCTTAATACAGACATTTCAAAAAGGATGTCATTGATGTGCAGGCTGTTGTTTTCCCAAAAGTTGATGGAATTCACAAGGTGTTCTTTGTGTCAGACTTTCTTTGTCTTTTGAAGAAGGGCTCTAAAATATTAGATCCAAGCAACATTTGCACTTTCTCTTTTCTTCCCATTTCTGTATGCTTACACACTAACATACAAGCAGCAGCAGAGAACCTGGAATGAGTTAGGACAGGGACAGGGAATAGAGAGGGGAGCAATAGATATAATACATACTGAATTCTTTGGGTCACAACCCTACAGCTGGCAAGGTTTTGTCTGCTTTATGAGGCTTTGAGGTTTTTTCTCCCTAATTTCCAAGAGTCCTGAGTCCTGACACAAAGCATGTAATACTGACTATAATGGATTTAGATTCAATATTCCAGAGGGGGGAAAAAAGGCAAAAAATTATAGTAATTTTTACCTTTAGAATACAAAGTACAAAGAAATCAAAGTGGTCCTTCAAAGAGAGATTAAAGGAAGCAGATAAAAGGATAAAATAATTATGGACGGCATGAAGACCAATGTGAAGTCATGTTAGAGACTAACAGCAAATGCATATTAGGAATCAAAATGAATTCAATGGATGCAAGCCAAACATGATTATTCAGAAGATTAAAGATGTTATTAGAGGTAAAAACATCCTTCAAAACTCAAAACCCTATCTAAATAGAACTGACTTAAAAATAAAGCATAACAGAAAGTTAATTGTATTCACACAAAAAAATGGATTTTTAATAGAATCTTAGTAACAATAATTAGTAAAGCTATTTCTAAACACATCAGAAACAAAAGGCTTTCTGGTAGAAAAAGATGCTCAAGTGGTTACAGCATTATCAGAAGGTAACATTTGAATAATATATTAATTAATTGTATTTTATTCAACAGCACTTTTTGAAATTAAAAAGAAAAAAACCCCTAGAACTTCAGAAATCATCTTTAAATTGAATTATCAGTAAAAGGAGTTTTTTTAGTAAGCTGCCATGAAGTAATGATTTTCACTAGAGCTCCCAAAAAAGAATTCTAACATACAATGCCCACATCCTTCAGCATATACTATACCCCAGGTCTTAGTACAAAAATAATAGAAAGCACCCAATATAATAAAAAGCTTTAGAATGTGCCAAAGGCTGATCCTGGGAATTCTGGGGCAATGTATCCAACATTTGTAATGGACAAGTTCACACAAACAAAATAAAAACTAGACTTCCTCTACACTTGAACAATTACACCATACTGAGAAAGAGCCTTTGCAGAAACAATCCACCTCTCACAGAAGTAACAGACTTTTTCAAAGGAGTGTGGATATCAATCTAACTGCAAGAGTTACTTAATGTTCTCTTTTTATCTATTGATATTTTCTTTACACCTGTATTCCCATGACTATATGACATAGTATATAGTATATGGCAACACAATGTGGCCACTGTGACATAATAAATACTCATTAATAATTATGATCAGATAAATAATATTTCTGTTAAGTGCAACAATAAGTTTAAAACATATATTCAAGCATTTTTAATATACCTATTCTTAAATGTTAAAATTGAAACTGGAGAAGAGGCTCAGTCACTATCCCTAAATCTTGTGATGACTGCTAAACAAACAATATAGTTTACAGTCTGAAATGAATAAAAATAGGGTCTATTTCTTGAGTGAGACAGGAATTGTTTGTTGCTATTAATTAAGGAACATGACTTTTTACTTCAGGCCAATTAAATATGCAAAGTACACAGTTGTTCTCACCAAATGTACAAACTGCTACACCGCAATTAAGACTCAACTGAACAAAACAAGCAGACAAGTCTGGTTTTGAAAGATGAAAGACTTGAATTAAATACATAAATAAATAGGGTACCCGGTACCCATCTCAATAAGAATTTTGAACTCTCCAGATATTATTCCTATTCCATAATCCAGCAGGAGGAAGTGGAAATCCTCTGCCACATAAGGTGCACAGCTTAATTTGAGGAGCAAATGAAGTAGTGAGGTGAACAAATGAAGTAGTCAGGCCAAGCATCTGAGACAAGATCCACTCAGTTTTCAATGCTAATAGCTATTGGGAATAAAATATATTTTAATAGTCAGTGTATTGTAATACGGTAGGGAACAAATAAAGTTTAAAAAAATATATTTTTAATTACCGAGCCAACAAAAAGCTGGATTCTGCATGATTTGAAAGCTTTCTGCACATGTTTACTGAGAGCTACATTCAAGTGGTACAAGCACAGAATAATAAAGGAATAACAAAGGAACTAGCCTCTACAACCAAATGCTAGCTTTGTTAAATCAGATGCTGCATTAAGCATGCCACCTGTTTCCTTTCCCCTGCAATCTCTGGTGAATGGAAATGCTTTGGATATTGTCTTATTCCTCTACTGGAAAAGTCTGTCCTCATGTCATAGTATCAGTAAGTGTCCAAAATACATCTAGCACTTCTCAGAGTGCTGGACTCAGCTATTTCTCCCATCCACTATCTTCTGTTCACTTCCACTACTCCTTCTCCTCCCATTCCAGTTACCCTTGTCTTAGGCTCTCAGTTTGCAGTCACACATAACCACCAGTTACCACAAGGATGGGTAAATCCCATGTAGGAAGAGTGTCTGCCTCCTTCAGGGCTGGCTAGTCCTAAGGGGACTATGTCTCATATTTAGGACTCATTTTATTCCCAACCTGGAGTCCCCAAGTAACAGGCTTCAAAGCATCTAAGCTCCCCTTCACGCTCTAACACTTGCTGTGAATAGTGGCATTGTAGCCTTCAATGTTATGCTTATAAAAATCAGCAGTTTAACCATTCTCTATGGCAAGACTAAGGTTTGCATCTCACAGGAGGATGAAATTAAAATGGTCAGAGGCCTATAACAGCAATCCACTGCATACATGTTGTATCTTTGATCTGGGTTTCCTAAAGTAGAAAAAAGATAAGACTAAGAGAATTAGCAGCATGAGGAAGGAAAGCAAAATCAAACTTCTAAAAACTAGGTTAAAAATTTAGTATTTCAAGAAAGACTTCATAAATATATTAATGAGTTACTATTACACATTCAAAAGGTGCTAACACAGTAATGGGATTTTTAAAAGGTTTTACAAGATCAGAAAGTTGCATTGCCATAATTAGGCCCTTGTGTTTAACAGAGAAGAGAAGCATTAGAAAATTGTGTTGCAGGTTGCAACACAAAGGTGAACTTTCCTAGAGAAAGGTATCAGGTAGTGCTTCGTTTGTGTGTAAAGCACTGGACTAAACAAAAATCCAAAAATTCCAAACCATGGAAAAGAATTAGGTCTCTATCCTTTTTCTCTGCTAGTAAGTGAGTGACACTGGTAATAACACAATAAGTAAAAAACTTCATTTGTTCTTATTGATATAAAGTCAGTTGCCCATTAAAATTCAGCAGTTCTTTGTCCTTATATTACAAAAAGATTATTTTGGCAAAACTGTTTATTACTCAGAATAAACAGTTTATTAATCTTCATTAATCTCCTTTTACAATGAATGTCTCTGACATTAGCCCTGCATGCAGAAATCCTTCTATTTCTGCTCAGTACTTATTTTCTTAGAACATCTTTAAGACAGGGTGATCAGAATATCATCTCTTGAGTAGAATGGCCACAGACACAAATCTAGAGTCAAATTAATTAAGCCATACTGCCAGCCTGTCGAAGTAAAACTGCAACTAGTAACATATAATTTACAGCAGCTTGTAATGTGTCTGTCTGTTGATGCACCTAGAAATGGAGAAAACTAAAGCAATTAAGTCTAATTTTAAAATAATATCCCAGATTTCAGGAAGCCACATAGACTTGAAAATACAACCTTAAACAAAGTTCTAAATATTCAGTTTGATACTCCAAATTGTTAGCTACACTTTGAAATGGTTAGTCACTTAGCCACATCAATGAGCCACTGTAGGTATGAGATGTAAGAAAATTTGTAAAAACTGTAATGACTAGATGGCTTGTTTTTACAGCGAGAACGTCTGACACAAAACATATATACTCCAACCATAAAAAAAAGAGAAGTATTGAAGCATGTTGGTTCTTAAGTCCACAGATTTCTATTTCATCTTATCAACTGATTTAACACAGTGAAATGGTAAAAATATGCAGAAATTTAACATGGTGTGGCAGAAAATACAGCCAGAAAAAATGGCACCATCAGTTACAAGTGCTGTGTGGCACTTGGATATGGTTTTTTCTCTGCTGTTAAAGGACACCTGGAAGCTTTTGTATTCTCAGTTTGAATTCTAAGAAGTTTTAGCCATTCTGTCATTTTATACTTTTTAGGTGCTCTGAAATGATATTTTACATCATTTACTTACTAATACAATTTTTCCAACATGTTTTGATTGCAAAAGCCACATTCCTATGAATTACATTCAGGAAGATAAACCACTTTGACTTAGTATGTATTTGTCTTAAATAATTGTGCAATACACTCTTACTGACATCAACAAGAATGTTCAGGAAATAAACTAATCAATAACAGCATACACCTATTATTTTTTAAACGTATGCACTAATGATATGAATGCTGTTCTGCAGCTCATACCCCTTTCATTATTCTGTGCTACATTTAGAGCTAGTCAAGTCTGTAGGGAAAACACAAACTTGTGCTGAAGAAAGAATGGCACAGCCATCTTGCAGACAAGATTCAAGTGTGATGGAACAGCAGGAATCAGGAAATATGATGAGCTGAAAACATCTGAGAGTAAACAGGCCATGAGCCATCTGTTGCTTTATCTCCCCACCATCTGAAGTTTCAAATAAAATCTCAGATTTTTACTGTGCATTTAGTGAGGATCATTAATCCCCAGCCTTCTAGTTTTTGCACAAGTGTCTCAGTGATACTTCTATGCCAAGCAATTTAAAATCATTTTTAAAGTATTCTTTATATATGGTAAGTCTATCCTACAGGTGTACTTAGATTCTGCATTGGTTAAGTCAGAATGAAAGTTATGAAAACATATTACAGGTAAATTTTGACAACCAAATATTTTCATTGCAGAAAAATATCTGTGTTTATAGTCTCAATTCCCAAACCTAAAATTTAACAACCTGGTACACCTGCAATTTTGAGCACTAATTTTCAGGGTGATTTGGCTTTTGTTTTGTGTTTGTTTAGCATTGGCTTGGTTTCTTTTCAAATAAAAACCCCCACACTTCAGAAGCATTCCTTTCCTTCTTTCTTTCACTTCCTACTCTGAAGTACTAATCACTGTCTAAATTTTACATGTATACACACAAGTTCACACGTATCACCTGACTTTGAGATAACTGTCTCTTTCTCCAAAGAATTATTGCTATTTTTAAGCTATTTGTGAACAGGTCAATCTTGAAAACATATGAAAAATAAACATACATTCATGTTTTCCCCACTATCGCTACTGAAACCAAGAGAACATTATTTCAGGTTTGTTCTACATCCGATTCCTCTCAGCTACTCACTCCTAGTGCCCCATGGTTTACTTGTCTCAGGATAGTAACTGTGCAGCAAATCATTTCTCTGGGTAAAGATCCAGCATGTTCCATCCGGTCTCTCCTAAGGCAGAACTACACACAGTGGGATGCAATGGATGCAATTTTATAGGATCAGAGAATATGAAGGGTTTGGAAGGGACATTAAAGATCATCTAGTCCCAACCCCCTGCCATAGGCAGGACCTCCCACCAGTCCATGTTGCTCAAGCCTTCGTCCAACCTGGCCTTGGAACACTGGCAGGACTGAGGCATCCACAACCTCACTGGGCAGCCTGTTCCAGTGCCTCACCACCCTCACAGTAAAAAAATTCTTTCTAATATCTAACCCAAATTTTATCTCTTTCACTTTGCACCCATTACTCCTTGTCCTGTCACTACAGCTCCTAACAAAGAGTCCCTCTCTGGCTTCTCTGTAGGCCCCCTTCAGACAAGTAGGATTTGAGATTTAAGCCAAGCTGTTTTATTCAGTTTCTTTTCTAAAAACCAGAGTTAGTTCTTCAAAAAGAATTTTAAAAAATATTATTTATAGTGAGCTAGTTTCCCTAGAATTCTCCCTCAGTCTGGAGTCTAATGAATCTCAGGAATCCAAATTAAACATCAGAACTTCAATACATCAAAATTTGTGTTCAGACAGGAGGTGTTGGAAACATAATCAACTTTATTATTTATACTCAAGAAGAATAATGAAATAAAAATAGCAGAAGTGCTTGAAGTACATGGAGTTCTTAATATTATGAAATATATTCAGTAAAAGATGAGTCCCACTTATGCCATAAAACTCACCAAATTAACTTTTCCTTGCACTATAAATCTTCTCCTCCTGAGATGTACAAGCAATGGCCTGGAGTTACTCTCACAGATGCAACAGGTAGCCTAGAAAAGGTTTCCTCCTTTAAAGCAGCACCATGTCAGCTACTGTAAAGTGAAATGCTGTGCCTGCCAAAATTCAAGTCTTACTCTATGGATGTCTTCTATGCCCAAGAGGCTTCGCAGAAGCACTGAATACTCTTCAGTAGAAAAACATTCATAGTAGACCAAAGGCTGAAGGACTTCCACAGAAAATTCAGTTATTCAAATGAAGATTTTCTGTGATTAAATAATTCATATTTTCCCTGCATATTCTCAAATGCATAACAGAAAAGCCTATAGCTGTTTCTATTTTTCAGAACTCTCTTCTTTTAAATAATCAGTGACACTATACCCTACCATGTTATTCTGCTTAAAGTACCACCTTCCAGCTTTCATTCAATTTTGTATTGATTTTTGTCTTTCAAATGCAATTCATCATTACTGAAAACTATCTCTAGCATTTGCTCAGCAGAAACTACTTTCTGTTTCCTGCATACTAATTATGTTCTATGGAATACAGAAAAAAGCTTAAGGTTGAGAAGCTTTTCTTCTAAGCCATACTTCATTTGGGATTGGAAACACTTTTAAAAGATGCATACTCTTATACTATATTCATCCACCACCATGTTGTTGGACCAGATGTTCATGATAAGCACCTTCCAAAGGATATATTCTATATTCTGCCTCTTTCTCATTTAAATCTGTGCATTCCAATTTTTATAGTAGCAAAACCCACTGCAAATTATGTTTCCCATAGGAGTACCACTGTTCCAGATACAGTTTGTTAAATAAAAATACTGAATAAAAGTATAAATTACATCAGTTGTGACTGGTACTGACAATGGCAGAGGTGACATGCTCATAATCAATGTAATAAAATCTAGAGTTGTGTAGCACTTTCAGAACAGAAATGCAAACTGTATTTAAGTGGTAAACTATGAACACATGGAAGTTGTTTTGTAAATGCTGAAGTCTCCACCATTTTCTGCTGTCTCCTTACATTCAATTGGTAGCATTTTCATTACTTATCCCAACTCAGACACCCTATGGTACAGCAGCCTTCTCTTTACAGAGTTTCACCAGGACTCAAAGTGCAGCTTTGCTTTCTCAAAATGCCCATGACAAATTAGACAATAAGCATCTGAAAATAAGCATAATTTCATTCTATCCCAAATGAAATCAAAAGTTTTTTGATTTCCATAACCCTGAAGGTTGCCTCCTACTCAAAGATAAAACAAGCACAATCTAAATGTGGCTCAAGCATTTAACTACAATACCCATTAAGACCCCAAATTCCATTAACAGATTATTTAACTGTTTTCATACTAAAATTCATAGGGTTACATATTTAAGGCAGCCTGCAGTGAACAACAGAGGGGTTCTACCCAAGCTGAGACTTAGTGAAGTATATCAGCTGAGAAACACAATGTTTTTAAACTCTAAACAACAGTTTTTGAAAACTGTACTTTACAACCACATTTTTGAGATTGCTTGGGGTAGAATTCGTGTCTAAGTCAAACAAATTAAAAAACTAGTCACTAAGCTATATTTGCCTCTACTCCCACTTTTAAACAAAATAAAATTATATAAAATTATAATAGGATTTAAGCTAACACTTTATAGTCCCTTCAGTCTGTAGTTTCTTGATCACTTTATGGCAGAATAAACCAGCACCACTATCAAAAGAATTGATCCTGTCCTCTGTACAAACCCCAGCCATTCATACACCCCCTTATACTAGTGTAAGACTTCACTCAGTCACACAGGGAACAGAATTGGGAAATTGATCCGTGTCCAATTAATTAAGAAAAAAACTTCCTAGGGAGATGCATTCAAAATTGGCTTCACTGCTTCCTGATTTATCTCCCCAGCTCTCCCAGCAGAAGCTGCAATAAGGCAAAGACACACTTCAGGACCACCCAGCACGACACTGGCCGTGCTGCTCTGCAGAAGCAGAGACAGACCTGCCTGAGACAAAATGTTTCATGTTTGTTACAGGTAATGCAGGCACAGCTGTCACGCTTTGGGATCAATAGGATATCTGTTTGGAAAACCATTTCTGTGGCAACTGCTTCAGGTACCTCACCTGGAGCACACCTGTGTGAAGTGGCTGAGGCTGGCACTTGGGTGGTCAGTGCCACAGGAAGGCAGAGTCATGCAGAGCCAAAGAGCCCTTCCCAAAGCAGCTTCCCTTGTGCTATTGGATGGTTTCTGAATTCAAAGCTGTAAAATCAGTTAAAATAGCCTGGCATCACAACGACAGGGCTTAGGACAGAGCAACTGTAAGTTTAAGTTTCTGATGGATTTCTGACACTCAAACACCACCTAATACAGACTAAAAGGAGCCGGGAAAGAGGCACAGGCCAAGGATACTCATAAATATTTACATCTGGTATTTTTGCAATGACTGTTAGTAGTAAAAATGCTCTAATTAAAAATTAAGATAAAAATCAGAATATGGTTGAAGACCAGACCTGACCAAAATTGTTATCCATAACTCAGTACCTAAGGAATAGGTGTCCACCAGCATTTGTGAGGCTCACCTACAACATGATCTTTACTTCCCAATTTTAACATCTGAGTGGATTTTTTCCTGTGTAATTACCCAACTCCAGTCTGCTTTATTTAGGGTTTTTTTTACACATATGAAAAACATGCCAAAGAACTGCACTGCAATGAAGCAGAATCTACCTACACAGAGCTTTTGTAATTTTGAATTGTTGTGAATTCAGGTGTGAGACTTAAATACTATCATCACAAGGTAGTCAGGCAGAGATCACACATTGTAATTCAGTTTAATTTGTCTTCTAAAGACTGGACAAATACTAGGTGGTGTATGAGGTCGCACATGAAGCCTTTTAGGACAAAAAAAATTTAGTGGCTTTTAAATTCAACTCACTAGCCCCTGAGTGTTTACTATGGAACTGGGGTAAAATTGAACAAGAACATGAGTTTTTGTCTGAAAATTTCCTCTCCAACATGAGGAAAGATAACTCATAACTTAAGGTATTAGCCCTGTTTTCTTATATCAATGTTGGTACAGAAAAGCCTTCTTACATTTCTTAAATACCACCCCTCAGAAGGAATAACATTTGAAGTGCCAGCTTCTTCAGAGACAGCAGTCATGTAGCAGCCAGCACATATCAGTTTCATTTTTAATGGAAGATATATATCCTTGCTGAGGAAATATTATGAGAAAAAAAAAATTGAATTTGCTGAAGCACCATGGACAAAGTTTTGTTTACCACCAAAAAGTACAATTCCATTTGGACAGTCACTCACCTCAGTCACACTTTCTAATGTTCCTGAGTACATCTGATGTTCTCTAATTCAGCTGCTACCTGTATCATACATATAACATTAGTGCAAAGAAAAGAAAATATTTTCCCACTTACCTCTCTGCCAGCCTTTGCTGGAATCTGTCCCTGAGTCTCTCTCAACTTGCGAGCACTGTCAAGTTTTGCTTGAAGTTCTGAAGCTAAATCCTTCAACAAAAGTGATAGCACTCCATTAGTTTATCTAATTTTTTTTTTCATATTTTTAGATCAAAATGAACTATTCATTTCATGTTTTTGTGTTTTGATATAACATTTTAAACTCTATTAACACAAAATAGTAAAGAAAATGTCAATATAATTCACACAACTCTTTATAGGATATAGCATGAAAAAATGATCAGAATAGAGGCATCTGAAGTATAGGAACAAGCATTGCCATAAAAAGACCAGAAACTGTTTTCTTAAGCATTATTAAGTTCTACTAATAAATGCTTTGCATAACTAAGCATAGGTATTACTTTATGTATAAGAAGATGAATAAGGAAGCTTGAACACATCATATGCTTTTTTTTTCTTGTACACACACATACATACACACCTTTACACACACACATCAGCTTTATGGGTCTAAGGAAATAGCTCTCAGAAATTTTTGCTATGAAGTTTCACAGCTCTCTACACTCCATGTCCAACATCTGCACTTCAGACCTTATCTTGAGAATAAAATGTACAAGAGGTAGAAAATAAGAACAGTTTACAGTCTTGTGCAAATTGGTTTTGATGCTCCTGTGCTCCCTTAACCATCTGATTATTAACTAAATAGAAGTATTCTAGAATATCTTGGATTGCTAGGAATTGCCAGCCTATCAACCTGTAAAGAATAAAACTATTTACACTCTAACCCCTCTGCCACTTACAGTGACTGGACTCCAACAATCATGTCCATACTTGCCACCCAAAATTAAGTCATTTGATCAACACCAGGCAGAAAACCAGTAACAAAAATAGATTCAGAATTCATTTGGCCCACATGGCCAACCCTGAGCTCCAGCCACCAGGACATGCTGTTACATAACCATCTGTTCTGGTGTGCGGGGATGAACTTGCTTAAACAAGCTGCATTTTCAATCTGATTAGAGAAAGACCATGAAAAATATTTAAAATGCCACAAGACTATTATATATTATATATATTATATTACCTATTTTATTATTTAAATTGTTGTTGTTTGGTTTTAGGGTTTTTTTTTAACTAGGTTGATTTGGAGTGCATATATAGAAAATTGTATCTATAAAAATAGTAAATTGTCATACTGGTTTCTGCCACATGATTTGGGTCAAAACAAAAAAAAAAAAAAAGGAATTACACTGTCCCCACAGAATATGTGTATATTTTTCATCAAATCACTTGCATTCAGTTCCCATCAGGTTGAAAAGAAGAAGACAGATTTGTGCCCAAAGTTTTGTTTAGGCAATGCTACTGAAGCTGAGCAGTATCAGAAAAAAAAGTTTACAAATTTTTGCTGCTTTCCATCAGTCTTTGGAAAACCTTCCCCTCCCACAGTACTTTAGCAGTTAGTGTATAGATGGCTTATAGACAGCTTAGATACCAGTCCCTCACAAACCTATCATAATGACTTTCATAAACATATTTTTCCTCACTAGTGTATGTTTTTTAGTATTAATTAAGAAATCTAGAGATTAACATATGAACACATCTATTTAAATCATTAACACTGCACCTTCGTAGGAAATACATTGCTTCAGGTAACTTTTAATTCACCTTTGAGGATAATAACATTTAAAATGGACATGATTTCTAGATAAGGTATAGATGTTCAAATGTTTAAAGCTACATACCCACATCTATGTCTAAAGCCTGTGAGAAAAGAATTCATAACATAAAATTGGTTGGAAAAGAAAATATTTGTAAAATGGACAACTTCTTCTAATAAAATCTGAATTATCTGATAGGGGCATTAACAAGGATCAACACCATGTCCTAATCCAGCACTAATGACAAAACATACTATAACTTTCCACAAATCAAAGAATCAGTAGCTCTTGAGAAATATTAAATTACCACTTGGAGACTTAACATGTTTTATATATTACTATAAATAAATATTTATTTATTATTTCTTAAAGATGCAAATTTTGGTGCAAATGTCACAAGAGGCAAACTAAACAGGTGCAATAAAAATTTATCTTAAAAAATAAATACAAAAGCCCACAGTGAGAGCATTTCCTTCTAAATAATATGAAAATAGTTCCTTAAGAGCAGCTATTCAGAGCCAAACACTTGAAAAACACAGCTTAAAAACTAACAGACTCTGACCTTGTTATAACTGAAGCTTCCAGACAGTACTACTGAAGGGAATTAACTCATTATAGCCATGTTTAATGTAATACATAAAATACATAAACCTCCAAATTTTGTGTTGCTGAAGAGTGAAAATCTTGTTCCTTCAGGTAGCTGGCTGAAATGAAATGTTTACACATTAAATATGCAGCTGTTTCTCCCAGCTCCATAGACCAACCTCAATCAGAGCAGGACCACAAAGCATTCCACAGCTGTTCTCAGTGCAGAGCTGGCTGCATTGGCATATGCTATTCCTTTCAGTTTTACAATTTCCACATGACAATTAATAAGCTTGCTTATACAGCAGAGCTATGGACCCCAAGCACCTACGTGTGACAAGGCTGATGAAATAAGCAAAGCTCCAGACACTGTTTACCTTATAACAAAGACAGGGAGGGAGCTTTTTAGTTTTCACCTGCTCCTTTTTTTTATGAAAAGATATAGACTATATCTTTTCATAAAGACTATAAAAAGGGCAGAGAACAACTGGTTTAGATATGCTGCTTATCCTAAAAAGCCTGGGGTCCTGAATCCTCTATACTGCATTTAAAGCAGAAATTACTGTAATAGCAGTACCTTCAAATTCTACCAAATTTTACAAGTCTTTATTTGCTTGAATGAGTACCCTTTTAAAAAACACACCCAAACAATTAAATTGCTGTGAGCTTTGAAGAAAAACTGCAGTAAATCATGACAGTTTTTCAGAGCCATTACCGTGTCTCCCATCAGTTCTGCTTTCACAATCCTCGCTCCCAGTCTGTTCATCTCCTCCTCACTAAGGACCCGAGGTGGCTCATCCTTTGATGATCTGGAAAACAGCAGCTGCACTAAAGCCACAGAAAAACAGGGCAGTATTCACCTGTGTAATTCAGTATGATAAGCCTACTGTACTTGTACATATGTGTCTACTGGCAAAATAATTGAAAACAATGTATTATAAAAATGTATTTACAGACTGAAGTTGCCAAGGACTCTGAAACCAAAGACCTTGAATCAAAATTTTATGAGGCTTGTTTCCTCTAACTTTTGAGAACAACTCAAATGAAAAGTACTATCTGTGAACATTCTCCCAGTATGAAAAAACAGTCAAGAGTCAGGAGCAGGTATAAGAAGGAAAACAAACAAGGGAAAGAGAGAGAAGAAGGTGTTATTTTCACCTACTCTAATTCTTCTTTCCAGCTTTGGTCATGCTTTTACTTCTCAGCTTCTGCAAAATCACCCATTTCTGAGTTATTATGCTTGTCAAATGGCCTTCCACCTCTTGAAGATTACTTATTTTCCAATATTTATCTGCTCACAGTACAATCTTTGCATCTGAATATTTTATGGCTGATACAGAAGAGTTGCCATAGAAAATTAACAGGTACCTTTTAAAAATATGAAGTCCCTCTAGAGAAGCCACAGCTGGTAAAAAAGAGTATTAAAAACTTAGCATACCACTTTTTACTTTTTATTTTTATTCGACTTATTATTTTTATTATATTTATTAAGTATGGATTCCTAAAAATACTGCAAAGAAGCATCAAGGAAGTCTGGCTCTTGTCCTCTGACCCTAGGAAAGACTAAAACCAATTAACTCTAAAAATAAAATACCTAACACAAAAGATACATAAGAGTACAGTTATGCTAGTGGTTCCTGCTGTTAGAGACAGAATTCTCTCACAAACTGATATGGCTAAACCCTGTAGAAATTGAAGAAGGAGAAATCTTTGAAGATGGTGTCCTCTTTAAGCACCAGATCTCTCCAGCCCTGACAAAATTACTAGAGTTGCTTTTTCTTTTTTCATTTTCAAGATGCCCAACCCAAACCCCCAAAATTCAGCAGAATTTACTTTAATTTCACCAGAAACAAAACATGCAAAGATTAGGTTCCCACTGTTCCTTAAGCTGTATCCCTCAAAGTAAAGCAGACTACTTCAGAAAAGGGAACAAAAGGTGTTTATTAATTCATATATGCTTTTTTTTAATGGTGCTAGTGCTTGAATCACTGTCTGAACTTTCTGAGACTTGAGACATTGCTTTGATTTGCTTTTTATCTTGTCTCAAATTAAACTCTGAAGCAGTCACATTATTAAGTGTGACTTCCAGCAAACACTAGCTGATGGACTTTTCCTCTGGGGAGATCCCTTGGACATCCAATCAGCGCTTTTAATTAACCTGTGTCATAACTGTCCAAAACACTTTGATTTATAGGCTGAAGAGACTTCCTCTGTGCTTTAGAAAAGATAAAATTTAAAATCCGTACTTTCAGCATGAAAGATGAGGAACTGAACCAGCAACACCTATTAATTCAAGCCTTCACCTCAAAGATTTACTTTTTGTGACTGACAACACTATCAAAAGAGTACATGTATTACAAGTCTTGAAACTTTAAGAAGAAAAAGAAAGCAGCAGCTTATAAATTACTCTCAACAGGTATCTGCTGCACAAGTCCAAACCTGAAACGTTCCAAAAGCCAGAATTTTCTACGAAATACAATACCAAAAAAAAAGTACTTCTGACTGCTGGAAACAGGACAGGTTATTTACTATTTCAAAACACACAGAGTCTCAGGAGTTAAGAAGTCACCTTAGAGGAACTTGGAAATAAGTTATGTCAATAACCAGAGGCTATATAGTTCTGCAGGCCTAAGTAATCCCCAGTTTACTAATGAGTCAGCTTAGTAACTGCATTGGCTAAGAAATACAATTAAAATATCAAAGAAGATGGACAATTGGGTTTAACAGCACCAGAATGGAAAACACATGCAAAAGAAAATATCAGCTGAACAGTTCTACATCTAGTTCTCTTCTGTGAGGAAAAGAACTATCTTTTTTATCATAATAATTGAATTCTTTGAACTTGAGCAAGTAAACTATTTCCGCACACAATCTCATTTCCCAAAATTTGCAGCTTTGTCCAGTTACAATTACCATTGCACTTAGTAAATGTTGCAGTTAAAAAAAAAGGTACTGTTTTTGTACCTGCAGCTAAAAAAAGTGAATCACCATTCCTTCCCCAAAAAAAAAAAAAGACGACTGGAAGGAGTAGCTGCTGCTTCTTCGAAGAAAATAATACTGAGGCAATGTTCTTCTAGGTCTGGCTGGATGGGATAGAATTTATTTTTTCCACAGCAATGTGGTGGTGAATTTTCCTCCACATTGTGCCTAGTCCTCTCCTTCTCAGGCCATTCTGCAATCCCAGGAATTTCCATTATGCTTTGGCCTTTGGGGACCAATGAAGTATCTCTTGACTGCAGCAGGAGCTCTTGCCAGGCTAAGGTAGGAGCACAGTGTCTGCACCCAGAACTCCTGGTGCCGGCCACAGTGGGGAACAAAGGCAGAAGCACTCAGCCAGCCCCTGGCAGCCTCTGATCATTACTCACCTGAACCACAGCCTCAGTGGAACTGTACCATTGCTACTGGAACTTTCAAAATTCCAGTGACTGAGCCAGACTGTGGCCAGGATGTAAATCTCCTGATGACTGCAGCCCAGCACACTGTGACTCCCCCAACAGCAAAGCTGTGTGAGGCCCCCTGAGCTCTCCCAGCCCACAGAGGGCTGTGCCAGCAGTGAGCTGAGTGGGACCCCTCTCAGAACTCACCAACTCCCCCATTTGCAAAGATTAGAGCACTGTCATAGAAAGCTGAAACCCTCCATTCCTTGAGGTTCAACTCCTGCTTGCTGATGAGCTCCAATGCACTTGAAGTATTTCACTGAACTCAAGAGGAACTCTTAATAGGCATTTTTTATATATTCACATATATATATATATTTATTCATTTATACACTTCTATCCCTATATATCTCTTTTCATCCACATGCATGCGCGTGTGAATTACTGGAACAATCTGAAAGAAAAGATTCATAGTAACAACCACACTAGTCAGATCATTGGAAGAACCAGCAAGCTGCTAACAATGGAGAACAGGAGGCCACGAGCAGAGCAAAAGGTCAGTTCTCTACAACTTTTGAGTCTGACCACCTCTCCTTACTACTCTCCATTGTCTTTCACAAAAGCAAGTCATGGAAAACTAAATTCCTGCTGCCTGTCAAGTTTGTGTTTCCTTTCCCAGTCCTATTAATGCTTCCCCCTCACCACAGAAAACACACCTTCTATTAAACAGCTTCTACTATTTTCCATATGCTACTATTTTAGCATATGAGCTCATCTCACGAGTGGCAAACCTATCCCTGCTGTATTAATTATCTCAGTTTTTAGTCAGCATTTTCTACCATTTCAAGCTTGTCTTTTATAAATTCAATGACCGTTAAGATACTTTGGAGGTTTTTCTGCCTAAGAGGCCAATTTTACTGCAGTGTGAACTAACATTAGAAAGAAGCAGAAAATAGTCTATCATTAGCAATTCTCAAATGTGCTGAGGAGACAGATCAGGTAGGGGATGTTCACTACTTCTGCTGAACTTACTTCTTCTAGCTGCCCTTAGCTGGAGGCTAAGACCCTCCTTGAAACTAGAGAGATCTGATATAATCAGTGCTTATCATGTCAAAAAGGAGATAGAGCTTTCGTTATATTTTGCCATGAAAATACAGAAAATAAAAACCAAGTAAAGATGTTCATAAAATACCTTGAGGATGATGTTTTACTGTCAGATAAAATCTGTTTCTTCTCAGGGGTATCACTTGTGTGTTGCTGTCGTAACTTCTCTTTTTCATCACTTGGAGCTCTTTTCCAACTTTTGCCATCAATTTGTTCCCTAGTACCTGATGATTTTTGATCAGATTTTAATTTCTCATTGCTATCTTCTGTGTGTGTTTTGGCCCACAGTGCAGTATCCTCACCAGGTTTCTGGAAACGGCTGCTCAAAGAGCTATGAGCTGAGTCCTCCTTGGAAGAGAACTGCTTTAACTTGGAGTCTCTGGATGCACTGTAAGACGTTAAATCATCTTCAGAAGGTTTCAAAAATTTGTGTTTCAAGTTGCTTAGAGATGAACTCCTCTCCTGATTTCGTTTTTCACTGGAGTATTTTTCTGCTTTGGAGCTGTAGCCCCTTGGTACTGAGTCCATGCTACTGTGTCCACATTCCTGATCTGCTCTTGACACATCTCTTCTGTAACTCCTGTCTTCCTGTGCCCACCCCTTGCCATACTTCTCCCTGGAATAGCTCCCAGACGTGTGCCTGTCTCTATCATCTTCATCTCGTGTCATCTTTTCAATATGCTGTTCTTTCTTGTCTTTCTTCTCTTTCTCGCTTTTTGAATAGTCAGTCTTCCATCTTCCACTTCCATGGTAATTTTCCTTTTTGGATGCAGCTTTTTCAGCTTCTTCTAATCGCGACTGAAATACCTCCACTGACTAAAAGAAAAAACAAAAACGTCATGCCACTTTTAAGGCAATGGGATATTGTGTAAGTATTTCAAATTTGCTATAAGATCCCATATATTAAAAACATTTAACAAGAAAAATATATAAAAGGCTGGGTAGCTCCTTTATCACCTGAGAGAAGCTTCAGAGACTGTTTTTTCTTGCTTCTTTTCACATGTTTTACTTTATACATTAAGTACTTGTGCCTTCATATAAAAGTAATCTTTTCCACGCATCTATTAATATGAAGAAAATTTAACCGAAGATCCTTACCCCGTATCTCTCAGCTACAATTTCATCAAAATTGCGCTTCTCTCTCTCAGCCTGCTCCTTCATCCTTTGGTATGATTTTCGCAGCCAACTTAATCCAGCATCTTCTACCACTGTAACTAAAGTAGAAAACAACAAGAGGCTGTAGTTTAATATCTCAAGTAATTATTCCTATTTGACCTTATTCTGTATGTGACATTACAGCTTCACCTAAACTTATTGTAAAAATTGAAGGAGTGCAAAAGAAAAACAGAATTCATATACAAATACATATTTTCATAAGTTAATGCTGGTTATACCTCAACAATACCACTCATTTAGTTTAAGTTTCTCTAGTTTATCACAAGCAGTTTCCAATACAGGAGTGACATATGAGAAGATGTAGAGTTTCTTTATGACATTAAAGAACCTTCCTGTCACTCCCACACCCTGTGTCCATTCTTGGGCATACCCCTTACACACAAACAAGTGAATTCCCTTTCTCAGAAACTGAATGAATAACCCACTGCTTCCCATGTGAAAAGCCAGCAGTGGTCTTGACATTCTAAACACACACTCACTGATGCCTGCCAACTCTTACAGATCTCTGATCTCTGTGACTCCTAAAAGTGGGCATGAAGCTAATGGCTTCTGGGACAAAAACCTGCAAGTTTCTGTCCCAGAAACCATTACCTTCATGTTAATGGTTCACAGGGAAAGGCTCTCAAAAAGCAGATCCCACTCTTCTCTGTTGACAGAATACAAGGATCATTCTCACCACATAATAAATGTTTCATGACATTATGAAAAAGGTTTTTGTTACTGTGTTTGCTGAAAATGAGCAGGATAGCCCTGGGGTAAGGAAAAAAGTGAAAAGACTACAGAAATGCTATTTTTCACCAACTGCATCTGTAATGTACTTCATTTTGATGTGACTCAGACTTCTGTGGGTGAATTCTTTAAAACTGTAATTTGTGCAATGGAATGAAAGGAACCAAATGAGTTGACAACAATTTATCTTGTGTTGGTTAAATCATACTTTTCTTTAATTAGTTCAAAATGGTGAATTTGGTAAGGATATTGAAGGTCAAACCACTCAAGATAAAAACCCAGTGAACAGAAATTCTGCAAAACACATATACTATGATACTAACCCAATATTCACTATGGAATTTTCATCCAAATTTTACTTTATTACCTATATTATTAATAATGTATATATTATTAATAATCCTGTTACAACAGGAGTAACAACATTAGGAGTAATTTGTTAGCAACACAGAGCCCAGAAATTGGAGACAGAAATTTAAGATTATTACTAAAATTTGCTCTTAACCTTTCTTAACTGAAGCCTCTTCATCCTTCTCTGGTGGCAAACCTGTACCACCATCTTTCCAATAGGGATTGAGTTCTCTCTCAGACAACACAACCTAAAACAGAAATAATTTAAATGTTTGCATAGCATATGGTTTGTATTTTAGAGAAGATCTATACATTTTGAGAGACTTGTATGTGAAGTCACACAATTCACCACCATCACCACTTTCACGGTCTAAGCATCTGTTGTACACACTGTTTGGGGTACCAAAGAAAAAGGAGACACAGGCACAGAAAACAGAGGAGTATAAACCTAGGGGACAGCAAGTAGTTGGGTGGGAGAGTCTATAAAAATCATTCTCTAAGACTAAGCATACATTAAATTGTCATTAAGCATATAATACATGCTGATATTCCGGTGATTTAAGATGTCCACACTAAATGGTCTTCCAGAAATAGTGTTCAGGAAAAAAATTGTAGAGAAAAAAAATTTTAAATATTCATCCCTTGTCCAAAGACAATAACCAAGGCACTGCATACTACACAAAAACAGTGATCCAGGTCAGTCTGGTCCCCAAGCACAACACAGCTAACAGGGAAACCTAATGGCAAGAAAGAGCCTGCTGTGAGACGTGAGGACAAAGAAATATTAGCTAGTGATGCGTCACTATGTTTTCAGATCAGACTACATAGCATTTAACAAGGTAAATGAACAAATGAAGGAGCCATCAACTGTATGTAAAGAGAGGTAATTCAATGACAGCAGCCCTTTCTCCAGCCAGACCCTGAATCACCCATGTGTTCACCAACAACTGAGACATGAAAGGCACAACAACTGCTCCGAGTTCTTTCTTTAGGAGAAAACAAGCCTCTGTACCCTACACTTAAATACAGGAACTTAAATAAGCTTTTACAACACTAAACAATGGTGCCCCTTTCACATACCATGGAGAAGGCCAGACCAACAGTCTGTCATTGTTACTAACAGAACTTAGTTCTAACAAAAGTAGCTTTCTCCTTACCTAGAAGTTAAAAGGCTTTTCTCCACAAGCCTGATGTATGAAGCCTTCCATCCAAACAGACCAATTTAATTAAGATCATTATCACATCAGGCATTAGTTTTAATAACAATAAAGACTTACATATTTGAACCAATTTATTACTCTATTCATCACACAAAATTTAGTAAAAGGCAGAAAAAGATTAAGATATTAATTCCTCCTACCTGCTCAAGTTCTTGAGCTTTCTGCCGTTCCAATACTTTTTCTTTGTGTCTTTCACCTTTGACAGCTGCTACTGACGTTGTTTTCAATGACATGAAGTTTAAATTCATCCATTCTTCTCTCTTTAAAATAAACACAAAGAATCAGTGTTCATAATTCCAACAAAAACATGGCTTATGTGCCAAACCAAAGCAGTGCAGCTGCTGACAAATGTTGTTGACAATAAACAGTATAGGTTCTACAAACACATATTAAATACTTCAATGAAAAGCAAATATGATTTTAAGAACTCTGATCTTCAAATTTTTTAATATTTAAACAAGTTTCATGTCTCCCTGTAATATGAAATACATATTTACAATGGCATTGAAGACATTAGTAAACATTAATATTTTTAGTCTGCTAATCATTAGAATAAACAAATACCGTACATCTCATTTAGCTAGCTCTAATCTCATGATCTCTTACATCTCTTCTAGTGTATACAAAATCTGCAATCATTATCTGAGCATAGTTCACACCTCAGATATCCAGGCACTAACAGCACCCTCAAACTTAACAGTTATACATCTAAATTCTGTGAACTGTACCCATGATAACAGCTAGAAAACTGCATTTACAGAACCTAAGCCTGATCAAAGAGATTTTAAAAATGAGGACTAGACTAAAGAAAAGCATCATATTAAAAGCCTAGATATATCCACTACCTTTATACAGGTTAAAACCTGAAGCCTCAAAAGCAAGCAGTGACATACACATGGTAAGCAATTACTCTATAAAGGCGAGTGTTTTGGGCAATTCTGTAATTCTAGTGAAGCAACCAAAATGACCAGATTACATCTATTTTGAAACATGGCCTTGCAGAAGAATCTTCCTATCTTCAACAGAGTTCAAGATTCAGTTGTCAATCTGAACAGATGCCATATGTCACTTTGTCTCTTATTTAAAAATTATGTTAGACAACATGCCAGAGAACTTCAGAGGTGAAACCCCAACATTACATTTCTCAAATCTCTTTCAAGAAAGAGAAGGAACTGAAAAATTATCTATCTCCAAGTGATTCCATAAAATCTATGTCCACATCAGCAAGCAATGAGCATCAACAAATGTGGATGTCCACAGGACCTCTGGTGGTCATCTGCTCCAAACCCCCACTCAAGCAGGGTCACCTAGGGCCAGCTGCCAATTTATTCAATTGAAGAACAGCCACCAAAATTGTGAAGTAAAAAGTAACATGTCCAGTTAAGACCTTTAAGATGATGTCTTCAAGAAAATCAAAGTAACTTGTAAGAGCTTCAAAAAATCCTCATAGGAGTTGGTGCTGGGCAACATTAAGAGTAGTGCCTTATTAAAACTCAGAACTATTAGGTAGAGGAGTCTTCTAATCAATGAAGAGCAGCATCACCCAGCTAAACAAAGACATTGGTCTGTAAAACAGGTTTTGCTCAACACTCTGCAAAAGTGCTCCCAAGAAATCTAAGCATGTCCCACAAGCTGAATTTATCTCTGGAGTAGCTGTGAGCCTGCCCACCTGCACGGAAGGTTCTTTTGCAGTATCTTGCTGCTTGTTGACCTTCCAAGCCTCTTGTGTGTCATCTGACTGTGACACATTTGACTCAACCCATTCAACTGAAGAATCCTAAAAAGAGAGTTTAATGTAAAGAATAAAAAAAATAGCTTAACACACTACTTGATGACATGCAATACTTAGCATTTATATCAATAATCAAAATTAATGCTGATTAGCATTACTAACATAATACAGTTTAATATTTATAAATAGTGATAATAAAACCAGAATATTAATATTCCCATAGGAGATTGCTCCATCGTGATCAAAATATTTCACTTCATAAGCATGCAACACAACCTCATACTGGCAGCTTATTTGCATAACTCTACTAAAAGTAAAACAGTCAGAATAAAAACAAAATTAAAACCAATTGGGTTTATGACATAACAAAAAACAAAATTTTAAAAAATCTACATGCGTTACTAAGTATGTTTCACATTTAAAAAGTTAGATCAGTTACACAGCACAACTAAATCATGGTACATGCTATTGCCTGCCATTTTGTATCCCACTTCCTACACCTATATTTGCAAACAGCGTGCATAGATTTTTTACTTGAATCCAATAGGGCTGCATTGAACAGAGTTTCTCTGCTATTCACATGAGCCTGTCTTAGGAGTAAAAGACTTTGGATGGAAGTTACAGCTGGGACTATGTTGCATCCTAGGAGTCCCTGCTGTGATCTGAAGGGTTTTGGTGACTCCATTGGAGAATGTGGGACATTTGTGCCTTTGGTTACTTCCCACACTGATACTATTGTTTATCTCTGAAAAATAAGTCTCATTATAATGGACGTTCCTTCACTCCATAAAAGCAACTCTGAAAATTACAACTAACAGTGCCACCTGACTTGTACCAAAAATGCTGGGAAGATGTTTTCCACAACGTGGCCAGAAGGCAGCACCCAGATTTCAAATGCAGTCTCTGCACTGTTTTCCAGAGTGCCCTTCCATGTGAAGGCATGTCCTTACATGGAAGAAAGAGATTCAAATGTACAAGTCCTTCAGCCCCATGTACAACTCCCATGGCTGAACATCTGTGGAAAACGGGAGAGGTAATTCATACTTAAAATCAAAGTCAATTATTTCCAATTTTAGACACATCTTTCTATCATATATCACACACTACAGGGTATCTATGAAATTTTTTCCTCTCCATATCAGAATGAGGATTTTGATTTTCATTTTCTCTCTGCTGAAAAGCTACAAATCCCTTAGATCCTAATGAGTGAATTTAACACCATAAAATTCACAAGCTCACATAACAGCCTATTTTAAATTGATTAAATACTCAGTACATGAAAATAGAAAAATTTTGTTGCAATTTTTCCCAACAGAAAATGATAAGAATGAGCCTTAATTTTACCAACCATGCATACACACAGGGACTAAAATGGTTCAGGTTTTAAGACTGTAATTTGAACTATTTTAGAATTTTTTACTTACGGAAGAACTATCAAGCAAGTCATCCTTCTTTTCAGATTTCTGTTTCTTACTTTTCTTCTTTTCCTTCTTAGCTTTTTTGGAATGTTTATCCTTTTTCTTTTTTTTCTGCACAGAATGTTCCTAGAAGTAAATGTTTGTAAATGAGATCCAGTAAACCAAATCATCCATATACAATAAAAATAATCAAAACCTACTTACCAAACCTCACTGAAAAAAGATGAAATACACATAAATACCTTTCATTTTTACTACCCTCTCTCTCTTCTATGGGGGAAGGGCTGGAGTGGTAGGGGCAGGGAGGGCATACTTCACATCTATGATCAATTTTTCTTCTCCCTCTCAGTATCTTTTTCACTGCAACTAAACAGATAATACCTACTACACTACATTTACTTTGGTCAAACCTATTTCTTCAGGTATCACTACATTATCAATACACATCTTTCCATTGTTGAAATATCTGCACATTAAAAGGATGTGATATTCACAGGCTCCATTAAGGTTTCTCCTGTGAATGAACACAAATGAGGTTGCTATGAAGCCTTGAATCCTCCAGACTTCTTCCCATGGGACTATTATTGTCTGGTAGCACTTCCTTTTCTGCTTTTGGTAGAAATTAAAGCTGGAATTGAATGACAGAATTTTTTCCTCCTGGCGAATAAAAGATAATGTCTTCCTTTAAAAAAAGCTAATATCAAAGCATAAAGAAATCAGAAATTGGGATGTGTTTAAAGATTGCCTTAAAGCCCACCAAGTCTTCTGTTCATACAAACATTCTGTAGAGGCAACAACCCAAATGAATTATTTACAATTTCATCACCTTTTCCAGTGGCTCCATATGTTCATTCACATCAGCAGGCACCCATGTATCTTCACCTTGCAGACGTTTTAGCAGCCTGCAGCTCTCCTTCTTCTCAGAACTAATTTTGGCCTAAGATGAACAGAGAAGAAAAATAATCAGGTGGAGCTCAGTAGCTTTTCCACACACAACGTTGAGAACTGCATTTCAGGCATTTCAGGTTTTAGAATGTTCCTTCTTTGCAGTTACAGAGATATAACTAGAAATACTTTTACTACATCTTCTGAAAAAATAACCATCACTGCAAACAGTTTCAAATCCTAAAAAGGATTTTTACAAATCACATCAATAAAACAATTATTTTTTCAGCCTCTGAAGTTCACTCAGCATAAACATGATTTTCAGAAGGAAGTTTACTTAAGTATAACTTGTCTTTAGTAAATTCTTTATCTTTATCATATATACATTCTTTATCTTTATTTATATATATCAAATATCACCCTACCCTGATTAAACAGGAGGAAAGTTATTTTATATTATTACAGCCCTAATGTTGTGTTAGATAAGTCTTGCAAATTTCAACATGCTTTTGGGTTTTTACTTATTTGACGGGTTTCTTTTAAAATAACTATAATCAAAACAAAAACTAAAGGTAGAGTTTGAAATTCTTATCTTAAAACACCAACTTTTACCACAAAGTGTTGTCAAACATAAGCCAAGAGAACACATACAAGTTTAAGAAAGACCAATATTAAAAACAAAAAAATAAAAAAGTCTCAGGAAATTGGACAACAGTTGAGGTTTTTCCTCCTGGCCAGCTATTAATTCTCCAGATCCAAGCCTGGGCACTGCACAAGACACTAACCACGCTACCACAGGGCAGTTTCTCTTTTTTGATACAGCCAAGAAGAAAATCTGCAGCTTTCGTCCTGACAGAAAACAATGTTTGCAGGAAGATGACAAATACACTATAAGGGTTCAAAAGAACAGAAATACATGCTAAAAAAATAAGACTAAAAGGGGATTTTTTTTAAGTGCTAACTCACAAGACAGGATTGCTGCTGTGTTTTTCAAAGTGGAACAACACAATGAACTAAAGAAAAAAAAAAGCCCACTTCTTATCTGTGCCCAAACAAAACACCCTTTTAAACTTTTCACTGCCTACTTTCTTAGCAGTTTATCCATGTGATAAACTTTCTAATGCAATTAAATACAAGCAAAGCAAGGCTGCTACCCAGACTTCTTGATTTTAAACAAGGGAATATTGTAAAACAAACAAAAAATAGTGTAAATCAGCTTGAAAAAAGAGGTCAAGACTGAGACTTCCATCTTTAGAATGAAGCTACAGTCTACAAAGGTGAATGCTACCTCTTAAAATTCAAAAGGCAGGCATAAAGAAAGAGTTAAGAAGGCATTCAGACATCTGCTCCAACATCAAAACATTTTCTAGTTTACAAGTAAACAAAGTAATAAAAGAATGAGCAGGACTACAATGCAGTGAGAGTGAAACATGTTAAGTACAACACAGCATCACTAAAACCACCCAGCAATCCAAAACATGCAGGTGTGTTTCCTGCCACCTCTCCGTCATACAGAGAGGTAACCCTGGCCACCCTACGACATCTGGGACAAGACCGTTGACAACTGATGCAGAAATACATCAGACTGACATATTCTCTTCTAGTCCATGTAAACAATGATGGCTCTTTCGTCTTAAAAACATATTCATCTGACTAAAACAAAGTAACTAAATATGACACATTTTTTGAAAAGTAAAGGAAAATAACCTCAGCTTTGCAACTCACAAAATGTCTACAAGCCACAGACTCCAAACTTGAGCTTATAACTGGACAGAGATGAAACACTGGAGATAAAGGGAAACTGCATGTAGTTCTAGATGGGAAAAAAAAAACCCTGATTCCAAGCTTGTTCGCTCCACAAGCAACACGAAACAAGTTGCCAAGATGTAGATGGGAAAAAAATAGGCAGGCTTTTCCTACATATTCCATTTCACTTTTGGTTGAGAAAGAACTGCAGCTGGAGTCAACAGCTCCCTTCCACCCTTTTTGCAGTTCTCCAGTCCATAAATCCATAAATGCCACAATAAAGGCCACTCAAGATCAGCCTGTAAACATTTCTTCATTGTAGATGTTCTCTGCCTGTCGTGGAAGATTTAGCCTCTTATCATTTCCTATAATAACAAGTATATTTTAAATAACATTACTATTTTCTTCATGCTGCCAAAGTTACAAATAAAATGAGGTAATGTTATAAAGTAAGGCACAAACTGAGCTTTTATACTTTTTATTAGATCTAAAAATAAACACAATAAATGAAGGCAAGTATTTAATAACTGAAATACATCATTCTAATGAAAGAGGCGGATCATCATTTTGGCTGAAGTACACAAATGCTCATTTGGAACACAGATTGACTAGAAATCACCATCAGACTACAGACTGCTGTCTCCTGAATACTAAACTAAACAGGATTGGGCAAGATGAATGTGTAGTGGCAGATTGACCACTGGGCTGTTAAAAAGAGAAAGACAGAAACAAAAGCATCAGATGGAAGTCTGTGTCTCCTAAATAAGGACACAAAATACAGAAGATTCTTAACAACATATCTATGCAAGATTAAATAAAAAGAAAGAAGGGGAAAAAAAGAAAAAAGAAAAAATAAGAACATTGCCTAGACGTCTAGAAATATGAAAGAAGTTAAAATTTCTAAGACTAGAAAGTTAGCAGCAATACCCTCTAAATATTTCTGTTTCTAAAATCTAGCTCCCTCAAATTATAATACTCATTTTTTATTGTTCATCATACTCTCCCCTCACACACACACAATTACTTCAAGTAGAAGTGAGTCGGAAAATCTGCCTACACTACTTTATTAGCTTCAAAACTTTCCTTCACATTCTACTTTTCTTTTCAAAAGCTGCAGGGTTTACTAGCATGTCATAAAATGTAAAAAAGAAAGAAAAACTAATTAATTCTCCTGTCAGATTTACCATTCTACCTATGAGGACCAACTCTAATAGTTTCACATCTGTCAACCCAGAGGAGTCCAAGCATTTAATTCACATTAAGGTTCATTAACACTTATAATACTGCAGGAATACCCAATAATTTATATTTCCCCCCTTTACAAATGAGGTACATTTTAGGTCACCACAGCAATATTTTTCAGTTTTTTCTCCATAAATAGTGGATGATGCATTTCTGAAATACCTCTGTTTCAAAAGTAATGCTTTAATTATGCAAATGCCTGTGCATGTACACATGAACACTTTACAAGCAACAACCTGTCAAAGGACAAGCATCATGCTACACTACATACTTCTGCAACACCCTAATAAAATTGCTCATGGTCTCCTTTGCAACAAAAAAGGTGAAGTCTAAGGCTGGCAAGGCAACTCTGCAAGATCCGTTGTTACAAAACCAGTAATTATTCTGCAGCACTATGTCAGCAATGTTTGCCATGGTCAAAGACAGCCAAATTTTACAGACTTTACCACAAGTAGGCAAAAGGGGTTTGAATTTCACAGATTCAGCTGAATGTGGGAGGAACAAGTTCAAGGAAAGTGCTCTCTGGTTTCCATCAAGTGGGTCATTAAGGCCAGCCCACCCAGTAGCTGACAACATGATCTACTAAATGAATAAAGTTTGCTCCAAAGCAGCCTGTAATACACTGCAGATGCAAAACCCAAAAGCTATAAAAATTACATCATGCAACACCAGGAGGAAGCAGAAAAGATCAAAGGCACTGCCAACAGCCAAGTTATAGGTCAGACAATAAATGCAGCTTGTTACACAGCAGTCCCTCAAGGATGTCCAGAAGGGATGGAGGGATGAGGTAAAAATTCCCTCCCCCGCTCACAGAAACCCTGACCAACACTCCTTCCTGACTTCAACTCTATTTACTGTTTCAGCTCTCATGAAGTCCAGAGAAAGTTTTCCATACCATTACAAAGACCTTGCAATTTTCCACCTATAACTGTGGTCAACCTCTAGTTCTTTAAATTATAATTCCCATGACTCAACAGTCAACTTCTTCATCCAAAAGACGAAAGACTCTCTTTTCCTCCACAAGCAATCAGAAGAAAATCTACAGCAGATCAGATCATTACAGTATGACAAAAGCATTCAATAGAGAGCACCAGCTAAGCTGCTGTCCTGGCCACCTGCCACTGAAGGGCAGGGCTCCATGCCACACCTCTCCTCTCTGCACTGCCCCTCGCATGTTCCCACCACTTTACCCACCCGGGCCTGCTCCTGCACTCCAGTCTCAGGCAAAGCCACTTCCAGGACCACCCTGACACAAAATAAATCCCACCAAAAGGACGGTGCAGCTTCCTGCAGAACAGGCTGACAAGCTGCCCCTCTAGCAAGGTCATCAAGGCTCAAGGAACAAAGGGGCAAAGTGCACTTAGGGGAAAAGAATTGTGGAAAAAACTTCTTTTCAGCAAAAGCTTTCTGTTAAGAAAGTTCAAAAAATCTAACACCTAGCCAGTCCTTCAGACACCAAGATAAGGCACTCAAAATATGTACAATGAGCTTTTCTTTCTCATTTCAGGATCATCTCCCATGCTGTCATACAAACTACCCCACTATTTTAACTGTTTTGATAATCAAGCATCAGAAAGGTTGCTATGCCATGTATTACCTTCCCATTACTTTCCATCACCCCAAAGCTCAGGGACAGAGAGCCCTGGTTACACGAGTGCTTAACTCCAGGGAACTTGAACATATCCTTCTTTGCAGCTCTGATGCTTTTATACCAACTCTCTGTCTGAATAACCCACTTATTTTGGTGAATGCTTAGATTATTTTTCGAGTCTCAATATTCCAATTATTGCTACATCCACAAAGACTTCCCAAGGAGGACAATAGTGGAAACACAAAGGAAGAGCTTAGCTTCCAGCCCAGCTTGGGAACTTGCAACTGATTCAGAGAGGTGCCTGCATCACCACCTCCTCCAGACACAGCTTTGCCAACTGGAAATGTCACCACTTTTGTCATTTTCACCTGCCAAAAGGCACAGAAGAAAGGTCACTGAAGCAACTATCACTTCAATCATTTAAGCTTCTTGTGATCAATAATCAAAAGTCAGATGTGATTTAAAGAGCAGGCTACAAAAGATGTCAGCCTTCAGTCAGAAACACCTGGGAGGCAGCAGAGGCTCTGCTGGTACACGTGCAGACACAACAGATAACTAGAAGCCATTACTGCCAGGAAACCATAAATAGGTATTTCTTGTTAATGTGACATCTGTCTTCATCATTGACCTTCAAAAACGACCTGTCTGTTCAAAGATGTTGCTTGCAAAAATGCATGAAGGTGCTCTGACAAAAATCCAAAAATCTTTTGTGAAAGGCAGTATTCATTTCTCAGTGCCATTACTCTTCTAATATCACAGATTGAAGGGTTGAAGTGCTTATTTTCTTTGGCAGATAGAGCTGGAGATTTAACACTTCATGAAGATTTAAAAGGGAAAGAACAAAAAGGAGGTGCTTACTGTTACAGCACAGAAGCAACTATAACCCCTAACAGAGACATGTTTTGCTCCTAATTTCTCCCTAAGGAGAGATTTCTGTAATTTTCCACTGAAAACTGCAGTGTGAAAGACTGCCAAGCACTCCATCACCTCAGCAAATACTGATCACTGCAAAAAGCCAATTGTTGGGCTTTTAGGAGGAAATACCTGATCATACTTCACCAGCAAAACCTGCTGATTTCACAGCTTCTTTAGAGCTCTAATACTGTGAACTCAGTGATAACTGTTATGCACTGTTTGTTGTTCACTTTTCTTTAATTTTAAGTTCTATTTCCAAAGAAAATAAAACAAAAAATGTAAACCAAAAAATTAAAGGGAAAAGTCTAATCAAAAACATCAAATAAGATATTTCCAAAAACAATGGCTTGCAAATATCAAATCAATTTTTTCAGAAATATAAATAATTTTTAAAAATATAAATAAGTAAAACTAAACATGAAATTTCTTGTTTGTGCAATGAACTTGTTTTATGGTATCAATTTATTTTCATTGTTTCAATAATATATATTATTTGATCGAGGTCTTATTTATCTACACCCAACTTCCAATCTGTCAGTAATCCTTAAAAACTAAAAGGCAGGATTTTCTGCACAAGGAATGGCCAAATCACATCACCCTCAGAGGCCGAAGAGTGAAAGACTCAAAGTGGTATGGAAAAAGCCTCAAGTAACAGAAGAGCAACCCTAAAATACAAAAATACCATATGAAAAAACAGACACAAGAGTAATCCAAATTTTGAAGTCTTGATAAGAAGCGTTCATGTCTAGGAAAAATACACATCTCTGCACTTACCACAACACCCATCAGACTATTTTCTTGCTGTAAACTTGTAAAACCAAAATAGCAGTGCCATGAACTATCATGCTCAGCAAAACAAGATGCTATTTCTGGAGCTTTCTAATTATTTGCATGTCAACACTTAATTATTTGATTACTGATCATTACCATAAACACTATCAGCCACTGGGTTTTATCAGCGCAGTTTGGAAAACAGACAAATAAAAGACTACACAAATAAAAGAATACATTTCCAAGATTTAAAAGAGAAATCTTGATCAAAGAATAGTGTGGCATTTTGGTTCATAGAAACAAGTGCAAGATCCATATTTCATAACAAAAAGCTCCTTAAGGTGAGTTGGCTGAACATCTAATCTTTCCAGAAACAGATCTACAGTATTTCTGCAAATTTCTCAGATTACCAGAAGCAAAGACTACACAGCTTTCCAAGTATCTTTCCCAAAGCAAAAGGATTCTAGAATTACAATCACCAAGTAACTGTCTTGACTGCAATAGCCAGCTGTGATAAGTTCCTGATAATCTCTTGCTGCTTCTCTAAGCAAGACAAACAAAACACATTGAGAAAAAGTGTTGCAACAGTTTTCTCCCAGTTCTGTTCATAGAATTATGGAATATCCTGAGTTGGAAGGGACCCACAGAGATCATCAATGTCCAACTCCTGCCCCTGCAAAGGACACCCCAAGAATCACACCATGAGCTTGAGAGCTTCTTGAACGCTTCTTGAACTCTGCCAGGCTGGTGCTGTGACCACTTCCCTGGGGAGCCTGTTCCAGTGCCCAAACACCCTGTGGGTGAAGAACCTTTTCCTGACATCCAACCTAAACTTCCCCTGATAAAACTCCAGGCCATTCCCCCATCACAGAGCAGGGATCAGTGCCTGCCCCTCCTCCTTCCCTCCCAAGGAAGCTGCAGACCATGACGAGGTCTCCCCTGAGTCTCCTCTGCACTGAACCAGTCAAGTGACCTCAGTCAGTCCTCACACGCCTGCATCCTCCAAGCCCTCCACTGTATTTGCTGCCCTCCTTTGGACCCTCTCCCGTAGTTTAATGTCTTTTTTATGTTGTGGCACCCAGAACTGCCCCCAGCACGGGAGGTGAGGCTGCCCCAGAGCAGAGCAGAGCAGAGCAGAGCAGGACAATCCCCTCCCTGAGCAGCCACTGCAGCAGGCAGCCCAGCCATAATCAAAGTGAAGCAGAGAAAGTCAATACACTTAGGACATTAATCTGCTCTCACACAGGCAGCAACAAGTCCATTGCTGAAAATCAGATAGCAGAGTATTGACATGGCAACTATGACATCCCCAAGCTTTCACATTATAAAATGCTAAATTGACTTTTCACAGAAATAACAGAGTATCTACAGGGAAGTCTTAAAAATATTGCCCTTTTACATAGCTATATTAGGTTATTTGGTCCATAAATGGGAAGAGGAAACATGAAATTAGTAAAAAAAAAAAAAAACACTTTCATTCCTAAATTTGCCTATCAGCCAAATAAGTAATAAAGGAATCTCTACAGCTTCCTTTGGCCCACATGGGCTTGTATAGGATAAAATGCTTATGATACACTTCTGCTAAAACATTCTAAAACTTTGGTATAGAAAAGGAGGTGTGGGGGGAAACTCCCAAACTTCAATATCACCTCTCCTCACTTCAACTTTTTGATCTTACTGCAAGGAAAATAAATAGTTCAAGGACATTCATAAGATGATGAACACAGCAATTCCACAAGCAACAGCAAAAAAAACCATTTGATCATTAATTTAAGTTTCAGTATTACCCCAATGCACCCAAGAGAATCTTTGAAAATCACAGAATCTGACTTTGCTTTAGGTTGCTTGGAAGTGAAAATGTAACAAAGTGGAAATATAACACAGACTCTATACTGTGACTTTCAGTAAGAAGCTGAAGTCCCATCAGGAAGGTTTCTCATCACCCATATAGGGATCAAGCATCTCCAAGGTTAACTTCTGTAGAAAACAACATGACTGTCTCCAGATCCATTGCTACATTCATGAAAAATGGACTTGAAGAATCACGGTGGCTAGTATTTCACAAATTATACCCCATTCTGTTTACCTGTACTGGACTTCTCGGTGCTCTGACACTCTCAGAACTAAGAATGTAAACTAGTATCCCAACTAAAAAACGTCCAGCAATGCCCAGGGAAGCTGACATGTATCCAGGCTTAAGTTCAAAGTGAGCCATCTCCAAAATATCCCTGTATCCTCCAGCAATTTGAGGCTCAACAACTTTTCAATCTACAGCTTCCAACATACACTTTACATTTCAGGCTATTCTTGTCTGGATGAAGTGCAGTGCCAGTATTTGCAACATGCTGTACAAGAGACTCCAGAATTTCTCTGTGCATCATCTGAAAGTTCAATTCATTTGTCTGCTTTAAGCTGGCTACCTGCAAAATCCTTAATACATCCTAGTTCTTAAGCTGAAAGAACCAGCAGATAGCACTTTCTATTCCCTTCTCCATATCATTTAACAATTTTACAGAACTTTCTTGTATTAACTTTATTTTCAGCCTATCTTTCCTTGTCTCAAAACCTCTAGAGTGCTTGGCCAGTCCGCACCATGATCATCTCTGCACCTTTCTTCCCACCTTCTCCAAGGCTGTTTGGTTCTTCTTGAGATGCTGGGACCAGGGCTGCATAAACTATTTTTAATTACACAGAAATGGGTAACAAGTCTGTACAACCACTTCCTTTGTTCTTTATTCATCTCACAGTGGTTCTAACATTTGATCAGCTTTTGTCTAAGCAAAGACGTAGCATCTTTATACAGCTATTTATTCCCCAATTCTAAATTGTGAATGGTAAAAGCCAACTCTGAAACCACTGCTGTACAAGGAAAATGTGTTTGCCTTACTCCACAAAATTAGGGTTGTGCACTGGGTTTTCTTTACACAAATATTGCAGATGCATTTTAAAGATGTTCATGAAGGAGTAATTTGTATTCATGGCATTTTAAAAATATGCTGAACAATACAATGATGGTCTGTTTCTTGCTCAAGACAAAGAAAATTACAGAATTCAACAAAGATCCTACATGCATACCTTTTAATACACTACAGCTTAGCAATAAGAAAAAACATCAGATTTTGTTTCATTCTAAAAACTCCAAATCACTTTCTCTAACATTCTTCAGCGATGAGCAGAATCTAAACCTACAGGAATATACTAACACTGAGAGTTAGGGCCTATGAAGCTACAACATCATCAAATAACTCTTTGAGACACATCCTAACAGCACAGCCCGGGTGCTGAAGTGCAGCAACTCTTTGAGACATATCCTGACAGCGGAGTCAGAAGTGCAGCCCCTCCTGCTCAAGATACCAAACTTTCTAGCAACTCCAGGAACTGTGCCAAAGACAAACTGTGCCCTGGGCAAAAAGGCTGTGAACTGGTGCTGCCCCTGTGCACAACAGAGGCACAACAGGGGGGCCAGCCAGGAGAGCAGGCACCCAGAGACACTGCAGGAGCCAAGGAGTCAGCAGGAGCAGCCCACACAATGGCACACCTACACTGCAAGGGTATAACAGCTCAGGGATTCAGTTGTTCAGGGTCCCTCCCTGCAGGCACCCAGCTCAAGCTGGCTTTGTGTTTTGCACCATGATTTAACTGTTGTAAGGATCCAGATGTCTCTGCCTCTTCCATGGAAAACCTGGGGTCCAGCTGGTAAGGGAAACTTGTCTGACTGAGTGTGAGTGTTATGTATAGGGAATCAAGCAGAGCACACGTTGGCTCACACTGGAGTTGCCCTCCACAAAGGGCTGCAGTGCCAACAGTGACAGCCTTGGGTGGTGGGAGTGCATCCCAGGTGGGGGACCATGCTTCCTGAATGGTCAGCCAGGAGAGTTTCCTCAACCCCATCACTGGAGTTTTTCAAGACATGACGGAACAGAGGACTAAATAATCTCACCCAGGCTCCCTTTCCCACAAGGGGTTGGACCAAGTGATCTTTCAAGGTCTTTCCAGCCAGGACTGCTCTAGGATTCTAAGCCAGAGGCACTGGCCCAGGCAGCTTGCTGTACAAGTGGCACCAGCTGAGATGGAAAGATAAGTAGGACAATAGTGCCCCACGAAAGCTTTGCTTGCTGCTAAGAGTGTTTTCTGGACATCCAAGAGGTTGAGCTGAGCAAAGGAGCAATCTTAAACATATACAGCAGTTCAAGGTAGAGCAACAGACATCTTAATAACATCAACAAACTTTTGCAGGGTAGTGTGATTCACTATTACTAAGTTAAAAGAATTTTTCTTCAACTGCTTGTCAAAAGGGAGGAAATCACAAAAGAAAACTTTTATTGCCAAGAAATAGTTCCATAACTGTACAAAGGAGATGCCCACATGATGTATTACATAAAATCCTCTGTCCTTCTGTTTTGCCTTGAGAAAAAGAAAAGACATCACTGCTGTGTAAGCATCAGGCTATCCAGACCATTTTCCCACTTCTCTTTTTCTTGCACTATCTTTGCCCAGGAAGATTTGGCTACTGCTTACCCTGGCCTTCCTTTTGTCAAAACCCCATCATCACAACCTCATTCTCTTTCCATACTCTGTCTTTCTCTTACACTTTTCTAGTTATCCCCCCTTAAACCCCAAAACAAGCCATGTCACGTAAGTGATGTGCCATTTGTGACTTTAGCATTCACTCTACCTACAAGTCACAACAAGAATCACCACAAATACCAAAAACAGGCAGGTTTTGAACCACATGCATCAGGATTAGCACAGGTCTCCAAGTCACAGCATCTCTTCCAAAGCACATTTGAGTGGGAGCCTCCTAATTCCTGTCTTACAGTACAGCAACATATCACCAGGCAAGTAATTGACCCTACAAAATCAGACTCCCACTTCTTAACACAGGCACACAACTTCAAGTTGTTACCATTCCATGACCAGAATGCAGCAATGGAGGGATACAGGCTCTGAAAGAAAGACAGGCCACAAGACAAGGAGAAGGAGTCGCCTTTTATGCCTCATTTAAGGAAAGGCTGAGAGCTGGGCCTGTTCAGCCTAGAGAAGGCCGAGAAGTGAGGGTGGGGTCATCTTATCAATGTATAAAAAAATCTGAAGAGAGAACGTAAAGACTCCGGCTCTTTCCAAAGGTGTAAGCACAGAAATACATAGTAAGTGAAACACCAAGAGGATCAATACCACAAGCAGTAAAATTAGGTGGCTGTCACGCAGAAATTCCAGACTGCGTCCTGCCACTGTGGGTGCCTCAGCGGAGCTCCCCCGGGCACAGGAGGGGCTCTCTCGCCCCACGGCGTCCCCGCCTCCGCCTGCCGCGGCCCGGGCAGCTTCAGGAGCGCACCGACCCCGCAGAGCACCCAGTCCCAAGCCCGGGGAACGGGGGTGTGTTGAGCAGCCCCGGGGCAAGGCCGGGCCTGGCCGGTGACCCCACCTGTGCCAGCGGCGCCTCCCGCTCCCGCTGCTCCCGGCTCCGCTCACCCTCCGGCCCGGACGCCACCCGCACGGCCCGCCGGAAACCGCGCGGCGGCCGTACGGCAGCCACGGCGCGACACTGTCGTGAACGGCGTCCCGGGGAATGGCGCGTGGGGGCGGTGGCGGCTCCTCCCGGCGGGACTGCGGGGCACGGCGGGGACAGCAGGGACGGCTGGGGACGTGGGACACGGGGAGACAGGGGGGCACGGCAGGCACCTGCCCGGAGCCGGGTTCTGGTGCCGGCTCGGTCCCTGTGCCCCTCTGTTCTCGCCGGCGTCCGTCGCGACGCGCTCGGCTCATGCCAGGGTTATGGAATCATAGAACATCCTGAGTTGGAAGGGACCCACAGGAATCATCAATGTCCAGCTCCTGCACGAGACCATCCCCAAGAATCACACCATGCTCCTCAGAGCGTTGTCCAAATACTTCTTGAACTCTTCCAGGCTGGTGCTGTGACCATTCCCTGGGGAGCCTGTTCCAGTGCCCAAACACCTCTGGGTGAAGAACCTTTCCTCAACTTAAACCAACCCTGACTGAGCTGCACGCCAGTTCCCTCAGGTCCGTCACTGCTCACCGCAGAGAACAGATCAGTGCCTGCCACTGCTCTTCCCCTCACAAGGAAGCTGCAGACCGCGATGAGGTCTCTCCTCAGTCTCCTCCAGGCTGAACACGCCAAGTGACCTTAGCCATTCCTCAGATGGCTTCTCCAGTCCCCTCACCATCTTCATTGCCCTCCTTTGGGCACTCTCTAACAGCTTTGTATCTGTCATATTGTAGCACCCAGAACTGCCCCCAGCACTGGAGGTGAGGCTGCCCCAGAGCAGAGCAGGACAATCCCCTCCCTTGCCCAGCTGGCCATGCTGTGCCTGATGCCCCCAGGACAGGGCTGGCCCTCCTGGCTGCCAGGGCACTGCTGGCTCATGTCCAACTTGGCACAGACCAGGACCTCCAGGTCCCTTTCTGTAGTGCTGCTTTCCATCCTCTCATTCCCCAGTTTGTCTACACATCCAGGGTTGTCCCATCCCACGTACCCAGGTGGGTTCCCCATGCCTTGCTCAGAGCTCACCAGCCTCACAAGTGGAGGCCACAGCAAATACCATGTCATGGCACAGCAGCTTATTGGAACTGTGTGCTGCTTTACCAACAGGACCACAGAGTCCTGCAATTGGCATTAAGGAAACTTACCTGCCCACCCACTCAGAAGCCACTCCAGCAGTCACACTCGTACCACCCGAGCTGCTCTGGCAGCTCCACACTCCATGGTGAGACAAGGTTTCCTTACCGGCTGGACCCCAGGTTTCCCGTAACAAAGTCTCTGACATTTCAATCCTTAAAATAGTTTAAATCACAATACCACAACAAAATAACAATCTGAGCTGGGTGCCTTCAAGGAAGGACCCCAAATGAAGAAACCTCAGGGGCTGTTATACCCTCACAGTCCAAGCAGAGTTGTGTCTGGAACCCTTGGCTCCTTCCTGTCCCTGAGTGTCTGAGACCTGGCTGGAATCACACATCCCTGTGCCCTTTGGGAGTTTCACAGTCTCTTGCCTCAGGCTTCTCCCCAGACCTCAGCCTGCAGCTGCACACCGAGCACGCAATGTAATCCTCAACATGGGGGATACTGAGGTCCAGGCTCATCCCTCCTGCCAGGCTGAAATTCCCTTGCACAGACCCTGGCCTGCTTGTCCAGACCAGCATTAATGAGAGTGAGCAAGGGAGCATGGCCCAAAAATGCTCACAGGCGCCAGAGCCATGCAGTGCCCAGTGCTCCCCACTGCTGCAAACAGCTCCAGGTGATCTTCCAGGCACTTTCTTGCCCAATTGCATCCACTTCAGTGCATCCATTGCATCCATGCTAGACTGTGACCTTCGTAATGTCGGGGTGCTGGCTGCTCAGAATGTGCCTGGATGAGCAGAGGGAAATTCAAAAACACATGTGCTCAAGCACTTGAAAGTTGCAGCTGGCCAACAGTATTTGACAGGGCTTCTATGCCTCTGGTGCAACAAATGTTTATCTGGGAAATAATTTCTTTGGGCTGAGATCAGAGCATTATTAATGTGTCTGACACCAAGTGTGTCCACAGCTGCCAAGTAATAACATTCTTTAGGCCAAGGTCTGAGCGAAGATCTTGGGTAATTTGTTAGCTATTTGCATGGGACAGTATGTTTTCAAAGTGATAACAGTAATTTAATCATCATCTCCATGGTGGTATTAAATGTGTAAATTGAATTTGCATATTTGTTCAATTTATGCTGACATAAAGCATCTCAAGAAAAACCTGTTGTGGATCACCACTAGGTGTAGAATGATAACTGATAGACTTTCATAGGCACCATTTGGAAAAGCAGCATGTGAAACCTCTTTAGGGACCCATTTACAGAGCAAACAGATGGATACAGAAGATGTTCCAGCAGGATTGACTAATGCTACTTCCAGTCCTTGGCTATATGCAGCAAAGTACACTGCTTGAGAGAGGAGAAGCAAGAAAAGAGCATGTTTGCCCCATTAAGGAAAGCCTCTTCTCTGATTGCGATGTGCTCTTCTCACCAACAAATTGGTTTCTTTCCATCCCAGTGCTACCACTTGTTCCAGGCAGCCAGCACAGGATCTCAAGTGGATGCTCTCTAACTCGCTCAGCACACAGCCAGGCATATGGGCTTAATAGATGTGTATTAAATCTAAACAGAAAATTGATAGTCCATGAGCTGAGCCAACTACTTGTGACTGAGTCAGTTTAGGAAGTATTTGAGAATGGGAGCAGAAAGTCTGAAAACCGTGGCATAGCGTGAATGGTGACAGATGTGGACAATTTGGGAGTGAGAACAGGGAATGTATTTTCTACAGCAGAAAGTTACAGACAAATAAGAGGATTCAAAGCACGGGGTGAGCTCTTGCAGTGTTACATGCTATTCTTCATACCCATAACCCTCCATGTCATTACTAGAGTGGTTCTGTAAATTTTAATTTAAAACCTTTTTCTAATACTCCCGGTTTCAGGTAAGAAACTATGACACAATTACGCTCTAGAATCTCAAAAACTGAAGAACAGTAAAACCTAGAAAGTTATATCTGAGAGCTGCCTTTAATTTTGAAGTCAGTGATTAGGGAAATGGTTTATCATAATTTAGTTTCATTTCCTCTCCTTGTTCAAGATAAGTATTTCCTCAAAGGAAGCAGGTAAAAACTAAAGTTTACCCTTATTTCTTTCAAGATATTACTATGTCTGAGAGCTCCTCACAGGCTCAGAAAACATCAGTGAGCCTAGAGAACTACTTCTTGGTATACCACTTTTAATGATCAGCTGGGCATCTCTGCTCAGTTGTCTAAATCTCTGTGCCAAAATGAAAAGGCTAAAAAAACAGTAATGCCTTGGAGATACTGATTTTTGATGAACTTTAGGGAAGAACTGACCTTTAATAGTGAGGTTTTATTTTCCATTTAATGGTACATTTTACATTTTCTCTGAAAGAAACTGGTGGGTGACTCTCCAACTGACTTGTGTTATAAACCTCCATGCTTCTAACTTTCACTACGTGCCTTCAACTCTCAGCTTGATGTTTTATTTTTATTTCAAAAAGGTTAAATCCTCTCCACTCAGTGTGATCCTGTGCAGTTGTCTTCAAACAAGAGGCAAGGTTTCACTAAGTGGAAAGAGGTTCTTTTTTCCCTGAGAATACAAAGTCTTTTTCCACTGTGATGCTGGACAGAATTTCTTACCTCGGTTATAACAACACATTATGAAGTTCTTATGCTAAAGCAAAACAATATCCTGTAAGATGCTGATAAGGATGGGGGACATACCCCAGTCAAAATGTACTTAATTTCAGTTAATTATCATTCATAATTTTTAAAACCACCTAATTTTCTGTTGCCATTGCTACTGTCGAGCAGTCCTTTACATTCAGTTCGGAGGGATTACTTAGACTCAGATGAGAATTTTGGTTGTCTTGTCTCAAATAAAAATGTCAGTCCTTGGAGAAATTGCAGCAGAAAAAATCTAAACAAACATAGAATGATGCAATTACAGGGAAAAGCATATTTCTTTCATAGAAATTTCATTATGTTTACTCAGGAGAAAATTAAAGCAACTGTGTCTAAATTCAGTGCCATAAAATGATAGAACACCTCACCCAAAAATCAATGCAGCAGCAATGCCCAGGTTATTAGTTGCTCTTGCCTGGATTGTGCTGTGAGTGCCTCAATTGTGCAGTGAGCGCCTGAAGTGAAAAAACAGACGATTTTCTACTGTCCATCAAGAAGAGCGCTCCTGGCAGCAACAAAAGAGCCCCAGTGACATTGAGGCTCCTGACAGCCTCGATTGGAAAAGAGAGCTCAGCTTGCAAGGAGAACAAATGAAGAGGCTGTGGTGGATCGATCAATGATTCACCCATTGTTCCATATTCAATAGCAAATTGTGAGTAGTCTGCCCCTGAGCAATAGTTACTTTGTTAATTTCCTCAGTTTCTTTGAAAAGAGATTATAATTTCGGCCGTAGTTCAGCAGACCAGGGGGGTGGGGTTTAGAACATCCATTTTCACTCTCCCCACCCAAGTTTCATTACTGTGATAAAGTGAATCCTTCGTCTGGGAAATTCTCCAGAAATTTAGTAGTTCTGGGTTCGTGGTTGGACTCGGTGGTCTTGGATTAGAGGCCTTGTGCAACCTAAATGATTCTATTATTCTACTAATAAATGTTCTGTGAGGCAGCTGCTACACATGTGAAATAACTTGTTCAGTTCATTTCTTGGGAAGCATTTATGTGCTTGTTTTGTTTGGCTTTTTTTCCTTTGAGAAGTTGAAAAGAGTTTTATCAGACAGGAAGCTCACAGCAAGGATAACACTCGTCCTGTCTGTGATTTGTTGAGACTAGTAACACACCTTTGGGGAGAAATGACTACATCTTCTTGTGCCTGCTCATCCTGGAGAGGTCCAGAGCTGCCCATGTCAGGGAGCTTCAGATCAGCTACTTCGAAAGTGAGACACAAATACTGACTCAAGATCATCTGGCTGGGACAGGGGATCAAAGCCCTGGGCTTTTATTTATCAGTCCCTCTCCATCCAACCAGTGCAATAGAAACTAAAATACTCTTAGACAGACTTTCAATTCAGTGCAATGGGTTGGTTTTGGTTTTAAGTGAGATTAAAGCACATTTTTGGCTATTAAAGGTAGGCCAGCTCCAGAGGCCACATTGTAGCCTAGTCCCACAGAGTTGTATCAGCACATTTGTTGCAAGAGCAGCAATACCTTAAAGTGATGTTGGAGATACTGTACAGAGTAACCACAGTCTTTGGCTGCTCCTGAGACCTTGGAGCTGTCTTTGTCCTCTTCTCCTGCAGTGCTGTGGCTCAGTCCAACACACACTCACAGGGGCAGCACACAGCAAACTGAAGGGACCTGCAGAAACTGTCCCAGTTGGACTGTACATGTGGAATATTGCAGGAGAGTCTCCTCCTTTCACTGCAATATGGAGAATAAAAAAAGTTGAGAGCATGTCTTTTTCTTATGAAAAGGTGAACACTTGTGGGAAAAAATTGTTGACACCAGTGAGGTCTTGCTCCACGGAAATGGCTCCTAGGCACTACAGCACCGTGACAATAATTGTACAGAGAATTTGACTGCCACACAGAGTGTTCATAATTGTCCCTTTCAGCAGCAACTTGAACAATTTACTCCTCTCCAATTTTCACCCCTTGATTCTTGAAATTGCTTTTCATTTTTCTTTGTGTTATACTACTCTGTTTAGAGAGAAGGGCAATTTCATATCCAATTCTTGTCTTAGCCCTTGACCCAGAAATAGCTGTAAATACTGAGTAATATGCCTGACATCCCGAGTTATTGTCTTTGTCACTGTTCTTGACAGGAAACCCTCTGACAAGTGCGACACTACCAGCTTGTCTTCCACTCACCTTCTGAAGCACAAAGGCCCCTCCAGGCCCCTGCTGATGCTAACACACAGGCTGCACTAAGCAAGCATATCTCAAAACATATGCCACCATTCTGGATACCACCATTCTGGATACCACCAATTTGGAAAAGAGACCATAAACAGAAGGACACTGGATTTCTTTTAGTGTGCTTTTTAAGCTCTGCTGTCCTAGAAGTTTCAGAACGGGAGAGACCATAGTATGTCCCATAGTCAAGTTCCATTTAATATTTCCCCATGATGTGGTTTCAAGCTGTCACCCTGACATTCAGAAGCATCTCAGGGAGCTGCTGACACAAGCAAGATACAAACATATCCCTGCAGGGTGTCCTGCCAAGAGGGTGGATTCAGAAAGGGATTAGGAATAATGCCTTATTATGAAGTCTTTGTGCCTTGTAAAGCCAAGTGCTTTTTATACAGGGAAGATGAGCAAGAAGTGATTTTTTACTCTATGTTTCCTCCTGCCTGTTCTCCCAGGAGACCACTTGGCATGTCAGTCTGAACAAGTGGATTGACTCAGACAGGATGAAACTGAGAGGATTATTTGGAAAGAACAAAGATGAGGCAAGAACTGTGGCCATCCTAACAAACCTCCTACCAGGGATATCGGAGTGATAAATCTAGCTGTGGCCTGCAAGCTGGCTCCATGTCTTTCAGGTTTTGTAACAGAAATTAGAGAGAATGGGAACAGCACCAGAAACTGCACAATTGTGTTTATTTAATCTGCAAGATATCAACAGAAAGAAAGAGATTAATCTCAGTGATTCCTCTAATTTAAAGCATACGGATAAGCTACACCTTCATAATCAGCATTTCTTCATTAAAAGGAATTGGTGCAAATGTTTTTCACTCCAGAATACCTTCTAATTTACATCCTTGCCAGATACAGCCTGAGACTCAAGAAGAATGCAAGAGAAATAATTATTTTTTCTTTTTTAGTGTATTCTTAATACTCAACAGTTGGGTCAATGGAAATATATCCTCTCATTGTGGTAGCTTGGTGAGAGGCATTGATGAATTCTAAATGAAACCCCCTCTGAACCTCCCTCAGAATATGGGATGAAGACAAAAGGGTCACATAGGAACTGCTAGGGACTGGTTCTTAGATAAATGAAAACCAGCATCAGGCTAGTTACCAGATGGTCTCCTTATTAAAGGGCTTTATGTCAAAATCTCCCAGCCTGAGATGCCTGTAAGAAGCCCAGAGATAAATAACTGAGGAGAGGATTTGAATGGGAAATATAAAGTGTTAGGATTTTCAAGCATTCAAGCATGTCATTACTTATGAGTCAAGCAGTTATTTCTGTATTGGTAAATTAGGAAATCTAATGTGGGTGAGAATTCAGAGGCCATGAGACCAGAGAGGAAATACATAAAGGAAGGTGAAAAGATGGATGGCACACACAAACAAGTCCTCAGAAAGGGATGCTGTGCACAAAAAATTGATTTGCAAAGGAAGAAAGGGGGGGGAGCCCGGCAGATTTGTGTTAATAGAATTAGAGAGGACAGGAGAATGTGTAAAGGTCATGTACTGTGCAAATCCCTTTTGGAAACCAAGCAAGAGACAAGCAGAAAAAAAAGAATGAAAAACTTCTTCTCTGTTTCTTATCCTTGCCATCTTTAACTAGAAGAATAAGGCAGTGTGAAAAGCTGGGGAGCTTTGAAATTGGAACTGAAGGCAGGATTTGCTTTCTAATAGCAGGAACGTGGGATTCACTGTAATTGTTCTAGCAGAGCTTCAGATATTGCCAGATTCTAACTTGAATTTTTGCCAGAGAAAGCTGCAGCATACTGTAAAGGACTGTGCCTCCCTGAGATGAGTGCTTTAGCAGTTCTCTGGTCACAATTTTATGCTTTGACTTCATCCAAGTGTATGAGGAACCGAACATTATGGACTGATGTGTGTTTGAGCAGTTGTAAGTGATGAGAAACATGCTGCTTCATCTTCTGCTCTGCACAAGGCATCAAAGATGAACTATCTGAGGAGACAGGATGGTCAGCAATACACTGTCAGCTACTTTCATTGTTAGTAATTTCTAAACACTCTCTAGGCCTTGGAATCACAGTTTCAATTTGGATCTAGAGTCTGAATAAGACATCACATGAAGAAGCACAAAATAATTTATAAAAATTAATTTATCATATTGATTTATTCTACTGACTTGTGCTTTGCTTCAAAAGTTTTCCTTTAAATTTCAGTAGGGATATAAGACAAAGACAGCTAAAAATAAATACATCTATATAGTTGATTGTTGTGATTGAAGATTACTTTTCTTTTTTTTTCTTTTTAAGGATAAAATGCATCAGTTTTTAACAAAAGCAAGCTTGTCATCATGTTAAAGTAATAATACGGAGCATTTCTGCATTGCAGGGAGAAAATTAATTACTCATATTGCACTGACACATCTCTCCACCTTATTTGCTTGTGAATTAGAATTTTCTGCTACCACTTTCATAAAATCAAAGGAAAATGTACTGCTGTCATTGGTTGCTGTTTTGCTATGGTAAAGTATAGGCATAGCCAGCTTAAGGAGTAGAGAAGAGTTTCATGTCAGAGCACTCTCTCCGTGTCCCTGATCCAATTTAAACAAGGATGCCTTTAAAATAGCTTACAATACTGGCAAAGTTTCTGAGAATTTTACACTATTTGCACACCAGTGGTGGCTTGCTGCAAGTGTAGAAATGTGACAGCAATACTGTACAAAATTATGTCAGCCAGATAAAAACAATCCAGGGTCTTGCTGTTGACCTGAGTTGCAGACTTCAACTTCAAAAGGTGTCTTTTACAGTTCAGTGAGGTGTCTTGGCCAAGAAATTTGTGGATGGGAGCACCATCAGCACAAGAACATGCTGTCTGCATTCAGCAAGCAGCTCCATAGCAAATACCTGTTAAGGAGGCAGGCAAGAGAAGGAAAATGTTTCATTTGCAGCCACTTGAGATGTCTGGCATGGTCTTCCAGAAAGTTTAGACAAAGCAATGCAATTCTGATTCTGCCCCAAGAGGACATATACTAATTAAGGCAGAGCAAGTTATCTGCATAAAAAGTTAGGGTCCAAAAGCTGATGTTGTCAGCATAATCACTTCATATAAAGCACATTAACACAACTAAAAGAGATTTGTAATAATGAATGAAATGTCTTTCTCTCTTTTCTCCACAATAAATTATAGAAAACCATAGTGACACACAAAGTGATAATGACAAGAAATCCTTAATTGTAGCAGCAAGAAGAATACACAAAACAAAGCACACTGGAGACAGTAGCTATTGATCTTCTTTAGTATTTTCATTTATCATTTCATTATCGTTTTCACTTTGCAAGTGGGAAGTGTTTCTGTGATATTTACAAGTGTAACAGAACTGGAATTCTGAAACTAAAAGGTTTTTTTAGATTCTGGTAAACATGAAAATTTTGTTATGTATGGAAAATGGTATCACTCTAAATCTCTCGTAATTTAAGTGTTTGGGAAGGCTCCCCATCCACCTAGTGCTGCTAGGGGAATAGTTTGCAAAACTCAGAACATTTGCTGTATGCAGTGACAGCTGCATGACATTTATTTCTGGCACACAGTTCCCCAAACGTGCTCATTGACGTTCACTTTATACAGAGAATGTCTGACATCTGTATTTGTACTTACATGATTAGAAGTTTCATATTCATAATGCTTCTGTGAGAGGAAGATGATTCCTAATCCTGATATGAGAACAGGAAGCAGCTGCAGAAACATGTGATGAAGTGACCACAATCCCTATTCCCCATCCCTCTGTGTCACTGCAAGGAGTTGTTAGAGGATCAGAAATAAAATTAAGACTGGGAAGAAGGGAAGGGTGGGAGAAAGTGTTTTTAAGATTTAGTTTTACTTTTCCTTTTTCTACTCTGGCCCATGATGGTGATGGGCAAGTGATCTCTCCGTGATGATATCCCACCCAAGAGCCTTTCATTCAATTTTCTTTCCCGTCCAGCTGAAGGGCATGATTGAGTGACTTTGGTGAGCTCTTGAGAGTACAAGAGTTCATCTTTTGCTCATGGTGCCAAGGCAAGTCCTTCAAGCTCTCTTAAGAGAAGCTGTGGTCCCCATTCAGCTTTTTGTGGCTCTCATTCAGCAAAGCAATGCAATCAGCATGTTGTCCCTTGCCATCTGCTGTCCTACACCTCTCCCTGCTAAGCTTAAGTTGAACACTTCCCGGGAAATCCAGCCTCTCCGAGGTCTGGAGCAGTTTTTGTCACGGCTTGGCTGCACCAGGACATCAGTCTGAAGAATCTCTATGAAGTTAAAAGAAGTCCTCCATGTTTTGCAGGTTTCATTTGTTACCTGCCCTGGAACAAGAAATCACTTCATGTCCTTTGCTTTAAGCCCAGAGATGCTCTGAAGCCCTTGTTTTGTCAGGGCAGGACAGTGCAACATAAAATCTGTAACATTTAAACCCAACTGTTGGCCTTAAAGAGTTTCATCTCGTTACCACTTCCAGGAGGTAAAAAGGGGCAAGTGAGTACTGCAGAGGGCAGCTGTGGTTGCACATAATTCTGTGTTGTAAATCTCTGCAATAAGTTTTGTTAACATCTACCTGCCCTCCTCCCTTGTCATTTTCTCCTTCACCACTTCATCCCTCTTGGAGCATCTGAAGAGACTCTGACTTTAACCAAAGAAATATTTCATAACATTTTCAGGCCTCAGAGGATTTCAGAGTACTTTTAACTTTTGTATTGTCTTTGAAGAGATAGCGTGCCGCTGGGATCATCCTCTGGCTCACAGCCCTCAGAAATGCCAGGAAAAGCCTCTTTGGTAAGGAATTATGTTCAACCCAGTGTACCTGTCCAAGTAGTGTTGCCCAACCTGGTGGTCCCCATGCCAGAACCTCCTTCCAGAACCAGGACTCACTGGAACTCATCACCCTAGGTGATGAGTTCCAGTGGGTCCTGGTTGTGGAAGGAGGTTCTGGGCTGCCTAGGAGAGGGAGAACAACACTTTGTGCTCTGAGCCAGCATGAAATGGATGGAAAGCAAATCACAGCATGAAAAGCTACTATGACTCAGCTAAAAGGAATACCTTGCAGGAAGACTGATGGTCTCCAAAAGACTGACAATAAAATTTGACTCTCCTCTCAGACATCCCAGGTGCTTCACTGCAGACCTGGTGAGAGGGAATGTGACCTATTCATTCATATGGCAGTCAATAAATGATGTCAATCAGCCCAGAAGGCAAGAAATGCTAAGTGTGACCCCAGACACTGCCTAATGCTGCCTCTGCCAGGGAAACAGGGGGAAAACAGGAAAGCCCTACAGGAGCCACAGGGCTTGCAAAAAATAGATCAGTGTTACATAAAGTCCACATTTAATTATTCCGGCTTTGTCTACTTGATGCATTTGAGCCCCAGGTTAGAACAGTGCTTAACCCTGTGTGCAGTCAGAGCCAGCAGTGAATTTGGAGGCAGCACCTCTGAGCTATCCTCAGTCAGAACAAGGGTACATTGACTAATTGAGCACAACTGCACACTGATTCCTAATTTGTCACACAAGGTCATGATATGGCAGCACTTCAGAAGGACTTTCAAGGAGTAATTGTTCCTTGCCAGAACACTGTATATTCTTACAGAAAATGCAGCTACAGGCAATGTAGAAACCCAACAGCAGCTGCTGTGTGCTCAGCAGGAGTCCAGGCACCAGCAAACACAGGGCCATGCAGGCACAGAGCTTCAGAAATGTGTCTTCCTCCTTTATTCCATATAAAGGCAATCCACATAGTCAGAAATAATAGGGAGCCCAGGTTAGTGAGTTAGTCACTGCACAGACACCAGGCAGAGCTTCTCCCTGCCCTTTCTCACCGGTGACACACTGACATTGTGTAGCACTGGTTAGCTCTGGTGCCACAGTCCAGCTGGGAAAGGGGTGAGTTCTTGCACCCAAACACTGTGTCCCAGTACTAACACCAGCTCAGGCCTTTCTGCAAGACATGTTTCCAGCTATGGAATATTCATTGAATATGTGCAAATCAGCCCCTGAACATGCCCAAGAGGGCTCATTGCTACAGACATGCTCCCTTTGTTGGCCAAAGGAAAGGAATCATTAGGACAAGGCTGCTGCTATATGTGCAGCTGAGGAATGAGACCTTCTTTCCCCAAGGTTTTTCTGGAAGCAGACAGCACACAAAGCACAGGCCAGGTGAACTGTGGTGGCAGCAAGCTCCTCTCTTACTGCTCTCGTTCCCCTTGGATTTTCTCCATTACAAGGTGGGAGCCTAGGAGAAACGGTGACTGTGAGCAGGCTGCCAGCACAGCAGCCTTTAACTTGCACATGGGAGGCAAGGAGGAGTAAGCCAAGGTGTCCTTGAAGTCCCCACATGATTTAAGATGGGCACCTTGGTTTGTATGCCATTATTTACAGCAGCACAACCTGCCAATACCATAGAGCTTGCTACAATTACAGGTGATCAATCAATATAACAGCCTAGTTTAGTAGCACTGGTTTCCAGAGGCACCAACAGCCATTCATCCCACAAAAGCCAGCCCACTATTTTAGCTTCAGAAATGCATTCCAGGTGTCACACTCCTTTGGTAGCGCAAGAGTTGTATCAAATAAATTGCACTAGTCCTTGCAGGCCACAGCCAAAAGAGCTGCTCTGAGTCAGTCAGCCCAGCATCAGTTCCCCTCTACTCAAGTCCTTTCCTCTTCTGAAGTGTATTAAACAAAACTTGCTCCACTGCCAACATTTAGAGGTTGAAAATACCCACCAGAAAACCTGTACCAATATTGCCTTCACTTTAATATTTTTCCCTTTTTCCCCTGGGAAATCTCAGTGTCACCCCACCCCCACAGCTCCTGGTGCTACAGGCACAGAGACGCGCACTCGTAGAAATGCAGGTGTGTAGCAGAGCTGGTCTGGCTGTTCCAGCTGGGCTGGAACTCACACTTCACACGAGCTTTCACAAACACTACAAAGAAGAGCTACAGAAATCTGAATTGTGGGTATTTGAGAGTCAAGGAAGAGCAAAGTGCCTGTGCTATCCCCAATATCTTTTCAGTTCCCTTTGAGGAAATCATTATTACCACAACCAAGAGAGTAAATTCCAAACTGAAAGAGATCTGTCACCACTCACAGACACCAAAATAGGCAAGACAAAACTTGAGGCAACAGTTTGACTCTTCAGTTTAACTGCTTCATGTGCCAATCACTCCCTCCTCCCTCATCCACAATTTTACACAGCAAACAGCTCTGCCTTTCCTGCCCAGAGCTCCATTCCAATTAGCTGTGGACTGCAGGGAAAACACTGCAGCTACATCAATATAAAATGGTGTAACAGAAGGGAGAACTAGGCCCTCTGTCTTAAAAGCTCAACACTGCCCTTAGTGATTTGCATGGGCAGTATTTTCCCACGTAATCCTCTTCACTGTAAATCAGAGAAGTAAAGCAAACACTGCAGAGGTAGTAGCTGAGTTTGGCCATTGTTTTGTTAACATATGCACACAGTGCTAGCCACTGTTATTACCTCAATGCACAATCTTTATTCTGTCATTTTAAAAGAGGTAATAGCTGCAGCCTGCATTAAAAATACCTTTCACAAAATATCTTTCACTGTAAAAAACCAAAGAAAACTCTACAGATAGTAGACGAAGCATCACAGACTACAACTTTTCTAGAATCACACACCAGTTTCCCTGATCATAGTAACTCTTTTGAACCCTCACACAATCCAGGGATCTGCACACTGCTTCCAGTTCCCCTTCACAGAACACATGGTAATAGCGGTGGAAAACAGGGCTGAGTTCTTGCAATTCTTTGGAGCCACCTGGAACCACCACTGTATCAACACTTTCCTCCTTCTTTTTTGTACCACCTTTCAGGTGCCAGGGAACCAGCAAATCTTGAGAGTGAAAGGAAGTTCTGTTAGTGTGAACAGGCAGTCTGAAATCTGTTACTGGCTTGGCATCACAGCTTTCATCCTTCAAGTCATTAAGGAGTTGGTCAGACCATGCTGAGTCTTGGCTGCTGTTATCAGGCCCTTGGTCATTAAGTGGTCTCTGGGCTGTGTCAGTATTCATTTCCCTGTCTTTGTTTTTACTACCATTCTTTTCCTTAAGGTATTTAGACTTCTGGTTTTTGTATTCTTGTTCCATCGCCCAGACATAAATGAGTGCTGTTCCACCAGGTCTTAGAAGCCGAGCTAGTTCCCGGATAGTAGCCAGTCTCCGCTCCTGGAAAGGAAAAGCCAAAGTGTGAAGCTGCTACATAAATAAGAAGTCAAGAGAACGGAATGGCAGGAGTTTCTCCTTACCCAAGATACAATAAAACTTGAAAAGGAGGTGTTTTTTCCCACTATTTATTTTCATTCATAATATAGCCCATCACTGTGTGCAAGCCAAGACATTTTCCTAAACACAATTTCTTCATCAAGCACTGGAGTAAGTGGTGGATTTACCATCCCTGGAGGTATTTAACCACACTGCCCCATAGATGTGGCACTCAGGGACTGTCTTGGCAGTGCTGGGTTAACAGTGGGACTTGATGATCTTAAAGGTCTTTTCCAGCCTCAATGATTCTACTAATCTCTTTCCATTTGAAAATAATTCTGTGCTGAGCATGATTTCTTGGACATTTCAGCCCACCTGGAAAAGACAGACACCTTTTCAAGAAAAGGTGATTCAGTATTTAAAATCCCAGATTCAAATCTACCACACCTGATGATACACAGGCTAAGTTTGCAGCTGAAGGAGTCAGACTTACAGCTTAAACACAGGTCCTCTGACCACACAAACAAAGATATGTCAGCCTTCTCCAAAACAGACTTCCTTCTACTTTTTTTTTTACTGGATTTGAAAATTGCATTTATGGTATGGAAAGGTCCATGAGGCCCCTCTAAGATAGTCTAGAAACTTGTTACCATGGCACAGTTCCTACCAGGAGGACCTTATCCAGCCCAGAGATACAGCAGTCTGGTGAGCAGTCTCCCTTTTGTTTGGTCATGGACAACCAATGCACAGATTAAAAAACACAAAATCACAAGATCTGTCCAAGAGCCCAATATCTGACGCAGGAAACAATAGATGTCTTGACTCCCAAAGCAGAGCCCCCTTCTCCAGTGTCATTAATTACAAGCACATGAAAATGAAACCCAAACATAGGACCAAAGTTTCAGGGGGAGCAAGGGCATCTGAGAAGCAGGAGGAGAATGTGAACAGAAAGTCTAAGAAGCAGCAGTAGCTTAACTCTGCTCTGACGACTGCTTACACCACATGCAAACCTTGGATTTCTTCCCATTGTGTTCTTGCCTTTGCTTGCATCGCAGTATTAGCAGCTCTGCACAGCAACCCAACAGGACAGTGGAGCAGAGGGGGGTGACTTACTGCTGTGGAGAAGTGGTGGATGACAGCAATAGAGATGCAGGCGTCACAGGAACCGCTGCGGATTGGCACTGACAGGGCATCACAGACAAACGCCTGGAAATGCTTTTCTCCACAAATATCCACCAGGTTTTTGCTGCGATCACAGCCAACCTAGAAGAGAAAATGTTTCATTAAGCTTTTCATGAGAGGATAATTACAAGACTGGAATATGATTTTCATTTGATGCTTACACTAATAGAGTCATCACAGTCTCCTACTGAGGAAACACAGTTATTTTCTCACAAGTGTGAGAAAATAGCCTTAAGAGGAGTATATAGTTCCCAGGTACAGACAAAAAGAAAACAACCCTGATGCAGACTGAAAACAAAGATGAAAGACTGGATATTAGACAGCTCATTATAGCACCCTCATTTTGAATCAGCTTAAGACAGACCAGGTTTCAACCTAACTTTACTTCAAAATTCATTCAAGGTGTCTTGAAATGAGCAAAATGAGATGCGACCTAACCTCAGTATTCTCTTTTCATTTCAGCTGCCATTTTTAACTTGACGACATTTAAAGCACCCAAATAGTGAACTCACAAAAGCTGATCTACAAGTTCAAACAATGATCCAGTGACTTTGGTGGTATCACTAAAGTATGGCATACAGCTTCACTCATCACCCAGGTTTTGTCATTTCAGTGGGAGGAAGTGCTCAGATGTCTTTCTCTTATCCCTCATTATCACAATCCACAAAAAATTTAAGCTCAACATAATTTTACAAGGTTCTGTACAGTCCAGTGAAGTGACCCCTAGAACCATTTCTGAATGCCTAATAAAACATTGGTTTTTTCCCCTTTTAAACCCAGCAGTTAGCCCGCTACATCTGCCCAGTGTCCACATCAAAGGCGTAAGACAAAACTTACCATCTTTGATAAATCAGCATCTAGAAGTGTTTTTTACATGCTTGCATAAAAACAATTGATCAAAACACCTTCTGAAAGAAATAGTGAGGCATGTGCCACCCTTGCTTTCATGTCTGCCATGCATACTGAATACACAAACCAAAGCCCTGCTACCAGGTTGTATACCAAACTCTGCATGTACGAGAATAATAAATTTATTAATTCATCATTTGTTTTCAATGACTAGCAACCAGTAGATAGTGGAAAACAGGTTTAGAATCCTAAATAATTACTGTTGACAGTGTTTATTGCATCTGACACGGAAAGAATACTAAACCGTCTTTGACGCAGGAAGAATAGCAAACAACTCACCCTGCTTAATCAACCCAGAAGAGACAACAGCACCACCAAAATTAAAAACCTCTTTTGCAATGATTAATGAAAACATATTTATTTTCCATCATAATTTTTCACTTTATTTGTTCAAGTCCTTTTATCTTTCAGCCTACCACCACAGTTTTGAAGAAAACCAGAATTCTGCTCCAGTGAAAGCTTACCAGTGAGCTGCCTTCTACTCAGGCTCCTGACTTTTGATCCAAAGTAAATGTAACAGTTGTGAAAATGCCAACCTGACAATACAAGATAATCCTCCACCAAAACTTACAAATATGTAGATATTAGTCAATTAGCAATAAACACGCCTGAAAAGATCAATCCTAACATTGCTTTCTTCACACTCATTCCTTGGTCTATCCCATTTACTGAAGCCCTGAGTGAATTGTGCTGTTTATGAATTAAAAAAGGAAATCCTTGCTTACTTGAATGCAAACAAATCCCCATAATTTTACACTGGCAGCCAACTGAAGTGTCTTTAAATTACTCTGACAACCTGCATGTTAGTGATTGTACACCTCATTTACCAGTACCTTTGACTACTTCTGCAATTAAGACATTGGCTTGCAGTACTTAGTAATAAAACTCAAAGGACCAAATTCACTGCTGGCAGAAGGACAAAGAAGAAAACTTGGAGCTTCCACTGATGTCAAGCTTTCTCTGAAGGAACTGCTTCTGGAGTCAAAATGGGCTGGATAATGGAACACAATCCCCCGTTCCCAAAATGACCTTGAAAAGAACAACAATGTATGTTGATGAAATCCAACAAACTGAGAATGAGAACAAAGGCATGACTGCCAGATTGCAAAGTTCTCATTTGCATCTAAATTATAGCAAATATTTTGAGGTCAGGTTTACTTGTATTGACATACTTTCTAAAGCAAATGTAAATCCAAAGCAAAAAGATGTTGTTTCACAGTGAAAATGGAGACCTTGAAACAGAACACTTTGAACACACAGCTGCTCTACAACAGGTATTCTAGGCTAAAACTTTACGTGGTTTTATATGTAAACAGGACACTAGGTGCTATGCATATATGCATAAATGGTGAACATAAGGAATCACCACAGATGCCTGGCATTGAAACTAGGCAACTTTAGCATCTTTCTAGAATTATCTGTAGGTGATATTTCAAAATAATTATAATCATCACATTCCTGCATTTTCTGACTTGCGAGAAACATGCATTTATTAAAAACCAAAATACATTTGTTTCAGTCACTTAAAAACACAATAAGGTAGCAAAAAGCTACCTTAAATTAGTCTATCTGTGGTTTTTATGAGTGCAGAAAACATTTACAGCAAGGGGCAGAGATTCCAAACTCAACTTTTCCCAATTCCATTACTAACTGTTTTTTTAATTTTAAAGCCTGAAGAAGCTTTGATTTGATGAAATTTCATCTACAGAAGAGTTCAAAGGACTGTTTTAACTGAGAACGGGTTTTTCTCTCTCTAATTAAATATATAATCAAAACATTTAAAACTAATCTCAAAATATAGCTGGAAAGCTTTAATTTTTGCCAGTTCATATCTCTATTTTCAATGCTCAGGACAGGATTTTTAGTGTCTTTGCTTGCATCTCTTGCAGAAGAGTGGAGAAAGGCAGATTAATTAATATCAGTCCAGTGTTTAAACCCAGAAGAATCTAGTACATCTGTTGGTGAGTCAAGCTATATGTGGTATGTTCTTAGGCTTTCTATTTCATATTATCTATGATTCTTCTCAATCATTTCTTATACCTCAGCTTTCCAAATCAAATTCCTTGCTCAAACTCCACAATTTCTCATATATATCTCAAATAGCATGGCTGATTATTCAGCTGAGTCTACCTCAGCAAGTCCACCTCTTAGCAAGTCATTCCACACCTTTCAAAATTCCCATAAAGGAGGCTGGCTTCTCAGATTTTGCTCCAGACATCCATTCCCTCATCCCTTTCTGAGAAGTACCTCCAGCCATCTCTTCACCACTATTTGTGATGTAAACAATGGCTCACAGGAGCTCAAGAGTGGCCACTGACAGTTACTGTGACTGAAATCCATTTGGATTTCAGGCACTGATTTTCAGTGTATAAGGATAAATATTAACTGCATCCAACTCTTACCTGAAGACAGGAAATCTGTATTAGTATGGAGGCCAGTAAGTCTGTAACTAGAACTCCAACACAAAACTTAGGAAAGGGGCAAAGGTATGTCATCATTCTGGCATACCACACCCTGTCTGCAAGCCTTTAGACAATAAAAAAAAAAAAAAAAAAAAAAAAAAACAAGGGCCAAGATAAAGGAGGAGAAAGGAGGGAGAAACAAATATAACACCTGTGACTTGTCTAAGTGTTCAGCAGCTCTGTACTGACTTCCTGGAAATGGATAACATAGGCATTTATGCCATCCTGCTCCTTCATGTTCCCATGCACCTTCACCTCCACCTTTACAGCAAGGAGTGGCTAAAGTAGATTTTATAAAATCAATTCAATGCAGTGGTTTGGTATAGATCACTGGGGGAAAAAGACATTAATAAATAGCTTCCTTTGTAGTTATGCTGCAAATCTGCAAAAGATAAACCCTCTTACATGCTGAAAAAAAGGTAAGTAAAGACAGGTTGAGGTTATCCACCACTACGTGTTTTCTTTCTATGTTATCTCATTATAACTAACTCAGTAGCCTTAGTTCATGTAAGTATCTGGGAACCTGATTTATTCAGCACATTACAGAGCGATGAACAAAACGACATCTAATTCTGAAATCCAGCCACCAAATGGAATTATGTCGCTCTCCAGAGACAAGCCTCAGCTATAACTAACAGCATGAGAAGCTCAAGAAACCAAATTACATTCCAGCAAACAATTCATCTGAGTCAGGCTTTCAGCATTGCTTTCATGTAGCGTTTTGCTTTTCCATTGCATGTAGTCAGGGTATCTCTGAAAGCAAAGTGCTGTGCCTAAGACATGGAGTTCATTTCTCAGTGACAGAGCAACAGAACCAAGTTGAGCAATTCAGCTTTTATTCTAGTTTTGCGCTGCTCTTGCCCAGTTCCTTCTGAGCTCTCTCCCGAGATCTCTCACCCATTTAATGACTCTTACTCACTGAGAGAAAAGAGCAGGAAAGATTCATCTGTGTCAGCCTTCAATTGCTAAGATAAGGTGACCTTACTCCAGGTATACATTTCCTAATTGGTTTTGACCCTTCTGCTTTTACCCACTACTAAAAAGTCCTTGGGAGAGGAATCTATTCCCAATCTGTACAAACCCAGTGAACTAAAAGCCACCCAACTATATGCCACTATACCACAGAAAATATTCAGTCTCTCCCCTCCCCACACCCTGGAAAAAGCAAATTTTTATATAATTCTAGTAGATCTCAGTTTGGGACAGTAATGCAGAAAATAGAGGTGCACATCTCAGAGCAAAAGTCTTGTGAAATATAAACTGTGTTACCAATTACCTCTGAATGACACACACACAACAGAAATAGGAATATCTGGATTAAAGCAAATCATTCTGGCTCCTCTATTGGCATATTTTTTTCCCTATCATCAGTACTCTGACAATCAGAGTAATTTCTTTATACAAAACCAAAACATATCCACCCTATGGCATTTTCAGTAATTTGCCACTGAATTTCTCACCAATTTATCAGTTCAATTAAAAATGTAAACCACAAATTTGAAAGACTTCAATGGCTTTTCCTTCACGCTGTAGCCCAGTGAGTGCAGAGACTTACACATCACCACATCTACCTGAACACTGGAAATAAGGAGACAAAGCTAAAGTGCATAGAAATTAATGAGATCATTGCAATAACATCAATGAAACCCTTGTGGTAATCAGGGGAATGGCTAAGGCTGGAACACACTGTTCCATAAAAAGAAAAGCTCTGCTTACAGAGATGACTATTAAGCTTCAAAGCACCTAAATAAAATCTGTTAAAATAATTCCCCCAAATGAGATTGTGTGAGGAGAGAATTGTGGAAAAACCACACTAAAACTACATCTCTTTTTTGCTGTCATTTAACAATAACAAGGTGAGCGAGACAGAAAAAGTAATCTGAAACTGTTAAATTCAACATTTCTCCAGCCTTTGTGCCAGCTACATCAGACATGGATTCCATCTCCAGCTGATACATCCTTAATCTGAATTTGTTTGGCATGGAATTGCTGCTCTCTGACTGTGTCAGAATAATGCAGCCATTACAGCAGTGTCACTTTTGCTGAGCGCAGATGGACTCGTGCATTTCATTGTCACACAGGATACTCAAGTAGATGAGGCCACATTTAATCATCCAGGGAAACTGAAGCAACCAGAACAGCACAGGCTGCAGTGGAGATGTTTTCAGACAGTACCTGAAGAGTAAAACATCAAGAGAGCTACCCTAGCTGTGATCTACCAACAGCACTGCTACTTAAAGCATAAAACCATATTGCTTGCCTTCAGGAAATGCTTGCCTCAGGTTTTCAGTACCTCTGAGTCAAAACACCGCAAGCTGCAGAACTGTGCCAACAGTGCCTTACCCAATTCCTACGCAACTCCTAATTTCACAGCACTGCTTTATTGCTTCTTTCCCAACAGCACCCGGGCTCAGAGCTCCATTACACTGTGCTCAAAAAAGAGACCTAGAGTTTACTAAGTTATGCCTGGATTTTATGCTTCCAACTAAATATAAGTAAATAAGGAAGAAAACTGATGCCCTGCATGTACAGACCATTCCTTTTATCCCAACAATGCACCTGATACATAAAACATTCTGTAATCCCTCTCCCTCAGCTACATGATTAAACCATGGTAGGTGGAACAGCACTTGAGATACCCTGTCAAAAGTTTAAAAACACCTGTAAACACAATATACACAGGGTTTTCTTTAACCACACTTAGGCTGCTACAGAAAAAAAAAATCTGGTAGAAAGAAGGAATCAAGTCCATCCTCCTGAGGCTCTGTGCTGACTTGTAGATGAAAACAACCAAATGCAAAGTCTAGAGTCTATCTCCATCTAAGAACCACCAGTTGTCACCACTGGAAAATAAAATGTCAAGGAAGGCCAACTGAATGAAGCAATTCCCAGATTCTATTTTTTAACTGTTTCAACTGCTTCTTTAATAGTTTCCTCCCTTTCACTGTTATTTTTCATGTTTTTTATCTCTCCCGGAGATACATATGAAATTAGGTAACTCCTAAAGTAACAGAGAGGAGCTGGCTTTCCTTTTACTGCCAGCCAATATGTGATCTTTCCTTTCCTTAGCTGTTAATTGTGTCTAGAAAACAGACTGATGCTGGCAATTTCTGAATACAGTATCTTGCATTAATTTCACTTTACAAGTCTACCACAAACCTCAGCAACTGAAATTTACCACATCCATTCTAGGAGCAGTCAACCCTCATGATACTCTAATAAATGTTTCTCCTCTCTAGTTAGGCTTGCTGATTTTTCTTACAGCAGTCAGGACTGAAAGACAAAAAGATTGAAACATACTGAAATTAATAATTAGGCTACAGCAGTCAGGCATAAAGATGCCTGCTTATTAATTGGTTGATGTTGTTCTTGCCCATAAGAACAGTAAGGGAGATAATTTACTAATACAAACAGCATTGTAAATAACAACTTCTCTTTTTTAGCTGAATATAAATAACAGGACAGAAACTCCTGAAAAAGACAAACAACTCCAAGTTTTACTATCAATAATGAATGTCTTGCCCTACATAGGAGTTTTCAAGTCTGATGGATTTCAGAGTGATACACAGGACAAACATGTGAAAGAATCAGACAATCCTGGAACAGGAGAGAGCAGATATCATAACATACACTTCTCTGAGATTTCTCTTGGGTTAAAACAATGGCAAGTTTGACTCTTTTTTATTTCCCCCAAAAAGGATCTTTTAAATATTTGCAGCGAAAGCTATCTTTTGGTTCATATTTGTACATACTTCATCTCTCGCTGATAGAAAGGGAGAGACGTAAAACTGGACCAAGTACAGACTGTGAAACAGTAAAAGAGAGAAAATGAGCAAGCATTATGTCAGAACTGTCTAAAAGTGAAGAAAAGGGAGTGAAAGGCCAGAAATCTGTACCAAAGTTGAGATCTCCCTGTGAATTTTCTGTTGGCATATTTACTGGGCCTGTGCAAAGAAGCAGAGGTAGAACAGCCAAACACGACATCATTCACAAATGAGACATGTCACCAGGCCACAGAGGTTATGAAAAATAGCATTGCCCATGAAGATTTCACCCACTCTCCAAACAAATGAAAATTTCATTGGAAGCATTCAAATTGCCCAATGCTTTAATAAATTTATTCAACACCAATGACAAGAAAGGCTAAACCATCCATTACAGTTTTTCAATCTGCTGCATCCATTACTATTTTTCTTAACACATTTTGAATTACAAAGCAGAAATGGCTTTGAAAAAAAGGTAAAGCACATAATGAATACAGGTGGAAACTTAAGACAATTGGTACTTGATCTTGGATCAGGAAATAGCTTTGTGTTCTCAGCATTCTTGCAATGCCAGCCTGAACCTCGAGCAAGTGCATGACAGAATAAACACCAGAACCAGTGAAAACAAATGACAGGAGCTACTACTTACCATGTACAAATCCTCATTGATGCCGAGGTACTTCCCATTGCCACAACCAATATCAGCCACTATTGACCCTGTTGGCAGGGACCTGAGAAACTCCACAATTCGGGGCCATGGGCTGTGCCTGGTACTGCTGAAGTGTGTGGCAATCTCTTCATACACCTTGTGTACATATTCTTGCTCCAGCTTTGAGGCCTCCATCTCATTCTGGGGAAATGAGGGCTGCACTGGTCTCTGCTGTCCTTTCTGGCTGTCACAGACAGATGGGTAAACTAGATACAGCAACAGATACAAAATATTCATTTTAAATCAATTCCTCTTTGATTAAGTATATTTACTAAAATTAAATTAAAAGTGAAATATTAAAATGCAAAAAATGTTTCAATCCTCCTGTATCTTTTAAAAACTGAAACACAGGTCAAATTACAGAAGCGTTTGATGACCTGAAAATAAATAACCAGCCCACATGTACCAGAGGCTGTTTGCAGTGATCATTAATCTGCTATGTTAATTATGTTTATGTTCCCAAAACTGAGATAGTGCCCCCAATGCCAAAGACCATGACATCATTGCAATTCAGCCTCTGAAATTCTGTTTTAAGGGCATAAATGGACTTCAGTTCCATGTATTCATTGAGCCACCTGTCTATTATTATTTCTATTGCCCTAAGGCACTTTACGTGGCTCTGTCACAGCAGATATGACTACTTCCTCTTCTCTAATGTACCTATTTTCTCAAAATTAGAGGCTCCTTCAAAAACAAAAAAAATCAAAACTGAGGAAAAAACTTGAAGAATAGTAATTATTTCTATTTTGTTACATTATTAAGCACTTGAAATGCCAATGACACAGAAGACTCCAGATTACTTGCCTGGCTCTGGAAGAAGCCAAATGCTTTCCTGTATAGAGAAACTCCAGCAACCACATGAATGCAAGCAATTCAAGCCATACAAAATGCTATGAACCATCCAGGAATAGCTATGACGACTGCCAAAACTACCCAAAAGAATCAAATTATTTTCTCAAAGCAAAAAAACCTACCTATTGTTGATAAATATCAATTTTGACTTGAAGTTTGCCTCAAGACACTTACTGCAATTGCAAGGGCTTCTCCTCACTTTCCTGAATGTAAATGAAGTCCTTGTTTCCCTTCGATTTAATGTTAAATCCCCAACATCAGCAGTGATTGTTCTAACCTTTTGCCCAAGCTCTGATGCTTGAACAACATCATATTTTCTGGGTGTGATCCTAAAATAAAGCAACACAAAGTAAAGGAATCACTCCATTTGCATCAGAAAAAAACCCACAATCCATCTTTGCAAGAAGACAATCCCTACACTGAGAGAAATATGATTACAACATCCTACTGAACATATTTCTGCCTCTCAGTTTTCAACTTATTCAATTTCAGAGAGAAAAGAGATGACACATAAACTAATAACATGAATTGAAGTGTTGTTTAATTGCATGTAATTACATTTCCTTTCCCTACCTCCATTTTCTTCCATAAAGTTTGATTGTTTATTTGTCTAGTACTTTTTAATAAATATTTTTTAAAATATATTTATTTTTGTCCTGGTTTTGGCTGGGATAGAGTTAATTTCCTTCTAAGCATCTGTGCTAACAGCAGCAGTGCTGTGTTTTAGATTTAGTATGAGAATAATGTTGGTGACACACTGATGTTGCAGTTGTTTCTCAGTAATGCTTAGTCCAAGTGAGGACTTTCCAGTTTCCCATGCTCTGCCAGTGAGGAGGGCACAAGAAGCTGGGACAGAGCATGGCCGTGGCAGCTGACCCGAACTGGCCAGAGGGATATTCTGGAGCACAGAGCCTCCTGTTCAGTGTATGAACTGGGGGACGCGCTAGGCATCAGTCACTGGGTGGTGACCAACTGCACTGTGCATCTCTTGTCTCTTCTGGGTTTGTTCCTCTCTCTCAGTTCCTTTCATTACTATTACGAGGACTTCCCAATGTCAAAAATAAAATGCTGCACCCCCTCTTGCTTGGCACAGAGTGATTTTACTATTGCAGTGCCAAGAATATAGTTTTGCCGAGTTATCCAACCAAATATGAAAAACATCACTAATGAACTTCATCAGAAAAGTCAGAATTCTACTTTCACCTATGAGTCAAAAAGAGAATACACCTTTTGTCCTCCTTGATGACACTGCATAAGCTTATTTCTAAACCATGTGCTTCCCTTTCACAGAGAACTCAACAAAAATGCTTCTCCTGTGCACTTTGTTAATGGGGTCAGAAGAAAGTCTCTAATTCCTTGGCATCCAAGCATACACACTGAAAACATGTCCAGATGAATTTCAAAAGTGACTCTTGTGCTCTTATAATTTGACTTCTGAAGTGCAGATAAAAGGCATCACAAATGTTACTAAATCTATTTTGACATTATGTATGCAAGTGAATTAGTTACAACTTCGTGCTGATGATTTTAATTTTGATTACAATTTGACGTTCCAGCGGCATCATGCAAAGCTTACTCCAGGTAAGTATCTTGACCCATTGATGCTTTTAAAAACATATAGAAGAAATATATTTAGGAAAGGTGGACAAAAACCAGCACGGGAATCATTTGTACATGAGTAGAAAGTTCTGGGACCTTAATTTTCCATGTAGTTTATTCATGAAAGTTCTTGAAAGACAACCATCACTTAAAGTTACAAGGGAGTTAAGTAATAATCTCATTCCAACATTTCAATAGACAGATACACTATTCCAACTTCAGTGGCTGCTGGCCAGTATTGTAAGTGCCCAGCATGTATCCTTCTGCCTCCTGGGAGTGTGGTTGCCCAGGGCTGGCTTGAAGGAGCACGGCTGGTAGCCCTAGAGGAAGCCGAGGCCTCAGAAAGGGCAAGCCCTCCTTTCCCTGTGTTTAAATGGAGGCTGTTCCCCTGGCCCTTGTTCCAGTTACAGCCTCACATGCACGCCCAGCTCTGTCTGTGCACAGCCACTACCCTGACCTGGGGCTGGTGTTCCAAACTGGCCTCAGCACAGCCCATGGAGCTGCCTGATGCCTGGGGTTGGGGACCAGCCACCGGCTTCCCTGGCCAGCAATGGCACTGACACGGAAACTGCACTGTGCTCTCAGAGCTGTACGTGACCTTTCCAAATGGCAGCTGACGGTATTAGACAGGACAGCATAAGAAGATTACAATGCTGGTATCTGTATTCAGTCCTGTATGTCCAACAACAAGGGAGTTCACTGCCCTGGGCTTCCATACTGAGGCACATCAGAAGTATCAAGTGCTTTTTACAACTTTATTTAATTTAATGAGGGAATATACAGGTGGTGTAAGAGCTCTCTAAAATTAACACTGTAAAGGTTATCAGGGATTTCATATTCACCTGTTTTCATAATACATATTAACCAGCAAAATTAAAAGGCAGAAAAATTTCTGCCAATAAAAGGATTTGGTGTTTAATTGACACAGAATGTAATTAGTGCCTCCAATTGACTGCTGAATCAGTGATGGCTTGGGTGAAACAAAGGAAGTAATGCTTACTATGGGCATTGCTGTCCAATACAGGGTTGTCATACGCTCCTGAAATGCATTACTGTCACACTCAGAGCTCAGCAAGGTTTTAGCCTTTTTGCCAATTTCAGCACTCCAATTTTAAGCATCTCTTAGTGGTGCATGATTTAAAAAGCATGTATTTAAATTCTACAATAAGCACAGCCTCAAGATGTATTTCAATACATACTCTTAGCAGCGTCCCAAAACTGCTCAATCTTATCAGTAGTAAAGTGTCCCTAAAGCAGCTGGGAACAGCTCAGGAAGACTCCCCTCTGCCACACTCAAGCTCTCAGTGCAGGGGAAGTCAATCTTTTAAACTCTCAAGCCCCTCTCTCAAGCCTTTGGCATCTGTAATCTAATGGGGAAAGTTGTGGGCTGAAAAGAGAGAAAGGGAATGGTGACACTAATTGCACTACAATCAATTCTTTGCCAGCTCAGAGTCATTGAGAACTTTCACACTGCAGATGTGAGAGTGATTTCCTACTGAAACTTACGACAGCAGCAGGAAACTACACCTCAGGGACTGGCAATTAGCTCCCTAAATCCCCAAGTTTTTCAATTTAACCTAAGCAGCATCTGAGCAGAGGAGTGAATTTGGATATTAATTATAAAACTTAACTTGACTTCTTTCAGGCAATTTTAAACACAGTGTGTCTTTAAAAAAACAAACAAACAACATTTATTACTCCTCTATTTTCAGCAATGCAGGGACTCTTACACATACCCATGTGTCCACAGGTATCTGGATTCTCCAGTCATCACCAATAAACTGCATCGAGGCAACATAATTGCCACTGTATGGCCATCAGGGTGCTTGAAATCCATCACAATCTAAAAAGAAACAAAACCAGTCACCATGAAAGAGCATGACTTATAGAGCTTCATATACAAGCCAGGTATTCTTAAGTCCTAGCTTTGTTTGTTTCTCTAATGTGTTCAACGGAATATTGCTATGAAACAGCTACATATTTCCTAGGAATGCAAAAGCCTCCAGGTCCCATGTCCTAAAACTGTCTCCCTTTCAGCACGATGTTCAAATCTCAGGCAGTCACAAATATATGTATATAGAGATAATTATAATTACATAGTAATTTCTTTTCACAGTAAACACTTTGTAAAAACAGTAGCACTGTTCAATCTCTGTGTACCTGTGAGATAGGAAAGGACTGCTACACAACTGAAGGCAGCTGCATGAGAGAAAGAGAAGGTTCATTTGCTGTATCTCAAGCATCTGAAAGTTATGTACCTGGAATAAGGCCATCAGCTACTGTCTTTTTGTGATGTCTACACAGAGAGACAAGTTTCTCCACAGGGTTATTCATCCTAGTGCAAAATGTGGAGCTAAGTGATGTGGAATGACCCCATGCCCTCTGGAATTGCCTATCCACTCACAGTGGATGAGCCGAGACAATTAGCTCAGTAGATACATAACATGCAGATAAACAGTATTAGGTGAGAGAAATAATTTCCAACCTGCCCACATTCTTGGAGATTTGAAGCACAACAAGCACATCCCAAGATCCTGACTAACATGCCAACTAACAGACCATCCTTTTATTATCTGTCATCTGGCTTCCAGCCATGGCTATATACTGAGGTAACGCTTTCAGCTTTATTCCAATTTCACAGCCCAGATGGCAGTGGTACATTTTGCTTCTGCTTGGGCTAGGAATGTTATCCTTTTACATTTCCCAAATGAGAGAAACTCTTGCTGTGGAAAATAAGGAGCAGGTCATTTAAGCAAGCCAAATGAGTTACAGAAGACTTACTGAAAAGGAAAAGTGGTCAAAACCTATTCAAGTCAGCAGTTCCTGGTACACTGGAGAATTAGCACCATGAAAATGCTGCCATCTGATTTGTAACCTACTAAGTATGCAATTTAAAAGCAGACTTACTCCAGTATGCCAGATTGAAACAAATTAGGCAGTTCTCCTTCTGCGTACAGATGTGCTTCACAAAGAAAAACAGTGGTGCAACAATCAGTCATTCAGCACAAAAACCCAGCATGACAGAGACTGAATAGGCAAGACTCTTAAACACTACAAATTGCCACTAACAACAATTACTATTTAATGTTGTGCACACTGAAGCAAAGCACAGTGGCATTTACATTTTTAGGAAAAAAATTATTTTTGCTGTACTACCACTCAGAGCTACACAGCTTCTCCTGTTGGGCTATCTAAGGCTATCAAAAGTGATAAGGGTGACAAACAGTGGGGTTGGAAGGGGTAAAGAGATACCAGGGAAGAGAAATAAAGCATAACTATAAGCTCTGATTAATGATCATGAAATGCTTCAATAGCTGCACAAATAGATGAATGGCAGCCACTTGCTACTGTACTCCTTCCTTTGGAGTTTGCAATTTCTTCTAGGAAACCTCAAACAAGGATGAGGTGAGAAAGGAGAAAACACAGTGGACTTTACAAATCTCATGAGGATGCTGTCCTGTAAAGCACAATATCAACAAGTCTCTGCAAAAAGATGCAGCTATCTGGCAAGGCAAATAAATCAGAAGATAACTAAACAGAAGCAGCAAGTAAAGAAAGAAAAAGAGGAGTGAAGTGGTCAGATGAAATGGGTGAGATGATGTCTCAGTCTGTATTATGCCTCTCTGGCTCACTGCTGCTGGGGACATGAGTCAGGGCACAAGATGGAGTCTGGGTTCTTCAGCAGTATGATTTAATAAGAACACAAGGATGTCTAGATTCCTTCCTAGAAGGAATCCTGTTGCCCCACTGGCCCTCCTTCTGAGTCAGTATTAACTACAAAGCTCTATTCTTGAAGATGAAAAAACAGTACCTTATCCATGAATCAATGAGGAGACCTTTAATGGGTCCCCAGCATTTCCAGTTCCCATCTCCCTCCAGGGCCCAAGAGGACCTTGTTCCCTTTCACTTCAGCATGCCAGGCTGGTGACTCCATACGAAGTAGTGAGAACCAACAGTATCTCCAGCTCCCTGCCTTCTCTGCTGTTTTACCTCATTCATCTCCAATTCCTTTTCCCCCACCATCTGTGTGACCCCAGAGTCTCTTCACAGGAGATGTTCCTCAAACCCTGTCCTGTAAACAACTGTGCTTCCAAAACAACAGAGGTTCAGAGTGCTCTATAGGCAGGTGACACCTTGGGAATGAGAGGCCACAAAACTATTCCCAGCAGCTGGATTTTCAGGCAGCAATGGCAGGAAAAAAAAGAAGAGCATGTTCTCCTGGCTGAATTTCAACTACACTAACCCAAGAATAAATACATTTCTGATGGTGCAGAATTTGAAGCTGAAAAGCAAGAATTTATCTTGGTGACATCTAGTCCTCATCAGAACAGAATCCCAGCTCTGTTCCTGTTTTTCTGGGAACGGAAAGTTTCTGTACTATAATGTCACTTTGTGTAGCTGCTCCCCATCTAACTGAATTTCATCCTTATGAGAAGCTGTGACGATTTGGGAAGGAAAATATAAATAAACTATTAATTTACTTGCAAATGGGCAATGACATTAAGTAATTGGCAGTAATTAAAAAAGTCGAAAGTCTAAATCCAAAACTGAGCTTTTGCTTATGAAGCAGATTGAGGTCCTAAGCTAGAATATATTAAGGTTTTGCACTGATTTATTAACAACAAATTTGACATTGCAATTGGGACAGAGAATAAAATTTAAGGAACACCTGAAGAAAATTATTATAATTGCTATGCTTCATTCCTTTACCTAGACTAATTGCACCTGAATGCTTAAAGAACCAAGCAGGAATACTTCCTCTATCCTTTATTTACAGCACAGTAAAGAACATTCAATCCAGAAGGATTTCTGAAGAACCCTATTCTTATCTCTGGCAAGCCTGCTGCTGACTGAAGTAGATAACATTCCCACACTCCTCTATGTGTCTTTATCCTGGCAGAGCATTCTCAATTGTCACTGTCAAACACACACGCACACAGAAGATTAACGCATTTGCTCCTCTTTTTAATTTACTAAGGACTTACAATCAATAAAGCAACTTTGCCACTGCTGAATCAATCTGCTTCATGACAGTTTTGCTCCACAGGAGCTATTTCCAATTACTATTTTTGTTTTTACCTACCTTCTTTTTTCTCTTAGATGGCAGAGTCAATAAAGATCAAATTTCTAGCCAGCTCATGGTGTATCATCCAAGGATTACAATCAAAACATAAAAACAGTGGGTGTTATATAAGTTTTACCTTTTTTCCTTCTACTATAGAAAAAGTGAGTCTCTGAATATAGCAAAAAACCACAAAACTTAAAAGAAACAGCTAATATCTACTTGTGGTTTTAAATAATTTGTCATGATGCCAAGTTATTTAAGAGAAAATGTTCATGACAAGGGAGCACATGAACCGGTAAACAGCTTTCAAGGATGGCTGAACCTCAAAGCAAAGAGACACCCACATTGTGAATTTTGTTCCTTGTGGCATAAAATATGGCAAAATGCAAAAATCAGAAAATAATCCAACATAAGAAGGGAATAAAGTATCTTTTTCTTAACACCTCAGGGTGCAGAAGCCTGCACCACCTTTCAGTGCAGTGGTACTGTACTTCATGAAAGAGTAGGAGGATGAAGGTGAATGACTGGTCTATCAAACAAGTAAAGATTCAAAGGGAAAACAGAAATAATGCAGCAGAGCTATAAAGACAATGTCAATAAGAAATTCACAGCTACAGTGGGGATCAGCAATTCTTTTTCTAAGCTTTGTCTCTGATGCAATTTGTATTTGATGATAATAGACTACCTTAGACGAAACATACTCTAAAGCTAAAAAAAGGACAATGTGGAATGCTTCTCAAGTCTCTGACATTATTTACTGAATTTTCAGAGAGCAAAGACAGATTATCAGCCTACATAACAGTTTCCCACATGTAAAACAGATGAAAAAGAATGTCTACTTCAAAGACAGCTGAGAGGTTTAGAGCCCACACACAGAGCTTGAACAACACAGTGGGGCTCTATGCAGAGACAAGAGCCTGCTGGCTCACACAGGACCAAGGCAATTAATTGGTAACATACAGCACCTTTTACTGCAAAAACCATGCTAAACTCCAAAATTCGGGATGCAGAAAATGCTGAATTTTCAAAGGAAAGCAATTAGGATTATCTTTCCTGAATAATCCATATCATAGGAAATTTACCTTATGTAATATACGCAGATATTTACATCATGTATCATGTTCATACTCTGGCCATACTTCAGAAAACAAGTGCAGCACTGACAATCGTGACGATGAACTATTTCAGTATTGCCTTTCTCAAAAATTTCACAACACATGTGCAGGCCTCCCCCATATCAGATCTATACCAAAGCACACCATCTCTTGCTAAGCCTGTTTATCCACTTAGGCACTATGGTGATGTTGCTCAGATGCTTAATATACTTACTAGGCTTTCTTTCTTCAAAAGTTGTATTCAATTTTCCATCCATGCAACATGTTACTATCTTCCTGAATTCTCTGTGTCATTTTAAGTATCTATGTGTTTCTTTCTCTTAATCAAAGTCTAGCATATAAGTCTTTAAAAAATATTTCAATATATGGACACTTCATTCTTTTATACCTGAGGTCTCACCTTGTTATGATTTTCTTGCTATGCCCATGGAGTTGAGTGCATGCACTGAACAGCACACCAGTATCTCTGCCACATATGTATGCCTCTGTATGCCATTGACTCCATGATACAAATTCCTTTATTGTCTGGCCTCTCTCTAAAAATTCATGTAGTGCACAAGAAGAGAAAAACTATTGTAACTTTCAAGCTAACCACAGTTGGATAGAGGAGCTTCCGATCCTCTGCAGGCGTTGTCACAGCTAGTAGGAATATACACCACTCTCCTTTTGTACCCAGGGAACCTCATCTCTAGAGGGTCACCAACACCAAGTCATGAGAAATTATCAGTCACCTCACTAAGCTTGAAGCCAGCTCCTTGTGATGTCCAGCGAGGTGGCTGCTCTGCCCAGCCTTGGCAGAGGTTGGGATGCTGGTGGTACTTATGGCACTATCCCACCAACTTCTGCTCAAAATGACTCCTTGTTTCAAAAGCCTTTAAATATGTCAGTTCCTACTGCTCTAAAAGTATCAAGTTTCTTTTGTATGTCAGGACATTACCTGTGCTCTTTGCATCTTCCCAGATCATTACCTGTGTTAAAACTCAATGTTGTATATTAGACTCAAATATAAAAGGCTTTCAATGCCTACACTAAAAGGCAATAGTTTCATTACCACTGCTCCCCCCTCTCTCTCCCCCAACAGGTACAGATGTCTCCTTTCTGGGAAGTGCTATCTAACCCAAGCACAAAACCTTGGTGTCCTTTTGTGAATCCAGAGTCAGAGTCAGCCAAGTTCCCAACAAGAACAAATTTAGTCATTCTCACTAACATTTCATCTTCATCCTTTAATAAATTGCCTCCCTAGCTCTTAGCTTATACTCTTTTAGTACACAGAAAGCAAGAGGCTAATGCTGTTAGTCTTCATTTAATTTCTTTTACTGACTTAGCCTCCTCTGTAGTATTTTCCCATTTTTTCAGTCATATTTTTTCCCTCACATCCATGGGTGCTACTACACTAACATACAGGGAATTTTATCCAACTATACCAGGGCAGAACGTGCCTGAAATGCACCAAATCACTCATCTTCTTTTCCAAAGGAAAGGAAATTTCTAAGGTTTTGCATCTCTTGCTTTCTAATGGAGGACAGTTCAATGGAAGAGCACAAGAGGACTCCTACACATCCTGGCCCCGATGGCCTCCAGAGGGCTCAGTCTGTTAAGATGTAAAGCCCAGACATCATAAGAAAGCAGTTCTGTATCAATTACATCTCCTCAGACTTACACTTAATGTGTTACTCTATGTCCTGAAAGCAAATAATCCTTATTTACATGTCTAACACTGTGCCAAATGTCCACCAAGAAACCACTAAACAAGTCCTTACAACACAGACATAGTTGTTCTGTAATAAACACAAATTTATATGTAAGTACAATATATAGAGGATCCTAATATTTAGGATATTTAGAGGATCCTAATATAGAGGATCCTACATGGATGTGTGTGGTAGCACATGGTCTATGTGATGCTGTGGAATATCTGTAATTCTCGCACCCATTTAAAAAAGTTCTCAAGAGGTTTTCAATATCTAAGTAGAAAGGGAAACACTTCAGCATTCAAAAAGCACATCTCACCTTTCTAAACCATTGATTGTTTACCAATACCTGTGGAAATACACACAACTCTCACATTACTGAGGTTGCAAATACACATAAGCAGGACTCTCTTCAACTGTAATTTTACATCCATTCCACACTACCTGTACATTTATCATCCTGTCATAAACCATTGCAGACTTTAATTGCAAGTTTTCTATAGCAGACGCAGTGTGAGCAACAGGGAATAAAGCCTCCATGCTATATAAACAATAATTGATACAGCAAAACCCAGGCTTTGCCTGAGTAATATTGCCAAACATGGAATAAAACAGGTAAGTGTAATTTGCAGGAAAGAGGACCTGAAATATTTACATTCAAAGTGTAGACTCATACCAAGTACTAGTGTGGCACAGACCCACCAGTTCTTGTAAAATAGCCTAAGTCCTAGCAGGTTTAATGTATTTCAAGGCATGGATAAAACATGCTGCATATTCATTATCCTATACTGTGGAAAACCATCTTCCCTTACAAACACTGGGATTGTTCATCAAACCTTACTCTCCTCTGCAGGTTTCAGCTTTCTGCTTGGAGTGCTGTAATACAGGAATTCAGGCTAATTTTAAGACTAGGGTGGAAACAGGCAAATCAGTTCAAGATTAAGATCTACATTTGGCCTTAGATTTTAAAAACATTTGACCTTAGATTTTAAAGATTTTAAAACAACCCAACTGGGGAACTGAAACCTATGAAATGAAACGAAATGTCTAACTCACCATGAGCTGAATTACCCCATAGGCTGGGCTGACTCAATCCCCACTGATTACAGAGGAGCTCAGGCGTGCAGCGCACAGGTACACCTACCAGTAAATACTAAAATTTCAGTCTTAATCCTAGACTAAATACCATTGACAACAAGTTATTTCATAAGGCATCCACATATGGATTCAACAGATGCTTCAACTCTGTTTAAAAGAGTCCTGCTTTAATTGAAACCTCTTCCTGCACTATTATCATCACTAAAATCTCGGCCCCTATATACTGAGAAAGTTGCGTGGAAACAGTGTGGTGCTGAATACCTGTAATTCAAAGGGATGAAATGATGAATTTATGCCCTCAGAGTTTGAAACAAAGGTTACCTAGTCCTTCTCATACCTGCCTCTAACAGCTGTCCCAGAGATCATTACAATAAAAGAGAACTGCCAGGATATAAGACATGCAAACTGTGCCTTCCCAAACTTGCATCATATCTCATAAGGGCTGACAAGACATGGTTTTTCATCTATTGCTATAGAAACTACCATATGGCCTGTTTCTTAATCCTCTACATCTTCAAAAGGGAAATCTACTGAGGAACAGAGATTTGGGCATGAATTTAAAGAAATTACTTACATACATTAAGAAACCTCGTTCCTTAGCAATCAAAAGCATATAACCCTCAACCCCCCCTAAAAAAAAACCCCAAAAAACCCAAACAAAACCCAAAGAACTAATTAAAGCCAATGAAAGTCATCTTCTTAGTTAACGATGTCTCCTGTGGCCATAAAGTATAATTCAAAACACTACTTGACACAAAGATACTTGTTTGAAATAATTTGAAGAAAATTGTTTTATCAATTACTCAATTGCTACATGTCACCCCACAGAGCTCCCACACATCTGACATATACATGTTATTTTAGAACAGGGAAAACAACCATAAAGGAAAAACACATTCTGAAATTTGGATGGGAAGTATTCCAAAACTGCTGATTTTCATCATAAAGGACGTCATCTCTTTCTTCTGTCATTCCCTCCATCTGCTTCATTAGCACAATGACTGTCTTCTCAAAATCCAGCCAAAGTTACTCAAAAGGGCTCTAACCAGGGCCTCAACATCTGAATTTACAACTGACTGCATGAAGGCGCACAGCAGAGATGCAGGCAGTAACAGGAAGGGCAGGAGGAACAAGAACACCTCCCAAGGAACTGTGAAATGTCCACTTTTCTGCTTTCTGCTGCACCATCAGCCTTGCTTTCCTCCAACCATTTCTCTGCTGCCCCAGCAAACAGACCAGGGTTCTCCCTGCACTGCCCCTGGGCAGCACAGACAGGCTGCCTGCCTGCTTGCTTGCTTCTCTGCTAAAGGCACAACTCTCCCACTGACAGAATCCTTCTGCCAAGTGTATCAGCATCACAGGTCTGACAGCCCCAGCATGCTTTACTGCTCCACATTGCCAGCTCCTCAGCAAAAGTTTATCTCTACTGCAATGAGAGCCCTGTGGAGAAACCCCTCTCAAAACATAGCTGATAAGTAAAACAGAAATAGAACACCACAGCATGCAGAATACTCAGATTTGTAGGATAGTATAAACGTAGACTTCAAACTTCATGTGCTACCACTTAGTGCTATTACAAATTCCTGTCCAAAGCCATGGGACAGGAATACCAAAGCAATACACCACAGCAGGAGCTCAACAAGTTAAGCTTGTTTCTTTGCTTATAGGCTACTTGAGATGATTAGTATTGACTGACTAGGCATTTCTTCATGAAATTTGCCACAGTCTTAAAACAGGCTCCTATGACAATAGAGATGACATCAACAGCTTAGGTTGATGATGACATCAACAAATTAAGTTTCCTTATTGAATTCCAAAACAGAAGTACAGTTGAAATGCAACACCTAAAGATAACTTTTTAGCTTACCAGTTCAGCCTGTTTGCTGTTAACTGGTAGCAGACACCAGGATTCCATTTCACACAGCAAGTACTGACCTCCTAAAAACAGTATGTGGAATTACAGTAACTTTCAGTGATGAACCTCTTGACAAAACAAAAAATCCTTTAAAAAATGAAGAAATTAGTAACTACTAAAAAGCAGCACAAAGGTTTCTATCAAAAACTATTTCAAGAAAGACAACTCAAAACCTGACTAAAAAACAACTTCAGCTGTAAAAATACCAGTTGAAATGTAAATTCAATTGCTCTGTTAGTTTTCATAGAATCACAGAATAGCTTGGTTTGGAAGTGACCTTCAAGAGCATCTAGTTCTAAATCCCCTGCCAGGGGCAGGGACACATTCCACTACACCAGCTCAAAGCAGCATCCAGCATGGCCTTGAACCCTTCCATGGGTTCAGCCCTTCCAATGGGGCATTCACAACTTCCCATGTCTTACCAGCCTCATGGTAAAGAATTTCTCCCAAATATCTAATCTGAATCTCACCTCTTTCAATATCCATTACTCCAAACTATTTCAAACCATTTCAAACCATTCAACGATTACTCTACATTTTGTCACTACACTCCCTGATAAGGAATCCATGTCCAACTTTTCTGTAGGCCCCTTTTTAAGTACTGGAAAACTCCCCAGCCCTCTTTTCTTTAGGTTGAACAATCCTAACTTTCTCACCTTGTCTTCACAGCAGAAGCTCCAGCTCTTTTATCAATTTTATAATCCCCCTCTATACTGTCTCCAAAAGGTCCTTGTCCTGCTTATGCTGGCAGCCCCAGAGCTGGATGCAGAACTCCAAGAGGGAACTCATGAGAGCAGCGCAGAGGGAGAAGATCCCCTCCCTCAACCTGTTAACCACACTGCTTTTAATGGTCTCCTATCTGATGCTTCTTTTCTTTTATTACAATAACCATTTTTTTCCCTGCTGGAATAAATACAAACTTCGTATTTAAACAGTTAATTAATCTCACCACCACAGAAGAATGGTTCATGTATCATAGTGAAGGATACATGGGAGGCATGAAGTGCAAAAGAGGAAAAAAAAAGGTTTTAATTTAAAATGAGTGGTACCATATACCATAGTATAATGTTTTTCCAAGATTGTTACCTATCTACATTTTTTCTACCACATGAAAACCAATTAGAAATATGTAGCAATAGCTATGGAATAGCAAAAGATACATTTTAGAGAGTACATTTGCTTCCCTGAAAAATTCAGTATCTGTATTTGTGTGTCACGGTAGCACCTTAACAGCCAGACGTCTGAGAATTGAAAATGAAATGGTGCTGCCTCAGCATACAAAATAAGCACACTACAGAAACAGCAAATAGCCTGGAGACAACAGGTTCTTGTAAAACAGAATCAAGCTGCTAAAGGAATTAAGCAGAAGCTTTCCTTCATTATTTAGCAGTTATGACCCCAATTAGAAAATCTTAAGCCCTACTGCAGACTGCAAACATTTTAGAAAGTATTTCAGTCACAGTAGGCACTCTCTCACAATCACACAAAAATAACTGGAACCATATGATACTTCTTATAGCATCTCAATGTATTTTTCTGTGTGATACTGAGTGGATTAAATTTTCAAATTCTTCCTAATTGCCGTTTCTTATATCTCTTTCCACATTCACTTTGGATACACTGCCCAGAGGAGTTCAGCAGACAAAGAGAATATTCTTCCACAACCCATTCTCAACACTAAAACAGCTCAAACAAAACACAGGATGCTAAAAAGAACAACCAACTGACTGTGAAGAAAGCAAACTGGTAAGAACCAGGAGAAGCCCCAGCTCTGCCTTCCCCCTCAGTAGCCAAAATAATGGAGCATGAACAGGAAAAAAAACCACTACAGAGAATGGAGTAAAGCAACTTCCCACTCTAGCAGACCCAGGAGAAATAGCTCAGCAAGTCACAGTACATTCAGCAATCAAACCACAGGGTGCCTTCCTTCCTCAGCACTGAAATAGGAGCTACTGGGCTTTGCATAGTGGGGAACAGCTTTATGGAAAGGTATGGACTATGATAAGTTTCCTTCTTCTGAGGAGAGGAAGGCAGGCTGGTACAAATCCAATAGAAGGGAGACAGGAGACCAACCTTTTCAGAGTTATTTACCTGGTATTGGCCTACTCATAGTAAATACCCAGCGTCAGACAAAGAGGCAGCTGAAAACTGTAATGTCACACCAATATGAAAGGGGAGCAAAAAAGAATATGTTTACATACAAAATCTTGAAATATGGCTCTGTCATAGCTTAGCTTTGATCTTGTTCTTCCCAAGTAGCTGAGGAGGTAACAGAGAAAGCAACATCTCCACACTGCTGTCCTGTTTCTTCACAAATTACTGTCATACAGCTTCTGGGGAAATAATGCTACCAAATCATTGTTCTGAGGGCAATTCTGACCAAACCAGAATACTCTGCTTGTACCATCTCCATGCAAATTGAAATTGGTTAGCAGATTCCTACAGCACTTGGGAAACAAATGCTTATCTACATTAATTGCATACAGTGGGTGCCTTGCTCTTGTTACCCTTGGCTAAAACAGGATTTAGCCTATCAACAACCAAAGATGTTTTTTTTTACTGCAGAACAGATTCCCTCTGAACAGTTTACATGAAAGCTGGGCTTTCAGGATCCTTGCAAGAGTTAAAATAACTCATAAGGTGGAAACATCAGCAGTACATGTTGGTATCTGTGAACAGAATCCTGTATGCAAATGGAGAAGAGATATCCAGCACAGAAATAAAATCTCAGAACAGAATGTTTCACCTTTCCCAAAAAAGGCAGCTAGACTGTTGTAAGTATTTCCATGAAGGGGCTGCAGGCTTTGTTACTTATCTAAGAGGGCATATTTCAATGTTCAATTACATCAAAGGGAAGTTTTCCCTTGATTTTGGTGCTTCTTGTATCCCATCCAAGCTCAGCAACAGCCAACCATGGTATGACATGGACAGAAATAAACACACAGGACATATCTATAAAGAGCAAATGCAAACAGAAGAGACAGATTTATGAAGCTTGATGCATTTTATTTACAGTGCTCAGCACACCTTTCACTTGGAGCAGCTCCTCATTAGCTTTCAAAAATGAAATACCACTTTAAATGGGACAAACCAACTAAACTTGGCATACAATTATAAATTATGTCCATTTGGATTTCCAGCTAAAACCACTGAAAGTTGCTATTCTTCAAGAACCAATAAAATCCATGACTGTAAGACATGTTTCCTGAGTTGCACCTGTCTTACAGACTGGAAAAGCACATTACTGAGCTTTAGGAATCCTACCTCATCTGAACAAACTTCTAAACTCAGCATTAGGTTGTAGTGATTAAAATTAGTATCTTCCATTTGGGTTCAAAGACAATTTGATTCTGCCAATACAATCTCTTTTGAAATACTGATGACTGTTACTACTACTTCATCCACTACCACCATCCTGCCAACACAAGAGAAAAAAACTTTGGTATTGCCCCTACCATAGTAATTCTTTAAATAGGTAAGATGTTTTCTGCCTTTCCTTACAAGGAAAAAAACCCCAATATATATGTAAACAGCAAATTAAGCTGAATTAGCAACTAGCCAAGGTAAGCAGAGCAAGAGCTGGACCACACAGCAGTACCCAGTGCCTGTCTATCTTATTAAAGCTCATGCAAGACACAAAACAGCTGCTAACTGTCAAAGGCTGGGTACAGTCTAGACTTCCTAAAGGCTTCTCATAAAATCTCTCCGCTATTACAGAAACAGCTGCTGCTATACCAGCCACAGGTTTCTGTTTGTTAGCCAAGACAGATTGGAAATAGATCAACAGGTAAGAAGCAAAAGTGCCAGAAAAAGGGTCAATTATCAGACTGAGAGATGAGTAGAAGCAGCATATCTCATTCCATCAGTTCTAGAATGACCATACTCAAAACTTGTTCAAAAGGTCTGGTGAAGCTTTTCTTTGAAACATTGCTCTGCTTTCAAGGCTTAAGAGACTCACAGGTTTACTTTATAGATCAAAGCACCTAAGATCCACAGGCTAAGAGATGATGAATGTGTTCAGATGAACAGAAGATAGGCAGAAGTCAATGATCCATACACAGCCCCCCCTCTTTAACCCTGAGCCACAAATCTGGCTGATATCCCTAAAGCGTTCCTTCCTCAGATATTTGATCAGGGCCTGGAGCATCACAGCAGTTCTCAGTGTTTGCACCAGCCTTTTGCCAGCCCAAGACACAGGAAGCAGAGTAAGGCAAGGAAAAGCAGAGCTAAGGAGAGAATGACAAGCCTGGGGCTGCATCTTAGGAAAATGGTACACAGCAACATAAATCAGGATATTGTGCCAAACCAATATCCCTTTGGAGCAAACTATGACTGTGCTTTGCTGTCTGGCAGGGCACAGTGGGTGTCCCACAGCAGTCTCAGACACAGCAGGGCAGAGCTGATGAGGAGGGACTACAGGGTGTTGGTAACTTTAGACTGGGAGTAAGATCTACAGCCAGGAAGGGAAAATTCTTCTATGGGTTATGTGTGTTCATAGCACTACTGAGCTCATAATAGAAATGCTACCTGTGTATTTCTAAAGTTTTAATGAATCAAGGCCTTACACAGCAGCATATAAAATGGCAAGTTAGGAATACTGGAAAAACAGAAATCTCAATATTGATCAAGCTCCTGCAGCAAACCTGCGAAGAAAAATTCAACACTTCTTTTGAGAGAGCTGCAAACTTGGCCAGGCTTCTGATCAAATACTGTAAAACTGCATATCTTTAGAGACACCAAATGGAGGCACTGAAAATAACACCTAACTGAAATAAAACCAAAATTCTCAACAGAAAGGACTGGTCCCTGTTTTGCAGTACTTTGTTAAAATTTATGGATACAGAATATGATTTGCCATTAAGTTTAATAAAAGACTGTTCATCTAAATTTACCACATTGCCTTGTCTTTCCTAGTATGACAATTTCTGAATAAAATAAAGTTGCATTCAATAACAGAGCGTTGAAACTGATATTCATTAATAATTTCAGTTTATCAACTCCTATAAAGACAGGGTGAATGTGGTGATTTATAAAATGCAACTACGAGTTCACAGGACATTCTAAAAGTCTCATTTTATTCTGCAGTTTCCCATGAGATGGTAAAGAAATGGGTCACATACAGGAAAGATTAACCTGAGACCCCTACTTTTCCTGAAGTATTACAGGACAAGACAAATCACCTTGCACTGCTTTGCCCTCCAACTATTGAGAAGTTTTTATAAGCTAGGCAGGAGTGCCAAGAAATAATGAAATTTTCCTCCTTCAAAACAAGTTTAATCCATCTTGTAAACTCCTCAAAACATGATGGATTGCACCAACCAGGGCCACCACTTGCCCCTCTGCGCCTCTTCATAAAACTGTTTCATGAGACTGAGATAGGAAAGAGGATCTCACACCTACATTTTCACCTCATTTCATGCAGGTGTAAGAACTTGGATTGCTGTAGATTATCTGATGCAAGACAAACGCAGTGTTGTGAAGAATCGTGTCTTTACTTTGCAAGATTGTTTATATTTAAAATGAACATATATGCCAGTAACTATTCCTTTTTCAACATAAATCAGGTTTGCAGAAACAAATTAAACATCACTAGTGGGCTGCCCTTGGGATTGACACCAGGGCTAGTGACCTGAATGATGGGTCAGAGCACACGTTCAGCACATTTACAGATAAAATAAAACTAGAAGTGGCTGATATCAGATGGTTGTGCCACTATTCAGAAGGATCTGGACAGGCTGGACAACTGCTGCCAACAGGAACCTCATGAAGTTCTACCAACAGAAGTGCCAAGTCCTGCACCTGGCCAGGAATTATTCCACGTATCTTTACACACTGGCAGCTGATGAGATAGAAAGCAGCTTTGCTAAAAATGACCTTGAGGTCCTGGTGACAAGAAGCTGAACATGAGCCACCAATGTACTCTTGGAGAAAAAAAGGCTAACAGCATCCTGGGTTACATTAGGAAGAGCACTCAGCTGGTAAAGGGAGGTGATCCTTCCTCACTTATCAGCCCTGGTGAGGGCTATCTCTTGTACTCTGTCCAGTGCTGGAACTGGACTGGGCTTCCCACTACAAGAACACCATGGACTTATTGGAGCAAGTCCAGGACAGGGACTTAATAATAAATATTATTAAGGAGTATCTTTATATAAGGGGATGCTGAGAGAGTTGAGACTGGCCAGCCTGGACAAGGGATGGCTAAGGGTCAGGGAAGATGGCTCTTATTCATGTGTGTGAATAAATGACAGGAAGGAATGAAGAAGGAGCCCAATTCTTCCTAACAATGTACATCAACAGGACAAGAAACAATGGACACAATTTAAATCCCATGCCATTCCATCAGAACATGAAGAAACAGTTTGGATTTTTACTGTGACAGAGGTCAAATACTACAAAATTTTGCCTACAGAGGTGCTGAGTCTCTATCTGCATAAACATTCAAAACACAACCAGACATAGTCTTGAACAACCTGACCCTACTTAAGCAAGAGCTTAGGCTACATGACTTTAAGAGATTCCATCCAATCTCACCAGTTCTGTGGACCTGTGAAGATGATACAAAAAGTTTGAGTGGTGATAACTAAGTCACCAGGCTAGAAGGGTCTTTGTGTTTAGTCCTCTGTTCTGCCAGACTTCTTTTTTATAAGCCAAAGCATTTATTGTAGTTATTAATTATCACAATCTGCCTAACTCAGATCCTGGAGGGACAAGCATATAAGCAATTGAAAGAAATGCTCTTTCCATTACTCAGTATAATGAGGCATTCTTCTTCCTTTTTTTCCTCTGAAGTGTCTGCCAATTTCCAAAATAGAATACAGAACCAGCCGGGTTGCAAGGTTATTTCTTTATGACACTTTTTATTTAAATGTGTGCATTTACTGTTGAAGAGAACAAAGAAAGGACAAGACATATGGCTTTGTGCATGTTTTCCACCACATTGCAGCCTGATGTATTCAAGTAGGAAAAAACACCCTACAGAGAGAAAAATACAGAGAAGAAGAGAAAGACACCAAATGTTGACGCTGTATGTGTAAGACCAATTATTTATTAATAGAGTGTGTAAATTTTGCCTGCGGTAAGATTTAATGGGAATAGAGAAGGGGGCTTTGCTCCTAAAATAGGTAAACCACCTATTACTGCAACTGATATTTTCATTTTAATATCAGATGAAGAGCTAAATGCACAAAACCACAAAGAAATCATAAAAAATTGTAGAAGTACTAGAAAGAAAAACTATAAACAGAGCATTTCATGGGCCACTGACTTGTTTAAATATATCTGTGTTTTGACTGCCTGCACCTGAAAAGTGCATTTATGGCCCATTAGGAAAAGGCACTGAAATTTGTGAGAAACCTAACAGGCTGTAGTCCAATGCCTATGCCTGAAATATCTAGAAATGGTCCAAGTCTGGCTGTGTCCCTGGTTGAAATGTACACATTCCAGCCTTTTACAGCTTCAAAATGCTCCATGCAGACCACTTCCCAGAAAGACTTGTATTTTTCATGTGATTAAAATCACTGTGCTTTTGGCCATCTCTGACACCATCAAGGTCTCAGGTATGCTGAGGTATGCTGCAATACAATAACCTAGAAATGCACTGCTTATGGTGTTGCATCAATAAAATAAGAGAGCATTTGTGCCAGAGTCAGCCTTTTCATTGGAATGGAAAGGATAAGAAAGCCCAGGGCTGCAGTACTAAGGCAGAATATGTGAAATTAAAGCATGAAATAAAGATGAAGGAAGGTCAATGGAGACCTGAATGCCAAGATTTAAAAACCATTGTATCAATGATCTTTCAATCATTATATCAATTAATCTTCTAGCGACACCATCATATTGCAGTTACTTACTTACTTAGCATGTCATACCACCTTTCATACTTGATATTAACTTCAGATGAATGTGAACAGACACCATGGAAAATCAAATTAACAATGTAAAAATGGAACTTCTCAGTAAAGCATCAGACCACATGCAAACATTAAGTTTACCTCAGCTCCCAAACTGAGAGAGATTATTTCATCTTCAAAAGCAGAATGTGTATCAGTATGAGGAGGAATTCCTGTTTAAAAAAAAAACCAAAAACAAACAACAAAAAAGTGACTACAATAATGATAATAATAATAACAACAACAATAATAGAGTGCTATCTCCATTGGCAAGCTCTATTTCTATGGATGTCCCGATGGAAAACTGGGATGTATGGTTGAACAAACAAAACTTACCATAAACAAAGGAATTGTCTTCCATAAGAATTTAGGGTAATTGTCTCACGCCCAGATTAGATGGACACAATTACCCTAAGTGTCTTGTATAATCAGTAGAAATACCTAAGAAGATAGTTCAGGTTACTCCAAGGCCTTGCTCATTCCTGGATGGACTCCCTGCTGCAGAGAGAAGCTCAAGCACTTTGCTCTCCTTGCAGGCAGTTTAGCCCTTAGAAGCAACAATTATGGTACCTATGGCGATTTTGGGCTTTAGTTCATCCACAATAATATATTTCTCCCTCACTCCCTTCAGAGAGGAGTAATTTCAAATCCCTCTGTTTCCTAAGCAAATGACTGCATTAAGAATTTCAGCTTCAGCATTAGGACCTGCTACCTCAGAGGCAGGCACTGCTAGGATCAAGTCTGCCTGTGCTTTGCACTTCCTAGGCAAAGCAACATCCCTGCTAGGCTAACCCCGGGTAATACATCTGTTAGTGTGGGTATGAGTACACACACACAACTGAGGATTGCCAAAAGGACAGTCATTTTTAGGGGTCTGTTTAGATTTTTCTTTCATATCTGCTAATTGGAAAGAAACTGCCAATCCCTGCAGCTTGTGTCACACATTTTAATGCCAAATGCTAGAACAGCAGTGTGCATGCCACAGCAAAATCTCACCACATGGTGGGGAACAGCAGTCAGCAGTGAGCAAGGGAGAACAGCAGACAGCTTGGGAGAACTGCAACTGCACCTTCCTCTGATCCACTGCAGGCCAAGGCAGACAGAGTCATTCCTATACCATCCAAACTGAAAGTTTGGTTTGATTATCAAAAATTCTACCCAAGTTCACTTTGGGCTCTGTAGAGAATTCCTGAGTTGAAGACAATTTTGAAGTGTCAGTCAGCTCTATAAAGCACCCTTATTATACAGCAGATTTTATATCCAGATGTAAATATTCTGAATTGCATTAGTTTCAGGGAAAACAATACAAGTGTTTTATGAGACCAACCATTTAATCTGACAGAAAATCAGTGAGACTTGAAAACCAAGGACAGATAGATACCTGTTTGTTACAGCTCACAACTTTGCCTCGGTACAAAGCACTGAGGCTCTGCCTCAAGAGGCTCAAACTTGCACACTGAAGTCTGTGCAATTCACTGTGCAGCAGGAGAACACTGACAGCTCTCCACATTGTCACCAGTAATTCAACCAAGACCACACTGACCCACACATCTCATTTAATTTATCTTATGTGTGATCCCTACAGTTTAGATACTCATAGCCATAACTCACTTTCCAAAATTTCAAGTATAATTTCCAGGGAAAAAACAGCTCAGAACCAGGATGCAGGCAGTATTACTCTGACTGCACTCTGTGCTTATTCATATCCTAATGATTTGCACTTAAGAAAGGGTATTTTGCCTTGGGATTGGGTTTTTGTTTGATTTTTCAAAAAACTCTGCTTCCATTCTTGATAGAAATCTACAATTCTAACTAATTTCCTCAGATGTCCCAGCCAGAAGTACAAAATGTATCAACTTAACAGATTGTCAGATACACAAACAAATAGGATCAGACCTTTGTTCAGCAGACACTCTAATAGCTGCCAGACATTAATTCTGAGAGTAAAGCCATTCTTCTTTCTTCCTAAGGACAAATGAGATACTCACCCTGGAAAGCAAGCCAGATACTTAACCTTGATGACTAAGCTTAGCAAAAAGTACAGCACGTGATTTGTTCCCTAGAAGTGTGATTAGAAGCTTGTTTTTCTTCAGAAGCCTCCAGTTTGGAAAAAAATACAAAAATACAATAATTCCTTATTGCTAGGATAAGGGAACACTGCTTGCATCATACTTAACACTCCATATATCACATGCACTATCATTATATCATGTGTACTAACAGCAGGAGAGTCTCCATTTCTTGGAGACTGTATGCACATTACAAGAAGCAATACAAGTTTGGAGTAAAAAAATCCACTGCACTAGAAGACCAAATATGACTACTTATTCCTGTATCTTTTTATAGTTAGTTTTCAAATCATGACCTTGGACTCAAACACCATAATTTTCCATAACCGTGGTATCAAAAACTGCACTTCTAAACCTAAGTTCCCATGTAGAGAAACCAGTACTAAAACTTTAGTTTTGTTTCAAAGCATCTCTGGTCACAGAGGAAATACACTAGGCAGGTTCCTGCTTAAATCCTATTCCTACTCCACTTCACAGTTAGATGCTACACTCTCCTGCTTTTTAGTGAAGTTGTACTGGTTTGGCTGTAGTTCATTTGCTCCACAGGTGCCCATATGGTGCTGTGCTTTGGATTTGTCATGAAAACAGTGTAGGTAATACATGGATGTTTTACCCCTTTCTAAGCAGTCCTTACACAGCACCAAGGTCTTTTATGGTTCTCATGTTCCTCCACCAGCAAGTCAGCTGGAGATGCACAAGGAGTTAGCAGAGCACACAGCTAGGAGAGCACACAGCTAGGACAACTGACCCCATGTGACCAAGAGAATATTCCATATGATCATATGACATCGTGATCAGTAACACTGACGTTACTTCATCCCTGGTGAAGTTTACCAGGGATGTCATTACTCAGGGACTGAGCACTGATGGGCCAGCAGCTGAGGATTTTTTTTGCATCACTTGTCTTCCTTTGTTTTGTTTGCCTTTTTTTTTAACTTACTAAACTGTCCTGATCTCAAGCCTCCTCACTTTTATCTTCCAATTCTATCCTGTACCTCACTGAGGGGAGTTAGCAAGCAGCTGCATGGTGCCTAGTTCCCTACCAGGGTTAAATCCCTATATAAAATAGAGTTCAAAATTTTTGAGGGACAAATGAACTTACCCTGTCCAGGTTCATACTGATTTACAGTCAGTTGATCAGGTTTATGTTTGATATATCCCTGCTTTAAGCACTTCTCCAAGAATGGGTTGCAAATTTCAGGAAGACCTAGTTACAGAAAGAGAACTGTAAACAAGACAGGACAGCTTTTTACAATATAACTAGGAAAATACATAGAAGTAGCTTCATATACATGCAAGTCCATTTTTAATGATGATTATTCTGCATCTGCTGCTAACATACACATCAGAACCGGAGGCCTAATCTTCAAGTCTGATATTCTTGAAGGTCTCAGAATTACAAGGGCCACTCTTCCAAGCCCTCTGCATTCAGAAACAGAGTAGTCCTTACAAATACAAACTGTAGTATCTCTACACATAAATAAAACCACATCAAATCAGAGGAAAGGTTTTTACCAATTACAATAAAAAAGTTGCAGTCAAGGAGCAAAACTATTATTCAGAGAGTCAGTTGTGCAAAGAGATCTCTAAAAAATTTAGTCCCTGGAAATCTGTTACTGAATTAGATTAAATATCACCAAAAAATCTGCTGAAACAGGACTGGAAGGCATAGTCCTCCACTGAATCTTTAGTTTGCTCTTTTACCTGAGGACTTGACTGAAAAACTCTGCTGCAGGTAACACCAACAAACACGTTACTACTATCCCTTCCATGAATCTACTGATTTTTATTCTTGTTTTCTCCCAACAAGTATTTATGCTTTTCTGATACACAAGATAGTCTGTGAGACTAGAAAACAATTCACATATCAATCCTCCTACAATGATACAGCTTCACAGTTAAAATCTTAAGATAATGATAATCCTTCTGTTGCATGCTACATGGACCCCGGTACACATGCACCACCTTAAACACCTTCAAGTTTTACAGGAATTTAACTCTCCTATTTTGCTATTTTTAAATCTAAGTCTATAAGATGACTCACTTGCTTTGCTCTGACTCACAGCTTTCAACTCCCAATATGAGTTATTGAAACCTTTACAAAATTGCTTTCAGAGCAAAGGAAATTTTATTTCAGTGTGCATGCATCCAGCAAGTTTCAAGCTGGTTGAGATAAATATATACAGCAACATACGTCATATCCCCCAAATAAATTAATGTGCAATTTGTAACACATAATTGTTTTATGGAGCAAAAAGCTAAAAAGGAATGACAATTACAATCCCAAAAGCCTTATTTGACCAGAGCTCAACAAAGGGCAGTAACCTCTTGCTCCAAGTGACTGGACAACAAGCTTAAAGCACTAACAATAATTTGGAATGAGTCTCAAAATTAAGAAGCACTTTTGTGTGAGTGCTTAAGATACAGCAAAGGCTCTCCTTTAACCAGACTCTCACAGCCATAATGCAGCAAGGCTTTATATAATGGTTCAAACATCAGTGCAAACTGATATATAAACTTTATATAATGGTTCAAACATCAGGCTTTATATAATGGTTCAAATATCAGTGCAAAATAAGCACACTTTAATAGGGAAGTTGTCACCTCCAGGTAATGGTTTGTCTTTATCAACATTATTATTATCATAGCGAAACTCATATCCAAAATGCTTTACTCTTCTATGCTTTAAAGTCTTCTGGGCTGTAAAAACACATAAGTTTAAAGTAAGATTAGACTACATAAAGACTATATGAAACATTGCAGGCATTTTACCATGTTTCCCTATTCCATTCTACCTGTTAAGCCTAAATATTCTTTAATTAGCAGTTAAAATAGTGTATGTGACCTTTGTTCTTCACGCACACACTTCTGCTTATTTTCTTTTCTAATTCATTAAACATCACATTCACTGCTGTTGTGAGTCAAAGGGATGGTGTTTTCGTATATGCAAGAAACAGGGAGTACCAATTTTTTTGAGCCATGCTTAATGCATCTTTTTCTTGCCCTGATCTCTGAATTTACACCTGATGAATACCCTACAGGTACATCAACATCCATCATTCTCATTAATCACCAAGTTACACATTAGCTAAGGTCAGAATAACCTTTTGCATTGCTCCATGGAACAAATTTACACAGGAACTCTGAAGTAATTTCCAAGAATTCATTTAATCAAGGATTCAACTCCAAAAGCTCAAGTGAAACCATCCAGAATGTATGCCTCACTAAGTTATTTGTTTTACATAAAAAGACACAGCTCTTCAGTTGGACATCAAATTACAAACAGTCTGGTGTGTGGCACAAGACACATAGAAAAGACTTTAATTGCTTCTGGATGCAGGTTTGTTATTCAAGTAAATCCATTCTGGCATATCAATTCAGATCTCTTGTCCCAAGGAACTGATCACTTGCAGTATAAGACCTAATTTCTAAAATACTAAGAGCAACGACAGAATCATTTCTGACAATACATTTCCCAAGATCTAGACTTCCTGTAACCTGAAACTGCAGGAAAAAAAACAACATAAAAGTATAGAATGTCTGGATTCCTATAGTTGTACCCACCATTCTGAGTATCTTCATCTGCTTTCCAGTCAATGCTTTCCAACATCCTCCTTTCTTCCTCTGGAGAAATAATCTTTTCAATTACCATTAAGCCTGGAGGCAAGCTTGTAGGAACAGTATTTTGCAAGGAAACTGAGGTATAGGAAAAAAAAAGAGGATTTTGTCACTCTTTAGAGAAAATAAAAACATGTGTTCCCTATGGAAATATAATTATTTTTATGATAATATAGCACAGCTGTAAAAATGTTTAGTGATACAACGGAGCCCTCATGGTGGTCTTATTTGGAGAAAGAATGATCCCTTTTTGTCACGACAAAACAGGGTAAGGCCTGAGTTCTGCATCATTCCAGCACTTTCTAAAAATTTTACTGCATAAGATGAACAAGACTACACTATTCAAACATAAAACTGCTTGTGGCTTTCCTGTAAAAATAATGGTAAACAGAATTTCCCCAATCACTTCAGGTTCTACCTGAATTTCATTTTAATTTTGTAGAATTTTAGTGATTTACCATATCAGCAGCTTCCACAGACAGAATAGTCTGTAATCAAATGTGTACAAATATGGAGTACAGAACAATAGCTAGGTGAAAGCAAAACACCACTGATGTTGGGACATTCAGTTTGCTTTCCTAAGAGATCAAAAAAAGCTATTTGCTAGCAGAATGTACAGACCAACACTAGGAACCCTTTTTGCTAGACACTATGAAAGCTCACAGAAAGAGCAACAGTTCTTTATAACTTATAATCAGCCAAAAAAAAATTAGGGGGAAGGAGGAAAAAAAGGATTCTGCAGGCTCCTGAATCCCAAAACCTTCATGCACAGGACTGAATGGTCAGGAAATTACTCAAATCTTTTTTCCTTTTGCTTACGAGTAATATAGTTGAAATTAGAGTATCCTAACATGGAATACAAAGAGCAAAGATTATTTTATGTCCCGAATCTCAGATTCTAGCTTTCATTTTCTGTGCCTACTTACCAAAACTAGTGTGCTTTTACCTACATTTACAATCCAGGAAGTAAAAGCAAAGGGAAGCAGTATGCAGGAAGATGGATATATAGGAGAGCAGAACAACTGTACCTTTTTCCACAAAATTAATATATAGAACAATGTTTTGGTCACAGTCTTCCAATGTTACTTCCTTTCCATTAAGGGCATTAAAGGCTTTCTTGGCTTCTTCTGTCGTTCTGTATTTCACAAATGAGTATGGTTTATTTGGTGGCATTAAGAGTGTTTCCATTGCTCCATATTCTTCTAGTATTCTGAGCAATTGCTGTCTACTCATCCCATTACCAAGACCAGCATTGGCAACAACCAGGCTCTAATTGAAAAAGAATTAAAAAACAAAACAAAACAAAAAAAAATTAGTAATTATTGTTGGTTCATTTAAAACTAACATTTTACCAAGAGAACAGTCCTATAAAAAAATTAAACCCATGAGCACTCTTTTATGTATTCTGCACAAGATATTTACATTTCCATGAGCTTGTTACACAAGGCTAATGCAACCTTTGCTTGCCCAGCACACAGTGTGGCTGAAAGCCTTGCAATCTCTCTCAGAAACACCTCCTCAGTTAATGCACACTTTGAAGTGGCATGTGTGTGACAAGTGTACTGCAAGCAAACAGTGGCACTGGCACACATAATTTTGGTGGTTTCTGGAACAGCTGGGAAAAGTGTTCAACTAATTCAAACAACAGCATTTCACTTCTCTAAAAAAACAGAAAATGAGGTTTAAAACCAAAGAGGAGGGTCATTAAAAAACTGAGCACTGCTGTGATTATGCCTATTGTGAAGGCTCTGTTAACACCTGCTCTAAGCTCTGCACCAGGCTGTCTGCCAAAGATCATATTTTTCAAGATTTACCTCATTATTAATTACTGCTATTATCTGGAATGTTATTGATGGAGGGACTCGTGTATGAAGGACATGCAGAGGTTCAAACCACTCCTTTCACCTAATCTACAAAGACCCCCACTAAACAACTGCTGCAGCACATGCAGCAACTGATGATGTTAATTCAGATAATCAGACTCTTGCACAAAGCCTGGAAGTATTTTCTATTTTCCTGACACAAGTTTTCCACTAGCACTATGATTTTGTTTCACATATCATTTATTCAAGTGTTCTGTCACCAAAAAGGACCTTGCTGGACCCCAAAATTATTCTTTGGATAGATCAGATTGATAATTTGGTACCTGGGACAGTTTCAAGGGGAACAAGTCCCAAATTACAGACCCATTTCCATGCAACACTAGAAAGACACAGTCTTTGTTCTAAATAGTTTACAATACAAGCAAGCTTGCCGAGTCATTAACATCTGTCCATGTGGTTTGAAATTTGAGCAAAAATTAAACCAAATTCTATTACAAAAACGTATAAAGATCTAACTGATGTTTCCATATTTGAATGGGAAGAATTTGCAGGATCAGGATGAACAAGGGTAGACTAAATGATACTGCTCTACAGTGTTTCAAGCCATTTGTATTTCCTTATAAATTAGAGAGTGAAATTAGAAACTCTGACTTCCCTATCTGTCTGCAAGTTCCTGTCACTTTTTGCTCCATCAGTATCTGTGAGGTCATTCTCTGATCCGCTGCAACTCTACTGAGGCAGAACACTACAGATCAAAAATCCAAGCAGCTTTCTGTTAGGTCTCTTTTCTGCAAGGAAAGCGAAAGCTGTCCCCATTTAAACAGCTGCAAGTCAGCCAACCAGCTCAATTCCCACAGAACCACAGCTTTAATAAAAAGAAGATGGGAAAGATTTCCAAGATAGAAGTGTTTTTAATGGTGAGCTCAGATGAGACAAATTACACTTGACAGAGAACTATGGAAGATATAAAGGTACAAAAGTTAAAAGCCTGAGGGGGAAAAAAAAGAAACCACAGAGAAACAGAATAAAAGTTTATCTACTTCAATAGCATTTCCAATGCTTCCTCCTTTCTCCTCAACCCAAGTAACTACTGTTTCAGGTTAAAAAAAAAAACCTTATCCAAAGGCCAAAGTCTCTCCATAGACCCTGAACTGCTGAAGTACAGTTCTGCTTTGAAATCAAAGAAGCACAGAAAACCCTCAATCTCAGGAAGTCCATTTTTAAAAACTGCATTTTACACAAGACACATGTGAGAAGAGAACACAGATAAGCAGCATTTTAACACTACCACCAAAATCACAACTACCTGTGTTGCATGGGAGACACACTTTATGCCCTCGTGTCTCATCAACGTATGCTGAGCTCTGACTTGCTTCCTCAATACTTTCTTCTTCATTTTCTGGACTTTCAAATAATCTTCACTGGTTTTAGCTTCCATACTGGTGTTCTGGAAAGCAGAAATAACAACACATAGTAAGTGTCCTGCTTGAAAAGGATCTCTCCCAAAAATAAAGCTTTAAAAGATTGCTATGATGCTTGATTTCATTTTCCCATTTTTCTCTTCCTCTTCACTCCTTTATTCACACTCACAGTATCACTAGATCCATTTGTGGGTTTTAACCTGTCTACCCCTCCTGTTTTCATACAGCAATTTCAGCTAATTTCCTTCTCTCTGCAGTCTCTCCAGAACAGAACATGAGAAAAAAATAACATGTGGAACTGCCATGAGATTCATATTGTCTCAGCTTCTCAGTTATTCTCATGTCTCACCAAATGCTTCAGTTGGAGATGAAATGTTTGGCTCCTTTTACCTAATTGCAACCAAGTGTGACATTTGGCCAAACTTGCCTTTCTTGAGAGTAGAAAAAAGAGAGTAGACTTACATGTCCTAGAGCAAGCAACTAGGATGCTCCACACATCATTTACCATATCTCCCAAACTTAATGAAAATCACATTCCTGTTGTGTGAAGGAACAGAAAACTGAGTACATATATACAAATATATATTTATTAGCCACTGAATTTCATAGCAACACAGAATTTACCAATCAGTGAGTACTTAAAGGTCAATGGCATTCTCCAGGTTTTGCTGCATCTTTTGCCACTTTTGGTCTAACATTACATTGAGATCATACAGTACCTTCCCACATTTCTTTGAGCCTACATTCTTTTCCTTTCTTTTTTCTACTCCCTTCAAATCCAAGGGAGGAGTCTGGATCTCATGTAAGATTATGACAAAGCTCCCACACATTGATGCAGTTTGGATTTGACTTTATCTGTCCCTATAACACAAGCCCTTACCTGTATTTTAGAGGTATCTTCTCTTCTTTGCCAAAAATCCTCCTAACAGTACAGCTGGACAATCCAACTGCAGCTGTCTGTCCTATTCCATTCTTTTATCATCATGACCTAGCAACAATCCTTCCATCTTCTCTTTCTGTCAAAAAATGGTTTTGTTTCAGGTATTTTTAAGGAAAAAAGAAAACAAAACAAAACAAAACTAGGTCAATCACCCCTATATGTAATTATTTAACTCTGTCAACTGCCCCAACAGTCATGCATCCACTTGCATGCCTTCTGGCTTGCAGGACTGCAGAGCTGCTTCCCAACACCTAAACTGCAGACACAACCATGATAATATGACAATGAACTACAAAAAAGGGTAAAGGTAAAAAAAATCCTCATACTAATATTTGCTGCAACTTTGTGTTGAATGACTTAGCAAAAATGTTGTTTTAAACAAGCACTGATATCCTAGCAAAAATGTTATAAAATATTGACAATAGCTCAAAAGACAAATAGCTCAAAACAGTCCAAAGCAAGATTCTTCACTTAATCAACAGTGTTAAATACAGAGAGCAATGGTTCTCTTAACCTTCATTAGTAAAATAATGATCAAAAAAATCTCAAACTCGCTTAAACCAAAAAAAAAAGAAAGCACAATGAGACACACACGCACACACAAAAAACCAAAACCAACCAAAAAAAAAACCCACACAAAACCAAAAACCACTAAAAAAACCAACATCCAAAAGCATAAGATAATTAGAAGTCATGGTAGCTGAGAGGGGGAAAAATAAAAGTCACATAAAAAGAAGCTTAAAAATTTTTATGAATTAAATTCTCCTAAGTGCATCTAATGGGTCAACCCTTACCAAGATTCAGCTGACTAGCAGGCTCCTTCAGCAAGCCTACTGTGACAATGTGTGCAATTACAAGACTTCATAGAATCACAAAATCATTTAGGTCACAAAAGACCTGTAAGGTTGAGTTCAACTGTTAATCCAGAACTGCCAAGTCCATCACAAAACCCTATGTCCCTAAGCATCACCATCTACACAATTGGCTCCAAAAGGCTTATTCTGTCCCACCTCACTTGCCACACACAGGTGAACAAAAGCCCACATCTTTACAGCCTACACATGAGCAGGTTCCTCTGCAGAGGGTGTCAGGCAGTCCCAAACTACTCCACAGGACAGTGGCACATCTTTGGCTTGGTGAGTTTACAGAAAGAGAGCAAAAATACAGGATAGGATAATACTTTTGAGCGAAGCAAATTGGATTTGGATGGAAAAGCATGAAGGCTATGCACATCAGCCATACCAGTCAGACCACCATCATGCAGCCTGCAGAACAAAGGACTTCAAACTGAAAGGGTCAGGCCTCTCCCATAACATCTGCACCTCTACATAGTGGAAGACTTGATGTGATCTCTGGGGAAAGCATTTCAGGCCTTTAGTCAGGTCCTCACAAACACCCGCACCCTCCAGGCAAAAGCAAAGAAGTCATGCCACAATATTTGTTAAACTAGCACAGAAACTAAAGCTGAAAGACTTCTTCTTATCCTTCCATAAACCCTGAACAAGGGACAGCTGAGGTGGGACTCAGCTGTCTAAATAGCACCCAACACTGGCAGAGATGACCTAGCCCACAACACTCCGCCTTTCACCTGCTGCTCAAGAAGCTGAAGACCTTCCTGATGTGCTGTGTCATGCTTGCCAGCATCACTCTGGTGCCTCCAGCTTCTGAAGACATCTTAAACAGCAATACCTGCATAGCTGAGACAGAATATTCCCTTGGTCTCTGTCTAAACTGGGTCTAAACTCTGTCTTGTCTGTTACATGCATTACCAGTGGCTCAATTTGGCAGGCAAGTCTGCCCTGATTTCTGAATAAAAGAATCACATTCAACTGTATAGAAGTAGGAAACTTCATTTTCTGGGATCTCACACCTCCTTTAGAAAGGCCAGTACAACTACAGATGAAAAAGGATTAATCCACTGTTAAATTTGTTACTGTTACCACCTAGTTTTACAACAAGTATTTTTAAAAAGCACCTCCTGAAGTTACACACTGAAAACAGTTTCCCCTTGCAATACGAGCTGAGGTTACACGCACTTCACAAAACTGGCCTGAAGCTACTACAGAGGTTAATGTAAAGCTTTAATGCAATGCAAAAAGTTTGTCTGCTGTAGAAGCCGCCTCTGAGAACTGAAGCATCAGGCGGGTGGGCAGAGCAGAGCGGCGGCTGTCGGCAGAGGGAGCGCCACGATCAGGGATAAGCCGAGATCTCCGTTACTGACTTATGGCTTGGTTTTGTGCCACAGACACGCCACAGCAAAAGTATAAGGATTCAGCATTCACATAAACATCCAGGGAAGAAAAAAAAAATACATTCAGAAGGCCGTACGGTGAGATTTAAGAGCTCCAGCACTTGCCAAACGCGCCCGAAAGCACCAACATATCCAGGCACTGGCATGTCCCGCGGCTGTCCCATCCCACCTCTGCAAGGGACAGCCAGCACCAAACCTCCCACCGACACCCCGCACACCCCCGGGCACTCGCTGCAAACAGCAACGATAACAGGAATAACCTCTGGAGAGCGTCTTAGAATCACGGAATCTTAAGGCTTTGAATAGACCTTAAAGATCAACCAGTCCCAACCCCGTGCCATGGGCAGGGATGCATCCTTCTAGACCAGGTTTCTCAAAGCTTTGAACACTGCCAGGATTGGGGCACCCACAGCCTCCCTGGGTAACTTGTTCCAGGGCCTCACCACCCTCACACCAGTGTCCCTTCTTCTCTGCCCTGAGTACACACGGGGGAGGCTGTAAAAGCTGAGAGGCAGACGTAGGGACTGGCTTGGCCTTCTCCCCCTTGCACCACCTCGTCCTGACAGGGACAGAGATGGAGCTGGAGCCGCGGCCAGGCCGCCGCGGGTTCTGCTCCCCGCACAGGGCGGCACGGCGGGCACGGGGGGGAGGAAGAACCAGCGGCAGAGACCGCCTGCGCTCCCGCCGCCGCCGCGGCTCTCTGTACCCAGGCAGAGCCCGGCGAGACCCGAGCGCGGCAGCCCCGGCCCGACGGGCGCGTTACCTGCAGGAAGCGGCCATGTCGGGGCGGGCACCGGCCCCGGCACCGCCCCCGCCGCGCCGTCATGGCCCCGCCCCGGCCCGCTGCCCTCGGAGCGGTGCGGCCGGGGGGAGTTTAGCTGCTGCGGGCGTCTGACGTTTTATTGCAGGTCAGGGAAGCCAGGCTTTGATGTTCCGCAAAGCCATGTGCTGGGTCCTGCCTTTGGGTCACAGCAACACCAAGCAGCGCCACAGACTGGGGAAGAGTGGCTGGGAAGGACCCGGAGGTGCTGATCAGGAGCTGAACATGATCCAGAGTGTGCCCAGGTGGCCCAGAAGGCCGATGGCATCCTGGCCTGGATCAGCCAGGTGTGGCCAGCAGGAGCAGGGCAGTGACCGTCCCCCTGTACCCAGCACTGCTGAGGCCACAGCTCCAATCCTGTGCTCAGTTCTGGGCCCCTCAGTGCCAGAGAGACATTGAGGGGCTGGAGCGTGTCCAGGGAAGGGCAGCGGAGCTGGGGAAGGGTCTGGAGCACAAGTGCTGTGAGGGGCAGCTGAGGGAGCTGGGGGTGCTCAGCCTGGAGAAAAGGAGGCTCAGGGGGACCTCAGCACTCTCTGCAGCTGCCTGACAGGAGGGTGCAGCCAGGTGGGAGTCAGGCTTTTCTCCCAGAAAACAAGTGACAGGACAAGAGGATGTAGTCTTAAGCTGCAGGAGGTTCAGGTTGGACATTAGGAGACATTTCTTCATGGAAAGAATGATTAGACCTTGGAATAGACTGCCCAGAGAGGTGCTAGAGTCACTGTCTCTGGAGATGTTTAGGAAAAGAATGGTCATTGCATCAGTGCCATGGCCTGTTTGATATGGTGGTGTTGGATCGAAGGTTGGATTGATGATCTCCAAAGGTCTTTTCCAACCTAACTGGCTCTCTGATTCTCTGGCAGCAGCCAGTTCTATGTGCCAAGATTTCCCAGTGACCAGGCCAGGGCTCCCCCATGGCACACAGCCATGTTGGGGGGAGAGGGACATCCATGAGGGTGGATCCACGGCAGTTGGTATGGCAAGGGGAAGGGGGTGAGCAGCTCCCAACAACCACCTTCCATGGACACACATTTAATGTCACTGTGCCACCACCTCCTGTTCCTGCTCACTCCATGCTTCCGAGCTCCACTTGCCAGCAGGTCCTCCCCGTGCCACCTTTTCTCCAAGCAGAGCCAGCTCTTCACCATCCTCCTCTCCACCCACAGAATCTCCACAGAACAAGTGCAATGATTTAACCATACATGCAGTGAGACACCATCCCTCAATCCCACACCTGCCTCCATTCCTTCATTGGAGCCTCCTCCAGCACAGAGGATCCAAAGCCAGATGGGAAAAGCCACATCCACACTGAAAGTTAAAGACAGCTTCCACCAGGCCAGGATGAATTAAAGACAGCATCATGGCTTCTCCCAGGCTCAGGCACTCACCACAAGAGACCATCCCCTGGGCAAGCCACCATCACAGCCAGCACTGATCATGTTACCTTTGACACGCCACAGCACTTGGGCAGCGAAAGACAAAACCATGCCAGTCCACACAATGCCATGAGAAGAACGAGCCTCTGGCTGTAGATAAATACTCTTCTGCACCACTCTTGACCTGGCCAGCAACCCCCCTAAGGCTGTGGAGTGAGCCCACACTAGTGAGAGGCCCGCCTCACTGAAAGGAAGCATCTCCACACCTCACTGACTCCCTGTGGGGAAAGTGGTCCCTTAAATCAGTGGTACAGTGAATAAGCCTTTGCTTCATTTTTCTTCTTCATAGACTAACCAAGCTGCATATTATGCTCCTAGACATCACCTTTCTCCCTTCTTTATCCAAAATGCTGGAATCTGGGATTGCCACCTTTTTGTTTACCTGACAAATATCCTACCTCTCACTGTATCTTATTACCTAAAGCCTAACTCTTTTTTTCTCTCTCTCTCTCTGTTTATTTTTCCTCCCTCAGCGTCCTGTGGGTATGTAACCTTTCTCAGCATCAATGATGTATGGGATTCCCAGGCAGGTGGTATGTAAGGTGTGACTGATGAGCCTGCAAACCTGTAGACTGGAGCCAGCTCCTCAAGTTTTTCCCAGACGCACACACCAGAGGAATTTACCCATGGCTGTGCTTACCCAGAAAAAAACAACAAAAAATGCAACCACCTAAGAAACAACAACAACAAAAAAGTCCTTTCTCTTTCCCTTGGAATGTATACCATGCCCTATGCCAAGGCCACAGTTGTTCCATGTACAGAAGGTCCAAGGGCACTAAGTGTGTGAGGCTGACAGGGCAAATATCCAAATATCCAAATATCCACCAGCCTGTAATATTTGGGAGGTAGGAATTACTTGGTGGAATATTTGAGAGGTAGGAATTACTTGGAACCACCTCAGAAGGGTGGTTCCACTTCTTTTCCTCCACCAGAGTCACCTTCTGTCCTTGACCCACACAGTGGTTAGCAAAGTGTTGTGATAGCAGAGTTCTGCCTAAGTTTTCTTATATGTAAAGTAGGAATATTTGCTACCTACCTAGTAAGAGTACAGCATAGACCCTTTTAACCTTTGTGAACACTAAGTCTTAGCATCATCTGCTCTTCTTGTGAGCCAGAATGAATGGAGAAAGAACAACCAGGCTGCATCAACAGCTGCTGTCTCTATTAAAATATTCTCCCAGGCTCTCAGCCCTGGAAACCACCCAACCCTGAAAGCTGCTGAAAGGATGATGCTAATGATACCAGTTTGTAATTCATTACCAATTTGTTCTGACAAGTGTAAAATACCTGCCCAAAGGTTGTTTCTTTTAAGTGTCCACATTCCAGATTCTGTGCACTCTCCATTCTACATGCATGTCTATGTGCGTTCTCTGGGGGAGAACAAACTCACTGTGAGTTTGGTTTTTTTTTTATTAAGTATCTCTGTATAATTAGCAGTGGTCAAGAAATTTTCCTGCATATAGCAATAACATTTCCTCAGATAATGCATCAAGATTTTTCTTCTATAAACAACATACTCACATAGGAAATTTCCACCATTTAAAAGGAAAACAGTTAAAGGCTGATTAGGGGTTTAATACAAGCATATTTCAAACCAGAACTGTTATGCCCTTCATGATTTAAGCCCAGAAGCACTGTGCATTCTCCTCCCATGCTAAATAAGATGTGTAGAGGCTCCTCATACAGATACCACTGTGCTTATTGACAAGTAAAAATACATCTCCATTAACAACATTATCACTGATTAACCCACTAAAGAGTTCACAGAAATGGGGATTCTAATACATTTACCTTTGATGTTAATATAATCTCTGACTTAAAGTGTGTTAGCAGAAAACTCACTACTTCTTTTAAAAAATCAATTTTTTAGAATTTTAATATTTTGGTTTATATTAATTTGATATTAGTTTGATATTAATTAGTTTGATATTAATTCTTTGTAGTTTTCTTAAGAAAAAATAAATTTTATATCATAAAATCTTGGCTCTGCTCTATTGTTTTAAATTGATAATAAGGAAAGATGTTTTCTAAAGCAGAATATCATGCTCCCATTTAGTCATAGGTGAAATATAAAATCCTACTGACTTTTCTCAAGAAGAAATTACACTATTTGCTATGCTGTTAGCTGTTTCATCTTGGCCACATTCCCAGGGAGAATCAAGGCATTTGTCAGTCCCTGGCAATCAACTTCATAAGATAACAAGTAAACACTTCTATTTCCTTGAATAAACAAGGGTTACTGGTCTGTAGGTGGAAAGATAATCTTACTCCCTTTTATAGCAAAGCAAGCCAAACCATGCTGTAGCCTAATGTGATCACACTGGATTTCCATTAATTTCGAACCCAATTAAAAGGGAATCGCAAGAAGATAGGATTTGCTATATCAAATCTCTTGGTATAAGAAACTGCAGATTAAGAATCATGACAAATAGGATATATTTCAGCATAGCAGTTTGTTACAGAAATAAAAAGAAACCTCTTAGCACAAAATCCAGCTCAAAATCACCCGTGACTACTCCTGTAGAGAAGTACTGTAATAAAGGATGAGACACAAGATAAATTGTTTTAGGACAGCATTCATGTCATAATTCAGCACTTGGACAAATATGTGTTGACCTAAATTCAAAATGTGCAACTGCTGCTGCGTGAGATAATAAAACTCTCCATAACAAACCTCTGCAATGCCAAGGGCTTATATTTTTCAGGACAAAGGCAAGGCTGGCTCTGTGCTGCATGTAATTTTTATTCTGTGTTTGTGCTGTTCAATGCTAGATTTTCTATTTCTTTCTAAAAAAGAAAAACAGTCAGAAAAAAACAACTTTTAGAAGTTTGTTAGCAAATGCATAAGACTGAAAGAGACAGGAGAAGTCTGGGTCCTGTTAAAATCAGTGGGATTTTCAAATGCTAGTGATCAAAATGCTTGTATTCTCAAGAGACTTAAAATGTCAAGTAGTGTCAGTATGCTTTCTGGTTTCTAAGCTTTAGCCTACATTCTGTTAATATCTCCAAACTTTTTCAAGCTTTTTTCCACAAATGTAAATTTTAGAGTACTTCTGCTTTCCTTTAATAAAAAAGTTGCACTTTTCCTGAAATTTCAAGATTCTGTGTACAGAAACTTCAAGAAATACACTAAATAGCATAAATCTCACAGGGAAACTGTAATATTTGGCAACACTGCATTTCTGGCACAAATACATGATTATTGGCAGGTTCACTTCCACTGTTACCAGGTGTGATCCTCCTGTGGGGCAAGCTTCTTGAGCACCATGACACAGCTTTTTCTGAGCAGGGAGGTTCCAGTTCTCCACTGGGACAGCTACAGACCTTGCCATCTGCAGAACCAAACCTGTCAGTGAATGTTTAGGATTGGACACGGGTTAGCTAAACTGAGCACTTCCGCTATGCCATGGGATTGCACTAATGCAGTTCAAGGCTGTTTATTAGAGGCAGGGAGGAACAGCTTTAGCTTCTGTTGTCAAACACTGCAAAAGAATGCCTACATTGCTTAAAGGGTGCATTAATATTGCGCTTGAACTGGGAGCACAATCTGTAAGCCCCAATAAACAGAAAATCTTTGGTCCTTTTCTGGTGAGTCTTCAGAAAATTCCTGTGAACTTTCAGGCATAAGACCAAAATAACTGTAATTATGATGTGTCTGCTACAAGTCTGAAGACATTTCATTATGCGTACTGCCAGTGCAAAGAATCAGCTCTTGGGTGGTTCCTGCAACATGTGGACACAGAGGTAAAAAACCAGATAATTTCTTGGTTTCATTAAGGAAGACTCCAAGAGATGTAAATTCCCTAGATACAAGTACTGGAAAGCATAATATCCATTAAGTTATCTCAAAAATTCCCAGTGAATCTCCTGCCAGATTTTTCTGCTCAAATAAAACCTCTCAGTGAATGGTCCTCAGCCTTCAAAGTCCCACATGTACCAATACTAAGCAAACCATACATTGCATGGAATTGTCTTGTCCTCAGTTTTAGCTTCCTCTTGGCATAAACAGTCTTGGTGACTTAGGGCTTTAAATCTTTCCAATGCCATGCAAGCTTTAAAGAAAAGATGATAATTCTCTGCTGAACAGGAATTGTTGCTTTCACTGCTGGTGTAACTCTTTCCCTGCAGTTCAGGCAAAGTTTAGGTGAGATCATTTGCCAGTCTAGCACACTTTCTGGGGTGTCAGAAAAGTAATATGGAGTACTGAAAGAACCATACAAAATATTGATTTCCCTCTAAATCATTAAACCCATCAACACATGGTGTAGTTTAGCTTTGAAGGCAATGTTGTTAGAAAGAGCCTCATAAAATATTTGTTTTCTCTGACATGGATACTGAAAATTGTCATCCCTTCAAAGTCTGCATGTACTTTACATTCCCTTCTGGTTCTTTTTGCCTGTTTTACATTAAACATATAGGAAATATAAATTTTTTTTTAATGCTCTTTGAACTATATTATACTCTTCTGGCCATACAGTCAAAATCTTACAGTAGCCTGGGAAAACTCAGTTCTGTCACAAACAATTAGGGTTTGGTAGGCATTCAGGAAGCAATGCGACCTTGCACAGGGATCCTCCCTGATATCTACACTAGGCAGGCAGTCTGCTCTCCTGCATATCCTTGGAAAACATCGTTTCTCACAGTTATAACTTCAGGGCATAAATGTATCATAAGGACAATCATGGAATAACAGGCTCTGATTCTGTCTACTTGAGCACTCAATACATTTCTAAGGATGCAGTGCTTGCAGTTTGGAATCAATCTCTGAAGTAAATTTTTAAAGATACAGTACTGTTTACATAAGAGAACTAAATGTTACATTTCCGTGGTAAGTGAGGTCCTTGGTGCCCCCACTGCCTGGAGAGAATATTGCAATGTATTCCTTGGACTGGGACTCCATTCTTTCATCTCCTTTCAGGCCTCATGTCAGGAGAACTCATTAGCTGTTGCTTGTGCAACATATTTACTTTCTTTATAAGAATAATAGCTGTTCAACCACAAGTTAAAATTTTCTAAACCAAAACATGGTCAGATGCTTGGGTCACCCCTTTTGCTGCTCTTGTAATCAGTTTTCATTACTTCTCTGGATCTATGTACACGCAACATATCTGGAAAACAGGAAGTGTAAGCTTTTAAGCTGAATAAGGCAAAAAAAAGAAAAAAAAAAAGAAAATGGATCCAAACTTTGTGATTTTTCTTTCATAAACACCACTTGTCTGCGAGTCAGTTTGCTGATCTGTATGACATTTACATAAATATTTACCCAAATCACCAGGAGTTGTGAATCCTCATGAATCATTGTTGGCGAAACACTTCATAATCTTTGCATGAACTGTAACACATGCATTCAGAGTATGGATCTAATTAATGGCAGAAGATGAATGAAAAGAATAGATAGAAAAAAAAAACCACATCACCTTTTTTTCCCCCTTGTTAGAAATTGATTTAAAATTTTTCTCGTATAAGTGCAAATCTTTCTTTTCACACAGACATAATATGGTTGGTACACATATTGGTGATGATCAGGACACAGTTTCAGCACATTCAAGTTTGTTCAGTTTTATTAAGAGAAAAAAGCAAGTATTGCTAGTCTATAGTATTTGAAACTCATGTCTATATCACTATATTTTATTCTTTCTATGTAGAAATATATACCAGAATTGTTTAAATTATAATATTATAACATTAAATGCTCTTAATTTATATGTAGACAAAGTCTTTTCTGGCAAAATTCTGGCAAAATTCTTTGCCTCAAGAAATGGGTAAACTAAATGAGCATACTGGCTGCTTCACTTAGCTGTCATCTCTCTAAAGGCTCTATGAGTAAGCCTGACACACTTCATCTCTCATGTTACCATCATCTACAGGCTTCTGTTAGTGTCTCCCATGTTAAACTTTATGGCATCTTCAGTCAAAGAAATACAAGTGAGGCAAAGTCTGGGACTGGAAATGAATAAAACATCTAGAAGATTGGTTTAAAAAATTATCCTGAAGCTTGTGTACGCACTGCCCTAGTTGCTAAAATATCAGTGAGTGAGAGCCATATAATTCACCATCACAGGACAGTCTGTATTTGATGCTTGTCCTAAACCAAGCACAAAGAATTACCAGCTGACAAGAATCCCCTCAAAAGGGGCAATTGAGGAAATTTGAGAACAGCCTAAGAAGCTTGTCATTTATGCAGAGTAGCCTATCTCATGCTGAGCGAAAACTACAGGGATTGATGATCTGAACCTCAGATTTTGGAAACTGAGGTAAGAAAGTTCCTTATGTAAATAGAGAGGGTTTTCCTATTCCTTCCTTGTTCTTTCTTCCTACATCTTTTGGGATTATTCCAGCAGTACTAGGATTGTTAGGTAAAATACCTTCTTTCCCTTGTTGATTTTAAGTCAAAGAATACAAGTGTAGCTAAAGTATTTCTGCCACCTCTATATTGTCACAAAATGAAAAATGCTACATGTTAAAAAGGAAACAAAATAATACTATAAAACCACTGACTAAAATACAACTTCTTATGGCGCAGTTAATAATGCTTGGGTGGCACATTGTCTGAGAAAAGTGCTGGGTGGTGTTAGTTAGGTTCTTCACAAGGACACAGTACATATCCTTGTTATCAACTTTTTCTTTATCAGTAATTTCTGTAACAGCAAGAGTGTCTATCCAAAATAATAAGGGACTTGAGCTTTTGATTTTTCACCAATATCTGAGCGAGGTATGTTGCTATCTGGTTTTTCTGCTGCTTCTGTCACCTTCTTTCCAATGCTAAATTAATCATGCAGGTGACCTTGCTGGTTTTATTAAGCACAGCAGGCTGTATGAGCTATTGCTGGAAAAGCGTGACATTGCTCAACTAGTGGGGTCCTACATCTAAATTTTTCTAATATGGTTTCACTGCCACTTCTAAGTACAGGTTATATTTTTGGTGTCATTCACAGTTTCTTTCATTTGCCATCAGTTAAAATTAATTATGCTGTTAAAAGGAAGTACAGCATAACTGCTTATAAACAGAAGACCTTTTTATAATATGCCGGTTTGTCTCAACTTTCCATTAAACAACGATGCTGAACACAGAAGTCATAGTAACCTGAGCAGCTTCCATACCAACATATTGAGTGAATGGGTACATCAAACTGAAATTTGACAACGAGGGTCTCAAAAAAATCCAGGCAAGTCTGAAATGGCACTGCATGACTACAGTAGAGCCCTGTACCACTGCATGATTCCAGAGAATGGGCAGGAGGCTGTCTGGAAACTCCAAACATTTTGATCCCCTAAATTTGCCACAACAGAAAGGGGACAAGTCAATAAGGCTTTCTATCTCACATTTTGAATTCCTTAATATTTGTGAACAAGAGCATGTCATCCTGTAGCAAGGATCTGGCTTTTTATGTTCATGATTCATCTTGCATAATGTGAATGAATTGTCTTACAACTCTCTCTCTAGATTTATTTTGGGAAGCATAACCAAACTCTGCTCCTGAAGCCCCTGAAACGTCCTCCAATTTAGAGTTTATTCTGTTCAGTCATCTACAGACTTGCACTGGATCCGCTGGCCGAGTGCAAGAGAAGTTTCTGACAGGCACAGGATCTAAGAGAGTAGAAACACTGCCCTAATGCAGGAGACAGGAGAAAATAACTACTTTTCTAATTGCATTGATGCATGGAATTAAGCTTGAAAGATTACTTCAGTGTGCAAAGCATGATGCAAGTAAGAGATAAGGTGGTAAAGCTGTAGTCTGATACCAACTGCTGAGTTGTTCCATTGAGTGTTGGACCTTATTTGCTGATGGACCACACCGTTGAGGTGGAGGCTGCTAGGACCTCCTCCCTCCCTGCCACTCCATCAGCCCTGTAGGACACAGCACCTGCCAGCCAGGTGCACCAGGCATGCTGATGGCAGCTGCAAGACAGACAACATAGCTCTAGCCAGGAGGAGAATTAAATACCAGTCTGCTTTGCCTTAAGACATGAACAGTGTTTCCTAGTCATTAAATGTTTAACACAACAGCCCAAGTGTTTTCACCATACTTCTTGAATATGACAGTCGATTATGGGATCAAAATAACTGAAAAGGGAGATTCAGAAGAAATTAAACCATGTCCCTGAAACAGGCATGCTGAAAGCTATTTTCAAATTAGGCATAGAGAACACTTAGAAAAATAGGTTAATTAGCATTTTCAAAGGACTTCTGAAACATGAAACTGTTGGCTAATGTCGGGATGCCAATGTGGCCTGACAGGCTGCTTGCAGCTTCAAAGGAACATCTGGACAGATGCATGCAGCAGTAACGGTGAATGAAACGCAGAGTACTTGCCTACTGGCAGTAGATACTGCACTGGGAAACTTTAAATGATTCTGTGGATGCTGCAGACAACAGTTGTTATTCTCCTAGAGGGGAGAGCTATAAAAATAGGATGACATGCCTATGATCCCAATTAGCTGACTTGAAACTTTGAAGATCAAAAGCCTTCAGGATATACTGCTGCGGGAGAAAGGACACTGCTTGCCAGGTCGGTGGGATGGGATATGGAGGAAGGATACTGGCTCGCTGAGTACTACCCCAGCTAGACGGGACCTCAACACCGGGGAGATGTTCCCCGCTTTCCCGTAGGACCTTCACCGTACCACTGTGGCTGGACTACCCCAGTCAGCCGGGACACCGGGGAGATGTTCCCCGCTTTCCCGTAGGACTTTAACAGCACCACTGTGGCTGAGCTCCCCTGAGCGCAGACAGGTATCGCCTTTCCTCGGCAGGAGCGGGGAGGACGAGGCGGGGGGAAGGTCCCGCGAGGCGGGGGGAAGGTCCCGAAGCGCAGGGGTGAGCAGTGCGCCCTGCGCTGGGGGCCAGGGACGGACGGCGGGCAGCGCGCAGGGAGCTCCGGTCGCTCCCCGGCCCCTTCCCCTCCCTGCGGGGCGGGCTCGGGCCCCGCCGCAGCCTCCCCCCGCGCTCGCCGGTAGGCGGCACCGCCGCCCGCCTTCCTCCGCCTCCTCCTCCTCCTCACCTTCGCCGGGCGCCGCGCCGGGTGACCCAGATCGCGGCGGCGGCGGCGGCTCCGTGTCCCTCCCGGCTGGAAGGACGGCTCGGGACGGCGGCTGCGCTGCGCCGCGGGCATGGAGCGGCGCGGAGCGGTGAGTGCGCGGCGGCGGCGGGCCCCGGCGGCGGCCCCGCGGGTCGCTTAGCGACGGGAGGCGGCTCCGGGCATCGCATCGCAGCTCCCTGCACCGCTTCCCTCCCCTGCTCACCGCCCGCCGGTGGGAGAGAAGTTTTGCCCCTCTGAACGCGGGACGCTTTATAGAAGGACCTTGCGGCGTAAGGAAATTTGGGGGCGCTGAGTGGTTTGCACATTTAGGGTATTCGTAGTTGATTTTTAAAATTTAATTTTAATTTTATTTTTCTAGCGGCCCCATCCTTTATAAGTGCACGGAGGAGGCCGGCACTGGGCGGCCGCCAGGCGCACGGCTCTGCGGCTCCGCAGTGGACTGCGCGCCCTGCCCTGCCCCGCAGCCCGCCCTGCCCTGCGCGCCGCCCGCCTGGCTTGCCTCTCCGCACCTGCCCCGGGCTCTGTGCGCCTCGGCTACACCAACGTGTGCACATGACAATGATGACTTCTTTTTTCCATGGCACTCTCTTCTTCCCCGCCTCCCCTTCGTCCCCCCACATGGTCATTGTGTATTGAAGTTACACTTGCTCCGAGTTTATTCCAGGATTGATGGCTTTGATGCTTCCCTTTGTCCTCACCGTTTCTGCTTTTCTTATAATATCCTTTAAAATGGCTAAAAGAGAATAGGGAAAGTGTATGTCAGAATGGGGGCGGTGGGGGAGAGGGAAGAACAACACCTTTGTCCCAATTCAGTCAACTCAACAGTCAGATCACAACAAGCTGGTTTTTTTGTGACAAAGGCATTTGAAACAAAGAAGCCATTTTAGAAACTGAAAGAAATTTGTTTTGTGGCTTGCATGCTTTAGTCAATCCAGGTTTTCATTCTTTTCTCTTATGTTCCCCCCTGCCTCCCTCCTCCTCTCCCTGTTATTCTAATTTATCCTAAAATGAAATAGAATAGAAAAAATAGCATCTCTAAAATCCTGCATCATTCCTGTGCTCTTCAATAGGCTTGCTGATTGCCTTCTGTTCCAAACGTTTCATTGCACATTTTTAAAGAATGTTATTTTGTACTCGTAGATCGATGAATAGTTGAATCAGTTGAGTGTGATAAGAACATCTCATCTCCCTCGGAACAGAACAGCAAAAGCCTCATTATGTGTAGTAATTTGGTAGGTGTTGCATACTTATATCTATTTAGCAAAGTGCAGGTTCAGATGAGACTTATTGATTCTTAGGAGAGCTTGCTTTTCTCTCACTGTCTTTAAAAATGTGGGCCACCGTGTTGCCAAGCTGAACAGGTGGAGTTACATCTAGAAATATCCTTCAACTTGTTCAGTTCTTATAATCTGCATATTATTTTAAGAAATATTTCAACTGAAACTAATGCAAAACTACATTGCTGTAGCAAATGACTTACCATCAAGGCTAATAGAAGCTTGGAGACAGGAAGCCTATGATTTTCAAGGGTGAAATCATGTGACAGCATCAGATGCTGTATGTATCACTCTAAACAGAAAATGGGCAGAAGATGATTCCAGGAAAGCAGCGAACAATGGGAAAACTGTGCAATGGAATGCATTTGTTAACTTTCCTGCTGGCTCACTGACACACAGTGAAACATGTCCTGCTAGTGTAAAAGCCTGCTATGGCTGAGCACATAACCACAGTGTCTGTGAATCCTCAGCCTGCTCAAGTTTTGAGACAGAGCTTTATTAACCATGGGACAGCATCACATTAGCTTCACTGACATGTGTGAACCCAAGAATTGCCTGTGATCAAACATTTTCCTGTCACTCTTGACAGGGAATTGCAGCCCCCTGAGCTAAGCTATACTTAAGTGGTAAACTTTTGGGCTATGTTGCATTATGTGATTATTTTGTTATCTATCATCTTCCCTGCACAAGCAGACTTGCTGCTGGCTGCAGGGAAAATGCTGTTGCACAAATGCTGGCATATGTAGGGCTCCAGACTGCTGCTAGTATTTAAATAATCTTGTATTTTAAAGTTAAGCTGTGATCAGCTATAAACCAATTTAAACAAAAATTATGTTCAGTTGTACAGTCAGGGCATTATAACTATACAGAGCCAGGCAAGCTTTATTTTTCCCAAGGGGTCACTTGAAGTTAGCAGAAAATTGCAAGAAGAACAAGCTTGAGTTGCCTGGAAATCAAATCTTGTTGGATTTAATGCTCTCCGGCTCATAAGACTACATTTAAATTTTTTTTATGAACATCTGCTCAGCTTTCTTGATTGGAAAGCTTCTTTCATTTGACATTCCTTTTAAATCCTTTGCTTGGTAATGCAGGGAAAAGGACTGCATGAAATACTTTACTGTTTGAATACAAGCTTTGGGAAGGAGGCCTGAAAAGTAAACCCTAGAGGAGAGCTTACTGGAATACTGAGAAGGAAACCAGGTGGTGAGATTACAGACAGGCAAGAAAGATAAAGTAAGGAAAAATAAAATGAAACATGAGGCTGATGTAAAGAGATATGGAGAATGCTTGTGGTCATGCAGGACTGTGGCTGTGGTTCAGGCTTAGCATCCTCAGCATCCATCTAACATGATTCAGGCTCAGCCACCGAGCTGAGCTCAAGTGCTGAGCTGTGCCGTACCGCAGGATTTGCCAAGCCTGAGATGCAGGTGGAAATTTTGCTTGCTCCTGCCAGGCAGTGGAAAGGGAAGTATGACAGCAGAAGCTGTGGGAGCAGCTTCCCGAGTCACTACTTAGTGGTACGTGGGACTGCACGAGCACTCCTTTCCAAGGCAAAGCAAGCATTTTGGTGACAAACTGACCTGTCTGACTTTGCCTTGAGACACATTATGGATATGTTTACTAGTGATTTGTCTTGCATCTGGCTTGAGTATCTGACACATCCTCCAAAGACCTTCTCTGGTTGCCTTGCAGTGGTTCAGGTCTCAAAGCAGTCTGGCTGCAAGAGATCTGAACTCCCGTTGAAACTGAACCAGGACTTCTGCTTTGGGAGTGTTCCCATTCAGTTACTGAGCCTTTCATGAAAGATACTGGTTTCTTTCAAGTACCTCCTAGCTGCAGCCTAGTGAGCAGTTCTCATCCACTTTAGCATAAAACCAATGAAGAGCCCCACACCAACTTCATCAGCTTCAAGTGTTTCTGGCAGTTTGTTTTGGAGTGCAGTATCCTGCTCCCCTGCAAATTGTGAGCAAACACTTCTCAGCTTTTTGTTACAGCTGAGAGGCCCTTCAAGAAGATAGTTTCTAGCCCTCCCAGTAAAGTACCTGAGAGAAAATTGGCATAGTGTTTTTACCTCATCCTAATCTGTCTATAGTGTTTTTACCTCATTCTGATCTGTCTATAGTGTTTTTACCTCATTCCAATCTGTCTACAGATCTTCAGGCTGAGCTCTCCAATCTAGTTCAGATAGATACAGCCACAGATGTCAAAAGGAGCCTGGGGAACAGGAGACATATAGGAGCTAAAAAGATTGGAATTTAAAACAATTGACAATATAAGCAGGTGAAATTAAAACTTGTTAGAGCAAGGTTAGGAGGTGTAGTCCTCAGGACTGTGTCTATAGGAAAATGTGTACTAGTGAGTTTTTCCCTCTCTGGTAAGAAATTACTTCATAGGCATTTTTAGTCTAAATATAGATGTCTACATTAATGTTTCTAAAGGAAATTTCCTGGCTTTTGTTCTTCACCTTTCTTTGTGGACTAGTCTTGGAGCACCTGAGAATAAATAGGTGAAAATGCTTTGTGAGCACACCAACTGCAAGCTGATATTCAGCTCCAGGGACCTGATTGGAGCTACTCCAGCGTCTGTACAGGATGTTTTGTTTAAAAACAAACTGCCTTTCCCCATCCTGTGCGGTTTCAATTTCAAGTGCTTGGCAGCAGCATTTCTCTTGTTCTGTGCTCTGCACTGATGTAGCTGTAGCTCCTGTAGTAGCTATGTATTTTGCTTTTCCAGGGAAGGATACTCAGGTAAATTAAGGGACAAGACCAAACCCAAAAGAATTAGTTATACAAAGTCCTGTCTCCACAGCTCTCTGTATCAATCTTTGTAACTAGGCCACGGTCAGCCAATGTTTTCTGATGGTGCATAAGAAAGAAGTTTCTGCAAAGAAGGCTTGTTTGGGACTGTGTACAGCTGGCTGTCAGTTTCCCAGACATAGGAGTTATTCCTTAATGTATATACCCCATCTGCCATTTAAGCCCCTATTGTATGCCTGTGGCCATGCCTGTGTCTGCCAAAAGTGAATCAGTAAGTTTCCTAGGACCCCAAAACTGATACTATTATACTTGCCCAGCTGAGCAAGGGCTTCTGTAGCTAGTTACAGATTTTTCTAGTGATGAAATGAAGTTTTCTAATTATGTTTATTTCTTCTTTATTTTTTAGTAGTCTTATTCATATATTTGAAAGATAGAATTAAATCTCTACCTTTCATTATCTTCCAGGATGACTTAGATGTTGAGACTTGTCCATGGCATATCAACAATTTGTTACTACACTGATAATACTTGCACAGTCATGTGGGTGTGTAGGTGATAAAAATTGGGCCCCTTAGTACTAAGCTGTCCTGTGGTCATGGAAACTACAGTCCTCTTCTGATAGGCATAAGAGTCCTCTGATAGGCATACAGTCCTCTTCTGATAGTTATAAGAGCAAGCCTCTTATTCCTTCTCCCACTCTGCTCTCACAAAGCCATATCAACATTGGCTTGGATGTGTGCCATCAAGCAGGTTGTTCCTCTGAAACACTAAAATCAATGTGGGGTTTGTTAATTTTGGGCTTGCTAGGCCCTGACACTGTCAGTGTTAAAGCAGCCTGAGGAGAACAGATGGGTTGAAGGAGGAAAAAGGGAGTTCTTGCTGAACTGAGTGAGGAAGGGAGAGAAATGGTGTTGCTCCCAGAAGATGACATGGAAAACAGGACATACCATAAGCACAAATTAGGAAAAGGCCACACAACCTACTCCCCACTTTTTCAAGTAGGACTACAACTATATCTCCAATGGCCTGAGATAGTCATGTTCTTCTTTGAACCTTCTTTGTCCTGACCAGCCTGTGCTATATTATTCAGGTTACTGTCTCAAGGATAAGATCAGTTCATGCTACTGAATTATTATGGGTCTATCTGCTGCAAGGGTTCTGGAATTGTTTAATGTAATTTCTTTTAGAAGTTTTCCTATCACTTTACCCTTACTAGGTTAAGAGCGAGACTATAAGAAATAAAGGTATGCCCACTTTTTCTAAGAAAAAAGAGACACTGAAGGAGGAAAATTTTCAGTGTTAAGTGTGTTTCAGTGTTAAGTTAAATTTTCAGTGTGTTAAGAATAAATGCTTTATGGCAATCCTGTCAATCATCCTGTCCTAGTCTGTTGGCTCCACTTTGTTCCTCTTCCTCCTCAGTAATATTGCAGGAACAGTTTTTAGTGGTTTTCATGTTTCTTCTTTCTCTTTTCTTCCCCACATGCTCTTCTCTTGTCTGTCCAGTTTTCTACTATCAAATCTTTGCCAGCATCCTTTGCTGTCTGAGAGTGGGCACCCAAAATAAAGGTCTGGTTGAACTAAGCAGGAAGCAGCAGACAGAAGAGCACCGCAGCACCTTGCACTTCCCTTGTCACTCACTTTGCTTTCCTTCTTGGTTGAGCAAATACATTTTGTACAGTTACCACATAAGAATGGTTCCTACGCCATGCTCTTTCATACATCTTGCTTAACAGCTGGTGTAAGTTCATTGACCTTCAAACCATTCTTTCCATCTTGACCTTTTGCAGATCTTCATCGCCTTTTGCTGTTACTTTTTCCTGTCAGTGTGGTGTTTGTGTTGATTTATCCCTCATTTTTATGAATATCTCTGTCTCCATAGCTTTCTTTCTCCACTGCTTATAGAAACTTTGATGCTGCTTGGAGGTATCTTAAGCTACAGAAAGGTGAAGGAAGTGAGTCTTAGTGCAGTCATTTTTACAGTTGTTCACAGCTCTTGTTAATAGAAATAAAAACTTGATAAGATATTAGTGACTCTTTCAAGTTGAGCTGATATACTGATATGCTGGTACATAGGCCTGTCTGGACACCAGATTGGATAGATATCCTGGAGCAATATATATGTATATATGGTTTGGGTTTTGGGGGTTTTTTTGTTTGTTTTGGTTGTTTTTTTTTTTTTTTCATGCTGCCATTCAAAAATTTTCCCTAAAGGAGGGCTTAAACCTGGTTCAACCAGAGTATGGAGTTTGCAATACGTATTAGAGAAACTTTAGATAAAGTTTCTAGTTTCTCTCATAAAAGAGATGATTTCTTCCACTTCTGCTCACTTCAGACATTGGTAAAACCAGAGCAGTCTACCCTGCACATGTCCTTCTGAGCAGCAAATGCATAACCAGAGCTTCCAACAAGGTCATGTACTTGGAGTTGTCCTGATTTCCTGCCTCCTGGGATGCAGAACATCTCACTGAGCAGCAACCAGGAGATTAAATTGTAGGCCGTGAAGTTTGCAAAATAACTGCAGTGGGATTTTAGATCCTCTTTTTTTTCCTCTTTTGTTGTGGTCCCCCTGCAGGCTGCAGGACTGCAGGCAGCAAGTAGCTGGTGCTAACACTTATTACAGGATGCTTATGGTTTCACAAGTGTTGTGCTTCATGACATCGTCTAACTGGCTGACTGCATGGGAAGTCATCATTCTTGAATCCTGTCTTAGTAAAATGGCAGAAGGAAATGCAGAAACTCTCATGGATCCTACTTGTTCTACTCTTGCATGTCTGTCTCTCAGAGCTCTGTGGAAAAGTTGCCACTTCTATGCCAGAGTAATCTGGTGAAATGATGGGAAAATGACACCACATTGGTGCCAAAATGGAACAATTTTCTGTTAGATTAGTATGAACTGTGTCTGATCTTCATCAGATTCCTGGATAAATAAATTGATTTATACTCCTCTAGCTCAAGAGCTGAGTTTGGCTTTTGTCCTGACACCTCTGGTATCCTTGTCTTAACATTTTTTGGGGGGAAGGGTCAGTTAACAAACTAAATCTCAGTCCTTAGTTTTACATGCTTTCAGGCTGATACTTGGGGTGAGGTTGTATTAATCTGGTGGCTGAGTTAACTCTGCTTGATCCAAGAAAATATAACAGATGTTGAAAAGGTGAAGGAATGGATAGACCAAGAATCTTGGGTGTGAATCTATTGACATTGCAGGTCTGTATGTAGCCTGTTGATAGGATGATGTTTCTTCCCCACAAGCTACTGTTTGTTAGGAGTTAACAGGGCTCTAAAGCAAATCTAGACTTCAGGAAATTTTGGTGGCAAGGGAATACTTCTTCTTTGCATTTTAACTTGTACCCTCCACTCATCTCTGGGCAATGGAGTGGAAGCCGGAAAGAGAGGGAGAGCAAAAGCACATCAGTCATTCACTTTTATAAATAGTAATTTTGGGGTTTTTTCCTGATACTTCTGCAGTAATTAGTCTGGGAGGTAGCCAGGCAGCCTCTTTGGATTTTATGTATCCAGCCTTGTAGGATTTATTCTAAACTTGAAGGATTTTTGCTACAAAGTGTGATGTTTTATTTAGAACACACTTCCTTGCAATACAAGCTGTTGTACAGCGTGTCTGGCAACAGAGCAAGTTGGCCAGAAACATTCTGCTGCAAACCATGGAGACACATGTGAGCCACCCAGATGATGCTGCTGTTCTCCTGGGTGAAATCTTTAGTGGTCAAGTGAAAGTTCATGAGAAGTGACTAAAAATTACACCTTTTTATAATGTATGAAGGAGGGGGGTGGAGGAAGTTGCTATGCTTTAAAGACTGTTTTCAAGCATGAGAACTCCATTTTTAGCTGATATTTCATTTACTCAGTGCCCTTCTGGATAAAATACACTTTCCTCCACATGTGAAGTGATCTTGTTAAGGATGGACGCACTATAGGCAGAGACAAGACAATACTTTAACTCCTATTGAATTTAGGCATCTGATTACATTTCTAGAAGTTTATGGTGTTCTGGGTTGTGGAGAGCTTGCTCTATTTTTTACCTTTGTGTTTATTAATAGAAATAGAATTATTAGTATCCAGCAAAGTCTTCACCAGTGACCTGAAGTGACTTCATATAGTTTTGTTCTTTCTTTCCATCTTTCCACATTGTAGTAGAGCAGAGCTAATAGAAATTGGAAAAAGAAGATTATTGTCACAGTTCTGCATGCAAAGTGCATCTGTATGCATGAACATTTCCTTTGCCGGATTTCTGGAATTTAGTTTGCTTTGAACAGTCAGGTAGAGAATCCCAGCCTTTTTCTTTTAAAGGGCAGAGATCTACAGTGAAAGGTGGAGATGCTTCTACAGTGCTGAGTTCTGGTTTGACGTTAACCTTCATCAAACTGTGGGTTGTCACTGAGCCAAAATCTGCAGGTAGGCTGAATTGAGTGGTGTTAGAGGTAACTTGCCATGTGAGATTTGACAAGTAAGTTCTCTTGAACCCAAATACAATCCTACATTACTCTCTCTTATGAGAACTTAAAGACCCTCTTGATCCTTCCTTATATTTGTAATGCTTTGAAGAGGCAGTAATGGACTGAAATGCTAAGTTAGAGCTACAAAATTACAGACTTTCAAAGCACTCTTCTGTAGCTTGAGAGAATCTGGGGGTTTTGTGCCCTCTGACTCCCCAACTCTGTTGATTTTAACCTTTTATTCAGGCCTCTTTTTCTTTTTATTGCTTAATTGTGTGGTATGTGCTTATGCTCACAGGACAAAAATTCACTTAAATTTTACTTCATATGTAGCCTTGCCCTCACTCTCCTAGTGAAATACAGAAATGTAAAATGTCAATGTGTGATGGAGATTAGAAGTGGAAAAAAATTTATTACCTGTGACAGTGTGACTGAAGTCAAGTCTTGCTTATTAGGGTAATCAGTCAAGTGTGACATTTTGTTCCAAGATTTTCCTCTAAAGAATGCTTGACAGGCTGCTGAATACAGCTTGATCTTGGGCACATGGAAATGAAAATACCCTTCTGTACTGAGATGGGGAACTAAGCTCACACAAAACAGGCATCCACTTTTGATCTCTAAGGTGAGTCCTGCCAGTGGCTGCATTCCTTGGAGACAGTCAAAGCCACTTCTGCACCAACATAAAACTTCTGAACTGCATGGAACAGGTGACCTGTTCTTGAGAGCTTTTCTAGCAGTGGAGCCATTTCCCAGGATGTCCCCTGAGTTGGAGAGGTCTGAGCAGTGTTGTTGCTATAACATTCAAAGACCTATAAATGATTATGCTGTAATTGGATTAAGATCCTCTGTTTTCACTAGTTTGTTTAATACACTTGAAGTGATTTTTATGCCACCTTTGGGCATGGATGCAAGATGGAAGATGCAAGTAGGCATGTGTCTATTCCATGGCATAGCTGGATAAACAATACTTGCTTAGAATTAGAATGGCTTACTAAACTGGGGTCCTGGAGTTGTTAGGGTTTTATTTGTATTTGGGGTTTTATTTGTACTTGGGGTTTTTGAGTGTTGTGTGTTTGTCATTGGCATGACTCTTGTAGATTCTCATTCTTGAATTGTAGGACCATAATATGACTTGTTTATGGTCAAATTTCATGGTGGAGGCTTTTGGTGGGTGTGGTGGGGAGAGATGAGAGAGGAAATGATTTTGTTCCATCCTAAAGGTAAGCTTGTTTCTTGGGAAGCATTGCAAAGTATACTGAGAAGTGGGTAGCTTTTAACTGATGAAATAGCAAGCACTTGGGCACCGTGTCAGTGGAATCTCTATAGCAATACACTACTAAGAGTATTCAGGTATAACATGGAATATTTGTGATCGCCCTGTGAGAGTGACTGTGGGGGAAGCCGAGAATCAAAGGCTGGCAGACTATCTCCTGCCCAACCTCCTGCTCATAACAGGGTCAGTTTTGAGGTCAGGCTTCTCAGGGCTTCATTTTGTTGGGGCTTGAAACCTCAAAGTGTCACTGAGCAGCCTCTGCCACTGCCTGACTGTCCTCTCAGGAAAAAAAATTGCATCATATCTAGGCTGAACCTCTCCTGTTTAAGTTTTTGCTTGTTGTTTTTCCCCTTCCCATCCTGCACTGCTGTGAAGACTCCATCTCTTGACTTTTCAATGACATTCCCACAGGCACTGGAGGTGCTGTTATGTCCCTCCAAAGCTGTTCCTGCCTGGAGCTGAACAAGCCCATCTCCCCCAGCCTCACCCCCATCATGCCAGTGGCCTCTGCTTAGCTCTCCTAAATTTGTTGGTGTCTTTTGTGTATTGCTGTGGCCTCAAACTAGGCAGTGTCTAAATATGGCCCAGAGTGCTGAGTAGAGGAAGATAATCTCTTCCCTCAATCTACTTACTGGCTCTGCTTGTGTTTGTGCAGCCCAGAGTGCTCTAGTCTGTCTTTGCATCCTGCTGGCTTCCAGCCAGCTTGCTATCCTCCAGGACCTCAGGGGATGTTTCATAATGTGTATCAGCTATTCTTCCCCTTTCCAATTCTAGTTATCTTACATTGGTGTTTGAGATACAGAGGCACTAACATTCCCATCAACAAAAGAAAAAGGACTTTACAGTAGCAAAACACTTTTTGTGACATAAGGCTCAAGCCTATTTATTGTCCCTCAGAAATAAATAAATGTGGGCTTTCAAGGTGAATGAGGAGTAGATGCCAACTCAGGATACCACTGGAAAGAAAAGTGGAAAAGTGGCAACCTGAAATCAACATTACAGTGGTGGCATTCAGAAGAACATACTTTAACACATAATTCAAACTGCAACAACTAAAAATAAATTATTTGGTTTGGGTTTTTTTTGGTAATCTAATGATCCACATAAACAAATTATCATATCCAGCCTGCCCACATTAACATTTATGATGTTTTTTTCTTCAACACACCTATTCTTTCTTTCTAATTGGAATATACATTTTAAAGTGTTTGCAATATGCCAAGTTGCAAATACCCATTAGCTTGCAAAACAGAGATTATGAAAGAAGCTACTTAGGGTTTATATTTTACTCTGAAAGTATGGTGATTTATATTAAATAACACAACTTTTCCTGGCAGCTGTATCTGCAGCTTTATTGAAGACAAACAAAGCCAACCCTCAGCTTTAGATAAAGAGGTGACGTTTAAGGCTTACTCTTGATTTCTTTAAGCCTCCAGCAACTGTTACCCTTTCAGATTGATGCATGTTTTGCTATACAACTGAAAAGATCACAGAGTCACAAGAAATTCAAATAGTTGATGTTTATTTAAGGAAAGCTTCATTTATATTTTGAGGCAGATCTTGCAATAGTTTTGCTGCTGTATGTGATTATAGGAGTATTGCTTCTTTTCCAAGAAAAGCTGTGGTTAGTTTTAGGAGGGGAAGCTGCTGTCTAGTGTAAAATAAACTGGATGAAACAATTGGCAATGAATGGGTACGTGGGTGTGTTGTTGGAGGGAGTAGGAAGCTGCTTTGTGGAAGCGATAAAATGGGATAAAATCCTGCAAGCTGAGAACGTGAACATGTGGGAGACCCAAACTTCATCCTCACCCTATCATTCTCAATATAGAGCCTTAGAACATGCATGAGTCCCTTCATGTCAAAGAGAAAACTTCAAACACTGACTCTAGAGGCTTTCTATAGTTGTAGGTTCAAGCTACCTCTAGGGAGCTAATGGAAGATTGCTAACAAAGTCAAATCTATTTGTCTTTAGACTTATATCAGCTGCATGACTTGATATCAGAAAAAGCTGAAAGACTATCTACCGAAGAAAAGCATCTTGAGTATTTCTTAGTGAGAAAATGTGCGTATAGCATGAAGCTGCAACATTTTCTTAAGCCATAAAAAAAGCCCACAGCTACAGGTTCACATGAGTGAAACCATGTAAAAGCACAAACTTGGGCTCTGAGCAGTGGGTGGATGCTGTGGACAACTGGCTGCTCCCCAGCATCTGCTGGCTCTGGGTGTCCTGCTGTCTAGTCTTCAGAATTTTGTATTTCAGTCTATCCAATCCATAACTGCTGACAGCTTCTCAACTGAATTTATAATTGTTTTGCCCTTTCTTTCAACAAACTCATAAGCATTGATTAACAAGATTATAATTTGTAGAGGAGAATCTTTTTCTCATGTCTTTCTTTCCTAAAAGTGGACCTTGAAAGCCTTCCTGATCAGCAGTCATCCAGCTTGGTGAGGAAGGTCATTCCTAAAGACAACAGGAGGCTGAAGTCAAGTCCTTCTCCCTAAATAAAAATGAATATGTGACTTTTTTGTTTGGGTTGGATTTTTTTCTAAGCACACCTAACAGCAAATGAGTCTTTTTGTAAATTCTGAATTGTTGATAGAATATATCATTCTAAGCTTGGGCTGTTCTTCCTGTTCACTGAAGATGCTATAACAACCTCACTGGAAATAAAGTTTCACTTATGAGAAATCTATTACATTTTGAGAAGAAAAGAGATTGGTAGAAATTAGATCTTCTAGCTCTACAGGTTTATGAATAGTTGAACTTAGCTGTAAATTGTGGTAATAATATTTCTTAAGAGTTTAAATACTGTTTTCTTCACAGAAAATCTTTACTGAACTCCTCTAGAGGATCACTTATGGAGGTATATGGAAGCAGGAAATGCTGCCCTCCAGTCCTACTTGTTTAAAGATGACTGTAAAATCTCACCTGATTCAATTTCTCATTTTATCTTGGGTGTAAATAGCTTAATGCCATCTGCATGTGTGTGTTCACAGAGGTGAATTGTTGCAAGAACCACAGAGCATAGTGTTGATTTCTGTCCCTGTACTTAGCAGATGACAGCATTTAGAAATGCTGTCTGCCATACACAAAAATTAAACTTTTTTCCTTATGAACCAAGACAGCAGCATTTCTGTACTGTAGATTCCCTGTAGTTTTGTTTGAGCTGGAAGTCTTGCCTCTAGATATTAGAGTCCTCTTTTTAATAGAGTCAGGTGGGATTTGATTGCTTTGTGCCCCTGTGGAGGAAACTGCTTTTGAGGCCGTGGCCTTCCTATGGACCCAGTTATTAGCTGGGCTTGTACTGTAGGGAACTGGCTGTTGAACTTGCACATGAACTCTCTCTCCATGCTGAAGGGCTTTGATTTTGAATTCTATGGCATCAGGTCTTCAGCTGTAAAATTTCTTTCTGTAGACTTCCCCACACGCATTTTAATAAAAAAGGAGAGAGCAAGGAAAATTTATTCTTGTAATTTCAAGTGTGGGCTTTTGAAGACACCCAAAATAGGCACTTTTAACCACTTGTCATGCTTGTTGTGTCATTTAGTTTTTCTTTTATTTCTTTTTTTTTTTCAATCAACCTCCTCTAAAAGTGCATGCTACTCTCAGTCTCTCAGGTCAGCTCCTTCTTGATTCTGACCAAGGTCCTTGCTGTGGTCTCTTTCAGTGGTCTCTGAACAGCTACAATGATGCTCTAATTTTTAATGAGCATTGAGAACAGATTTGTAATTTATAATTGGCTGGAGCTGGTAACTATTCTTGAAGAGATAGTATCTTGAAGCTCCTACCATGCCATGCTTGTATGAGCCATTTCTGGAGTTAGGACAAGTGGAATTTCTCTTCACTTTAAAGCAGTAATAATGAAGCAGCATAATTTTCAGCAAGGACCTTGGTCAGAATCAAGAAGGAGCTGACCTGAGAGACTGAGAGTAGCCTGCACTTTTAGAGGAGGTTGATTTGACAACTTCTGGCACTTCTGGTGTGTTCCTTGCACTGATGCCCTTATGGGTCAAATTTTGTGGTGGAGCTTCCTTTGTTCAAGTTGATGTTAAAATGCTGAGACTCAGCTGTGAGAATCTTTCACAAATGATATCTTTTAAACAGCAAATTATTAGACTGGAGAAGGGGAGCAGGTTACATCCCCTCCAGTTTTTGCCTATCTCCTGTGCTCACTGCCATAGAAGACCCATCAAAAGCTGTAGCAGGAAGTGTTTGGAGCCTGCCTCTTGTGTTCATTAATGAACCAGAGTTAGCATCTCTCTGCCCTAGCAAGCAGGTGTCACTGCAGCCAGCACCAATTACAGCTGTATTCAGGGGACAGCAACATGATTCAGCCAGTCAAAAACAATACAAATGAAAGAAGCTTTCACAGTTCAGGGATTATATATTTTTAGCAAGCTGTATGTGATATAATCCAACAAGATAGCTGTATTTTTCTGAACTTAAATACTTGTTCTGTTCCTGTCAGCAGGCAATAGCAGAATAGAAAACTTACAAGTTACACAGAGGAGAACATGGGAGGGCAAGATTTTTATCCCATCATTGCTGATAGGTCTTGCAGAAGAAATTAGTTCTTGCAGAAGAAAATTGAAGTTCTCTAGATTTCTAAATTTTTGACAAAAAAGGTTAGATTTCTGAAGACCTTCAGTACTTTTCAGCATGCAGTGCTAAGGAACAATGGGTTCTTAAATTATTTTTAACAACAAAACTTTCATTCAGGCCTTTGTGTGTGGTTTGTACCAGTACAGAGTTTGAAACCATGATCTTGTTCCCTCTCAGTGTTGGATTAAGTTGTCCCAATAGCAGTTGTCCCTGTGTAGCAGTGTCCCATTTTCTGGCAGCAAGTAAAAATCTTTTACTGCCTTTTACAGGACATGAAGTACAGTAATTTGAGAAGTCTGCATCTTTTAGTCAAGTATCCGTTGTATATGAATACTTAATTTTAGAAACTTAAAGTAAAGAGGTGGTGACTGAAGAGAGTCTGCAATACACAGACTGGGTTGTATTTATGAAGTTTCTTCATTAATTCTTCCTGTTCTCCTCTGCTGGAATTATGTGGTAATTATAATGGGCATTAACCATAGGACACAAGGTCACAGAACCAATGGGCAGCCTGGGCATTGGCTCTGTGGGCATTGGCACAGGAGCTCTGAATTCAAGAAGTGTTTGGGCAATGCTCTCAGGCACGTGGTGTGACTCTTGGGGTGTTCTGCACAGGATCAGGAGTTGGACCTGATAATCCTTGTTGGTCCAACTCAGTATATTTTATTATTCTATTATATGTATTATGCAAATTCTGGTGAATAGAAGACTTTCAACAGCAAAGTGAATGAGTGTCTCTTGAAGCTGCTGCTTGGGAGTTGAACCAGACAGGTGTTTGAAGAACACAAGAAGCATTTGAAAATATCTAGGTAATTCTTCAAGCTTTATCACTCATTTCTGTATTCTCAGTCAAGATTTTTACTTCTCTGAAAAAAGACATGGGTAGCATAGTCGGGTCAAAGTATGTGCTCAGGCTGAAGTGTGAACACCTTATGATTTTTCATTATGTTTTTATTGACATCAGATTTGTTCTTAATATATTTCCCTTGTATTTCCATAGATGTTTATTTCAAGAGCAATTTTAAAAAACTGAAGTATCCCTTTTTTTTCTGTCTGTAAAAAAGTCTCAATTCTATTTCTACAGCACTAATATCCCCTGTGAAGAAGAGGTCATCAGTGATCAATATATTACGGCTCTAGCAGCACAGACCAAACCATCACCATGAAACACTTCCTGAGGTAACTGTTCTGTATTTTCTTAAAAGTGTCAAATTATTCCAATTACTTTTATGCTGCAGTGAGCTAAATGGTTTAATTGTTACAAGTATTACAGAAGGTGTAAACTAGATTATACTAGACTGCTTTCTGTTCACCTAGATTTCACTATTTAATTAAAGCTATTTTAATTTAAATTTTTTTTTGCTGTTCTTTATAGAAGCAAAGAATGTGGGAACTGTCTTGTGGGATTGGAGCAGTGATGTATCAAATCAGTAGTGCCTGATATGTCAGGTGAAAAGAGAAGAAATAATAGCATAGCACAGTGCTTGGAAAATGTCAGGTTTCTTCCTTCCTGCTCTTGTCCACTGTCTGGATTTTTGGAGTGTTGTTTGTGGAAGCAGAGATGCTTGCTGAAGGTGTGCAAGTGTTTTTGAAGCTGATCATGCCCAGTTTGCAGGAGAAATGTCAATTACTTGCTCCCACATATGACTTGCAGTTGTTCCTCTATAAACTAATTATAGAATGGGGGGCTTGCAGACAACAGATGTGGGTGCAGAAAGCCCATGTTGTTTTTGTTCTGTATTTGGTGGGGGGAGTTGAGCACTTCTCAAAAGTAATACAGATCAAGAGCTCATTTGTGTATAAACCAAAGAAATCATATTCTGTCTGTAGGGGAGGAACCTTTTCAAGAGGACTAAAACATATGCTTCTGTATAGAGCATCTGTCACTATATTTTTCTCCCTTTTTAGACTGTTTATAGCAAAGAAGCTTACACACTATGGATATCAGCACCATTACCTCTAGGCTGATCATCTGTAATGATTTTGCTGCCAAGACAGACATAGCTAAAGCATTTCTGTGGAGTGTTTGGGCCAGCTTCCTCATCTTGAACCAGCTGCAAAAAGGGCTCTGAAAGAAGGACATAGACAGATTGAAAGTGTAAAGCAACTGTTTGCTAACATCCACAAAACACAGCCAAGGCTGAATTGAGCCCTAATTTAACATTAGTGTGCTCACCACCTGATAGTCACCAGCCAGGAGGGAAAGAATTGACCCTTGCAGGTCTGTGGCCCAGGTCTTGGGTGGTCACAAATCTTCCACCAAATCCATTGTACTGGTCCAGTGACCTAAAAATTCACAACTAGCCTGACTAACATCCCTGCACTGCTTTTTCGCTTTACAATTTTGTAACACCTCATGTCAGAGCCTTTGTTCTGGAATCCTGCTAATTATTTCCTTCTCAACACTCCTGCCTCTATGATTTTTACGTTTTTTATCTGTACAGACTTGTTCAGCAGCCTGACCCAAGGTCACAGATTGATGCCATATGGGATTTGGTTCATGAGTCCCTCATAAAGTAAACTCTACCATCCTGTGAGAAGGGTGGGAGCCTCTGTCTGGGATTGCAGAGGGTGTTACACTTGGTTCCATAAAGGTCTAGTATTTTCTGAACATAAAGTAATTTTGCTCCCTCCTGATGGAGAAGCTGAGCTGATGACAACTTCTAAGCTGCCAGCTCTCTCTTCCTGTTAAACTATCTGTTCTGTTCACCTTTGCTCTCCTGGCCCCTTGATGATTTTCTCCATGTTGGCGAGAGAGTGCTGTTTTGAATATGTGGGTTCCTGAGTCTGTCATGAGGAAGCTACCTTCTGCTTCTCTTCATGTTTTTCCTGAGGTCAGTGAATCCTGAAAGACTTGAAAGGTCTCAGTGGTGCTAGATTCTCTTAAGTAGTCAAGGTAGATCTTCTGAAAAACAGTTGTCTAACTAAACAGGACAGTCTAGGACTTTTTTATGGAAAATCCAGTATTCCAAATGCTGAACAGAAAGCTGGATCAAGGGATGGGGCAGAGGAGAGTACAGAGCACCAAAAATATGAACACCGTGTTGAAATAGGAAAGCTTTTTCTATTTACTTACAAGCATCTGGATTTTTTTATATTATGTTAAACCTTTGACATGAACTGATAAGAGAACTACCCTCCCCATATTCTGTAAATGTAGAAGAAACCAGAGAGACTAAGAAGAAAAACCCTACAAGGGAAGCACTTACTGGGCATAATGAGTTCTGTTCTATGTGTTGAAACCTGCAGTTGCAGGTTTGTGTGGTGGGGAATAAGTGAAGTGTGGAACTGCAGGGACATATATGGGCAAGACAAGGTTATTAAGCCTTCCAGCTTGGAAATGGGTTGGAAAAGAAGTTTATATATATTGTGTCCCCATGTTTGTCTGAAACCAACAGCAGCACCACCTGGGAGCTTAAATCATCCTTAGCTGTTTGTGAAGATCAATGCAGGGCTGAAATGTGGAATTCTGATTGCAGGGACTGCTCAGTGGCACAGTGTTTTCCTTGTTGCACAACCTGGGACAGACACCAGAATAGCTAATGCTGATGGCATAGATTATCCTTGTGGTTAAAACCAATGACTTTATTCTGCACAAACTGCAAGTAATTTTGTTGATTGCAATGTGGAAGTTGCCATAAAACAGACATCAAGAGGAACAGGGCTTTCATCTCGGAAGTTATGATAATCTTGACTTTGCTTTCTAAGTGGTGACAGTATTTTACCTCTAGCAACTTCATGCAGCAGATACTCACCTGGAGACCCAAGGGGGACTTTGAAGAGTGGATTTCAAATCCAGCTTGTTGTTTAGTGAGGTTGAAAGACAGCTCTGAAAATCATCAAGTCCTTTCCCACTGCTCAGAGCAGGGTCATCTATAACAGGTTGCTCAGGGCTGCATCCAGACACATTTTGAGCACCTGTAAGGATGGAGATTCTGCAGCCTCTCTGAAAAACCTGTTCCATTTCTTTAGAATCATAGAATTTCTTAGAGCCTTTTAAATCATTCAATCCAAGCATTAGGTCAGTGTAGTCGACTGTACTACTAAACCATGTCACCTGAATGCCACATCTATGTTTCCTTTAAGTATCTCCAGGGATGTCAATTTCACCACCTCCCTGGGAAGCCTGTTTCAATGCTTGACAATTATTTTTGTAAAGAAATTTTTAATGATTTTCAATCTAAACCTTTCCTGGCACAAAATGAAGCTGTTTTCTCTTATGCTGGGAGAAGAGGCTGACCCCACCTGGCTGCACCCTCCTGTCAGGCAGCTGCAGAGAGTGCTGAGGTCCCCCTGAGCCTCCTTTTCTCCAGGCTGAGCACCCCCAGCTCCCTCAGCTGCCCCTCACAGCACTTGTGCTCCAGACCCTTCCCCAGCTCCGCTGCCCTTCCCTGGACACGCTCCAGCCCCTCAATGTCTCTCTGGCACTGAGGGGCCCAGAACTGAGCACAGGATTGGAGCTGTGGCCTCAGCAGTGCTGGGTACAGGGGGACGGTCACTGCCCTGCTCCTGCTGGCCACACCTGGCTGATCCAGGCCAGGATGCCATCGGCCTTCTGGGCCACCTGGGCACACTCTGGATCATGTTCAGCTGCTGTTTGCCAGCACCCCGGGTTCTTTTCCACCAGGCAGCTTCCCAGGCACTGCCCCCAGCCTGCAGCACTGCCCAGGGCTGTTGTGGCCCCAGTGCAGAACCTGGGACTTGACTTTGTTAGACCTCATGCAATTGGCCCTGGCCCTGTGATCCAGCCTGTCCAGAGCCCTCTGCAGAGCCTTTCTACCTGTGGTAGATCATCACTCCCACACAACTTGGTTGGAGAAAGAGTCTATCTGTTAAACAGTCCAGTAGCTGCAGTAACCCTAAATCTCTGAATTTAGACTCTTATGTTCATATTTCCAGTTCAAGGCAATGTCCAAATGAAAACAGTTGGTCTTTTCTTTTTCAGTTTGTCTGATATGAATTATTTCTGACATCTGAAATATTACTTATGAAAAAATAAAACTTTCTCAGTTAAATACTTAATCTTCCAGGGCTTTCTCATTTTGTTGTAGAGGGGCTCTGAGAAGTCCATCAGCAACACTTCTACTTTGACTGTAATTTATCTTAAACATCTGAAATAATAACAACTTGGAGAACCAACTGTAGTAGACAGTTTTTTTCAGTAAATCCTAGAAATCTTACATGTCTTGCTCTACTGCAAAGCAAACTGTAAGCTCTAGCAGATTTTTAGTGTACTGGAGTCATCAGATAAAATGAAAATCAAATCAGCAAGCAGCAAGAGCAGTGAATGTGTGGAAAGCTGCTGTTAAAAGCTATTCACATGTCTTCCCTAGCTGACACAGTGAGTTGCTCCTATGTCTAAATGGGGAGATAAGGTGGATTTCAGTTCTCATGTCTGCAAAAGCACAGAATGAAAGCAATTTCTTGTGTTTTGAAGGAAGTAGTAGCCAGTCTGCCCATGGCAGAAATGGTGATTGGTACCTCACTTCTTGGTTGAGCTTGTATACACACTGTAAACTATGCACATAAACCAAAGATAGTCAAGTTAATGAGCTCCTACCAGGGTTGTATCACTTGCTTACTCACCCATTGGACAGCTGATCAGCCATGACTAGTATGTCCTTGACTTCACAAACAGTAATTAGAATTCTCAGAAAGAAAATACTGATATGTAATGCACTCGTATCTGAGATTAGTATGTTCTTCAGGAAGAAATAGTTGTGTAAAAATCTTCAGAATCCATAGGACCTAAGACACGACAGACAGAAAAGAAAATGATGTGTAAGTATGCTCAGTGACTTTTATTTCATTATTTTAAACAATTGCTTTGAGGGAGAGGATTAGGGGTTTTTTTTGTTTTAGATTTGGATCTAGGGTTTTAAGGTTTGGATTTGTTTTGTGTTTGGGATTTTTTTTGTGGGGCTGGGCATTTTGGCTTGTTTGGGATTTTTTGTTTGTTTGTGTGGTTTTCTTTGGTTTGGTTTTGTTTTGTTTTTGTTTGGTTTTTTTTCTTGTTTCAGGAGTTTGCTTGCTTTCTCCCCAGGTTTAAGTCCAGTAAGTAGCATTGAGTATCTAGATGAAGCTTTTATTTTACCCAGAATACCTATGTTTGTTACTAGCTCTGAAAATACTGAGGTTCTGAAATTACTGAAGGAGGGAATAAACACTTTCATTAGTTTCATGTACAGTAATTAATCTCTACTTCCCTTCAGGAAGTACTTCATGTTGCATCACACATACATCTTGATATTTAGCTGAAAAGATTACACAGGAAGGAGCTTCACAGAAATATTAGGCAACTTTGGAAAGTTTTGCATAATTTTGCTTCTGACATTTTATTGTGGAGAAGGCTGTGCTTATCTCCTAGAGGTAGTCACCTTTAAATAAAATGCCAGATTTCATGATAATGTGGTGTCATACTGTCATTGGAGAGAGATGTAAATTCTAATAACCATTGCATTTGCCATTGTAATCACACTGTCCCAGCATCAGCTGGGCTAGTTGAGGGCAAACCTGGAAATCCCTTGTTGAAAACCACTTAAATCCTTCCCTTTGCAGTGCTGGGGTGTGAAGCAACGTGCTCAGTGCTCTTGGCTGGTTGCTGCCACGTGCTTTCATTCCCCAGGCAGAGCAGCACGTGCTGTGGAAAATAGAAGCACTGTCACTGCTGCAGCAGTACTCTCACTCTGTGCTGGCTTTGGCTCTACATTTCCACGTCTTGCAAAGATCTGAGAAATTGTAGAAACCCCTTTCTTTGTCTTCTTTGTCATGGAGGAGAGCACACCAGAATCTCTTGAGCCCCAAATTATTGCTGATAGAGATTGGGTGATTGGTTTTGTCATACACCATCCTTGGCAAGGGAACTGAATGTTGATTTGACATCTTATTATGCAGTTTTTTCTTTATTTTGCTTGAGTAAATGTTCATATGGACTGTTTTAATGCATGTATAAACACAAATATGCAAGTCTATACAGCTGCTTGGAATACAGGAGGGGAAAGGAACTTGGATTGAAATAGGAAAAAATAGAGTGGGAGTCCCTGAGGAACACCTTAATTTATGTCATACTTCTGTTCTGAGACCTCTCCTCTGAGGATCTGAAATAATGCTGTACATGATGACCACATGAACTATTTTCTGTGCTGAGAAACCTGCAAAGGCAAACAGGTGGGGAAAAAACCACAAAACAAACAAAGAATAACAAACTAAAGAAAAAAAACCCTAAAAACAACAGAGCATAGAGGATATTGAGTGGAGAAGAGGTTTGGAATTTAACTCTAAAACAAGCCAGAAATTAATGCCACTGTGCCACAGTCGAAGCACATGGCTGTGCCTTTGGGGGGTTCATGTTCATTATATGCTGTGTTTTGTTTTACAGCGCATAGGGGCTAACATAAAACCTGCCTTGCATAATCACTAGTGTGCCTTTATTACAGGATTTCTGCAAGCAAAAATCCCTTTTTATAAACAGCTTGTGATACTTTTTATGTCCCTCATGTTACAAATGGAAGGTTTCAACTATTGTAAACTTGAGATGGATGAGTGGTAAAAAACTGAAGGTATCCACAAAGGTTGACTTTCTTCTATATAAGCTACCTAGTCAAAATTAGTGTGTGTTGGTTTATTAGTAATAGCTGCTAAGCATATTTTAGTGAATCACAGAGGTAGTGTTTGTGTGCTGTAGTGTCTTGGTTTTAGTAGATGCATTTTTATTAGTCTTTGTGCAAGCCACAGCCAAAGCAGAACTTTGGTGGAGAAAGTGGTTGCAATTATGTGGTCACAGCTCTATCCCATTTGGAGTTTTTCCTTTGATTTGTAGATCTGTCATTGAGCCTAAGGCAAAAATATGTAATTCAAATGCACCTGATACCTTCCCTCCTCTAAGTCCCCAAAATAATCCACAGTACACAGTATTCAATTATCCACAATATAGTACACAAAACATTTTTCATGAAATGCATTGTCATGTTTTAGCATTGAAGGCAACAAAGTATAGGCATGAACTTTCTTAAAGCACATCTGTATTTTACAGGAGCTATCTTGCTCATGAGAAGGAAATCTTAGATGGACGGTTAACATGAAGTTAAATGAGTTTTTCCATCTTCCATATAAATGATCTCTCTGTATTTTTTTGCTCTAAAAGAGACCTAACATTTGGAAACAAAGCAGACCAAAAGAAAGCGACTCTAATTTCTACTACAAATATATGATGAAAATTCAGGACTCTGTTTTGCCATATTCAGCCTTCCGGTTTGGTGTTTTCCTGTGCTTTTAGCCCGACTACAGAGCTGAGTTGTGCTGATGAAACTAAGGATGGCTGTAGGTTATATTTGAATTCCTCTTCTTGGTCTTGTGGAAGGTGTCCTTGCCCATGGAAGGGGGATTTGGAGCAAGATGATCTTTGAGATCCCTTCCAGCCCAAATCATTCTGTGTTGATTCTGTTATTCTACTTCTGACTGTTGGAAACTTAAAGAATGGCTGCTTGCCTGGTCATGGCCTTGCCTCCTGCTACCTGGTGATGTTCTTAATACTGAAGGTGATAACCTGCTGTGAAGCACAAATTAACTCCTCACAGTAGCGTGTTCTGGCATATCTTGAGTCAGGGATGAGGAAGTACCCAAATGCTTTGATGTCAGCTCCTGAAACTTCTTTCTTGTCTAAAACTTGGTTCCATAATGGGACTGATTCCTCATTCTTTGGAGGAATCAAATCAATTGGTGTCAATTTGTTTCTAAAATAGAGGCTTCCTGTTGAATAAAACCAAGGAGGTTTTCTGCATGCAGGCATTTGGGAGTACTAAGTGAATTAACTGAAAGTCTAAAGATAAAGTGGATGCTTTTAAAGCATTTTAAGTACTTGTGTGGATGCTTTCCATTTAGACATAAAATGTCTTTAGCTCCCACAGCTTAATCCCCCTTCAAAGCTGAAGTCAACATAAAGCAGATTAAACTCCTGTGTGGACCTTAACACACCTTAATTCATCTTCCCTTCCTTGAACATCCTTCTACACCATGCCCTTCAGGAAGTTTTTAGGAAGTGATGGAGCTCTTCAAGCTTTACATACGTACACATGCATATTTATAACTGATTTGAGTATCTGGAATTCAGTGTTTTGAAATAGTCACTGCACTCTATTGAAAAGGATAATAGAGTCTCCTAAGAAATAACTGTCCTTTGAAAGCATCAACAACAGAAAATAATGGGCTAATAATGAATATGCATACACACAGACTTAGACCATAATGGACCAAATTATTTGTGAATATTTATTGGCAAGCTCGCATAGCAAAGTTGTATTGATGTTTTCATATAATGTAATCACAGAATATGATCACAGAGAGTTTGAGATAGGAAGACACCTGTAGATGCCATCTAATCCATCCCCTTGTTTTAGCAGAACCACCTGTAGCCAAGGACCATGTCCAAATGGCAATGTTCCTACTGCTAGTTCTTTGCAATTTGTCTTTTATGAGATGTGTGTCTGAACCCAGGGGCTGTGGGTGGATCCATGTGGTGGATCCATCCTCTTCATCCCAGGAGGTTGACAGATAGTTGGGTGATGTGGCAGGATCTGTGCCATCATAGCCGTAGAAACAAGAAAGATAAATTATTTCCAAATAAGTTGTTTCCCATTAAAATATGGGTTTGGGGTGTGTTATGTAATTGTGGTAGCAATATGTGGGCTTTGGTAGCAGGTGTAATGCTAACCAAGTTTAAAATGGAGTGGTTTTCATGTATGCAGCCTTTTTCAGGCTTTTGTAGGATCCCAGCTGAGCCTGGGAGGGACCTTAGCAGGTCTCCAGTTCAGCCTCACTCTCACAGCAGGGCTAGCACAGAGGTCAGACTGGGCTGCTCAGGGCTTACTCCAGTCAAGGATTAAAAATCTGACAAAGGAGACTGCACAGCCTCTCTGGGCAACCTGTGCCACTACCTGGCTGTCCTTGAGGGAAAAAGCTTCTCCTTGAAAGGCTGATTCTCTTGTGTTTCAGCTTAGAGCTGTTGTCCCTTGTCTACTGGCCCTGCGGGATCATTGAGAGCTCAGCTCTGTTTCCTTCAACTCTTCCCATAAACGCTGCAGGCTGCTGTTAGATGCCCCTGAATCTTTGCTTCAGGTGGAACGAGTCCAGCTCTCCCAGCCTCTCTTCACAGGGTTTGTGCTCCAACCCTACCATCTTCACTGAGATGCACCCAGTTTGTCAAAGTCTTTCTTCTGTTGCTGGGACTCAAAACTAGTTGCAGTAGCTACATAAGGGCTTTCTTGGCTTACTGTCAGTTCTGTACTTTGAGAAATTGTGTGGCATCACTGCAATGTAGCAGCTGGTCTTGGGAAGAACTGGCAGTCCTCAAGACCAAAGTCTGTATTATAAGAACCAAAAGGTTCTTAAACACCTTTTCTTCTGCAAGGGGAGAAGCTTTGATTGCCTTAGTTTTCCTTCTTAGGGACATGACATGAATGCTGTCAGGATGTCAAGTTTCTCAGGATAACCAAGCATTCTGCTTGGAGCAGGTTGTTGCTGAGGCAAAACTAAGCTAGGATGTGATGTCTTCCTGGGTTCTCAGCATCCATTATATCAGGGTGAGCTGTACTCCCTTCTCATGTAGCCCTGTTTCCCCAAACTATTAATAGGAACTATACAGCCTTTTATGTTGAGAGGACAAAGAGTTTTCCACAAGTACCCTTTTAAGACTTTGGAGTTTCCTTATTCAGTGCTTCTAGCTGTGGTGCTTTTTGTGGAGGGTGTTTTGTTGGCTAATACTAAAAAGCCCAATTTAATATTTACTGGCATAAATGTTTGTAGTGTGATTGCTGCTTTTGCTCTGAAGTTGCCTTTAGGCAATGGGAATTTGGGGCGAGGAAGTACTTTCTGATTGGGTGGTGAACATGTTGAAACAAACTCTGCTCCAGACTCTTATTTTCAAGCTTCTTCTTTTTCCAGGATGTTTGTCCAGGTATGCCTGTACTTCTACTGCAAATGCTTGTGGCGCTGCCTGAAGTTCGTGGTCAGGAAACTAACAGGTCAATGTGAATTGCAAAGGATCTGTTACAACACCAAACCTGGAGCTGCCAGAACCATGAAAATAGGTAACTTCAGTATACTTAGTTCTGCATGCCTTTGTAGCCTTCTGCATATGCTCAAAATTGTATATTGTTACTACAAATAAGTTATTAAACTGATTGAATGTAAACATGCTTTTCTGACATGATGCTTTTGAATACTTCCCTTACAGAGGCATCCCTGAAAGGTTCAAAAAGTAAGGTGAGTGAAAGATCTCATTATTCACCTTTTCATGATGTCTTGTGCTGTTGGTTTGTTCAGTCTGGTGTTTGCTCACCCCAAAAAGTCACTTTAAGGTTTGATATGATTTTACATTTTCCACTGAAGGGATCTTGTGTCTGCAAAAGGAGTTGATCTTGCAAAGTTGGGTAGAGTGTCCTGTGTTCCAGGGATGGGCCCACTGTGGCAATGACGGAATCAAGGGAACAGTTTGCCATGGTGGAGGTAATGAGAGTGAAGTGTTGTAATTTAGGGGGTCTTTGTTTGATTCCTCATACTGTCTTAGAATATCTGTAATCTGCAGTCAGTTGCTTGCAAATTTAGAAAAGAAAAGTCAGAGGTTTTTGTCTGGAAAGCAACTTTCCCAACTTTGTTCCCTCTTTTCCTTTTAAATACATTGATGGTGAAAAGCCTCTTTCACTTTATCCTTTTACTGTACCAGTGGTTATGCTAACCTGAGTTGTTCCCAAAGGCATTTGTGTGTATGTTAAATAACATCCTTCAGCCTTTACATTTTCTGTCACAAGAGTCAGTGATATTGAAAACCTTGCCTCACCATTAACAAAAATAAAGTCATTGAGCTCTTAGTTCAGCATGGTAGTTCCAAATGTATTTCTAGCACAAACAGAAAGACAAAATCTTACTTAAAACTTGGTTTCAAGTAATTGTGAAGTTTGAGACAAAGCACAAGAAAATTCAACCTCTAAAATTTTCAGATGGCATTTTGGTTTTTGAATACTGAACTTCTGGGGGCATTTCTACAAATAACAATTACACATAAAAGAAAAGGAAGAAATTTTGCTGTGTTTCTGCAGCATGTTGGGAGAGGGAATGTTAAATGAAGGCTGTCAATTCCAGTGTAATTGGGTGGATGGTCTGAAGCTGCTTCTTGGTCTGCACTGAGGCCTTTGATCATCTTCACTGACAGCCACCACAGAAATGTGATGAACTGACTACAAGGGCGAAGGGACTCGAGTTCTTACAGGGCAAGTGCTCTGAAATGAGTCAGAAAGGTTCAATTATTTGGAAAGATAAGTACAGGGGTTGAGTTGGGTCTTCTGGGCTCTTAATGCAGAAGCTTTCATGTATCAAACTTACCACTGTCGCAGACATTTCTTCATAGAAATCCTTTCTTTGGGATTTCTCCTTCTTCTGGGAAGCAAAGGGCCCCAGAAGAAGAATGTAAACAATTGTTATCAGCTGTTGTGAAATGTAGCAGGTGTCCCTGTGATTGGCTCATCTTCCTTGTGTACCATTAAAGGCCAATCACAGGAGCAGCTCAGGGACAGATTCCCTGGGCAAAGAACTTTGTTATTCATTCTTTCTATTCTATTCTTGGCATAGCTGCTCTCTGCAACCTCTCGTCATATTCTTTTTAGTATAGTTATAATGTATGATATATCTTATATCAATAAATCAGCCTTCTGATCAAGAAACAAGATTCTCGTCCTTCTCTCACCACAGTGACCGTCTAAGGTCGCTGTAATATCTGGTGACCCCTCGTGTCAGGGCAAAAATTAATTTGATAAAGACCAGAGGAGCAAAATTGCTGCACTGGGTAAAATCCTGTATGTGTAGCATGTGAGGGTTGCTTTGAAGTGACCACAGAAGTGGATTCAAGCCAGGAGCTGAAGAACTGAAGATCCTGATTTGGACAGAGTTCACAGCCAAGGCTGACCACAAAGAGAACCTTCTTCTGGAACACCTTCAGGAAGATGTTCGCAGAGCTGGCCAGAGCAAGCTGGACATTTTCACAAGGTAATTTTGTCTTTTCCCTTCCTGATGACCCAGCCCTTCGTAGTTTGTGGCGGTTGGTATGGCGAACACATGCCTTGGAAGAAGAGGTTCAGTTCTCCCCTTCAGAGGAGAAACTTATTGCCCTCTGGCAAAAATGGTGTAGAGAAGATGGGATTTTTCTGTCAGCAACAGATCTCTATGAGTTCTTTCGATGGGCAAAGCTTTTTGAGTTCTTTACTCATGTCCTGTATGCCTTGGATGTTTTTGTCTGGGAGTGCATGAACTCCATTTTTCAGTTTGTCTGGGGCCAGGAACGTGTTTTGCCTTTTATCTACCCAGCATTTCTAAAGCTCTTCCCAGTTTTGAAACGGAGAGCAGCTATTTTTCAATGGATTTCTAACTGTTATGGACAGGCTCCTTTTCCACCGTCCCCGGTGGGAGAAGACCCGGCGGGGAATGAGTGGGGGCTTCCCAGCCCCCTGTCCTCAGCGGGAGAAGACCCGGCGGGGGATGAGTGGGGGCTGCCCGGCCCCCCCTGCTTCGCGGCGGGGGGGGGGCGAAACTGCGCCGAGCGAAGAAGTTTTTTTTACTCTTTCCCCGGAGCCTGCGCAGACGGAACCTTCTCCCCCCCCTCCTTCTCTCCCTCCGGGGGGATGGGAAACTGCGCCGAGCGAAGAAGTTTTTTTTACTCTTTCTCCGGAGCCTGCGCAGACGGAACCTTCTCCCCCCCCTCCTTCTCTCTCTCCGGGGGGATGGGAATGGGCGGTCCCGCTCGAACCAGTGCCGTTGGTACCGCCCCTGCCAGCGCTGCGTCCGCCTTCAAGACCCGCCTCACCGGAGCGGCCGCCACTCCAGGCGATCCCGTCTCCGCCTCTCCAGGCGGTCCCGCCCACGGCTTCACAGGCCTCCCCGCCCCTGCCAGCGCCTGCGTCTGAGAATGCAGAAGAGGCACTTCTTGTGGCTGCTGAGTTGCTAAGCGACGACGACGCGTCTCCAGCTTCCGGCTCAGCGGGGGAGTTGTTCTCTCCGGCCCCTCCGGCCCCTCTGCCGCTTCCATCGGCCTCCTCGCCGCCTCAAGCCGAGACGGTCCCTGTTCAGGATGGTGCTGGAGACGGCGCCGAACCTGCGGGACCCTCGGAACAACCCGCGGCCGCTCCTACGTCCAGCGAGATCCCCTCCCCGGCTCCGGCTCCCCCCCCGCTGCCTGCACAGGCTGCCCCAGCAGTCCTGCCGTTGTCGGAGGCTGTGTCCTCCCTGTCGGCGTCAGAGGCTGCCCTGGAACCGGCGGCTTGTTCGAGCTCGGACCATCCCGGACCGGTTGCTGTAGCAGCGGCCCCGGCGGCTGGCCTCCCCTTCCGTGGAGCGGGGGCTGCCCGCCAGCTGACTGGGGGGACAGCCCGTCTCCCTGCTTTTAAGATCAGCATTCTCGGCGGGTTCGGGGGTGGTTTTTCGGGGATTGTCCCATGGAGGCTGCCATCTCTGCCGCCTCTCTTGCGCCCTAGTGGCGGGGGGCAGGTGCATCCCGAGAGCTCTGCCTTTGGTTCCCAGGCCGGAGGGGGTGGGGATGAAACCATGGGGCAGATGAGAGACAAACCTGCTGCGTTTGCAGTGCAGAGGGAGAGGGCACAGATGGAGGAGACCATAGCTGGTTTGCTGTGGGGAACAAACATGTCCAGACCCCAGGTGAGATTTCTGGGGAAGGCTTCTATTTCCCTGCTGCTGGCATGCCTCAGTGGTTATGGGGAAAGGAAGCGTGTCCCCACTCGTGCTGCCATTGTACTGGCAGCAGGGTGCAGGCCTGTGGGAATGCAGGGCCTGCCTCGTGGGTTTGGCCTGGGCCGTTGGGCTCAGGAAGTTTTTGGGCCAGGGCCAGCATTTGGCCTCTTGGTGTTACTGGGGGTTGAGGTTTCTCCTACCGGTCCTGGTCCCCCTTTGTGGGCCAGTTTTGGGGTTCCTGGTCCATCATGGGCCAGGGTCCCCAGGGCCTTTCCTTCTCTGGCACTGCTCTGCTCTGCTGCTGCTCTTTTCTTTTTCTGATCAAAAAAAAAAAAAAAAAAAAAAAAAAAAAATTAAATAAAAAAGATTGAAAACAGTGGACAGCAGCTCTGAAGCACTGAAGCATTGAAGGGCCAGAAAAGGACATTCTAAAAGTTGTTCAAGTTGTTTGAAATTGTTGTAAGACTGTCAATGGTTTGTGATAACTGTTGATGGGACTTTTGCAGCAAGCCTGTTTTCAGGACCAAAAAGGACTCTCAGATATCCAAGAGAAACAACTCCAGCTTATGGACGGTTCCTGAAACTCAGCTGCTTGGACTTGAATTCTCTTTGCATTGTTTTTTGCATTTTTTTAGATTGTAGGATTGTTTTAGTGATTTATTAGTATTGTATATTTTACAGTTGAAGAAATCTCCTGTTCATTTCACATCAGCATTTTTCTTTTAATTTATACAATTTAGAAGGGTGAGATGTCGCAGACATTTCTTCATAGAAATCCTTTCTTTGGGATTTCTCCTTCTTCTGGGAAGCAAAGGGCCCCAGAAGAAGAATGTAAACAATTGTTATCAGCTGTTGTGAAATGTAGCAGGTGTCCCTGTGATTGGCTCATCTTCCTTGTGTACCATTAAAGGCCAATCACAGGAGCAGCTCAGGGACAGATTCCCTGGGCAAAGAACTTTGTTATTCATTCTTTCTATTCTATTCTTGGCATAGCTGCTCTCTGCAACCTCTCGTCTTATTCTTTTTAGTATAGTTATAATGTATGATATATCTTATATCAATAAATCAGCCTTCTGATCAAGAAACAAGATTCTCGTCCTTCTCTCACCACAGTGACCGTCTAAGGTCGCTGTAATATACCACTGTTAACTTGTGTTGAGTAATAGCTTCTGTAGGAATTAATACGTGTTTAAATCCTCTTTTTAGCGGCTGCAAACATCAGTAAATGTTCACCCTGATGCTATTGAAAAAACGATAGATGACATCATGGAGCTGAAAAGGATTAATCCCGATGTAAATCCACAGTAAGTTCATTGTTTCCTTACAGAGCAAGTGGGAATTACTGATTTCCTCAGTTCTTGGTTCCATGGAGAACTTGTTCTCTATAGTTATTGTGGTCCAGAAGTTGAAGATGAATTCTGTCTCTCAGCACAAAATTCTAATTTTAGCTTTGCTGTCAAAAAACTATGTAAAAATGAATGATTTTTTATGGTTACTTAATAAGCAAGTCTTTTATCTACCTGATTCTGTCTTAGTTTATTGTTGATGCATGGATTTATGGGGGTCACTTCCCCAGGGATAGAACACCACCAAACCACAGGTCCTGGCAGGGACAGTGATGGCTTCTTAGAAAGGCTCAATGCTGCCTTTTGAGTAGGGAATAAACCGTCTTGTTTTAGCTGATACAGATGTATGCTGGTTTGCATTTTAAAACTGCCTTTATTTATCCAAACAGAAGTTTTAGTAATGCAACTAATATTTACTTTTGTAAGAAGAGTTTGACTACCAACCATTAAATTTACAAGTGTGTATTTCAAGTGTAGGTGATGATAACACATTTATGGTTGCCTTTCCTTGTTGTGCTTAAGGCACAAGATATCTAGGTCAGGAATCAGTAGGAGGAAAGTTGAGAGCTGTATTATCCAGGTGATCTGTCTGAGGTTCACTCCTCTTCCCAAGCTTGAAGTTGGTATCCATAGTTAAAAATGGGCATCCATAAACTGATAGCTGCTTTTCTTTAATTGGTCAGCAGCATCAACAGGTAAGGTGGTCCCATGGTCTTGCTGAAACAACAAAACCCAAAAGCTAAGTTGGAAAATTATAATTATTTTGTCTCATTACAAGAATCTCCCTCCCAGCCCACTCGCCATTAAAAAGGGCAGTAACTGGGTGGTCTGAAAATGAGGCTTCACTGATCGTAAAGGAAATAGAATACACTGCCTCTCTCTAACTTGAGAGACAGCTCTTGTGATGGTGACTACAGTCCCAAGAATTGGAAAAATGGTGACCCAGCTATTAAAGAAAGGAAGAAAATAAGAGAAACAAAAAAAGAGAACCCCTCATTCTCATAGGTGGGAATCCCTGTGAATTTTTTCTGGATGTGAGCACAGAGCTTTTCCAGGGTGTGTCCTGACCCAGCCCACATGCTCTTCAGAGGGAGGGTGATGAAGGACCAGCTGCTTCAAGCAGATGTGAGGCCTTTCTGAGAGGCTGCCATCTGAGGAGGGCATCACAGCCCTGGTACTCTTGTGTTGCACAACATGCTGTTTGCTGAAATTCAAAAATAAAAACCCAGCAATGGTAAAATTAGAGAAGGTGATGTCTGAGGAAAAACTGCAGAACGTAAATGTGCACAGCTCAGAGCTTGGATTGTGGACATCAGGAACTGCAATGTTTAGCAATCAGGGTGATCCAAGTGCTCACTTCTCAGTGTTGGACCCTTGGGCAGAATTGTTGTAATCTTCGCTGCAATGTTGTTCTTCCCTCTCTGCTGGGGCTCTTCTCCTTTCTCTGCAGCACAGTCCTTTCTATCTTCTCAGGGGCTCCTCTTGGGCTCTTGACCCACCCCTATTTATCTCAGTTGCCTTCACGAGCTACAGCTGCTGCCCAACTAAGGACCCTGCAGCTGCAGCTCGTTTGGAGCAACTCAGAACCACAAGGTCTTACAATACAACATATATTCAGGCCCCCACATTTCCCCCTTTTCTTTTAACAATAATACAATCACAATATACATACAGTTCCAGCTCTCAGGCTGCCTCTTCTATAGTCCCAGCTCTCTGGCTGCCATACACGTAAAGTCCCAGCTCTCAGGCTGATATTCCAAAGTCCCAGCTCTCAGGCTGCCACAGCTCTCGGCTGTCCGGGGATTCCATACCTTCTCTCTCTCGATGTTTGGCTGCATGTTCGTCTTCACACGGGGTCACCAGTTGTTGTAATCTTCGCTGCAATGTTGTTCTTCCCTCTCTGCTGGGGCTCTTCTCCTTTCTCTGCAGCACAGTCCTTTCTATCTTCTCAGGGGCTCCTCTTGGGCTCTTGACCCACCCCTATTTATCTCAGTTGCCTTCACGAGCTACAGCTGCTGCCCAACTAAGGACCCTGCAGCTGCAGCTCGTTTGGAGCAACTCAGAACCACAAGGTCTTACAATACAACATATATTCAGGCCCCCACATTTCCCCCCTTTCTTTTAACAATTATACAATGACAATATACATACAGTCCCAGCTCTCAGGCTGCCACAGCTCTCGGCTGTCCTATCTTCTAAAGTCCCAGCTCTCAGGCTGATATTCCAAAGTCCCAGCTCTCAGGCTGTCCTATCTTCTATGCTGCTATCTTCTATAGTCCCAGCTCTCTGGCTGATATTCCAAAGTCACAGCTCTCAGGCTGCTATCTTCTAGTCCCAGCTCTCAGGCTGCCACAGCTCTCGGCTGTCCGGGGGATTCCATACCTTCCTTTGATGTTTGGCTGCGTGTTCTTCCTCACACGGGGCCACCAGTTGTTGTAATCTTCGCTGCAATGTTGTTCTTCCCTCTCTGCTGGGGCTCTTCTCCTTTCTCTGCAGCACAGTCCTTTCTATCTTCTCAGGGGCTCCTCTTGGGCTCTTGACCCACCCCTATTTATCTCAGTTGCCTTCACGAGCTACAGCTGCTGCCCAACTAAGGACCCTGCAGCTGCAGCTCGTTTGGAGCAACTCAGAACCACAAGGTCTTACAATACAACATATATTCAGGCCCCCACACAGAATGATTTCAGAAGAAAACAAGAAATTAATTATTATTTTGTATAACACGAGAGATCACCTTTTGATTCCCCTCATGGCATGCCTTTGGCCTCTGGAGAAATGTTCTCCTTCAGAAGAGAGCAGTCATGCAAATGACTTCTCCTTGAAATCAGGACCCTGAACATTAGGTTACATTTTTAGTGATCTGGTCTTTCTAGTACATGAAGAGACCCTACAAGAGAGCTGGAGAGCATGCAGTGACAGGACAAGAGGGAATGGATTCAAATTGAAAGAGAGTAGGCTTAGATTAGATGTTAGGAGGAAATTCTTTACAGTGAAGCACTGGAACAGGTTGCCCAGAGAAGTTGTGCATGACCCATCCTTGGGAGTGTTCAAGGCCAGGTTAAGTGGGGCTCTGAACAGCCTGATCTAGTGGAAGGTGTCCCTGTCCATGGCAGTGGGGTTAGGACTAGACAGTCTTTAAGGTCCCTTCCAACCCAAACCATTCTGTGAATCTATGATAATATTTTTTTTAAATACCACACAGAGGGAAAAAATAACCCAAACAAAAAATCACCTGAATTATCTTTTTTTGATCCAGTTGGTGTTCATATGCTTAGCACAGGACAAATGCTTAATTGTCTTTAGAGTAGAATGCTTGTATTCAATATTTTAATGCATTTGAGTCTCATCCCCTTTTCCCCTTCCACTCCCTCCTCTTTGGTAAAATATCTTCTTAAAGCAGTGAGGAATGGGGGCCTGGAATGTGCAAGATGAGGTCACTATGTAGATACACGCTCTGCCACTAAATTGGTTCTTATATTAAATTAATCATATTTCTGCTAAACTTTAGACATCTGCACTGAAGTTTTACATGAAGCCATTTATTTTATAAAGGATGTTTTTAACAGAAATTTGAGCAAAAGCAGGTCAGCTGCTTTTTTAGACGTGATTAAGAAAAATCCAATGCCTTGCCTTCTCTTGAACCTAAAACACCTGTAATCCAAACAATCTTGTTTAGAATCTCTGGCCTTGTGTTGGATAGCAGAGACTTGACATTTCCTGGGGTAAGGACAAGGGGACATGTGTCATAGTGTATGTGTTTCTGCAAATCTGTATGCAGTCCTTTTTGTTAATGTGGCATCTTTGCAGAGCTGAATTAGCATCCCAGGGGTGCTTGCACTGGCTGTTCTTGAAGGCTGTGGGCTGCTGTGATCTAAAGAGGAGAAGGCATCCCACAGTAATTTTCCTTTATCAATGCCTCTCAGATAAGTGTGTGTATATAAAGTGGGAGCAAGCAGGTTGAATAACCTGGGGATGACGTGCAGTCTACACTAACTATGGAAGCAGACATAGAATCACAGAAAGGCTTGGGTTGGGAGGGAATTAACGATGATCTAGTTCCCCTGCTCCAGTTTTGGTCTTGCCCCCATCTGGTGGAGCACCTGGAGCTGAGTACAGTGGGAGTGCAAGCCCAGGTACATTGCTCCTGGGCTCTGAGAACAGCCACAGCCAGCACCAGGATGGCAAGGAGAGGATGTGGAACATCAGCACCTCACCACATCCTGTGTTTGGCAAGAATAACAAAGCATTAATGAAAAGGAAAGGGGGGAATCTAATTTAACCCCCACCCCCTCACCCGAATAACATTGCATGGAGCTTTTGACTGCCTTTATATAAAGATGCTTATATATATGCAAAGATGGTTTACTTTGAATGTGTCGTGTACCTTATATCTTAAAAACATGTATTTTTTTAAATATAAAATTGCTATTCTTTGCTACAGCCTGTGTTCTGCTCCTCTAAACTGAGGCTATAAAGAAGTTAAAAACATTATGGCTGTGATTTAGTGATACTCTACAGCAATTCCCAGTCTGTCAGGCTTTTCAGCTTTCTTTGAAATGCAGCCTTTCTGTAAAATTGGAGGCTATAGCTAGTGAAGCATGTTAAAAAAAAAAGAAAAAGCCAAAAAAAAACCCTTTAAAAGAAGCAGCAAAGGATGGAAAATACCGTGGAGGCTTTTCTGTTTGAAAGGGTTATAGCTTCAAATGGGATAAAAATTGCAGCATGAGAAATGGACTAATGCTGACGTCTCTGATTCTGTAGATTAACTGTGGAATCATTTAGGTTAGAGAAGGTTTAGAATTCTGAAGTCCAACAGTTAACCCAGCACTGCCAAATGCACCATTAATCTATTTCCATAAGTGCCACGTACGTCTGAAAGATGTGCACGTTTTTTAGATACCCCCAGGGATGGTGACTCTACTACTTTCCTTCAGGCTGTTTCAGGGCTTGACAACACTTTTGGTGAAGGAAATTCTCCCTAATATCCTATTTAAACTTTTTCTGGGACAACAAGAGGCCATTTCCTCTTGTCCTATCACTTCTTACTGGGAGAAGAGACCAACCCATACTAGGCTACACCATCCTGTTAGCGAGTTGCAGAGAGTGCTGAGGTCCCCCTGAGCCTCCTTTTCTCCAGGCTGAACACCCCCAGCTCCCTCAGCTGCCCCTCACAGCACTTGTGCTCCAGACCCTTCCCCAGCTCCGTTGCCCTTCCCTGGATACGCTCCAGCCCCTCAATGTCTCTCTTGTAGTGGGGACTCAGTGCTTTGCCTTGCTGAACCTCATACAATTGGCCTTGGTCCATGGATCTAGCCAGCCCAGATTCCCCTGCAGAGCCTTCCTGCCCTCCACCAGATCAACATTCCATCCAACCTCGTATCAGCTGCAAACTGACTGAGAGTGCACTTGATCCAGATCATTAATAAAGATATTAAATAGAACTGGTCCCAGACTGATCCCTGGGGAATGCCACTAGTGACCAGCCCCCAGCTGGATGTAACTGCATTCCCTACCACCCTCAGACAGATTTTTACCCCGTGGACAGTGCACCCACCCAAACCACCTCAGCATTCTGCACCACCAGCAGAATGCTGAGGTGTCAAAGGCCTTAGTAAAGTTCAGGTACAAAACATCCTCATCCTTTCCCTCATCCTAGGCAGGTCACCTTGTCATAGAGGGACATCAATTTAGAAAAGCAGGATCTGCCTCTGAAAATCCTTATGTTCAGAAAATTTAAGAGTATTACAGAATAAATAGAATAAACAAAATGTTTCAGTGTATCAAGCACGACAGGCAAGGAACCTGTGCATCTTAATATCAGTGCGGCCTGTGTTCCACAGAGGAATAAGGGTGCACTTAGCTTGCCCTCCAAATTCATACCAGGTGTTCCAATAATTTTACACACTATTAAAGGGCTTATTCCCAAATATAAGCAAATATTTCTATGAGTATGGCAGTTGCATACTGCATGACTTAGATTTTGTATTATAAAATCTTAATGTAAAGCTGTTGTTTGGTGCAGAATTTTCTGGTGGGTTTTTTATAAGTTTGGGTTAGAGTTTTTTGAGGGTAGTTATTTCATGTGTGTTGGGTTTGGTTTTTTTGATGATGCATTAGAAAATGTAAAAAGGAAACACAAAAATCTGCATTAAAATGAAAAGAGAACTATTATGATGATTCTTAACATGAGACAAAAGCCAAATCTGCCTGGAGGCAGATCTTTGAAACTATGTTACTTCAGGCTTTTGGCTTCTTTATGCTAGCTTTAGTGGCACAGAAGCAAAACAATTATTTTTAGCTTTTTGCTGAGTTTTCTTTCCCCCCTCAGCATTTTTCAAGTTCACATCTCTGATCCCAGGGAATTGTTTGAAAAGCTGTCATTGGAATGAGGAGAAAGATTCAGTAATGTGCTTGTTATAGGCATTCAGTGCTGCTGTGTATAGTTATAATGTGATTTCAATGTGAAAAATCACTGTTCACGGTTTTAAAATACCCCAAATATTATAATCTAAGGAAGGCACTAGATGAGACTGTGCCCTTCACAATGCCTTGTTTAATGTAATATTGATCTCTTGGAAATTGAAGTGTTAGACTGCCAATTAATGGATGTAACACTAGTCATGTGTGTCAGCTGTGGTTACACTGCAGCGCTGTTTCATGGCTACACCTGACTGAGGTGAATATGTTGCTCCCCCCACCCCCAGGCTGGGAGTGTCTCTCCAGGCATGCCTGCTGCAGATTGTGGGCTACAGAAACCTCATTGCTGAGGTGGAGAAGCTGCGCCGAGAGCCGTACGATTCGGAGAATCCGCAGCACGAGGAAATGCTGCTGAAGGTAGGCACTCAAGAGGTGCTTGGGGGGCATCCTTCATTCATGTCAGCTCCCAGGCCTGCTTCATAAACCTCTTTGGAACACTGAGAGCTGTTCTCACCTTCCTGCATCGTGTACCTGTTTTAAGATAAGACTACACAGCCTTATAATCTGGTCTGGGTGTAAGACCTGCCAAGCAAGCAGCTCACTCCCTGGCTGATAAATGCATTTCCCTTGGCTGGACTATATCTAGGCACTGGATAACACAGGTCTTAGAGCACAGAGCTGTTATCTGCAGTGAGCTCTGGAAAAGTAGTTTTATGTCCTACTTCAGTACACCTTTCTCCAACACAAGAAGGTATTTTTCTCTATTAACCAATTACAAATTTATTTCTTCAATTTAATATATTTTTGCAGGGCAATGTCTGGGTATACCAATGGCAAACATCTATTTTTTATTGTGTGGAATGGAAGAGTGGGAGTTGATGAAATGGAAGAGTGGGAGTTGATGACTTACACATTTATAGTTACCAAATGTATTTTCAAGTGAAAACAAAATGACACTATTCTTTCAATAATACATGCAGAGTCTGGAGAACCATAACAATTGGTTTTCACTTCCCTCATGCTTTCAGGAAAACCTTGCACTGGAGCAGATAATAAAAGCAATTTCTCTATCTTGAAGCCATAAGCAGAGAAAGAGCTAGAGAGTTCTTATATTAGAAAGAAATTGAGGAAAGAATAAAGGTCTGGAAAACAGCCTAATAGCAAGCCCTGGTCCTGATCCTGCTTTAACCATAGCTATTGCAAGACACTTCTGAGAAATGCCAAGAAACAGAATAAGTGATAGTGAGCTTATTGGCTATAAGCAAAATGCCTTCCTAGAGAATTTTCAGAGTTCTTATAAAAACATACTACCTGTTTGGTTGTGGGAGGTTTTCTTTGTCAATTTAAGACAAACAATACTGAAGACATTAACAATACCAGATGATGGTGAAGATGTCTTCCATGCTGTAGCTTGCAGTGCAAGCCTTTGCACAAGTTACAGTGAGAGCTTCTGGAAGTTTTACCATAATTACTTGGTCTTCCAAAATCCCAGTAGGCATATTATACAAGCACTGTCAGATGCAAGTAACTACCTCTAAAAATGCCTCAGATGGTCAGGGTTCCTGTTGGTGTCTGGAAAGCTGCCTTTAAGGTTTGCTCACTGATAGGAGGTGGCTCACCAAGGAATGGTCCAAATCCAGAGCTGCCCTGAAGGAGTGTTCTAACCATCAGGTAGACTTGAGTAGGTGGACTTCTCCTGTTCAAGTCCTGCCCCTGTGCATCCAAATGCACAAATTTATGGGAGTAGAGTGAGTTTTAACTAAAGAGACACACAGATTTACCCATTGAGAAAGCCTGTGTCTTGCAGGTGAGAGATCCAGCCTACAGTGTTGGCTGCTGAAAATAGCAGGCACCTCACTGCTGATTAAAGAGGGCCTTTGGCTCCAGGACAGCATCTATAAATTCCCTAAATACAAGAATCTACGTTGCCCAGAGAGCAAGTAGGGTCTGGCATCATAGGTGAGAAGGACCAAGGAGCTGGCTGTAGTCTCTCCCCACCATCCAGCCTGAGAATCATGTCAGCAATGATGTGTAGTCACGTAAGTGCTTGAAAAACATAATTACACAAGCATAAAAGCAGAATGGAACTAAGCATTTGTCTGAGGAGAGATTAAACAGTGCAGTTTATGCAACATTATGCAGAGTCAAAATGTTGAAAAAAGTATCAGTTTCACCTAAGTATTAGCACTTGTTTACAGCAGATGTTCTACTTTTGCAAATGTCAAATGGAAATATGTCCAAGGGTTTAATTCATTTTGTCATCCTTGCTGTGTAAGAATAGTCTGGTTGGTTTTCATTCCTTCTGGATACTCTGCTAAGTGATCTCTGCAATGGGTAATTCGGGTTCCTAATGGCTATCATTTATTCATGTTTACCAGGAGAGCACTTAATGAATGAGAGAAAGATTAACTTAATGTGATTGTACTAATGATTAATACTGTATTTACTGTTGATGGATGAACATTGGTTTACACAATGATGCTTTATACAGTCGTTACAAAGTGAAATCATTAAAATTTTAACCTTCCCAGGGCACTTAATTTTAAATGCAGTTGCTAAAATTAAAACAATTTCTGTTTTTATTTGGGAAATAAGCACACAGATCTTTCCCTTGGGTAGGCTTTGTCTAAGTGATTTTCTTGAGGATGTACTCACCAACTCATGACTGGTGATTAATACATTTTCTTATTCTAAATTCTGATTTCTTAATACACTTCAAAAAGGGTGAGTTTGTGATATGGCACATGAGGTGTGCATAAGGGTATGCATTTGTCATATGTCAATAGAGGCTGCTTTTAGGTACATAACAACATGATATTTAAGCACTAAAGTTGCTGGGCCAGTGCAGTTAAATGGATTTATTCCAGCTGATGATGTGGCTTGTTAAATCACTTTGGACATTTCTTTATGCGAGATCAATGAATGATTCTTCCCTTAGTTAAATATGATGGTGCACATGCTATCCTGGTATGGATTTTTTTTTAATGTTCTCCAGTTTGCTGTTCAACACCGTGGTAGCCAACTCTCTTGATTTATACCCTTTCCAGAGACTTGCAAAAAAATGAAAAAGAGAAAAGAGAAAAGATTGCTGCAGAACCTTAGGAACTCAAAGCTGCTCTGCTGCACTGTCAGTGATTTACAACCAAATTCCAGCCCATTCCTGTCTCTGTGCTTATGGAGGCAGACACCACCTTGATGAACAAAGCATAAGCAAAACAGGTCTTGTTAGAGCAGCTGTGATAAGGGCAGAAAGGCCTTGTAGGGCTGAAATGTCTGCAATACTTCAGAGCAGTTTGGGATTTCCCCCCACAGACACACATCCAGAGGAACTCCATGTGATTTTGTGTTTGGGTTGCTGGGATAGAAATGCTGGGATACTGTTCAGTGATCAGAACTTAGCTTGATTTAAAAAGAGAAAAAAAAAAAGAAAAAAAAAAGCTCTACTGTGTGGAAACTTCATTATGTTTTACCTGTAATCTTCCTAGTTGTGGAAATGCTTGAAGCCGAATTCACCGCTGAAAGCTCGGATTTCGAAGCAGTGGTGTGAAATTGGTTTCCAAGGTGACGATCCTAAAACAGACTTTAGAGGAATGGGTCTCCTGGGCTTATATAACTTGGTGTAAGTATGTCCCTCTGCAGATGGCTTTACATGTGTCTGAAGTCATGAAAAGCAGCATTACTTGCAGATTTTAGCAAATCTGAGGGAATAATTTATAAAAGTGCCAGGGACTTCATATTAAGCAAGTGAAACAATTTATTTGCTAGCCTCATTTTTGGAGTGTTTCTCAAAGGGGTCTCCTTTCTTTCAGTATTCCTAATTCAACCTTGTAATACCACTTGCTAAGCCCTTTTTTTAGTTTCTCTGTGACACAGCAAGTTAGCACTCTCTTCCTACCAGAAAAAAAGTGTAAAGTATATTTTCATCAGTATCTAGATCTCCTTAAACAAAATGCCCTGGAAGTATGTAGGTGGGAGGGTTATGTTACTGCTCAGCTGCTGTCTTTGGGAATTTCATGCTGAATTCTTAAGCAAAACACTTGATATGCAGTCACTGATGGTAGATTTAAGTAGTTTGACTACTGCTTCAATTTCTGTCGATACTCAAAATTAAGCAGTGAGTTTACATCACTTTTTTCTTCCAACTCATGCACACCAGGTGTTAATGCCATGCTTTGTTATTTGGGAATTGACTAATGCCTGTCATTTTCTACAGCAATTGTATTTGCTGCATGCAGTTACATAACTTGGAAACATTTGGTAAAATAACTTCTCCTTACAAGGCGAAAAATAAGTATTTGCTGCTTTTACAGATTGCAGGACATAAATCATCCTCTGTCCGTATGTTGTTCCCTAGTAAATCTCAGTTGAGGATCTGGACTCTTGACTCTGGCTTTGAACTTCCATTTGAAATTAATCCCTACCATGTATTTAATTTCTTAGTCTTCTGTGATGACTCTTATCTTGCTTAATGAATCTGCCAGATCAAGAGGTCTGAACTGCTTTTTCCTGAGCTCAGCACCCGACATGCTCCAGTCACAAACAACTGATTTTCTGTAGAGAGGAGACTCTGCAATGCATATTCACTAAACCCATACAGGAGTGCACTTGGAGCTGGAGGTTGCTTTTATCTTTCAGTTTGGGGGTCTGAGTGGCAGTTTAATGAGTTTAACACACCAGATGCTGCTCATACTGTGTAACACATGCACCTGCCTTTAGAAAGGTGTGTATAGACAGCTTAGTATGACTTCACATGCTTTTTTTGCTTTTGTTTCTTTTTAAACAATTCACCCTAAACATATATGTCTGCAGGTATTTTGCTGAATGGGACACTGAGATAGCTCAGCAAGTTCTCACTGATTCTCTTCACCCTAAATACAGGTAATGCTTGAGACCAGAAACAATAACTTGAGAGAGCACTCTGCTGGCTCTCTTTGAGGAAGGGGGCTGGGTTTTTTCTCTTTGTTGGGCATGTCCTTGGGTATTTCCACATGCTGTCTGTTGAAAAGTACTGATCCTGAAAGCTGATCATGTGCAAGAGGTAAACTTGTATGCCAAATCTTAGAAATAGTTAAATTTAGTGTTAAATGTTTTCACTTCTGATTTCAAGTGATTTTTGTGTTTTTATTTACCTTTATTTTAATTTGTTTGTGTTTTTTCATAATAAAGGGAAGTCACTAAGAAGGAACTAAGGTATTTTTTTTTCTTTTTTCTAAGTTTTCTGAGACACTACATGTAAATAAAGATCAAACTACAATTTGGTGTGTTATAATCTTAAAGTCTTTGTTGCAACACTGGGAGATCCATGTTCTTTCCTTTAGACCAAACTGGGCAGGGGAACACTGGGTACGTATGAACATGCTTATATATAAAAAAATGAAATCCACCTTGCTTGATATTGTTAAAGTGACTGACTTGATAGTCATAAGTAGTCTATGCCAAATATTTGTTAGTAGAGCTGAAAAGCCCCTTTATTTATAATCACATATTCTGTCTGCCTTGACTAATGGTGGTTCCAGTGTGGTTACTCCATTGTCCTGGCTGTTCAGAGATCAGGTACCTTCAAGCATCACAAATTGTGCTGTAGGTAATTTGTCAGTAAGAGACTCCATAGTTATTGGGGAGTGGAGGCCTCTTAGCCAGTTACATAGAAATCAGTTCCCTTAAAATACATTTTTCTTCTGCCCGTAGTGTTAGATATCCATAAAGCTGATGCACACCTAAATCCTGAAGCTTTTGATCTCCTCAGGGTTCTTGTTATTTTTTTTTTTTTTTCCCTGTTGAGTTCCTAGTGATAATTCTGTGACAAAAAGCCCTTGGAACATATTAGTGTGCTTCATTTGCATGTTTGATTACCAAGGGCAGTCTTGGAGTGCAGTGTGAGCATGTGCAATTTCTGTGCCCTGACAGAGCATTCAGTAGAAGATAGATGCTGCAGGTGGTGCCCATGGGGATCTTCCTGGTGTGGTTGCTTAGCAGCTGTGCTGTTTTCTGATGGGATCAATGGATTTTCTATCTCAGTTGAACTCTTTCACTTGCCCACATCCTATGTGTGCCACCTTTATTATTCAGTCTTTACCTGGGGTTTTCTAACTGGCGTTATTCCGCAGCCTACAAAGATGGTTCCGATTTTAGAGGATGAGCAAATAATAGTGTATTCCTGGCTGCAAAGTTATTTAGGAGGTGAAGTTTCTGTCCTCATGCATGCCAGCTAGTAACCCTCAGGTCACAATGGGTGTGAACCAATTAGCATCTTAAGTAATTATTGACAACAATTTTTATATACTATATTTACATGAAGCTCAGGGAATTGTTTTTAGTGTAATTTATACTCACTGAAGTGCAAGAATAGTCTAAGAAAAATGCTTTATAGACACAAAGCTGTCTATAGTTTGGCACCTAAAGCTTGCAAACTCTGATTTGCCTTACTAGGGCAAAATTTCCACAGCCATGTCAAGGCTGTAGGCTCCTCGTTAGGGTCAGTTCTGTGCCTGCCTTTAGCTGGTTTTAAATGCAGGCAATGATTTCTGCTAAACTTGCTCATCTCAGTAGATTCAAACCTGGTTAGTGGGATGTTGGCTGACTGGCTGGATCACACAGCTCTTTTAAATTGTTGAAGAGCTGAAATTTAGTTAAAAATCAATCTGTTCCCTGACTAATTTTATTTAAGGGAGGCGTCTTCTGTGTCCTTGAAAAGCACTGCATTATTGTGCCAAATAATAGGAAACTCTGTTCCTTATCTTTGGCTGTTGAGTGATTTCTAATTTGGCTGGTCATAAAAACTTACTGTCAGAGGAGTATTTTCATGTTTGCCTCCTCAGGTGAATCATGCCTCAGCATCAGTGATGAGTATCACGAATATCTCTGAAAACACAAAAGAGCTAAAACCATCTTTGATTAGTTAAATATAACCTACAACTTCTTGTACAGCTCAAGCTTAACTGAAGTGGCTCACCTTTGTGGTCAATTTAGAAAACAATGAGTTTTTGCTGAGAGCATTGACATAGGTGCATTTTGTAATGGTGAGAGCAGTTTGTTGGCAATGCTCTAAACCAGTTACTCATTTCAAGTCTGTTTCTATCAATCCATTCAGCCAGAAGGAGTGTTAAGTGGGATTAGCCATATAAAAGAAGATAAAATATCCTGTTCAGGCAATATTATAACATCAGAGAAGTTGAAAGAAAATATTTGTCAGTTAGTAATGTTCAGCAATATCTGGATTTTAACTATTTTTTCTTCCTCAGCCAACTTAGCAAAGCTGAATGGGAGAAGAAAAAGTTTGATAAGGCAATTGGGTAAGTTTAAAGACCTTTTTTAATTTCCTGCAAACACAGCAAATAACAGTGATGCTATATATTTGAGGGAGAAAAGTTGTTTCCTAGTTCCTTTTTAAAAGAAATTTCTGTGAGCATATGTACATCTGCCACACCTTGATTTTGGTCGAAGGTTACTGGAGAAACAATTCAAGTTACATTCAGAAAAAAATAAGCCAAAATTTTGTAGCAAGGAGAAGCTTTCTTTGTGTGCTATATATAGTGTAGTGATTAATATCTGTTTAATTCTTCTTAGCACATGACATGATCAAGTTTCACTTCTTGCTGTCAAAGCCAGGTTCAGAACTGCTTTTAGGAAAATATAATAGCCAAGAAATAGTACTGAGGGTTTTTTCTTCTTTAACAGAGGGTTTGGTAGAACTGCATTATTCATGGAAATGGAACAGGATGTTCCTTCTGAATGTATCTAAAAATCTGTAATACAAGATTTTACTGCCCAGATTTAATTTTTCTGTGAAAGTTGCCATTAGGCAAGTTAACTTCATGCTGAAGTTAACTTCTGGACTTCTGGTTTGTTTTTTTCCCTCCTGAAATGCAAAAAAAAAAAAAAGGTTAAAGGAAAAGAAAATATTTCTGTTTGCTTGATAGAGGTAGTTGAAAAAATACCCAAGACAGTCTAGAGAAGACAGCTGTCTTTAGCTGAGAAAAAAATTAAATCACTGAGTATCCAAACATATTTGCTTTTGTGACTGAATGTCCGTGTGAGTCTTTATGTGCTTTCTTGGGAAATAGTCACTGCTAGAAATGTCAAGTTCTTTATGAACCGGCCTTACAAGTTAGCTTCCAGTTTCTGAGTTTTGTTGTGCCTTAATATACTTCACTTGTTAATATCTCCTAGCAGGACAGAGTTTGCTTAATGGGTCTGATTTTCTTGTTTCTGTTTCCTGCAGGCTTTGATTTAGGATTTTTCCTGTTTTCTGGCCCTGTCTCTATCTCTTTTTTAGGGAGAAATCAGAGGTGACTGTGCTGGATCTTTTTTACAAGCTTTTTAGCCATATGAATGTCTTTTTAGGACAGGTTGTTGAAGCATGATGTTCCTAACTATGGGTAATGAGTTCCAGTGGGAACTCCAGCAGTTAAAAATAACAAATGATGGGTCACCCTGCAGCCGTGGCCACCGTGTGGAGTCCTTGCCCTGCTTCAGAGGCGAGTGCAGGAGCACAGGGACGTCTGTGCTTGTTCTTATTTTGTAGGAATTATTCAGTACTGTTCCCCTGAAAAGGCTGGCACAGTGATGAGACTCCTGTTTTTACTGTGACCATGTATTTCCCAAGGGAAATGCTGTACAAAGAACGCAGAATAAATGTTTTCCTTGATTTGCACCCCACACACACCTTGGAAACTCACAAAGGAGAGAATTAACGCATCTCAGTAACAGGGTCATCAATGTTCCTTAAAATATGACAAAAGAAGGTGAATTCTCAACAAAAGTTGCTGCTTTTCCTTACAGCTACTCTTTTGCCATCGTGGGCATTAACATAACAGACCTTGCATACAACCTGCTCGTGAGTGGGGCTCTGAAGACCCATTTCTACAATGTTGCTCCAGAAGCACCCACGCTCACCCACTTCCAGCAGACGTTCTGTAAGTGCTGGGTGGGAGTGTGGGGCAAGGGGTGGAAATCCATAACTGGTACTCTGCTAACATACCACTGCCCATATTTAAAAAAAAGAAATAAAGTCTTCTGACACAGCATAGAGACTGTGCCCTCCTGTCTCGGATGCTTGGATTCTGCTCTCCAGCTGTGATGGAGGCCACCACCAAGCCAAGGTGTAAAACAAATTAAGAAACACAAACAAAAAATGCACTGAGCACCTTACCAAGTGACCTTCCTGTTTTTTAAAAAATAAGAAAAAAGCAAATGTGCTTTAAGGAGTGTCTGAATATTGTTTCCCCTTAAATCCAACTGTCATGTGATACTGCATCTACATTCCAGTGTTACTCCCTACCCTTCAGCAGAGTTGCAGCTTCACCGCCAAAATAATGTTTTGACAGCTCTGTCCCCTGTATTTAAGCATCCCTGCTGCAGCAGAGGCCTGCTGTTCATCTTTGCACAGTGGGAGTAACACTTCTAATATTTTTCAATGTGTAGGCAAGGAACTGATAATGAGCACTTGCAGCATCTTTCCCTCTTTTTATACTCCCTGGTTTTATGTTTCAGTTTCTGAATCCACATGTCAAGATGACTAGTGACTTATTGTATTTATTGTGAGAGATTCTGCCACTGTGTGTAATATTCATCCAATTTTGGCCTCGTCCAGAATAGGTTTAGTCTTGTTCCTGCCCATTGTCATGAGGTGTCAGATCTCAGTGAAAAGGATTCTCTTTGTGGATGATAATTATTAATTCCAGGCTAGTTTCTAATTTTATATATCATCTCTACATGCAGTATTTATCTCTTCTTCCTTCGTATTGTTTTGTAGGCTACTTAATGCATGAATTCCACAAATTCTGGATTGATGAGGATCCACTGGACATAATGGAATTTAATCGCGTCAGAGAGAAATTTTACAAGCGAATCTTGAGACAGCTCCAGAACCCAGAGATGGCTCTGTGTCCTCACTTTGCTGCATCAGAAAGTTTAATCAATATGTAGTTACTCAGTTGATTTAATTTGGAAGCACTGTCTCACTCTTGGTTTAGATCACTGTTAGACCATCACTAGCATACTGAATGACCATGGCAATCGTGTGCATGTTTTTGGCGCAGTGTTCATCTACTTTTGTCACAGGATCCCCTTATGCTTCTCTTGCTGGGGATTTTTCATTTTAAATGGGTGCTCATATTGCCTCATTATGCAGTGTTACCTTCTGAATTGATGTCCAGATATCAGAGTTTTTCTATTTTTTTAGACTTTCCTCATAATTCAGCATTGACAATTGAATTGTATTTCTCTAGCAGTGTTTTTGTATATGTGGAATAAGTAGCTGGATCTTGTATTGTGAAAGCTTTTTAACTTCTCGGTATGTTTTAAGATAACTACTGGCATTTCAAGCAAAATATATGTTTGGACCTCATCTAGAAGATAATGTAATTTAATCTAATTCAGACAAACACATTTAAGTCCAATTTTCTCCATGCAACCATTATATGCTTAATGCAAAATTAATGAGGCTTGTGAGATACAACTTTCAGTGAGAAGAGTTTATGCAGAATTATGATCAAATGCATGAATACCAAATGGTCTGGTGATGCTAACACAATGAGCTGTGAGCACATTCACAACTAAGAGATACCGGCAGGGGCCAAAAATTATAACATCGGGCTGTTGTCACCAACACCACCACGCTGAGGCATGGTCTAGATTCCTGCACATTCCTTTGGGTATGCAGGGCTTAGTGCTTTGTGTCACACGTTGGAAGGCAACATGATTTGGTCACGTGGTGCTTGGTGAATTCAGGGAAGCAAAATTATTTATCTTTTCTTTGAACTACTGAAAATGTTGCTTTGGTTGTTAATTCAGTTCCTAAGAGCTGGGAGAAATATTTGGTTAGAAGGTTTAGAACAAAACTGCTTGTGTTTCCCAGACTGCTTATAAAAAAAATTTCAAAATGGCAAACTGCCTTTTTTCTAAAACCATAAATGAATAAAAGTGTTTGACAATAAGATTGTGTAGTATACTGAACAACATCTACCATGGCATTTCATACCCATGGTATTTTTTACCTTCAAAGCAATCAATTTTAGTATTATATGTTTGTGTAAATCACTTGCATATGGAGATTAAATTGAGTAGTGTCCAACTACTTGTGAATATATGAATAAATTATACATCATTCTAAACTGAAGCACTGTGGGTTTTATTTTTGAGATATGCAGTAATACAGAGGAAAAGTGTTTTACTTAATGGATGAGGTAAAATGGGTTGTAACAGCTCTGTGGTATTCCCGAGGATGAAGTGTGATCACAACTTCTTCAGATAAGGTGCTTTATATCATTTTAGTTACTGCTTGGGCCATCACTTTATTTAACTAAATAAATAAATGAATAAATGGAAGTACTTCAACTTCCTAGGAAACTCCTTGGGTTTAAGTTGTCTCATTTCTTTGCTAAAATGTAAGCTGGGGGTCAGGACTTGTCTACACGGCTGGAAAATTGCACTCATGGAGTTAATCAGCAGCATTTTATGGGTGTTGCAATAATTAGTCTTTTCCAATGAATCTGGAAATACGGAACTGGAAACATTAACAATTGCATATTTTGCATGAGAATACAAGGAATAAAAACTATGCTTGTTCAACTTAATACCATTGATATTGGAAAGTGGTTATTTATAGCCATTAGGTCTCAAGGACTTTTTTGTGTGACTCTTGAAGCTTCTAAAATAGGTTTCTAGTAACAGTTTTCTTTGTTTCAAATTTTAGGGTCTCTCTTTCTTTCCTTGCCCCACTCTGACTTAAGTATCTTCTGCAATTTATTAGGTTACACTGGTTTATTTTATTGCTCTGCAGTGGAGTTCATAAAGTTGCAGGGGAGGCAGGGTTCCTGCTACCTTCTTACTGCTCTGATCCTCTCAGGTGTGCCTTGTCTCAAGGTGTCAACTTCAAAAAAAACCAGAAAATGTCATCTGGCTCTGTGTCAGATTGTATCAGTATAATCTAACTAGTTTGGGTGATTATTTTTCCTGTCTTGCAGGAAGATAGATTTAATGAAGTGAAAGTGTGAAATTCCTTCTCCTGTGGAGCCCTTGCATGCTGGTGCCTTCAAATCTTATCATCCTGCCTGCTTGTGCTTCAGCTTTGTCCTGTGTTTTTGTTCCCAAAATCAATGTCAGACGTGGAGCAGAGAACATCCCTGGTGGGTGCCCAAAACTGGCTGGGCATGCTGGGGGAGCATGTCTGTGGGGCACTGCCTTCCTTCCTCCTCAAGAATGACCTCTTACAATGGTACAATCTAACAAACCAAAGCATTTTTTTTTAAATGTTAGAATTTATGCTTTCACTAGTACAGATCCATACTGACCTGTGAGCAACTGGATGCTGCTTTCCCTAGGGAGGAGAAAATTAAAGAAATGGGGGGGGGGGGGGCAGGTGTGTGAAGTGTTAAATAGTTTTTTCAATAAAGAAGAATCAATATTTATACTCACTGCAGGGTGCAGAATTTGGTTTAATTAAGTATAAAGAAAGTTTAGGTTGGATCTTTCCAAAAACCTTCCACAGCTTCATGGTTGTTGCATTTCACCAACCATCTCTCTCAGGCTCATGCCTGGCCGTGTTCATCTCAGGCAGCAAGTGCTTCCTGCCCAGGCTGCACAGTAAATGGTCACCTTCTTTCTTAACAGGCAGTTTTTCTCAGGCAAATAATTCACATTGCCAATGCCATGCAGCCCAGGTGTTGTTTATAAAAGGCACAGCCATGTTGTAAGTCTAAGCTGCTACTTTACTGTATAAAATTCAAGACAGCCTGCTGAAGCTATGCAGAATATGCATTGCTTAGAATATGTATTGCTTGGGGTCAGCAGGTGAAAATATAACTGATGAAGGTATAACATTGGGAGATTGAATGTGTTAAAATGCAGAAATATTAACCTTGATTTGTTTAAAGCTGGGGGGGAAAGGGCTATGTTGTATTGGAGTTCTTTAATTCTGTATTCATCCTTTTGTAATGGTGCCTATATTCTTCTCTGTTCCACATTCAAGCACTTCCCATACCACAGCATTTTCTTATCCCAGCTAATGTGTATTTAAATTGTTACCAGGGCTCCTTTAAAAACATAGTTGGAAACAGACTTGTCTTCAGTAACCTTGGTGCTTCAATAACCTTTCCATCCACATGCTGCACAGCATCTGTGGAGCTGGGGCTGTGAGAGCCCCAGGATCTGTGCCTGGGGGGTTGATTACAGCCAGGAGGAGGAGAGAAAGTGCTACTCCGCCTTCCTGACACTCTTTGCCTTGTAGCTTTTTTTTGTTCTTTGAGGGAAGGAGAAATATTTTGCTTCTAATTGGCACTTTTGGAAGGTAGTTTTTCAAATGCTGGTGCTGGTGGTATTTCTATGTGCTGTTTTTAGAAGCAAACAAGGTCTACCTTATGTATACAATTTGCCTTGGACAATTGTATCTCCTGACTGTTTCCTGGAGCAGCACTGAGGCTCTATTGAAAAATTTACTGTCATTCAGAGGGTAAAGGAGATTAATTTATTGTCTTTTTTAATGAAAGAGCAATCTCTAAAAGCACCTGTGCCCACTGTGGGCCCTGTGGGGCACAGACAGCTGGTGATGACTTAGCACACTAAAACACTTTGCTGCAAGCAGGGCATTTTCAGCATGTCTCCAGCTGAAAAAAGTGCTGTTAGATGGAACAGGATGTATGTGAACAGAGTGCTGATGCTCAGGTTAATGAACCCAGATTTGCCTCCACTGGCCCAAAGAATCACTGGTAGCATCATAATACATTGGCTTCCATTATGAGGGATCATCATTTCTTTCTTAATCCCTCCCTTCATGGATTGTGATTAGTTTTTAACATGCCATTTGCTGACCTGTCCCTTTTTGTCAGAATGTGACCGGAGATTTTCCACCCTTCCACAGGAGTGACCAGCATGGCAGGGTTGTCCCCTAGTGTGGTATTGCAGATTGTTGTCATTCCTGCCCAAGCTCTAGGGGAAACCTCAATCCACAGCTCCACCACTTGGATGGATCTGGCTGAGGTAGGAACCAGTTACAGCCTGGAATAATAACTGGAGAGCAATTCTATAACTGTTAACTTCATGTCTTTGGCAAGTGCTGTAGGGGAAATAGGGAAACTCTGTATACACATTGGAAAATATGGTAACTGATTATACTTACTTCTGTCCCCCAGCTGGCTCTTAACTAGCTTGACATCATCAACATTTTAACATCATCGTGACCATTTTGGCATCACAGGAAGACTCCTCTGGAACTGTGATTTTCAGAGAATTGTTCTACTTTGAATCTTGTAAACTACCCTGATTTCCACCTCTCAGTCCTCACTTGGAAATTGTTCCAATGGGAGCTCAAATTTGCACTAATGAATCCTCTAGGCTACACTGAGACAAACAGTAGGGTTCCCCTCTGTACTCTTGCATCTGCAGCATGGTGCAGCTAAAAATCACATAAATTATTAAAATAGATGTTTTGCAGAAAACAATCCTGAAATGGATAAGGCAATGAATTATTCATTGTTTTCCTTGGTTTGCAGCAGAGCAGGTTTTCTGTAAGACTTGCCAATGATTAGACAGGACTCTTCCTACCAGATCCTAGAGGAATATTGTAGAACAGGCTTTGTGCTTTCCCCTGTGAGCAGTGCACATAGAAATCAGGTCATTACTTATTCTAGCAAAGAAAACTGTTCTACTCTATATAGAACTATAATTAGAAAAGAGATTTAGCTCTAAAACCTCCAAGCAAGAACTGGGGTTAGCAGCTAAACTTCAAAGGAGCTGTGAGGAAGGGCAGAGGGCTGGTTACTAGGCCTGGGCTCCACTGTGCTGAAGGAATGCCACAACTTTAGGTGGTGTATTCCCCAAAAAGCTTACAGCTTGGAATGAGGGAGGCCAGCAGGATGGGGAAGCACGAGGCCAACACACACCAGCACAGCTGGCAGCTCAGCAAAGCAGATCAGCACAAGAGGAGCTGGAAAAAAGAGACATGAGGTCTCCTGTTGTATGTTTACAGGCAGTATTGCCTAATTGAAAGGGTAACCAGGGAAGACACATGCAGGTGACTGTGAAAAACCTAACCCAAGGACAACAGGGCATGGCACTGTGACACTGGAAATGAGGACAGACATAGGAGATCCCAGCTTGAGCACTGCACTGAGCTCTGAGGTCCACAACACAGGGAGGACGTGGAACTGTTGGAGCAAGTTCACAGGAGGGACACCAGGATGGTTGGTTAAAGGGATGGAGCTCCTCCCCTGTGAAGAAAGGCTGAGAGAATTGGGATTGTTCAGCCTGGAAAAGAGTAGCCTTGGGGTGACCTAATTGCAGCTGCTCAGTACAGTACCTGAAGGGGCCTACAGGATGGAGAGGCTATTCACAAGGGCATGTAGCGACAGGACAAGGGGGAATGGCTTCCAGCTAAAAGAGGGAAGGTTTAGATTAAATATTAGGAAGAAATTCTTTACTGTGAGGGTAGGGAGGCACTGGAACAGGTTGCTCAGAGAATTTGTGGATGCCCCATACCCGGCAGCATTTAAGGACAGGTTGGATGGGGCTCTGAGCAACCTGATCTAGAGAAAGGTGTCTCTGCCCATGGCAGATGATTAGAACCAGATAGTCCCTTCCAACCCAGGCCATTCTGTTATTCTGTGATCCCTGGTGCCTACCACACAGATGAGAAGAAAGTCTGTGATTCTCAAAAGAGACTAGTCAGGAAGTATCAATAATATATACACATAGCCTCTATGCAAAGCCCTGAGGGGAGGCTAAGGGCCAAAGTGGGGTCCTTGGTCATGGTCCAGAGACAAGATAGGATTGTTCTCCTAAGATAGAAAGTGCTTTATAGGCACATCAGCCTATGAATGAGCAGACAGCCTATGAGCCTGCCTGCTCACCCCTGACAATCTGCCTCTGCTTGATGTGCTGAATGAGGGAACACCAAAGGGGCAGGATGCAGAAGACCCAAGGATGCAGTTTGCTGTCTCTCTTTGATAGGGGAATTTGTGATGCTGACTTGGCTCTGGATGGTCTCACATGTTCCTTTAAGCTGTTATGATTAGCCACCATTTGCCTCTTCACTCTCTCAGTTTTCCATTCTCATTGGCTCGTTGGTTTGAATTTAAGGCAACTGGCACACACTTCACCTCCAGTTTCCATGCCTCTGGCCCTTCTCACATATTTGTCAGCAAGCCATTTTGCAGAGGATATGAGTGTCACTTCTCCTTAGCTCTGTGGCCAAAAAAGAACAGAAAAAGAGAGTGGGGGCAGGCTGCTCTGAGCAGGCTGCTCTGGAATGTCCTGACCTGGTGAGCCCCCTCCTCCTCCTGCCCTGCCCTGGCCCAGCTTGGAGGAGGCCACTGTGACACCAGGGGTAGGAAAGCTGCTCTAAGCTTGGCTGTGTCAAGGCTGCTGTCTCCAGGTGCTTTGTGCCTGTCTTGAGGGCTGTGGGAAAAGGACATGAACATGTGGCTGCATGGACAATCCAGGGCTTCTCTAGTTAGCTGCTGGCAGTGCCTGGGGTTGTTCTGCCCCTCAAGCACCCTCAGCCTCCTGCCAGGTTCTCTCCAGGGGGAATCAGCTTCTTCTGTCTTGCAGAAGAGAGCAGGGGTTTTCAGGAGTTATTTTGTCCATGCCTGAGACTGGCCTCAGTTAGTGTAAGTCAGCAAGTTTACACTGGTTCCAAATCTGACTGGAATAAATGAGTCCAGCAATAGCAGAGAACAGAGGATCTTGAGCCATGGCAAGAAGTTATAATCCCAGCACAGTACTCTCCTTCATTTGCTGGATAAAAAGACAGGTCTGAGGGAGATGTGAACATCAACTATCTAGCTGTAACCAAATATCAGTAAAAATAAAATAAACTCCTTAACACCAATGTAATATTAAGAATCAGGTGTTCTTTATTTGTCAGAAGGCATGAGGGAATATTTCCTTCAAAATACTGTGCATGATGAGTACAGGAAAGCTTCTGGTTTTATACTGTATTTCACATACATATTCACTGATTGCCCCAGAATAAACACATATTTGATAGTCATGACCCTGAAATCATTGACATATTTTCTCTCCCCTTTGCAGGTGTTCTTCTGTGCTGGGGATCTCTTTGGTGGTCCCTGGTGGTCAGCACAAAGTCACACCTGAATGATCAGTGAACTAGTAAAAGCTGGCAGAACTGGGGCTGGTTGCTTTCCAGCTCTTCTTCTTACACAATGGGCATTGTGCAGTTCCATAGGCCAGTGGGTTTTAAAGAATAAGCATTGTGTTAGCTCTCCAGGTGTAGATGATTTTTCATCTGGAAACACAAGAATAGGTCAGAAAGCCTTCCTTGATCACCAGTGTGAGTGCCCTTGTATTAATGGGTAGACTAAGCCTTCATATCCTTAGAGACTATTTGAAAAGCTTGCCAGTGACTTTCTCCTTGTGTGAAATATCAGTGCTTTTGGAATGCTAAACTAATTTCTAATTCCAGCAGAGATACAGGTGGCAACCTGCCTTTTGGAGCTGTCTGAACTGCAAATTAAAGAGAGATACTGGCACTTCTTTTGCATGTACAGGTGCAAGTTAGGAATAGAGAATAAAGTATTAAACATCACTGTCTAGAAACAGTATCCTTTGTGATCCTCTTCAGTTTATTATGGATGTCTATAATCACTGCCTTTGAGTCTTATACACAATAGAGATTAACTTCTATGTCACAGTTCTGTTCCATTATATTTTAGGCACAGCAATGACAGCTCCTAGACATCTGAGTGATGAGAATTAGAAACTCTCATGCCCAAAGACAGAGAACTGCCTTTGGGGTAGATCATTGTGCAAGGCAATGCTGCCTATGTCATTTGGGTTAGGTAATCTGTGATGCTACTGAAAATTTAATCAACGTAATCCTAATATCAGTGCCTAAACTTCAGAGAGGGATATCAGCACAGGTGAAAACATTCATAAGACCATGTACCCATCCAGGAAAAAAGTAAGCCTGAAATACCCAAATTGCAGTTGAGGGCTGCAGAGTGATGGATTACCTGAGCAAGCAGTGGGACTTCTATGTCAGTCTTGCACTGTGCCAGGAGTTAATTCCAGGACGTGTTAACTCACTGCTGCTCTTGGGATCAAAGCAGTTACAATATCTTTATTTTCTTCATATTAAGCTGTCTGTTACAAACACTGCAATGGGAAAAATACTGTGGTTTAGAGAGAGCAGATTTTTTGTTAACAAGCCTACATAACATCAGTGTATCTCAGCTACTTGCTGTCCTATGACTGAGTCCCAGTAGCCATATTCCAGCAAGGACAAGCAAAGCTTTGCCCATGATAAGGAATTCAGCTTCACAAAATCCCTGTACATGGACAAATAGCACCTACTTGTCACATTTGAGGAAAAGGAAGTGCCATGCAAAATAATGTAGGTTTCAGATATGCCATGCATGGGAGAGGCCTGAATTCCCATGCTCTCCCTTCTTGCCTCAGCAATGAGGGTGCCTTCCCCAAAACACAAGTAGAATACCATCTGAGAATAAAATATCTTGGTTTACAACTGGTAAACACAAATTTTGGGTATGATCTCATTGTTTTGTCTCAGCTGCTTCTCTGACATGGCTGCATTTTGTGGTTTTCCGTATATATACACACTGAATATAGAATACAAGGTCCCATCTTGCTTAAAGCTATCACATCACCATCATCCTGCAACACTTGAAATCTGACCTTTAAGCAACATCTGTGCCAATTTTGGCTGAGGTAAAGTTAATTTTCTTCATATTAGCTACTACAGGAGTGTGTTTTGGATCTGTGCTGGAAACAGTGTTGATAATACAGAGGTACTTTTGTTATTCCTGAGAAGGCCTTGCACCAAGCCAGCAGTGAGTAGGCTGGGGGTGCACAAGAAGTTGGCAGGGGGCAAAGTGTGGACCAACAAGGTATTCCAGACCATAGGGAATCATAATCAGCTTATAAAACTGGGAGAAGAAGGAGGAAATGGGGATGCTTGGAGTGATGGTGTTTGTCTTCCCAAATAACCATTAAATGTGATAAATCCCTTCCCTGGAGATGGCTAAACATCCACTTGCCCATGGGAAGTGGTGAATTAATTCCTTATTTTGTTTTGTTTGCATGTGAGGGTTTTTCTTTTCCTATTAAACTGTCTTTATCTCAGCCCATGACTTTCTTGATTTTACCCTTCTGATTCCCTCCTCCATCCCACTGTTGGGAGGGTGAAGGAGTCACTGGGGATGCTGAGTTGCCATTTGGGGTAAACCCCAACACCACCTAAACGCAGAAAGTCAGATACCCCTGGAGGGGGGGCAGCTTCCTCTGTTTAATGCCCAGCACTTTTTCTAGTTTCTAACGAGTTAACCATAGTATCAAAACCTTTGGGTTTTCCCTCCTTGGTTATTTTTTCACCTGCATTCTTATTTCCTCAAAACCAAAGTCTCACTCCCCATTCAAAATTTTTGTTCTTGCAAGGCCCCCACAACTGAAGTCTTCACCACTGATGTCTGGCAATACAATGAATAATAAAGGAAAAAAAGCCCCCAAAACACAAAAGAGCACTTCAAAGCCATAAGCTCCAACATTTTTATGAACAGCCTCACATTATGGTGAGTGAAGGGCCATCATGATGGTGAGAGGTCTAGAGAGGAAGCTGTATGAAGCGCCACGTGGGTCACTTGGTCTGTTCAGCCTGGGGAAGAGGAGACTGAGGGGAAACCTCACTGCAGTCTGCAGCTTCCTTGTGAGGGGAAGAGGAGGGGCAGGCACTGATCTCTGCTCTGTGGTGCCCAGTGACAGGAGACGAGGGAAGGGGCCTGAAGTTTTGTCAGGGAGGTTTAGGTTAGATATTTTGAAAGGGTTTTTCAACCAGAAGGTGGTTGTGCGGTGGAACAGGCTCTCCAGGGAGGTTGTCACAACACAAAGCCTGACAGAGTTCAAGAAGGACTTGTAAAATGCTCTGACCCACATGGTGTGATTTTTGGAGTTGTCCTGTGCAGGGACAGAAGTTGGTCTTTGGTGATCTTTGTGGATCCCTTACTCAGGTGATTCTATTATTAATTGCTTTCCAGCTGACCCCTCTGTGTTATAACCAATGACTGTTCTGGGGTAAAAGCTCGAGATTTCTCTTCTTGGTCTAAAAAGCAACCAGAGGTTGTGGACAGCCCCGTTCTCCCGGTGCCAGGGTCCCTCCCAGCGCCGCCTCCCGCCGGGCAGAGCCGCCCCGGCAGCCGCGGAGGGCGAAGCCGCCGGTTCAGCACCCGGGACAGCGCCGGGCCAGCACCGCTCCCGGAGCGACCGACTGGGGGCATTGGGACCCCGAGGCACAAATAACATCCCTCTCCGAGCTCCTGTAATTCCCCTGTTACAGCCCTTCGCTGCCGCTGAGTGCTGGAGCAACAGCAGTGGGGATGCTTGGTAACTATATCCAAGAAAGCCCTGTTAATCAAATGAGGTAAATTTGAGTTCCTGATGGAATTCAGAGCTTGGCAGTAGTGTTGAGGCCATGCCCTTCGGGGCTTTGGATCTGTACGGGAGATTTCTCACTCAGTTTGCCTGCCAGAGTTCACTGAGAGGCTGGACAATGCTCTCGGCTATGTGATTTAGTTTAAATATTGCTGCAAGCTGCAGGGTGTTGGATTTGATGATCCTTACGGGTCTCCTTTCAACTTGAAATAATTTATGATTCTATTCTATCAAGAGTTTCTTGAACAGGAGTTGGCTGTTGTGAATTCCCTCACCTTGGGGATAGTCTGCCAAGGACCCTGCACTTCAGACCTAACAGATCCCAAAGAGACAGGAGCAGCCTGGAGGAAATAAAATCAGAGCAGCATTTGTCTTCCCTGAGGCAAGCATTTTCCATGCTGTGAAACACTGCTCTGAGTCACCTAAACACTTCCTAAATTCCATAAGGGCAAGTGCACATAGGTCTATTCACATCTCCTTGTTTCTTCCTGTAAGCAAATTACAGCAACATTCTATTAGCATTTCTCTCCATTGTAAAGTGCCCTCCTCTTCATTGAGCTAGGCTGGGAAAGCTGAGGCCTCTTAAACTCTGTGCTATTTCTTTCACAGTCACTCCTTAAGATGTAGTATCCCTCTCCAAGCTAGGACAGTGGTTGTAAAGTATTCCTGATGGATTTTTGAACCCATTCCCTGGGACCACTGGCAGCATCTCTTGACATTGGTAGCCCCACACCTCTCAGCAATGTAGCATAGCAATCAGCTATTAGTTAGACTAAGAAAACTGCTCTAAAGTTTGCTAACATCCAAACCCATTACTTCATGTGCAAGGAAAAGTTTCTTCTTTCCTTCTGTTGTGTTGTATGAATTTGAAGGCTGTCAGCAATCTTCCTTTGTTGTATTTGGCCCATGCCCATTCCCAGTGAGGTGCCTGGTGTCTGCTGCTGGGGCTGGCCACATTGGTGCCCTGACGGTAGGTGAAGCAAGGTGCAATACCTCTTCAGAATACCTACTGAGATTTAGCAGTCTGTGGGCTCCTGTGGAGCCCCAGCAAGCCTATGCTCATATTTGTCAGGCCTTGAAACCTTTTATTCTCCTTCTGCAGATTTGTCTAAACATTTTAAACATATCTGTTCTGTTTTCTTTCAAAACATCTTGTACTTTTGAGTTTTACACTTCAGTTTTGCTTTGCCAAATGCCTTTCCTCATTTTATATGTCGCTATTATGTTTGCCATTTATTTGATGGACTGAGAGACTGCAAATAGCCTGTCTTTTTGCCTTTATTTGCTATTACTCATGTCTTTTCTTCAGTTACCTTTTTCTTCAAGGTAAAGGGATCTACATCTACCAAATTTCTTCTCAAGTCAAAACTTTTACAATACTTTTAATTATTTTATTGCCCTCTGCAATTTTTCCAACACTGCCCATGGAGCTGATGTGTTCAGGGAACTCTCTGTAATTATTCCTAGATTTTTCCTGTATGCCAGTGTCTGCTGAGCTCATTATTTTGTGTTGGAATATTCTCTCTCCCAGTGTATTCTCCTTCACATTTGTCAACTTGTAACTTTATCTACCATTTTATAACTTATGATTTGGCATTCAGATGACTTTCAGCAACCCCTCGTTTATGACATGTATACCACCGGAAAATTTTGCAGTCCTTCTGCTTTTCCTGTAAATAGGTTAAACAGCGAAGGCTCTCATGGACCTCCTTTTATTATGCAATTTCACTGTTCTCTGCCGCTCTCTTTCCATCTTTCACCCAGTTAAAGGCAGAAGTCCCCTCTTTCTCCCATCACAGTTTGTGGTTTTGAAAAAGTATTGATTAGCTCACTTTTACTGTTTCAGAATTGTAATAGGTACCAAGAGCAAGATTTCCCTTTGCTGAAGCCTTGCCGACTTTTCCACTTAGATTCATAGAACTGTCAAATTTTTTATATTGGAAAAGGCCTTTAAAATCATCAGCCCCAACCATTAACCTGGCACTGCCAAGTCCACCATTAAATCACGTCCCTGAATGCCACATCCATACTTTTTTTATATACCTCCAGAGAATTTGATTCCACCACTTCTCTGGACAGCCTGTTCCAATGCTTGACAACCCAAGGCAACTATGTGCCTTTGAATTCTGTCTGGTTTTCTGTGGTTTGGGTTTTTTTTGGAAATGGAGCTTCCTGGTCTGTAACTGCCCAGCTGTCCTCTGCTTTCCTCTTAAGAACTGATACTTCATCTGCCACCTCCCATTTCTCTGGTACCAATCTGATGTGAGAAATAAGTTACACTCCACAGTAACTTGGCAGGCAATTTCATATCCAAGCTCCTTTAAAATCACCAGGTGAACATCATCTGGTCCTGCTGATATATCACTCCTCATGCTATTGGCTTCTGGCCCATCAGTTGAGACCATTACTCATCACCTGCAGATAAGAGTTCTAGCATGGAAACTCTCATAATCCCTTCCACAGGGAGCACTGCTGCAGGTAATTAATATACCTTTCCTATACCAAACGTATTTTCTGAGCGCTCCTGCCCTGTATCTATCATCTGCAAACCCTGCAGTCTCCTGGCAGGTTGCCTGCTTCTGATGTATTTTATTTTTAGCTTTTAATGCATCTACTGTGCTGTTAATCAACAGTTTTCTTGCCCTCCTTACAACCTTTTATTTAACTTTTCTGAGTTCTTTTCAGTTTTCCCAATGTAGATACATTTTCTGTGTTTTAAGCAATTTTATTACTTAATAAGTCATTATTAAGTAATTACTATTAATTACTAATTAATAATTACTATTATTATTATTAATACTTAATAAGTATTTTATTCATAACTCCTCCCTGTGCTTTGCTGATTCTTCTTTCAGCCTTCCTAGTTCCATAAGGAAGTTTCCCTTGTGCACATTGTGGTCCTTGTCACACCATCATTTTACAAAGGTAACATTTGATCCTGATCCTGTGTCCTGTTAATGGCTGCATGACTTCTCCTTCTGTGACATCTGACTGCCCAAGGGGAAATAATTTATGTTGCTAAAAAATGTACCAGGAATTAGAGGCCAGTTTGACATTTTCCCACTTTGTGGAGGCGGTGTGAAGCTGGAGTTTTCTATGGCCACAGTGCTTTCTGCCTTACAGCCTCCCTGGTGTCTTATTCCAGTTGACACTTCAATCCTAATTGCACTTTTCCTATTTTTGAAATGTCATGCTGCAGGGTTATTATATTTTTTAACAGTGAGTTTATTTTGATAAAGATTTCTTTAATGCATACTGCACCTTCTTTACTGATATTGTCCTCTTTATCTTTCTAATATTTGCATTAACACCATGTCCTATGGTCTTTTTCTTTTTCTGGCTGAATGGGCCTTTATTTTTTGAAATTTCTGATTGGTTTTTCTTTTTCCATCTGAATTTCATTGACTTTCACTCTGTTCTGTGTCAGGGAATGCAGTATGGTATGATTTAAATCTATAAGCTGAGCACTACGCATTTGGAGCTGGCTGTTTATGCAGACAAGCTTTCCCCAAGCCTGAAAGGGATTTTTCAGTAATTTCAGTGCTCAGCTGAGTGCAGCCTCAGAAAAGAGAAGAGCCAAAATTCCCAACCAAGGCTGCAGAAAGGAGTAGAAGTCAGGGACAACAGGTATATGTTCCCACTTATTAATCTCACAGGAGACTTGATTTAGCCTCAATATGACGTGGAATTGACTGTATCTGATGAGATGGTTTCAGTTTCACAGTTTTCTTGATACTCAGATAAAAATACAGCTGAAGTTCCCAGAGGGATCATTAAGTAGGGAAGTATCCAGACTGAAAAAAGGAAAAAAACCAAGGCTTAGTGTTTTCAATGCTTACTATCTTCTGATTTCACTTAGATTTAAACCACTTTAAAAAATGCGGTAGATTTAAAATTCTGTTTTAAATAGAATAGAATAAAATTCTGTTCTAAATTTTAAAAACAAATCTGTTGCAAAAGAAGTCTATTAAACTCAGTTAATTGATATTGCTTATTTTGTTCCAAGCCAAATAAGTTTTAGAACCTAGCAATTGGAAAGCATCGTTTGAAATAGAGGTATATATTTAAAGTGTGAGGCTTACTGTTTCCAAATCATAGCTTAATTAAAGTGTTAATTAATTCTGCTTATAGTGAAATTCTTTTATTGAAAATTGTGTTGAAGTGGAAGATCTGAAGCTATTTCTGGCATATCTCTTCCAGGTGATGCTAAAACAGAGCTCTGTGGAGGGCAGATCAGAACCAGAGAGACACAGAGGGGCAGATCCTTGTCCGACATAACCAGGCCCAGCTCCACTGGGGCACACTGGGGAAAAGGCTTGCAGCAAGCCAAGGCAGATCCTGCCTAACATGGTAACAAGGTTCAGGTCAATCCTGCAGGAACTGGCAGTCACCAGTGAAACTGTGCTGCAAGAATTAAAAAATTATATCCCTGCTTTTAGCTATGCCAAGAGATGTCTGAGAACAACAAGCTGAGCAGCAGAAGGGTTGAATACAGCAGGGAAAAGAAGAACATGCAAAATCCATCCTAGATTATTTATTGCTCAACGTGTCCCGTAGTTTTGATTAAGGAATTGGGTCACTCCCACTAGATATTTTGGGTGATGCATCTGGGCCAGGCTGTCACAGTGATGTGCAAGCCCACACAAACGCCATGTGCATGTAAAAACATGCAGATTTCTATAAGCACAAGGTAGGATCTTCTCCAGGAGCCCTCCTCCCAAGGCACATATCCATGAGGGATTAAGTCTCTCCTGAGCAACTGATACCTGGATCACCATGAATATCCTGACCCATCAATTTGATCTTCAGGTCACCTGAGCCACATTTGCTCCAGGCCTTCATACACATGGCAGGGACAGCAGGATGGGGCAGACATGAACAGGGCAGGACATTATTCTGGTATTCTGTGTACATCTCTGGCCACGAGGCTGAGACAAAACCCACAAAACCCACCGCCTGCTTCCCAGGAGGGCAGAGTAGAAACACAAGGAAAACAGCCATTGGAAGAGAGGCACAGCTCTGGCAGCTCATCTGGTTACACTAAAAGACATAAATACAAAACCAAAAGATTAAGGCACATCCAGAAACCTTCCTGGGCCGTGCTATACAAGCTGTACAAGAAGGAAGCATGAGTCTACATTTACCTAACAACTGCTGCCAAAACCAAATTATTACTCATCTCCTTCATCCTCCCACTACAGCCAAGAACTGGAAAGTACAAGTGGAATACAGCACACACAGTAGGACAAGATGACCACCTCTGTTTGTTCCATTTACAAATTTATGCTTCTTTGCACTCTCTCATAGATCAGCATGGTGTAAGTAGAGATTGGCATTAGCTGATAAGCATGGCAGAGCCTGCTTGAAAGTGCTGACATCCCTCTGCAGAAGCTGCCAGCTGAACTGTTAAGCTGGGGGGTCAGAGTTGATTGGCTTGAGCAGCAGCTGTATGTGCCCTGAGAAACGTGCCAAAGGCTTTTCCAGCTCAGACCCGTAATCCGTGGGTAAGTCCAGCACACAGGGGGCCAACCAGCTCAGCTGTGCAGATGAAGAGTGATTTAGGAGCCCCCACAATGGCCAGCCAGCAAGTCAGCACCTGTCAGTCTTCTTGATCCCTTCTAGCTCTCTGCACCAGCAAAATATAGATTATGATTGTGCCAAGTTCTTCTTGAATTGCAAGGGCATCTATTGCCTCTGGCACGCTTCCAAATGCAGTTGTATAAATAGAACTGTGCTGGACTTGCTACATAGTGAGGAAGTTATTTATGCTTCACATTTTTTTTGGCATGACCCAGAGAAAGATTCTGTACATACACAGGAATGCTGACTTGATACGGCTGAGAATCCCAGGTTTTGCATTTTCTTCTTCTTTTTCTTTGTCATCTGCTGAATACATACACAGCACTTACACATTTCATGTTATATAATTCCATCTGCTGAACACAGAGCTTACAGAGTGTGCCATTTTTTTCCCCCACAGAAAACTGAATTTTGAGTGAATCTTTGCAAACTAAAAAATGTCACTAAGAAAATGTTTGTAATCAATCCCTTTAGGAAGCAGCACATGCAGATCCCGGATGTCAGCCACTTCTTTTTCCCATACTCACCTCTCTCTCATTGCATGAGAATTTCATACCTTGTTGCTTGGATGTAGCACATCATGAGAGTGATTGGTTATGCAACATGGGATAGAGAGCCTGCCTGGCCTGGAGCCTGGGCAATAAAGGAGAAGGGGACACAGGTCACACGGCCTACAGCAGCTTTGACACATCATTCAAAAGCAAAATGGACACAGTTGGCTTTCATACATGACGTTTGCCTTTGACAAATTTTATTTTTCCTTGATAAAAACAATTTTCTTGAAAAAAAATAAGATAAACTGGTTTCAACTGAAAACCTATTGGATGGGTAAAAGCATTCTGGTAGACCCCACTGAACAATTTTCTAATGATTCGCCAAAGTTTCAAATCTTGGTGCCTAAATTTGTTCTAGGTTGGTATGCAGACCCATAAACTAGCAGTCTGATTTTTCCCAAAAGCATGCTGAACATCCTGTGTCTTGAGCTTCTCTGGAATGAGGTACTAAAGGCTTAGCAATTCCACATGACCAGGCCTAGAGTCAAGCTTCCGAAATCTGAACATCTAGAATTAGGTAGCTACAGTCTGATCCAAAGCCCAGTAAAGGGAATGGAGAGACTGCTGCTGGGCTTCTGGTTCTGTGTGTGGGTGGCAGAGTGAAAATTACCTCGTTTGAGCCAGGTCAGTCCTGAGCAACCACAGTTTTGCTTATCGTGAGCAGCTTCTGCTGCACAGAGTGCCTTTAGCAAAGGAGGTGGGATGGCAGAGGGATGGGGTATGTGAGAAACAACTGCACACTTTGAAAATTTAAAAAGGTTTATTAAGCCTTGACAAAAATACAACAAAGGACTACATAAGGAAAAAGCTGCAGTGCTGGGAACTGCCCCTCGTGCACACCACGCACACAGTTCATCTGCAAGATGGATGCTCAGTCCTTTATACCCCTGGGGGTTGCATCAGCCAGCCCTGGCCCCTCCCAAAGTCCGTCACTCAGCTCTTCTTTGCCGTTTATCGATGGAAACCATTTTCTTGTAACTTGATTAGACATCAGATGTTGCCATGCCACACCCCCTAAGCAACAAGCTTTTCCCATTCCCAACTTCCCCATGCAAGGGACACATGGACACCTTCTTTTTACCTAGACAGCCCTGGCTGTCTGATGGCAACAATACAGGGGGGGAAAGGGAACTATGGGGAGAACAGAGGACATCTAAACTACAATAACATAACTATACATCACTGAAGCTTTTCTTAACATTCACACAGTAGTTATAATTGCGAGAGCAAATAATCTCATTTTCCGTCTATAACAGGGTAGTAAAGTATCACGTGGGCAATTCTCCCGATGAGCAAGAACTGTGCTGCACTGATGTCCTGGGCATGCTGTGTAAAACTTCTCTTGGGCCAAATGCTGACATACAAAACATAGGAGGGGCCAAGCAGCTGGAAAGCTGCTCTGCAGAGAACCTGAGGCTCACTGGGGTTACTATGAACCAAAAATGGGTTCTTGCAGCAAAAGCCAAAAAGCCTCCTGTGCTGCACCAGGCAGAACATTGGCAGTGGACTGAGGGAGGTGATCTTCTTTTCTGCTCAGCACTGGAGACACGTCTGGAATGCTGTGTCCAGAGCTGGACTTTCCAGTACAAGAGAGACAGGCAGAGGGTGAAAGCAAAGGGTCATGAAGATGAGGAAGCATCTGATGAAAAGAGGCTAAAGGAGCTGGGACTGTTCAGCCTGGTCAAGGCTTAGAGGGATCTTCTCAGTGTGTGTAAACACCTGGTGGGTGGGAATGAACAAGACAGAGCCAGACCCTTCTCAGTGATGCCCAACAATGAGACAAGAGGAAATGGGAACTAACTCAAAGGCAGGAAACACATTTAAACATAAGGAAACTCTTTTATACTGTGAGGACAGTCAAGCACTGGAACACTTTACCCAGGGAAGCTACAGGGGCTAGAGCCCTTACACTAAAGTATTGTTCTAATGAAAATTTTGCCTAAAATAATTTGACTGATAAACTAAAGACAAATCACTGTTAGCCCAGAAGTTGTCTGATGTTCTCCATCTCCTTTATACTGCAAAGGGGTGGAAAATCATGACAACATGCATCTGCACAAAGCCATGTCTCATCTAGGGATTCTTTGGTGACCAAGAAGGTAATGAACAGAGTTTGAACCTTAAGGGTCACACCAAACACCTACATTAAGGTCTCCCAAACTACGAAATTTTGTATTTACATATCTGTATTTGGTTGAAGTTCTTTGATGTTATTGTGCCTGTACACCTATAAAATGCTGTCTCTTCACAGGATCTGGCACTAAATGTCGAATTGTCTTTTGCCTCAGTTTCAGGCAAATGACCTAGGCAAGTAATTTATCTCATTCAAAATCTGCTTGGAAACTAGAAATGCCTGAAGGAGAAAGAGAACCACTTATGCTGGTATTCTCACTTTTAGGAACTTGTTCAAGGTGATTTACCTTAATCATATTGTCAGTCAGATGCATGTCAATTCTGAAAAAGATTGGTGACTGAAAGTTGTGGATGGCCCAAACTGTCCAGAATATTTTCTTAGCATCTTTCAGCACAAATACAGGCTGGGTGGAGAATGGATTGACAGCCCTGAGGAGAAGGACTTGAGGGCATCAGATAATGAGAACTGAACAGGATCCAGCCATGAGCGCTCCCAGCCCAGAGAGCCAAACGTGTCCTGGGCTGCATCCAGTGTGGGCAGCAGGGCCAGGGAGGGGATTCTGCCCCTCTGCTCTGCTCAGAACCCACCTGCAGGGCTGCACCAGCTCTGGGGCCCCAGCACAGGGAGGACAGGGACCTGCTGGAGTGAGTACAGAGGAGGCTACAAAGATGATCAGCGGCCTGGAGCACCTCTCCTATGAAGACCAGCTGAGAGAGCTGTTCAGCCTGGAGAAGAGAAGGCATTGGGAATGCCTTCTACAGCCTTCCAGTACCTAAAGGGGTCTGCAGGAGAGCTGGAGAGGAACATTCTACAAGGGCATGTAGTGATTGGACAAGGGGAATGAACCTAAAGTGAAGGAGTGGTCCAGTGGAAGGTGTCCCTGCCCTTGGCAGAGGGAGTTGGAACTAGATGAACTTTAAGGTCCCTTGCAAACCAAGCCATTCTATCAATTCAATTTTTATTACACACTGAAAACTGCTAGGATCACTTTGAACTGTTTCTGAACCATTGCTTGTTCAGGCAGTGAAGACCACACCTCTGGTTTTTTATTTGCTAGACTGGGATGAGTCCATGGTATTGCTCTCTTCTGGGAGTTACAGCCAGTGAAAGATTCTCATCTTTCATATTGAATTATCAAGTATTCATGGTATGTATAAATAGATTTTCCATGTCCTTCTCTAGCCATTGCTTGCAGGTCTCAGCCAAGCTTTTGAACACAAGCAGACCATGTGCAATACTGGTAAAAGAGCAGGATCTGGTGCAAGGTAGGCTGCAGAGAAAGGCTGTGTCCATAACTGACAGAAGTTAATTTCAATGTCTCAGCACTTTTTTTCTGAAAATTTGCCATCCCCAGAAGTGCTGGAGGTAAGTTTGCTCATTTGCAGCCAAGAATAAACAAGAGATGGCTTTTTAGCCTTGCACTGCAGTGGGGGTTCCTTGATTGGGAGAATGAGAGGCATAAGCTGCAAGACTGCAAGCCAGACAGACAGTACAAATGACACAGAGAAAGGGCTTATTTATTAGCAAACTCGAAGCAACACAAACCCTTAATAAGTGGTGCTAACAGAGTATTTGCTCTTTCCCTAAAACCCAGGGCCAAATCCCACCTGTGAGGGGCAGCTCTGCCTCACCAGCACAGCCCTGCAATGCTGCCTGCTCCTTCAGGCCCCTGGAAGGGAAAGCAACGTGTATCAGCATCATGGCACATACTAAACTGCCTTCCTACAGGAAGCTGTACTTTGTAGAGGATGCTGATTCTCTGAAGCCATTAAAATGACAGATGGGGAATTCCTGGGAGGAGTTTGATTACTGATTCACAAGCCCAGGAGCTGTGGGCTCTTCAAGCTGGCTCAAGATGTTTTAGCAGGCGACGACACCATCACAGCAACCCCGACACAGTCACACCTCAGCCTCCTGAGGCTGGCCACGGCCGTGCTGTGACACCTGGCATGTCCCACTGGGAATTCTGCTCTGGGCAAGGCTCATGGCTGGGTTGGGGCGCCAGCAGGAGCCTACGCCTGCAATTGGCCAGGTTCATCCCTGCCGGCACTGCTCCAAAAATAGCTTGGCCCAAAATAAAACTGTGGGAATCCCTGCCTGAAATCGAGCTTCAGAAAACGCGATTATTGATGATGTTCCAGTGGGACAAAGGCTCTCTTTGAAGTCCGTGCCCACAGGCACCAAGGGTGTAAGTCTCTCTGGACAGAAAATCACCCAAACAGGTCATATGTGTGATTACATGTCTGCTAAGCTGCAGAGTTTCCATCCTACAGCACTTTTTAAAAAATACAAATTGAAATGTAAGTAGGAGGAACAAGGAAACCACCCCACTTTCATATCAAACTGTACCATTGGCTCAGGTCAGGAGAGGGATAAGGAATGCTCCAAAAAATGGTTTTACATGGTCTTTATTTAAACAAAATGTGCAAGTGGAAGCAGAGGTTTCACATTCCTTTCTGCTAAGCCAGTTTATGCCTTTTACATTGGATAATACAGGCTCTTACATTACACACTGCAGTTTTACACCCTCCAGAACCCAACACTGCTGCCAAACAAGCCAGCACGGTGGGCTGGGAGTACAGCACGCACAGAAACTACCATAGAGGAGACAGCCACATCAAGCTGTTCCTAAGCATCTTACACTTTACAGCTGGACCTCTGCAGACTGAAAGAATTACACCATCACAGACCCATTACAAACATTAGCACAGGCAACAGATAGGAGAGAGTGAAAAAATAAAGGTTCACAACATCCTTAATTGACTGAAAGCTAATTGCTGTGGCATGCTGTGGGTGCCACTGATATGTGTGATGCACACAGTGAAATCACCTCCAGGGTTTCTGAGAGTCTTTCAATCCTGGTAAGACTTCACAAGGAGCCACATGAGTATTACAGTAACCAGGACAACCATGAAGTTGAGGCAAATTTCTCGTGTGGAAAGTTCCATTTTTTGGGAATAATGAGGAGAGAGCAGAGGTCAGCAGGCAGAGCAAAGGGAAAACTCTGGTGACTTGCTTGGATGTGTCCTTGAGCTCAACCTTAAGGTCACAGGCTCTTAAAAAAAAAAAAGAAAAAGAAAAATATGTAAAGGACAGATGCATGAAGGTGGCAGATTCCGTAGAGTTTTTTATGTCAGTCTAGATAAATGTTGTTTCAGTGGCCAGGAGTCAGAAAGCACTGGGGTGCTAAGAAGTAAAAGTCATCTTTGGCAGCTTATCACCTTCTTTGATTTCCAGCAAGGACGTTCCCAGTGTCACCCCAAAATAGAGTACACAGGTGTGAGCAGTCTGTGTAAATCAATGCTGCTTTCTGCAAGTGTTCTCAAATAAATAATGCCCAAGACCCATTTCAACAAGTATACATTGTAAATAGACTACTGTTAAGAGTTTTTTAATTCCTATATTTGTAGGTGTATTGTTTTTAAAAAATTAAGTGCAAACTATTATTTTATAGAGAAAGATTAATAAATGTGAATTATTTGGTACTACTAAAAGTACAAGGAGAACCTGAGGTTAGACATTTTAATTTCTGAAGAACTTCACATATTTTGTGAGTCATTTCCACAGATGAAATAGTATTTTCTCAATAAACTTCTGCCTTTCCTGAAATTTAAAGGACAAATTGAATTAAAAAATGCTAAAAGTCTCAGTTTTCAAAAATCCCATTCAAGTAGTACTCATAAACTTTTCTGTTGGTTATTGCCTTTATTTACTTTATGACAGCAATTTTTGAATTTTATATGATTTTGGAATTCATGCAGAGAAAAGAGAATACTTTATCAGAAATATCATGCACTAGTCTCTGCATACCATGTAAATAAAGAACCCTTAAACAAATGAAACATTAAGTCTAGACAAAGAATTTCAGCTGCACAACCAGATTAGGCTGTAACATCTCTGGTGCAAATGAGAAGCCTTGGGACCACACCAGCATGAAGACAGAGAGTTTCAATTGAAGTTGCTTTAGTTTGCAGATTAAATATTAAAAGCCTAGTGCATGCAGTTAACGAATTCCTACATTTTCAAGTTGTTTTGCCAGCCTTCTATGTCCTTGCACAGGAGAAAATCTGACCTAATAAGTAAGCCAGTTCTTTTACCTTGAGGAGGTAAATGGAGCCCAGTGGTTCTGCCTCTGGACTTTGGGTCACTGCAGATAATCTTTCCCTCCAAGCTTCTGCCTATCTCCCACTCGGTCTGGGTGCTCTGTCCCTGTGTGGGAGCTAAAGTAGGCTGAGGGTGGAGACCAACAAGTGCATTGGCAATCCAGGTGCTGACATCACCCCCCCCAAATATTTTTAAAGGGCTAAGCTGGGCTGCAAATTTGGTAAAGGCTGTTTATGCAGTGGGCTCTGTGGGTGTATTTGGTTCTTTTGTCACGGTGCTGTACTAACAGCAGAGCTGTGTGCATCTCTTGGGAGTCAATTGGATCTGACAGAGAATTTCATACAATCATAGAATGGTTTTGGTTGGCAGGAACCTTAAAAATTATCCACAACTCCCCTGCTCTGGACAGGGACACCTTCCACTAGACCAGGTTGCTCAGAGCCCCATCCAACCTGGCCTTGAACACTTCTGGGAACTGGGGCACCCACAGCTCCTCTGGGCAACCTGTGCCAGTGTTTCACCACCCTCACGATGAAGAATTTCTTCCTAATATCTAATCTAAACCTACTCTTTGAGCGGGAAGCCATTCCCCCATGTTCTGTCACTACATTCTTTCCCTTGGCCTGTTGGTGTGGCCTGTTCTTTCCCTTTCTCTGCACTTTTCCCCAGTGTGGAGAAAGGGAAAGAAAGGCACTTGAAGAGTTTTGTGTGCAGAGCTAAGGATGTCAAGACCATTTCCAGGATACAGAGCCTGTCTACATATCTATCTTTCTGAGTACAGTACAGCTGTTGCTGTTCCACATACCTATAGTCTGCACAGCTTCTTGAGTTCATATGCATTTAAAAGAGAGTGAATAGGAGCAAAATATACTTTTCATTTCAATACAAATAACTGAAACAGAATAATTTCCTGGATAGGAAAGTTTGGGACTGGTTTGTGCTCAAAAGTACAAAACATTTCTTTAAAGAACTGTTGACAATCTTACATACTCTTCCCTTGTTGAATTTCAGTGCTGGTGTGAACTTCAACTATCTGAGCATACAGAGATGTATTTCTGCTACCATGTAGTGTTTCACCCCAGACAGACACTGCTCTGTGGTCTAGAAAGCTGTAACCCCCACATTCCCTTATCTTTGCTCAAGGCACAGCTAGAACTCGCTGAAAACATGAACAAGAAGTGGCTATTTGCTCCCTTTGAATTGACACAGCAGAGCGAGCTGGAATGGACTGGGAGCAGACAGTGCCATGGGTTTCCCCCTGCTTGGAAAAGACAGGCATTTCCACTGAAGTCAGAGGGTCACTTCTGCAACACGGTGCTGCCAGAGGAGTGGGGGGATCCTGCTCAGGTTTAAGCGTGTAAGGCTAGCCACAGCACTGACCTTATTCTCACTGCCAATCACCGTGTGGTACATAGCATGCAGATAATTTATTGATTCTGATGCCTTTTGTATATTTATACTCAGGAATGCTGGGACATATTTTGGCTCAGAGTATCCAAGTTTGTTTGTCACCATCCCCCCCCGAGCTCCTAAGGAGCATCATCACTGGCACTCACATCACGGGACCATGGCCGGTGAGCGAGGCCAGCTGGCTGGAAACCTACCCTGTGGAAAACACAACAAAACAAATAGCTGTGGGTAACCAGGGGGGCGGAGGGCAGTGCTGCTTGGGTTTTGCTGGATCATCTCCCTAAATAGTCTTCCCACGGGATCAGTGGAGGTGGGAGGGGGATTGGAGCAGTAGAAGATTTCTTTGGTTTGACTGCCTTGGCACTTGCCCTCCTACACAGCCAGGAGCACGTTCACAAAAGCCAGTGTGCTGCGTGGCAGCCTTGTGCTAAAGCACACAGATCAACCAGCAAGGGCTGTAACCCTTGCCTCATCCAGGAGTTACATGCCTGAGTAGGTTTGCAGGGTCCTGTCACAATGCTTGCTCTGCTGAGCCATCTTTTTAGGGGAGACTAGGGCAAACATCTCACGCTTACAGGGATTTGGGAAATCCAGGATGAAAATGCTCCTTTTAGCCAGAGGGAAGCAAGATTATGACTACCATGAGCCTACCCCAGACCATTTCCTCCTTTGGGATGTTCTGAAGCAGAAATCTGTGGATTTCTCATGTTATACCTCATTTACTTCACCTTGAATCACATAAATGTTCACCAGAGAAAAGGTGAAACATTTGAATGCCATTCACTCTAATTACTGAATGTTACACAGCACTGCCCAAATATTCCCACTGGGCTATGGAAACCTTGGGATTTCTTTTACTCTCTGCTAATAGAAAACTCGTTTTTAAACCCAGAATCCATCAGCTCTGGTCCCCATGCTCAGGTCCCCTGCACTTCCACCCTGATGGAGAGTTCCTTCTCCTCTGTCCCAGTTCATCTCCTTCTTCCTTAATGTCCTGCATGACAACTAGAAAATTTCCCTTCTTCAAAGCAGGGAAACAGCACCATAAATGTCATTAATCACAATACACACAACAAACACTCCAACTCACTTCTACAGGCATAGATGTTTCACTCATTTTTTGTGCTGAGGATCTTGCAGTAGACCATGGATGAGCATACAGCATCACAATTATTCATTGCTGAACCAGAACAAAGTTCATCTAACCCAACACACTGACTGGCAGCTGGGAGAAGTATATAGAAAACAGGAAAAAAAATATGATCTTTGCTTAGATATGCTCAAACATCTGGGATTCAGCCTACGGGGATTGCTGGATAGGAACTACAAACAGGTTGCCTTTATGACTCCCTCTTGCTCATTCCATGAATAATTCTAGATCAGGCAACTTGTTAATAATAGTTGAGCTTTACCTATATATTACATATGTACACACAGACATACAGACACACACACAGACTCTTGTGAAAAAAAAGGGGCTTAGCACTGACCAGGAGGTCCAATAAACACCCCTGAGCTCTGGAATTTTCCCCGGATGCTAACTGTGAATCCAACCAGTGTCTGAACATCTGACTTCAACTCACCACAGATCAGAGCTTGTGATTGACCAGAGGATGAAACTTCTGCCCCCTCCACCCAACCTCCCCCCACAAAAAAGAAAACCACTTACTCCTGCTCTTTATGAAAAAGCATAAAGACCTTAAAGGCTGTTTCTTTAAAAAGCTGGTCTATTTATCCAAGTGATTTAGTACTGATTAGGAAAGCAGAAAGGAGAGAAAGAGGATGAGCGTAGTGATTTTACTTGAAATGCTAATCCAGAGGTTTAGATGCAGTGTTGAATTTTTTTCTCATTGTCACTTTTTCTCCTTTTTCTGACAGATCTGAATGTTCTCAGCTTTCATGTGGCCATGCCAAAACTCCATTTTCATGCCTCGCATACTCAAACTTAAGGCTCCAGTCTATATTTAAAGCTGCTGTGACTATCTCACGTTCTTCCCAGCCTACTAATCAAGTTCCATATAATCTTTCAAAGCCATTCTTACACAGTTAGAGGATATTGTGCTCATTCTTGCTCTCAGCATTGCTTTTCTTACCAAATGCAGTATATGTATGTATAAGTATGGGCCATGAGTCACAAAGGTGTTTACTATTGTTGCCAGCGTAATTGCTTGTTCTCTGTCAGAGCTCATTTCTTTTTATAATATTTTCTTCTTGCAACATTTTTATTAGGTTTTGGGTGTTGTTTCATTAATTTTAGACTTCAGAAGACACTCCTTTTATTTCTCTACAGCATTTTCAATTGGACAAATATTGCAATACTGTGAGACAAACTACAACCCTCTGTGGCAATGTACTTAGACCAATAAAAGACCATGTGCAACCCTGAACACAGAGGGGAAAGAAGAAAACTTGAAATTACTTCTAAAGCTCCAGAAATGGGAGGTAAGGTAAGAAGGATAAAGCAAAGGAGGCCTTAATTTTAAACTTTTATAGCTGGCTGTCTCAAAAAAAATTAAACATCAGGTCACAAGTGAAGAAAACATCAATTCCCCTTCAACGGCAGTGACCCACTCACTCCAGGGACAATCAAGCACTGAATAGCATTGGGAAATTAAATATCACAATGGAATTATGCAAAAAATTATGTTGAAAGTTAGACAAAAATGGGTGTATTTTACATCTTGGCTCCCATATTCTTACATTTTACTTGTTCTGAATGGAGTTGAATTCTGGGACACAGCCTTTGTCTTTCACAGGGCTTTACGGAAAACCATTAAAAGCCAACTACTCCCAGTGATGCTAAATGTCAGGCCTTGAAGTTAATGAGTTTCTCCAGGAAGATAACTAAAGGCTAGGAGGGAATTCATGGCTATGCACTGGGATATGCCATCACTGCACTTGCTTGTCCAGACAGTACTGATGAAAGCTATGGAGAGGGTTTTGAGCTTAAATGCTTGTAAAGCTAATTTCAGCAATCAGGATCAAGGTCACAGACATGCAGATTACTGAGGCCACACTCTTCCATACCACCTTAAAATGTGCTGGCAGACAGAGCTGCAGTTTGGGCAGACAGAGAAGGCAGGAGCACGTTAAATCCCTGGGAATATGAACCCCTGCATTGGTAACATCCTCAGCAGCACAGTAGTTGTGACCTTTGCCACATCTGTCTTCCAAAAAATGCCATTTATGAGGCTTATTCTTGAACCAGCAGACTTCTGTCCACAAGCATAAGGTGCTAGCAGAACAGACCAAAAATCTAGTCAGCACTGGTTCAAAGAAAAAAACAATCTGCAGACTCGTAAGGAAATACATGAGAGGGATTGATGGCAGAAGATGCAGTGGAGGAAGAACACATTTAAATCAGAAACAAAACAAACAAGCAAAACAAATCTCTTTAAAAGTGATTTCTGAGTGGTGCAGGAAATTTCTGCAGGTCGTGGAGGAGAGACTGGGGCAGCAGGTTAGGGGCCCAGGCAGAGAATGCAGATTTCTGCGCTCAGGCCATGGTGTTCAGTGCTTTTGTATCAAGAATTATTGATGCCCTTGTAGCTATCAACAGGTCACAAGTCTGCAAAGGGTTCAGCTGCCCTGGAACAGGTATGGGCACAGAGCACAGAGGGTGGCTGTGAACCTACAGCCTGTGGGTGGCACCCTGGTAAACAGGCATATAAGCAAAGACAGGGTGCTTATCTCTGGAAATAAAAGGGGCAGCTTTGTAAGTAAGTGTGAAGTAACCTCTGAGTAGGAGTTCGGCCACGATTTTCCACTGATGTCAGTCTGGTTCTCCTCTTACTCTAGCACAGAGTGAGGCATCTGTGCACTTACAGCCTGGTTTGATCTCTTCCATGGAAAGAAGTGAGTCTTCAATAAAATATGTCCTGGCACTGTGAAGAAATACAATTTTTATCTCTGTGAACAACAATATCAGTACTACTGGTATGTGACAAGGTTCCAACTTAACCCATACAGCTGTTGTGTGAGCTCTCCCAGCTCTGAAGTCACCTCCAAGGCAGCCTGCAGCCCCTCCCAGAGCAGGAGCTTTGCCTTTAGTTACTAAGTGCCCACCAGCTGTTGTGCCAACACACCCTGGTGCCTCAGCCAGCAGTGTTTGAGTGGGTTTGCAGGGCTGTGGGCTGGTGACCCTGCCTCTGAAGGCTCCCAGCCAGCTCTGCTGCAGCGTGCAGGGCTGCCCTCGCCCCGGGCATGCTGCCTGGTGTCCCTGCCCCTGTCACCTTTACCACGGAACAGCAAACACACGTGCTCAAGAGAGCAGCGCTATTTCTCCCCAGACAGACAACATCCTGCCCAAACCCTGCCACAGGGGAGTGTTAAACCCCCCTGGCTGGCTGCAAGAATACAGAGAGGGCTGTGCTCCAGAGGGGTGATGGGGGCTGTCCGGAGGGATTGGCATTGCTGAAGGAGGAGGTGGCAGGGGAGCAGCCTGTGCCTGCAAAATCCAAAAGGAGTGGAGGGCACCACTCTCTGTGCACACAGGAAACAAATCCTTTGACAGCCCCACCTGAGTCCAACAGATGGTCCATCCTGAATCCAGCAAAGGAAAAACCCTGGAATTCTGACTAAACCTTGGCCAAACTTGGTTCTCAAACACCACTCCAAGCAGCAAGAAATTCTGGGTATGCCCTGCTTGTTGGTGCAAGCTTTCATTGCCTCCCATTCTCACTACTTCACAAACACCAACAGAAAAGTCTTTGACAAAACAGTGCACTGGTTCAATGAAAAAAAAAAAAAAAAGAAACAAAAACAAACCAACAAACCAAGCCATAAAACACCATGGTGGGATCTCACCCTCAGCCAGGAGATCATCAGGAAGTAACTACCAGCAGTAGGCTGGTATTTTATATAGTCCAGCATTCACAGTAAGAAGACAGAGATACCACTCCTGGGAGCATGGAAAGGAATTGTCCTTCCCTAGGGACACTCAGAGAAGAATGTGGACTGAACCAGCAAGCTGAAGCCTTAGGCTGGAACATGTCTGGGGGGAAAAAAAGGAAAAAAGAAAACCAAACCAAACCCCAGACAAACAAAGAAACCACCCAAAAAAACCTCAAACCCCACCAAGGAAAACAAATAGAAAGCAGCTGCCCTTCTCCTGGAGTTATGGAGCTCAGAGGTACATAGCAAGCCACACACTTTCATCCAGAAATCAAGAAAAAGAAGTGTGGGTGTCTACAAAAGAGAATGGGTGGGGTGAGCTCTGGGTCCAGCTCAGGACTGGTAGAGAGGAAACCACAGTAATCTGGGTATCTGTACTAGAAGCAGGAATATTGCTGATTTTAAACTGCAATAAAATCTTATCTCTATAAATGCTTCACAGCATGAACCCTGTTAAAGCACAGGTTAGCACTCACCATCAATTAGATTATTTTCTAGGTATTACAGTAGTCTGAGTTTGTGGATGCTGTAGACAAGAACCCTCAGACAATGCTTGGAACAGGGGGAAGCCAACAGGCCTGGAAGCCCTAATGCTTCTGTAAGATTTAGGTGTCCTCTACAAATATAGATAAATATGATGAAGAGATAAACTGCCACTAAACAGGACCTAAAACATCTCTTCTGGCCCAGCCCTACTTCAAACACCCCTTGCAGAGATGCTGACACTCACATTCCGGTACTACCCATTAAGACAAATCCAAAGCCAGTGTTATTTAGCAAGAAAAGCTCATGAAGGATCTCATCCTTCTCTCACTGGGTTTTAGCAGGGGCTGAGCAGAACCAAAGCATTGAGATGCATTGCTGTGTGTTCATTAGGAAAAACAGAGCTAATAAGGGCTGGATTGACTTGGTGGAGGGGAAGGCAGGAGCAGATCCTCCCTCAGCATGGATTTACCCTTCATTTTTGAGGTGTTTATACACAGCCAAAGAGAATCAAGAGGTGTCTTATGACTTTCTAATCACAGCAGTCCTTGCCCCTGTGTGAGTGGGATGAAATCTAATATAAAGCCTGGCTCAAGACAATGCAGACCAGAGTTTTGTAACAACTAATGAAAATAAATTGTTATTCTTTCTCAGAGCAATGTACTTTCGTGGAATTTTATGGAATGATTGAGAAGTAAAACCTGGCTACTCTCAACAATTCAGTAACCCCTTCTTTCTCCAGGACCCAGACAATTGCTCCAGGCTATGAAATGCACCTGAAAAACTTTTGGGACTGTTACGATTTAATCCAGAAAAAAAAGTTTGAACGGCCAAATTAATGGGACAATCCAAAACAGCACCCTCAGCCTGGACCTCGCCAGTGCTTCTTCTTTCCTGTTACTTAGTTGAAATCCACATCTATTATAATTGCTCTCTCAGTCTGTTTTGATGGGCATATGTTCTGGGTCTTGGAAAGACAAGTGTTAAGAGCGAAAAATAACTTTTAACAGGACTACTGACCCATAATATATTGGGAGCAAAGTCTTTTAACACTAGATAGCTGCACCACTAAGGTTAAGCTTCCTCCATTGTTTGAGATAAATGTTCTTTGCCCTCTTTTTGTCTTAGAAATCACAGTTTGTGCATCACTGATGACTAGTTAAACCCCCTTTTTGCTTTCTGCAAAATCAATTCACACATCTCTGTGTGAGCAGATGGAGGCTTCATTACCTCAGGGTGTACAACTGCAGAGAGGAGCAAGTGAGCAGCGCACAGACACCCACTCTCACACCCACAGACTTCAGTGTTATGTGGCTAAGGGGAAAACCAGAGATCCACTCCCTGCTCAGCTATCATACCTTTCCTTCTCTTCCTCTGTAATACATTATCTTTCATTCCCTGCCCTGGAATAGGAAACTACTTGCTTTGCCCTCTCTGGGCTTGGTTAGGCAACTGCTAATAGCAAACCTGTGCACTACCAAACCAGCTTGTGATAGATGAGTAATGCGATGACTGACTCTCACAATGAATGGACAAATATAATGTATATAGCTTAAGAAAAGTTTTATAGATTTATAGTTGTTTTACCCCCTCACGTGGTTATCAAGGGACAGCTGGAGTTGGGACATCTGGGAGGGCCAGCTTGTCACTATGGTGATATCTGATCTCCAGTCAGGATTTGAGGAAGAGATCTCCACCTCCGGACAGTGAAGAAGGGGTTGATGGACAGAACTTTGGGAGGGGTTAAAGAGTTAAAAAGGGGAAACCTCCATTGTGAGGGGGTTGAGCACATGGCAGGAAAATCTTTCGCTTCCAGGCTGTAACCTTCTTTCTTTATTCAGTCTTCCGTTGTATTTTTGATCAGGTTTAATAAACCTTCCTAAACTATGAAAAGTAAGCAGCTATTTCTCACAAGCTGTCAGCATGACTCTCTTTGGATAAGGTCATGGACATAATCCTGCAGCAGTGAAGGTGACCTGGCTGTGAGCACTCAGTGTTTATGGCAGCTGGAGCAGGGCATCCACCTTCCCTTCACCCTTGGGTGTGTCCTCAGTGCTAACCATTTTACACAGTGAAAACATTTCATAGGTGGTTATTGGAAGGCGTGATATCTGCCATCTTCCAGACCTTTCTGCATCACAGGAGACACTTCCCAGGTGGGCAGTCTGAGTGTGCCCAGGTGGCCCAGAAGGCCGATGGCATCCTGGCCTGGCTCAGCCAGGTGTGGCCAGCAGGAGCAGGGCAGGGACCGTCCCCCTGTACCCAGCACTGCTGAGGCCACAGCTCCAATCCTGTGCTCAGTTCTGGGCCCCTCAGTGCCAGAGAGACATTGAGGGGCTGGAGCGTGTCCAGGGAAGGGCAGCGGAGCTGGGGAAGGGTCTGGAGCACAAGTGCTGTGAGGGGCAGCTGAGGGAGCTGGGGGTGCTCAGCCTGGAGAAAAGGAGGCTCAGGGGGGACCTCAGCACTCTCTGCAGCTGCCTGACAGGAGGGTGCAGCCAGATGTGGATTGGTCTCTTCCCCCGGGTAATAAGCAACAGAACAAGAAAAAATGGCCTCAAGTTGCACTGGGAAGGTTTAGATTTTATTAGGAAATATTTCTTCACTGAAGGAATTACCAAGCCTTGGAACAGGCTGCCCAGGAAAGTGATGGAGTTGTCATTCCTGGAGCTGTTCGAAAAGTGTGTACATATGTCACCAGGGGTTGGAGTGACATGGTTTAGTGGTGAACACAGCAGTGCTGGGTTAACAGTTGGACTCTATGACCTTACAGGTGTTTTCCAAACAAAATGATTCTATGATTGTAACTCTTCCCTGCAAGAGAGGGTCAGGGGTCCAAGTCAGTGCACTCTTTGGCTTGATTTGATAATATTAACAAGATCAGTACTTTGCCCATAGGAGCTAGGCAACCATCTGACGCCTAATAGAACTGCTCAGGCTGGATGACATGACACTGACCTGTGTCAACCCTGGATAATAGAAGTATCTCTTAATCCAGCAGGAACAGCCAGGGAACCACACTCTGATCCTCTGCAGAGCTCCTGTGAGGCTTGTTATGCTTTTGGAGAGAAGCAGAAATCTGTGCCAGGTCAGACAAGAAACTTGTTATTCCAGGAAACATTAGAGGAATGTTGCTTCATTAGCTTCAGCTAAAGTTCAGTTTTTCCACCCCACACACTGATGAGGGCTGAAGTTGTTGATGATTACCTGGGAAATATAAGGGCACAAGAACCTTGCTAGCCTGTGCTGTTTCCTACGTGCAACCCTCACCGTAATAAGAAGTTATTGGTTTTGTGCCAATTATTTTCTGAGGGTTGCCAGCACGTGGCTGGGGCATGACCAGCCTGAGAGAACAGAAGGTGCTGAGGAAATGTCAGCCAAGGAGTAATGGAGGAGTGTGTGTGGTACAGGGGGGCAGGATGCACGGGATACCCTGAGCCAAGGAGCCTGCCTGCCCCCATCCCCAGAGGCAAAACTGCGTGCTCTGCTTACTGTCCCCCAGGCCATTTGTCTAGGCGGAAAAAGAAGTTCTTGCCCCGTGAGTGCCCTCAAAAAATGCAGTCTATTAAACTTGGTTGGAGGGAAAAGTGGCCAAGTAGAGCCCCATGCAAATGTGGGGAAACTGGTAAAAGACAAGTCACAATGACTTAGAAAATGCTGTTGGGCCCCAAGAACTTTGTGATGTTGGTAGGACTCAGACACCATGTCCGGTTAGAACAGGGCTGAACACAGCTGGAGACAGATGTAGGGCACAGAGCTTTCTACATCCAGTAACAAATATTTTTGAGCATGACTGACCCCACCATCAGTTTTCCCTTGGTCGGCAGTGGCACCCAGAATGGGACTCACTGTGATTAATCACCAAGGCTGGTGCTTCTGGCTTTACTGCACTAACCAGGCATAACAGAGCTGGTTTAGAAATGTCAGGGAAATATATCTTATTTTGGGCAGAAAACTGCAAATAAAAACATGACTGGATAAATAACTGGGTTTTGCCAACCAACCTTAAAATCTCTTCATCAACTGCAATTTAGACAATTACAGATTTAAAAATGCAGTAGGCAAGAGCACAAAAATCCCATCCCAGTTTCATTAATAAGAGATTGTTTCTAAAATCAGGTTATTTGGGCTGCTTTCTTTCCCTCCCAACAGTCTTCTGTTCTTCAATCCATAACCATTCAGCTCAGATCCAGGTTATCGTAATTGTCTAAGCCATGAATTTCATAAACACTTTTAACACTTTAGCAGGTTGATGCCTGTAAAATAACCATAATCTCAGCAAGAAATATTGCTGATCCCACCTGTAAATCCAACCTTGGATTTGGGTTGCAATCTCATTAGTGCATGTCTTGTCCAAAACTCATCACAGAGGACACGCAGGAGGTGATGAGTTTTCTGACCGACCTCCTGAATGCACAACAGAGACAAAAATTGCAGCCATCTGTCTGCAGCATCCCCAGTGCCCACCCTGAGGCACTTCATGACGTGTGTGGTACCCACTGAGCCCTGTCCCTGTGGAGGAAGGAAATTTGTTCTTCTTAAATCAGAGCCAGTGCCCACTGGCTCTGCACATCTGCCACACTCACTGCTCTGTATTTTGTATTCCCTTTCTGTTGTGTTTTATTCACAAGTTTCACATTCCCATCGCAGGCTATCATGACATAGCAAGTGAGAAAAAGGCGTGTTGTATTATTTGATCTCAGTCCCACCAGGTTTATCATAGACCCCAAAGTTTTCCCCATAGGAGGCAAGGCCTTTTACTGAACAATGCACAGCTTGCCACACTTCACACATGGCTAGGTGCAAATCCTTATTTACTGGGCTGCTGAAAATTTAGCTAAGCTCCAGTTTGAAAAAAAAAAAAAAAAGTGACAGGATTCACCTACCCATGGATTTTGCAGGACTGTGTCTCTGCTGGTCCTTGTCTTCTCAGCAAAGTGCCCAGGCACATAGGAGGAGTAGAGGGTTCTGCTCCCCTCTAAAACCCCAGAGATCCCTCCCTTTGCCACACAGATGGCCCCATCTCTGTGCTTCCCACTCCAAAGGTACCATTTGTGCACCCAGGACGCACAGGCTGAGCCCCACAGGGGCAGGGTTTCTGCAGCGTGTTACTGGCACAGTCTGGATATGATCATCCCATCTTAAGAGGGTATGGGCAGGGCAGCTGGGCCATACCTCCCCCTCTCAGGGCAAATAATGGCCCTGGGTTGTTTTATTCAGTAGCACAGGCACAGCTGTGCAGGGCTAACACTGTGCCAGGCTGGTCAGCCTCACTGCAGCCTCATGTTCCCTCACTCCTGTCCCTTGCCCAGCTCTCCAAGCCTCCTCACCTGGTACCCCTTTGCTGAGCCTTCATTTGAGCTTTTTTGGGCTGGGATTAAAAGCAAAGTGTAAAAGTGAGCCTGAGAGAGGAGCAGCAGCTCCGGGACTCCTGACAAAGGGGATCCATGCTATTAACAGTGTCACAAGGGAACAGCTGTCCCACTTATAGTCCATGAAATATTTCTGAAATAAACTTCTGGAATGTGATAAGAAGGTCTGATAGGATGTCACCTCCTGGAATTAACGAAGCACTAGAAGTGCTGTAAGGTCACAGTCTCGTGGCCCCCATCTGCTGCTTGGATTTGTGGGGCAGAGGCATGTAGTGGAGAAGCCCCTTGTGCCAAGGGCCATTCAGGCACAGGATTGGCCATGGCCACATGGCAGCCCTGGAAGGAAGTGCCAAACACAAGCAGGTCTCACAACTCCAAAGGGGAGACACAGGCTTGTCTTCTCTGGGGAATTCATTGGGCACTTGTTTGCCCCTGGCTTTTGTGCATCCATGCAGGCTACAAGAGCATTCCCTCCCTAGGCTGGGCTGTGGATCTGTCCACCCTCTCATGTTGATGTTTGATACCCAACACAGGGGTTCTTCAGGAGCTCCAGTGCCACTGCAGAGCCCTCTGGAAACAGCGTGCAAAGGGGATGCAGGGGAATTGCCCAGCACCCATGGAGCCTCTGCTATGGTCCCATGGTGTTGTAAAAGTGAAAGCCAAGTCAGGCAACTTGAGAAAACCAGACTATGGGAGGCTCATGGCATTTTCCTGCTTACATTCTAGTTGCACTAATCCATGCAGATCAGAGGAGGTAAATCATTAATAGCTACCCTCCTAACTTCAGGTGTTTCTAAAGGGTGGTGTGCTATACAGGTGGGAATGGTGATAGGAGGCACACCTCACCCCTGGAATATCCTGGTTTCTGCCATAGAAAGGGAGTGCAAGCAGAGTGGCAACCCCTAATTTCTCACCAGCCTTTCAGCCTATCTAGCTAGCACATCATGACCTAAAAACAGCTTGGTGACAGGAAGGCAGGAAGAGGATGCAGGTCCATGTGCTTTAATGGTTTTTACCTGACTCATGCTGCATAATTTCCTCATTATGCATAATTTCCTCATTCTGCATAATCCCAGCTACTGGAAAATGTCAGGAGTATTAAATTAGCTACATTGGGATCTGTATGCACCCTTTTCCATTAGGAACATTCCCTGAAAATTTCTGGTAAACATTCCTCTGAAAACTTCCCTGAAACCTTATTTTTTTTTTATTTTGCTGAAAAGCATTTAAGTTAAGAAAGCCTGGAGAAAATCGCTGACACTTTGAGTGAGGTTTTAAAATGTCTCTTCTTCCTTCTTCCTCTTGGTAGGACTGGGGAGGAATTATTCACAGTTTATTTCTCACTATCGTTCCTGAGAATGGTTCACTGAGGTGATGAATTTACATAAATTTATCTGATCTCTAAATACTGTACTATTTCTTAGTTTTCCTAAAATATGTTCCTAGGCAAATGTGAAAATTTCAGTAGAGAAGCAGTTAATGTTTACTGCAGTGAGCTCAGGGAGAAACAGCACAGCTGGCAAAACAACCTCCCTCCAGGGCCTGATTTAAGCTCCAGGAAATTCAGAGAGACTCTGTCATGTTTTCAGTTCAAGAAATACTTATTCTGTCAATATCTTGGACCTTTCACACTCTTGTGAATATTGGATGGACCTGCAGGACAAGCTACTGCAAAAAAAAATTGAAAATATTTTCAGGTCTACTTATTTCATTTGGACAAAAATTTATTTGAAAAAATGTAGGGCGTTTCATTCAAGAGACAGAAAGAGGAAAGCCTGAGAATATTACCTACTAATAAAAAAAAAAAAGGGTTGGGGTTTTTTTCCCATTCAAAAGCATTTTTTGTATTGTTCATATACTTTATGTTCTGTAAATGTCTTCTGTAAGAATCTAGAAAAGTTGGGGTTTTTTTTAAAATCTATTTTAAAAATTATTTTTTAAAAAGAAACTACCAACCACAAATTCTCTGCTCTTTCTCTAGGTAGCAAGATTTCCTTGTTGGTACTGCGACTTTTTGTGATTGTGAATATGGTTTTTTTACCAGACCTTTGGAGCTTATCATTCCTATGAGGAGATAATCTGAAGGGCTTGGTGTTTATGGACAGGCAAAGGACAGGTTCCCATGGTTTATAGAGGGTTGAAAGCTAATCTTCATGGACACTGAGTTTCAAGCAGAGCTTGCCTCTTCAGTCATTAGTCCTTGCTGCTGCAGCAGCATCTGAAGAATTCTTTGGAGCTCACATCCACACCAGCCCTGTTCCAAGGCGGTCCTGAGGCCTGGCAGGTTTCCTGGGACGAGCTGTGTGCTGTCCCACAGCCGAGGCACAATGTACAGCCAGGGCCTGCTGTTGACAGCGTGGCCAAGGCAACATCACGCCAGGGCTGCCATGGCTCTGGGCTCCAAGGCTCCCCCCACAGCTATCCCTGGAACGTGCATCCATCCCTGCCACAGGACACCTGTCAGCTCTTGCTTCAAAATCTCATTAAGGACTGCCTGGGCATTATCTAATCCAGAAGGACTTGTTTGGATGAATTATTTCTACAGTGAGGATCCTGCAGTATAATGTTTCAGCTGAAGTTTGGTGCTCTTATTCTTCCAGGCATGGAAATCAAGAGAACAAATGGAGAAGGATTAGGAAGACTAGATAACTCTTCACTGAGGGCACTGGTTAAATAATCCACTGTCACCTTCAGTCCTTGTCTGATTACTAAGAGGCAATCCCAAAATGGATACAGCTGATGAAATCAAAGTAAGAGACAAAACCATAAAAACTTTGTAAGTGTTATTGGTCTGAAAAAATACCTCTTCACATACAAGCAAAGTGTTTTAAGACATTTAAATAAGTGCCTTAGTTATACAGTGGAAGGAATGTGGGTGTGCAGTTAACTTGCAGCCCAGCAGCACCACAGGAGGGGACATTGACTTCAGGGCTTCCTGAGAGCCAACTCCAATTTGGAACTGAAGGGAGCCAGGGCAGGGAAGGAAAAACTCACCAGTGCTACTGGCTCTTACATCCCAACGTCTTTGTTTGCCTAGTGACAAAAAGTGACAGTATAATAAATGTACAGCTCTGGGGGTGGGGGTGCCCATTCCCTCCTCCCTCTGCCTGGCTGGGTGCCGAGCTCCCCACAGGAGAGGAGCCATGCTGCAGCATCCCAACAAGTGCTTAAGTGCATGTTTAGCTCTTTGTGAGTCAGCTGCTGATTTCAGAATAGCTTCTCACTCAGAGCTGAGTGCACTTGAGGAGCTTTGCTGAATCAGGCCACAGGCATATTGTTATGCAGGCATGTTATATTCAAATGGTGGTGCCCTTAATGAATCTAGTCTTGTTCCAGCCATTTGAGATTTTGCCACTGACCAATAGAGGGCCTTTCTGTAGTCCAAGAAATGTCATGAAAATGCCAATACAGTGAAGTGTAACCCGTTTCAGCTTTTTAGAATCTTTCCATTCCATTAGCCAGAAGCCACACGTTCAGGCAGTACATGAAATGGCAATGTTGGATACCTAACCCTGGCTCTGTGTGTAGCAGGGTGACACCACGTACCACGGCCCACAGAGACAAAGGGACAGGCCATGGCCCCGTAGTTCCTGCAGTCTGGTCACACATACTCAGCCAAGACAGGCTAAGCACACTTTGTACCTCAGTTACTGTCCCATTTTCCCCAAACCCAAGTCCCTATCATCCCATAGGCCTTCAATACTGCATTTTACAGCACTGGGAGAAGCAAACTGGTCTTCCCTACCCTGAGGGAACTGGCTCCAGGTCTTTCATTTCCCATGTGAATGCTGCAGTCATTTCTCATTACACTCCAGGCAAGCAGTTGTCACAATAGCCACCAGTGCCACCCCTGAATTTAGTGAGGGCCCTGTTCCTGGAGGCATGGGGACACAGGTGCAGAGACCAATATATGGTCCAAGAGAACCAGGTGGCACCTCTGGAGACCTCTGAGTGAACTGTGATGCCAACCCATGCTCCCTGTTCCAACCCTGGAGCCAAACATTGGAGCATGACAAGTATGGGCAACATGCAGGAACGTACTGTTGTTTGGCTTGAATCATTTGATGGGATACATTGGATCTGGGGCAATTCAGTTCTGTCTCAGTCCCTTTTCAGATCCCAATGATCATTACCATGGCTAGCCTGACAGGATTAATTTTGGGATCACTGGCCATCTTCCCACAGGTCTTCAATGTCATTCTTTGCTCAGTCTCATCCTGGTGGTGGGTCCCTTTGGACCAACAAGTGGAGCCTGTTGCAGCATTGGTACCTGCTGGAGGATGTCAGAAGTCAGCCAAAGTGAGGGCAAAGTACTCCATAGGGACTTACAGAGAAAAGGCTCCCAGGAACCCTCAATGGGCCTCAAAAGTCCTGCAGCCAGGCTGGCCTTGCCAGAAGCAGGTTGAACTTAATACCAAGAAATTATGATAATAGTTTCTAATTGATTTAGCCCCCACTGGTTTTTGTTAATCTGGTCCTTTTGATTCTATTTTGTGTTTGTTTTTTGGGGGTTATTTTAATTGCTGTGATGTCTTCTTCAGTAATGTAAAGAATGTTCTTTAACGGCCCAGTAGAAGAAGTGCATGTCATGGCAGAGGGAGTATTGGTTGGGTTGTTCCACATCAGCACAGTGTAGCCAAAACAGAGAAGACAGACAGCTAGAGAAGAGACTTCTAAAACATCAGTACTTCTAACACATCTATAACATCAGTAATAACTTGCCTCCAACCTGTACACTAAAATAGGGCAATTTCCAACTGCATGCAAGTATTTTGTAATGGCATTGGTAGGCACAATTTTTCAAAAGTATGTGAGCAAAGTAATCATCAAACGGGCAAAGATAGCTGTAGTTGTACATTGGAGGTATCCCAGTAAAAAAAGTTTCCAGAGAGAGGAGAAGTGCAGGGGCATAGAAATAGATGGGATAAGAACTGTTGGCAAGACAATAGAAAATAGCACAAGTGGCATCAGGAACAGAGGAGACCTCCTGCCCCTGTTTGGAGAGGGTCAGTAGATGAAATCATAAGGCATCAACAAGGAAAATCAGAGAAGAAGGAGACTGCCTGTCCTCTGAGCTCTCCTTCTGATGAACTTTCAGGACCTCTGTGATTGTGAATGACCAGGACTGTAGCCAGCAGTGCAGACTGTTATCTCTGTGGTGTCATTCACTCACAGTTGATTTATGACTGTCAGGGACTAAGACTTTTCTCTGTGTAGTGGCGGTGCTTAATATGGTGCAAGAAATACCCATTTGCAAGTGTGCTGCTAATGAATAAATTTAGCAGAGGATTTCATTTTAGAGTTAAGTTGGTATGATTTGCCAGTCTTCCAAATCCATGGTCATGAGCAGCCTGGAGCATATAATGAAAGATATATTCAGTTACATAGGCAGGATCTACCCAAGCTGTAGCTGTATCTTGTGTCAGCTAAAATGGAAGCACAATTTTATTCCCACATTAACAGCTGCAGTATAGCCAAGGGCTACTTATGAACTTGACAGTGATTTTGTTGCTGCCCTTTGAATTAGGACCTGGAAACCAGAACATTCGCTTGACAGGTGAAACGCAAATTGCTGGGTTAGGAGGTCATTTGCCTGATGGCTTTGCACTTCAAGACTCCTATTTTCAAGCTATGCACTCCTGTTTTCTAACTATGCACATATGATTTTCAGTTTAAGTGAAATATTCCTTTTTCTAATATGCTTCCTCATGCTGGATCTGCAAGAGGGACTTCAAAGGCACTGTGAAAATCATTATGAATCGCAAGACTTGACACACTTATACCAACTGAAAAGTGAAGTTCTTAAAGATTCAGCCTGGATTTTGATTGATAATGGGACCCCAAACATATCAGAACTTTGAATCTGTTTCATCAAGGGCAAGGAATTAAACCAGTCCACTGACTCAGCTGCAGTATCAGGGAAAGGGCTCAGAGTTGCAATTAAGAGATCCCTCTTTCATTTCAGCTTCAGCTAAGCCTCAGTCTTTTCTGGTAAGAGCTCACTGATCAGTCTCCAGACATTTCTCTGCTTATCAAGCTTATCTAAAAACCTCCTTTTGGTGTTTTCTTCCCTTCTCATTGTTTGCAATCAAGCATGGATGTTTTTTCCATGATCAGTATGAGCTCAATGCTGATAAAGATGTTCTGGTCTCGGTTCCTCCACCAAGGTGGCTGTAAACAACTGCAGCTCATCTGCCTTTGTAATGAAAGGATGAAGAGGAACGTGATTTGGAAAAGATGCTGTGCCTATTTACAAGGCCAGCTCGAGCTATAATTAGGCAGTGCTCAACTGGATGTGAAGGAGGTCCCTGAGCTGTAATGTAATACTTGTGTGGAACAGAGTAGAAACAAATTTGTAATGCCAGACCCAAAAACTGGATCAAATATGGAATAAAATTGAGCAGATGAAAATGGGGGGCGGGGTGGAGGGGAAGGAAATGCAGAATTAAAATCTACACTGGATTTTCTACCCACATTTTATACCAAATCTGCTTTTTAGCCTGCAAATTAACTCCCTCCATATCTAAATTCCTCATCTCAGAAGGAAAGAGAGGCAAGAGCACAGACAGGGGAGAGCACTTGACAAGCTGCAACTATTTTTTAAATCTCATTAACTATTTAGCTTTACCTCAGGATGTGTAAATAAAAAGCATCCCTCAACTTGTACTTCTGTCTTGTATCTGCCAGACCTGCTGGGGGCTCATGGCACCTCCCCAGCCAGGGAGAAGTCTCCAACTACTGATAGCATATGGAGCAAAACCACATTTGGTAAAAAGGGGGATGAGCCAAAAGTACAGGTATTTGGAGGCTAGATGAACCCACAGAATCACAGAATATTCTGAGCAGGAAGGGACCCTGAAGGGCCATCAAGTGCAGCTCTGGAGTGGATGGCCCATGGGGGATCGAACCCACGATCTCGGTGCTATTACCAGCTTGCTCTAACCAGCCCCATCCGCTTTATCTTGCTGATTCAACATTCTGCAAATTTCTGACCTCATATTGATTTCTGATTTTAGTGGAGATGGTGTTTATAAGAACCAATTGTAACTTGACCTACTTACGCTTTCCAGATCCAAGAATAGTGTGCTTGGGCTGCTGCTGCCTGCCGGGACTGGCAGCTGTGTCTCAGATCACTATCAAACATACTTGAAAGGGTGTTTTCCACTTAAGAAAGATGCCTTTTGCCTATTTTAGGTTTCACTTATTGATGGGAGGGGGAAAAATATTAATTTCAAGGTATTTGTGACCTAAAATCAGCCTTGCAAGAAGTCGCCCTCCCTGACCCTGCAGCAGCACTCAGCCACCTCTTCATGGTGCACAGGGCTCAGCTGTCCCTGGTTCACTGCAGGCTGCACCAGGCCCTAATTTTACACCTGTCTTTCCATTATCCTATTCTGGGTTTTCTACTTCATTTTAACATATTTTTTCCCAAGATCAAATGCACTCATGGGTTTCTGGTGACAGCCAAATAGCTTTGATTTTTTTCTCCTTTTATTTCTGATTTTAATTTTTTCCTACTTTTAGGATTATAGAGCACCCTCTAGGGTAAGAGCTGTCAGATTTCTCTCCCTGAGAAACATTTCTATTTTACGAAATTGAAACTGAAAAAGAATCAACTACAAGTATTAGAAGTATTAGAAGTTGTGGGGAAGGCAGAAAGGGTGTGGAAAAAGGCTTGAATTTTTATTTTAAAAAAAACAAAGAAGGAATCTCCACTACCTCTTCAGTGGGTGTGAGAGAGGCCAAAAGCAGCAGCAGGCAGTCCCTGGCTCTGTGCCCTGCCGTGCCAGGCAGGCTGCAGGGCTGCCCCAGTGGTGCCATGGCTGTAGCACCCAGGGACACAGCATCCCACACAGTGCCAGGGCCACTGCCAGCATCCCACACAGTGCCATGACCACTGCTTGCTGCTTTCTGGGATGCTGACTGCTAATTACACTCCCCATTGAGAGCAGCTGGCAGTTCTTGGGGACAAAGTACGTGCTTCAGTGCTGCAGCTGGAGACACAAATGGTTCCTTGCCCAGGGAGCACTGGGCAGTGGCACAAGGGAGATCGTAGAGGAGGCCCCATGGGTGTCCTTGTTGCATGGACACTCATGCTCCCAGCCTGAGAGAGATGGCTTGTGGTGCTTTGGAGCAGAGCCCGGAGACCCCAGGGCCAAGGTGAGTGGTGAGGGCCAAGCTGAGTGAGGGGGAAGGTGACTGTCATGCCCTGGGCAGCCCTGGTGGGAGAGGAGAGCAATCCTCCCTGCACAGCCTGGGCAGATCCTCTCCTCGTGCTGTCCCTGTGCCAGTGCTCTCCCTGTCCCAGCTACAGCACCACTGCTTCCCACAGGTTTGCTGTGAGATACCCATTGCTGGGAGGACCAAGCAGGGCATTCATTGGGGTGAGCCCGGGCTCCCAGCTAGTTGGATCTTGTTCTGGTGACTGTGGAGCAGCTTTCCACCATGGAGTGTGGAAGCTCTGAGGAATCTTCTCCCCTGTAGTCCCTGAGATGCACCCCAAGTCCTTTCCTTCCTGACCACCCAAACCACTGCTCTACCATGTAAATTTAACCATTTACACTAAGTGCCTAACAGAAAGTTAGAGCCAGCCTCTCCATTCCCCAAACCTTGAGAGACTGAGGATAGGATTTATCCTACTCCATGCACAGATCTCCTGAAGGCAGGAGCTGGAGGATGGATCTCCATCACCTTTATTTCCCCTTGCTTCAGCTGCTGCCTGTGGAGATTGTGGCTGGCCAAGGACAGGCTGTGGTAGGGCATGGCCAAAAACTGATCCTGACTGAGAGGTCGAAACTTAGAAGATTTAAGACCTATGCTCTCAGCCTTTGAGACAGTGGCAAGAAAGACAGACTGTATTTATTCTCAGTGGAATATGATGTTTATTAATGAGATGCTTATTTGCATTAAAATCAGAGGTATTTATTAATACTTGTCATTCATAATGGACATGTTTTGTAGAAACATGTTTTGATCCATCTTTCTCTGTCACCTGATAGCTGTTACTAACTGCCACAGCTTTGTGATTTGCTGCTTTAGAATATCATAGATCACTTGAATCACACAATTGTCATCTTTCTGACTGAGCACTGTAGGTTTTATGAACAGGAATACCCTTATCTCCTTGGAAATTACATTTAGATAAGTTCAAATTTTTAATTACTACCTCTAATTTATAATCTGTTATTTATTTGGTAAATAAAAGTGCTTGACAATGCCTAAAAAGTCATTTCAGTAAGTACCCTCCCAAAGACACTATTACCCTCATGTTTTATTACAGTTGGTAAAGTTTCAAGATCAGACTTCACCCAGGATGCACCAAGCAGTTAAAAAACAATAATGTCCCTGTCTTAAACAATCTATATCTATACTCAACAGTATAAAAAGAGATAGCCAAGCATGTGGGTTTTATTTGCATTTACTGCAAGTAAATGCATGACGAAGAATTAAAAATGTTACTGGAGGAAATAATCTTTTCTACTGACACAATCAAATATAATGTGCTTAATTCAAATAATCAAGCAGAGCAAACCTCTGCACCCAAATACCTGCAACATCATGTGATTCACCAGTACTCATTTGCTGTGTACTGGTGACAATATTCCCCACGTTGGTTTTGTTTGGCTTCATTGGCCAGCCCTCATCTTCAGGACAGCCAGGAAGCAGCACCAGAGCAATCACCACGATGCTGCTGTGATGCACAAGGAATCCAGGGCTGTGGACTGTAGCTTGGTCTGAATTGCCTGGGTAGTTGCTTCTTTTGATCCAAGGAACTGAACAAAATTGCAAAGTGTTTCTACTAGGAAGAAAGGCTAAGAGGTATGTTATTTTCCAAGTATGTAAAGCTTTTTTTCCCATGAGAATACAGTAAGAAACCACCAGGAACACACATCGCCTCTTGCCTTAACGCCTTCCACCCGAAGTTTCATGCTTTGTTTCTTTTTTTCTTGTAGTTTCACAGAAAGCACTTCTCTGGTTGCCTAAAAAGCAGGACCTTGATGGTTTCCCTCTTTCTCTCACAGCTATGCAGCAGCTACCACACCTTTCCTTCTTACTGAGTGTTTTTAATCAGAGCAGGGTTTAAACTCCTCACTTCATCATAGAATCATAGAATGGTTTGGGTTGTATGGGACCTTTAAAGTTCTGGTCCAGCCCCTGACCATGGGCAGGGACATCTTTCCCTAGATCAGGTTGCTCAAAGCCTAGTCCAACAGGACTCTGAACTCTTCCAGTGTGAGGTATCCATAACTTCTCTCAGGAACCAGATCCAGTGTCTCACCATCCTCATCACTTTGCCCACATGCAATAATTTTCCTCTATGTCTAACCAAGGGAGCATTCAGTCTTCCCTTGCTCCCCAAAGTGAAGGCAGCTGCTGTGGCCAGAAGCTTCTCCATGCTGATATGACCACTCAACCCTGAGCAAATCCCCTAAGGATTTGTTAATTCCACTTCTGTTTGATGGTGTTTTGGATGCATGAAGTCAAAACACACAGAACAGAGACAAACACAAAGAATGGCAAATATCTAATCCTTGAGTAACGCATCAGCCTCTCAGAGCAGAATGTGTGTGGAACCAAAAAAATTTAAGCTACCACATCTGTTTTGACCTGGCTGGAAGCTACTTTGGCTCTAGAATGAAACAGATCCTGGTCAGGGGGAGGGTATGGATAATGTGAACATTAAGCTTTTGATAGGCACTGCACAGCATGGTAACCAGAGAATTATCTCGCAGGCTGCACACCCCATGTGTCCCCTCTGCAGTGACAGTGACCCCTGAGCTAGCAAACATCTTTGATAGGAAGGAGATCTGCACTGGGATCTGAATCTAAACTACCAACTTATTCTTTGCTTTGAGCTTCTTACTTCAAAAAGGCTGGTGAAGCCCTTAAAATGAAAACCATTGCTCTGTTTCTTTTTTTTTTTTTTTAATTAGCAAGTAGCAGAGAGCTCAGTGAATGAAAATAGCATTGGAAATGAAGAAAATGCTTTATAGAACTACAGTAGCCAATTGTTTTAATGGAAAAGCTTGCTTACTTTCTTGGACCCCATTTTGCCCACTCTACAGCCTTGTTTTCAACCAGACTAATTGCTCTTGTTTCTGCAGGACTTCCTGCACACTTTCTGCAGAAAAGACATGAATGCACACAATTGTCAGTGTTGATTAAAACTCATTTACAGCCTCAAAATCTGCACTAAGTTGTGCAACTGCTCAGCTGAGCCACAGACCCACAGCCCCTCCTCTGGCAGAGCTTGATGATATTGAGAGTGGCAACAGCTCCTTGCAGGAGTGCTGAACTTGTGCTGATGCTCTTCCCTGGCTTTCATTTAACCAGGCTCCTTCTTCACAACAAAATGACAAATAAGAGCCCCAGGAACCAAGGGGATGTGCATGGACATCTAGTGAGTTCAAAGTAGTGGTGCTGGTCTAAAAACTTGTCTCTTAGGTGATAAGGGCCTCTAGAGGAAATTTCCACGTTGCAAAGGACTGCCATAAGTGTGCACAAGGTGCACAGTGAACAGAAAGGCAGTTGACCTTCCTTATACTTGGGAAAGGTGATTTTTATTTGGGGATACATAGAAGACAGGGAGTGCTGCTCTGGAGCAGCTTATTTGCCCAGGACAGGGGTAGGCAATCTGCCATGTGAGACAAAAGTGTCCAAGAGCTCTCATGCTTTACCTAAAGGAAAGGCTTCCACAACATCCCTATTCTCCATATGGGATTTTCATATGAGAAACAAAAGCCTGCTCAAGAAGTTTGCATCTCACCATGCCTCAATATGATACCTTAGTAACCTCTTATGCAGTAGTAATTTCTATGGCATACATTTCTTGTAGGATGAAAATAAGATACCTGCAAAATGGCAAATGATTGTCCTTCCATCTATCTGCATTCTTGAGCAGAAAAAAAGTGAGAAACTTTCCATTTCCTGAATACACAATAGACATGTTGCTAGAAGAGCTGGATCTTGATTTGAAATATGAATATAACTTTCAGACCATCAAGTCCAGATCTCTGCTCTCTTGGAGAAGGGATCCAAGCCAGTTAAATCAATGTACAATTGGATATGGAGCTGGACTTCCTTTTCCCTCTAGTTTCAGGACACCAAAGCTCAAATGTATGCCATTACTGTGAATTCTTGCACAAATAGGGGAGACTCAGGTCCCTGAGTGTTGTCACCACCATGACTACATTGTGAAGAGGTTGTGGAAGTTTTAAATGGAGAAACAGAGAGTTGGTTGTGACAGACAGGTTCAAATATTTAAGTATCACGAGCCACATTTCCCCAGGTCCAAACAAAATTTTCTTTAAATAACAAAGGCATTCTCTTTACTTAGGCCATTATTATCCCATTGATCATGTTTCCTCTGCAAGCACAAGGGCAAGAAATTCATGTTTTGTAAAAAACAAGACCCTAATTTCAGATCTTCAGAACCCACAGATCTAAAAGTGGGTTTAGAGACCAAGGTGGCTAAAAACACCACAGACATAGTGCTAAATAAACCTGTCTCCAAATGCTACTTCGTTTTCCAAGCTCATTCACTTGGTAACTGGACTTCTTGTCTTCTCTTTTCTTCAGTGCCTTTTTGTTTCACATACAGGGGGGAAAACTGTTTTAGAGGGCAGCATGATAAAATTCTTGCAAGTGGGTCCAGAGTATCTTTTTCCTCTTTGAAATGCTTTAGATTATGAGATATTTTCAAGTTTAAAAACTGCCAGGGAAGGAAATTTCCTCAGAAGTGTCCTTTGAGTCAGAGATGAAAGTGGTGCCCAGCAGATATAGGCTAGCAGTAGTCAAAGAAAAGATGAACTCCCAGCAGAAGCTATGAAGTTCACTCCCTCTAGTTCTGCTACTGTATAAGACTACATCATTCTTTCTTTCTAACCTTTTCCTTTTCTATCCACTGGCTGTACCAATAAATGTGCAAAAACTCTGCCTGTGAATCTGCATTCTTAGCCTAGTTTTCCTGCTGTTTATGATGTTTTCCCTGAGGACAGGAGTCAGACTACCAGCCAATTCATACAGTGACCCAAGCTCCATCAAGGGATGACACATCTGGACACCTCTGCAGAAGATGGAGCACACCCCAAGGCTATGGGAGCAGGCACCAACTTGGACCTCAGGAAGGCACTATTCAATTTCCATGTTTAGCAATGATCTTTTGATAAATCAGTGAGTGTTTAAGATCTTCTGCCTTAATAAATTTGAGGGTTTGTGAAACTTCATTGATAGTCTCTGGAATTATACATTTGGATGCAATGCTATGAATGCAGGAAATGTTACGATCCTTTTGCAAAGGGGAACAATTTACTGGGAAGGTAGGGTAAGAGCTTCTAAAGATAACAAAAGAGATGCTGGTGGTGAGAGAAGTGCCTCTGAGAAACCTGCTTTTATCTCCTGCCAATCTGTTTTACCATTTCAGCCCATATTCCTCATTCGCCCTCACCTCATCTCACACGTTTGATTTAAACCTGAGACAAGCCAAGGACCAAAATATGAACTCTGTGTCCATGACTTTGTCGTACCATCTCCAGCTTCCCCAAGAAAGCTGCAAATATGCAGAGGAGAGTGATAGAGAGACAGCTGTTCAGGAAGAGCAAATTAAAATGTTGGTGCTACAACATAAAATCAATGTTGCACATTAAAGGGTGCTTTAATGGACATCAGGGAGGAAATTACATTCTGGTCTGGCTAGATGAACTAACTTTTAGATAATAATATTTAGATATTTTAGTATTCCAAATCCATTTTTAACTCCCTGCCCTTTAGGATTGTTGAGGAACAAACCCCTCATGAGCTGTTTCTAACTCCAGGAACATTTGCAAAGGGGGCTGCTATAACACCTGGAAAACCTGAGTTTGGAAGATCAAATGACCATTCACAGCAAATTACCAGAGCTGTGGCAGACTGAGTCTCCTGGCTCAGCTCCTGGGGTCTCAGCTATCAGTACAGTTGCTCAGACAGTGGCAGTTTCATTGTGTTACTGAGAACCTGTAACAAAATACCTTATTTCCATGCTCTCTGAGTAACCTGCACTCCATGCACCCCCTCTGTGCCAGTACTGCGGGCAGAAACCAAAGAAGCCTGGGCTGACTCCTGCCTACCCAAACAGCAACCAGCACCCCTGCATGCAAAATGCCTTAAATACACTTCTTCCAAGTTAACTAAATGTTCCTGATGCTCTCTGTAAATAAAAGCCGTATAAACTGTTCCCAGTAGTGAGCAGAGAGAAGTGCATCTGAAGCCAACTACTTTACACTGAAGTTTTATATGAAGAATATGCTGAAGCTTCATCATAAATAATTAAATACCTTTCTAAACTATTAATGCAGCTTGTTGATGGCTTCTGTTTTGCTTATGGTGTTTCAAAGGTGTTGACTGTAGGCAAGTATAGATCTTTATCTGGGATGAAAAATAGCTTTGAAAATATTAAAACACCTTTGCAGTTGAAAGTCTTTCTCCAGACAGGGACAGGAAACTGAAGTGTGCTGTCTGCAAGACAGCACTCCTAAGAAGGGATCTAAAGATCAAAACAGAGCTCAGTAGTCACTGCAAGCAAATCTATTTGGTGTTTGACCAGCTAATGTCAGCCACTTACAAAACACAGAAGTTTCATTGCACAAGGCCACCATCAGAAATATGCTGAGCTAGACAGAAACTGTCTGAAGCAATAACTGACATTATTTCCAAACTAACTAATACCACAAGTGGTTATTCAAGGCATCCAGTGCTTGGAATCAGGTACAAGACTGCAGCACATGACTTTTCCTTGCAGTTCCCTTCCATTAGAAAGCGCTTAAGGGTACCAAGGCAGGTGGTATCTAAAAGACAAGTACTATCCCAGTCTCTGGAGGCTGCCATGATGTTGCAAATTATCAGAACTGTATTTTTGAACTTGGAGAAGTTTGACAGATGTTTTCCAATTATTTTTCTGTTCAGAAAGATTTGAATTTTTTAATCAGCTGATGAAGGGTTGTATATAGAATCCTGGAGTATTCCAGGCTCAACCTCCACCAAGCAGAGGGCACAAATGTCACAGCTCTCATGCCAGATTTATAAAAAATCCCTGTCTAAGCTCACTCTGCTAAGAATGATCCCACAAGCAATTTTTGTTGAGCCACATGCCCTCTGCCCCAGACGACTCCAGGCTGATCCACAGCTAATATTTCTCTGCACTCTGGTGATGATGACAGCTCACAGTAAGTGTCCCAGTGGATTGCATTAGTGATTTCATGTCCAAATAAAAAGGTTTGCATGAAAGGAAAGAGGGAAAACTAAGCTCAGAATAAAAAAACATTCTGCAAGCTTGTATGTAGAGTCCCAGATGTGGAAAAGCATCCCACCTCACCCTAATCCCACATCCTTGCCTTTGTGCTACCGCAGTAAAACAACCAATTTCAAAATGCCAGCATTAAATCATCTCCTGTTGGTGCAGTAAACCTGCAAATGAGCACTGCTGACCTGTCCTACAGAACAACACAGGGAGCTCCTGTTAGTGCTGCTATCTGCTGGGCTGGGATTCCCATGTGCTCACGGCTGCAAGGCATTGGAATGCTGGAGCCCATCTGCTCTGATGTTTGTGTTAGATGGGTTGTTCATGTAAATACCCATGTAAATGGTCAAATTCATTATTTCCTCCTGGAATGGTGCTCTATCTGTTCTACTTAGAAGGGGCTGCCTCTGTTGACTCCTGCAGCCTGCCTGCAGACCTGTCATTGCAACATGATCTCCAATCAATTGGGCCACTTCAAAACAAAATGAGAATATTGAGTGTCACCGGCAGAAGGTGAAGATCTGTACCAAGCAGATAAAGTCCCTGAATATTTTTGAGGAATATGAGTGAAAAGAATAAGAAGAAAAACATTAAATGTTGCTCAACTTAGGAGAAAAATCATGTTCTGCTTTGGCTGCACAGGAATAGCAGAACAAGGAGCAGTGGCATCAAAGGGGGTGTTCTGCAGCCTGAGCTGCATCACTGAGATTCCCAAAAGCCTCTTGAAGCCCCAAACTGCCCATCCGATCAGCATTTTACTACTGCACAAGAACATAATTTTGTTATCAAAATGCTTAGGCAGAGCCACAGACTGAAAATCAACCCTGAGCAGTCCTATCCCATTCCCATCCCATTAGCTACTCACGCGACCCCTAACACTAGAGCCATATCCCATATCACCGGCGGGTGGTCTCATGTTAGGTACAAGGGGATTCACCCCCATCCACACTCAGGAATTGCTTATGATGCTGTATGGTAGGTTATTCATTAATCCGGAAGCAATCCTGGAATTATTGATAATGCTGTATGATAGGTTATTCATTAATCCAGAAGCAATCCTGGTGGATCCTTCTGTTTGAAGTTTGGTAAGCAGGGCAAACAATAAAGAGAGATAGGGATAAGGGAATTGTCGAGCTAAGCATGATCAGAGCTAATAATGTCAAACTGACCCTAAGAGCCGTGCCAATGTCAAACTGACCCTAAGAGCCGTGCCAAGCCATGGAAACCAAGCCAAGTACACCGGGAATTGACCATATTAGGATAAGAGTTCAAAAGTTTAAAGAGGAAGACTCATCAGAAGACCCTCGCCCATGAGGAAGGCATGGAAGGACCACCATGAATAATCCTCAAAATAGATGTCTCCGCCCACGCTCCGCCCACACCATGCCTCTTATGAATATGATGTAACCCTGCACCCAAGACTGTATAAAAGCTTGCTTCTGTTATGAGACAGCTAGAAATCCCTTTGTGATTTCTCCGACGCGTCGTAATAAAATACCTCCTGTCTATGCTGACTTACTTGAGTCTCTTAGGCAGTTATTCTCGCCTTTTGGGGCAAAATTCGGCATCACTCTACTCACAAACAGAGCCTAAGGAAAGTAATTAAACTCTTTAGCACTTTGCAATTCTATCCAGTTACCATGGATAATGCATGACTTTTGCCCCACCTCATATAGCACCAATATTTTTTGGTATCATGTTGGGGCACAAACATTTTTTTGAGTGTCTGGTCCATCTTCCAGAAAGGGCACTTTAAAAACTGCCAGAAGGCTTTCAAATTGCTTTTGTATAACACTATTGGCCTGGATTCTTTTCTTGGCAAATTGGCATCAAAATGTCACTGATCAAAGTGCTGGAATTCACACTATTTTCCTTTTCTCGAGGAAGCAATATGATTAACTAGGTTATTAGAATAAAATCTTAACAGTGTATGTACTCACAACATTTTGCTCCCACTAATTAATTTCCAATGGAATACCCTGCCAGAGGATCAGCTTACTACTGAGAGAGAGATCACAGCACACAGAAGCTTAATTGGATGGGAAGTGGTCCCAGAAGGACACAACTCCACTGCATCGTGATGCTGTGCGGGATAAAAGGCTGCCGGGGCTGGGCACAACTGGAACCCCGTGAATGGGGCTGCACATGCAGATGCCAGGCTTTGCTGGCAGCAGGGCCATCCAGCACCTCACAGCCCTGCCAGACCATGCAGACAGCAAACACTGATGGGGACATGTCCCCTGTGGGCCAAAACTGACCCTGCTGTGGCTGATGGCAGAAAGGGAAGACCAATGCATTCAGGTTCTTTTTAGCCAGCTTTGGTCAGTCAAACCAGGAATGTGACCAAAATTCATCCAACAGAAGGATCCATATGGCAATTCCTTACTGTAAGAAGTTAAATTGGCAGTTGTCATCTGCTTTCTCTTCCCTGCTTTAAGGAAAGAGTGTGAAAGATTTGGTCACGGGTCACATCTGTCCCACACTGACTTTCAGGCCTGTCATGTTTTCAATACATGGCGAACACCTCATGGACACAAACACCTCAGCATTTTCTGGAGGATGTGAGGCACAATCCTCAGTTTTTTCTGTAAGGCTAAAGGTCAATCCAGTAATGAGTAACCCAACACGCAGCTTCTCCAAATTACAATCAAAATTGAATATTGGATCATTTAAATGAAATTAATCCATCACTTCTGTTAACTGAATTGTGGTTAAATGACCTGGGGCAAATTGAGGCAGTCCCTGTGGAAAACTTCTTAGCACTAGAAGCAAATTAAAAAGAAAAATGCAGGTCTTCTTTAAAACAGTCTTAATTCAGTTTGTTACAAACCTGACTCAAGTTCTGCCAGCAGCCTGATAATGCTGCTAAAAGACAGTTGTACTCTCCTGCAGAAAGAAAGGGGAGCAGTTCTTCAGTTCTCCTCATTCAATACTGAGGTGAAAGGTCCTTTTCTTTACAAAAAAAGTTACTAGCTCTCAGTAGACCATAATCTTTATGTTGGAGTCTTAAGGTTAACAGCCTGGGTTGGGGCATTCATCTTTTGAAATGTCTTTCATGCTTTGATAAATCATTCCTTTCCCTCAATGCAGTAGTACCTTTTTTCCCAGTAGCCATTCAAAAATGAATGAAAAATCTGTGAAGGAATTGTAGACAAAAGAGAGCAGACACCTCAGACTTCCAAGGAGTTTTGAGAAGACCTATAGAAAACCCAGATGGGTGTGAGATACAACACCACAAGTTTTATTAGCAGCAGTTGTAGCACCTCATGAGCCTCTGAAGCATCTCACTCACTCCTCTGGGTAACTCATTTCTCCCTCATCCCAAACACTGCAGCCCATCACCGTGGAAAATACTGACTTTGCAGAGCAGCATTAAGGGATGGAGAGTGTGCACTCTGAAAATTCCCATGCTATCCTTTAACAAAAATAGACCTTACTGAAAGAAACAGGGCCCAGGAGTGTGCACAACTTGACATTTGAGAGATTGTCCTCACAAAGCCCTAATGAATCTGCACTAATGCTCATTACTTGTTTTCCTGGGTGGAATATGTGCAGATTCCTGACATCCAAGTGATTTGTTGCAGAAATCACACAGCAGAGGGTAGCAAAGGACATTATAAAAAGAATCTGGAGCATGGGTGAGGTGGGCTTCTCACATTTAACCTTGCTCAGTCTCCTGAAAAGGTGTCACAACAGGATCATGGCACATATGAGGAAGTGGGGGAATTACTGGATCCTTCCCTACTGACCATGCTTGTGATAACCAAAGGTGCAACTAATGTCTGCCAGAGTCTTCACTGGGTGAAATATGGAAAATAAAGTAAGGGCTGGCAAACTGTGGCCTGTGTTGGCTGAAGTTCCTCAGGCAAAGTCAGGAAAGACACAGAACAGTGCAGAGCAGCAGCTCATCCTGGAAGGCAGATCCATGAGGCCCCAGCCTTTAAGGAGAGAAGTGTAGGTGCCCAGACATAAGCTGTGTCACACCACCTGCATGCAGAGCCAGTCAATGGCTCTCAAACATCTCAGTTTCCTTGCTGAGCCCTGGATCTTACTGCTCTGATCCCCCAAGCCAGCATCCTCTGAGACCAAACCCAGCCAAGGGCTGCTCCAGGTGAACAAGGATAAGGCTGCACTGGTCTGGGCTCCCACAGCCCTCTGCAGCCCCCAGCACTCTCCTGGGGGACTCAGACAGAACTTCCCACTGCCTGCCAGGGCCTGTGAATATCCTCAGTTCCATGAGGTGAGACCATTCTGCTGGTTGACTGTGACTTACCCTTCATGCTTTCTCAGACTCTGCAACTAAGGAACCTCCAAAATGATAACCAGCATCTCACGGATTTCCCCTGAGCCCAGGGAGGATGAGGGCTGAGTACCATGGCAGGGGAGGCAGCTGTTAGCACACCTTACAGCTCCACACCACTCCAGGAGACCAGAGTGTGAGCACCAGGCAAGGTGCATGATGATCTACAGTCTCTCAGCAAAACCTGCTGCTACTGCAGGTCTGTTTGTGAGGCAGCAAGCCTGACAGAGGATTTCTTTTGCTCCCACTGCTTTCTCCTTTCTGCTGAGAAATGTTTTCATGGCAAGAAATGTTAAGAAATATATTAATATAAAGCAAAACAGGAAGGGGGAAAACAAATGCAAACACTAAGTTAAATGTGGTCTTTTCATGGTGTCTCTCAGGACCTTTTTCATATCAGCTGCCATGAAGATGGGGATACCTTCCACTTTGCAGAAGCAAGACTGTTGTCATCTTATTGTGAAGTTCCCATACCTTCTCAGTGATTTTGCATGGGCAGCTCCTCATAGCACTGACTCCTTGTTCTCCACAGCACAACCAACAAACCCCAACTCCCTCCTCACTCAGCTAACTCACTCTTTTGTAGCACTCGTCTTCTTATTGGACACAGCTGTGGCCTGTTAAGGGCAGGCCTGTTCCTAATCTTTGGTGATTAGTACAGCTGCAACTCCTCAGGTGTGAGACTGCCTTCTGCACTATCTTCATTTTCTTACATTCCATCCCTGCACACAAGACCTCAGCTGTGACTGAAACTGCAGTTTTGGCTTAGGGGCCAGAAAAGAGCCTCTTCTATTTACTGGTGCAAACACATCCATAAAGTTGTGTCAGTGACCTGGCTCTGCAGAATGTGTCTCTTACAGTGTTTTGCATCCAGAGTTGAAGCATCCCAGATTTACATGGCAACCCTGCACTTATTGTCTGGTTAAGATCCTCACCAGAGTGGAGGGCTGAGCTAAGTCCAGATCCTGCCACATGCTCCTCACAGCCTGCTGCAAATCCCTTCCAGGAAGTCATCACCTGTGTATCCCAAAGTGGGCTCCAGAAAGTGAGGCTGGAGCCAGGTTTGACTGCAGTTGATTTGGGACCTACACCTTCCCTCTGTCCCTGTGAGCACAGATGATGCTGCAGAGGGCCCATGGCAGCTTTATTGCTGCAGTAAATGCTCTTTGCAGAGACCAGGGGGCACACACCTTTGGCAAATGATGTTCCACTAGAAACCAAGACCCTGGGAAAGCCACTGCAGCTGCAGTGCATCCCAGCCAAGAGCTAGGATGTTTGAGACCCATTGGTTGGCTCCTGCAGGCCCTTCCTCTGCCCCAGGGGAAGCCCCACGGCAGCTCCTGCAAGAGTTGGGTGAAGGTGAGGGGTGCCCAGCCCCCTGCCCTGTCCCCTGGTGCTCCTGTGCAAAGACAGCAACAGCTCTCCACAGCAACTCACTTCCTGCCTCCCTCAGACTGAGGAAGGCAAGGGGGATAAGAGCAAAATCTCTCTGACAGAGCACAGTGTGTGTCGCTGCCCTTGAGCTGAGCTGGCATCTCCCGTCTGCGCACACAACACCCGCAGGTCGGCCTCAGGCCCTGTTCAGCTAACACGGACATTTCCATGGCAGCTCGAGCAGACAAACACCACAGGAAGGAAGCAAGCACATCTTTGGTTACAGTTTCACTACATTCATAACCTTAATATCGCATTAACACAGCAAGTGCACTGGTGCTGTAATTGCGTTCCAGCTGCCTGAATGCTCCTCTTAATTTAGCCATGCTACTTTAGCTTTGTTGTGAGTTACAAATCATTCTTGCTCTCGAGAAGCAAATCAATTTACAGATGTTGCAAGAGATAGGATTACCCAGTAGGTTTTCTTTTTTAAACATTTGCAATGTATAAACTTTATTAAATGAAAGCAATTTCTCCAGGGAAGTCCAACAGGCACTTACACTGTTGGACACAGAGGCAGACAAATTGCAAAGGTTTTTGAGCTTCAGGGAGCATCACAGCCTCCCTGCAACTGACTTGAAGGAATTCTGCCACAAAAAATACAGCAAAGCAAGAACACACAATGTATCCTGTACCTGTGCAGGTTTTTAAATGCTCATTGATTTTCAAGGATACAGATATTGTGCATATACATATATTATTATCAGTCCATGAAGCGTTGGCTTGTTTGAGATTGGTGCCATCTTTTTAACTCTGAGCAAGACTTCTCATTTAGTTTGAATTTTGCCATGGTTTTGACAAGGAAAGGTGACCCAATAATTTGAGGCTAAAATTTAAACATTCACTACTTTGTTACAATGATCTGTATATGGATGAGTTATCTGGTTTATTAAATATTAAAGCAAAACAAATTTTTTCTGGACTACGGGCAAGCAGCCATACTCTTGTGCAGCCTTTTTCTGCTACATTTATCCCTTTTCAAATCACCCTCTTGGTCATGCATTTACTGAATTACATGGTTGTGCTGGGGAAGCTGCACTTTTGCCTGTATGATCGCTGTTCCTAATTAAAATAATTAGAAACAGTGTCAACAGATGGTGCTGAAGAGCAGCAGCATTGCCCTGGACTGCTGTACAATCAAAAATATTCCAGAGAACTTCAACCACTGCTGATTACATAAACTTCCAGTGATGGGTACTTCTGGAGATATTGCACTGTTTCCAAGCATCAGTACATAATAATCTTTGGTATTTCTATGAAAACATCATAACATCTCAAATAAACATCAGCATTTCATTTTGTACAGTAATAATATGTCTCTCTAATTTTTTTTAAGCCATCCTCTTGAATGCCTTCTTTGGAATTTGTCTGTAATGCAGTCTCAATTCACTTCGGAGTACTCTGAAGAGTGTGGTACTATGATTTAAGGGGATGAAACACACATTTCACCTGTAGTGCCAGCGATCTTTCTGCCTTGCTGCACAAGCTCTGCTCCTGGTACTGACACAGGGAGACAGGCTGGAGATGAGCTGGTGAAACAAAGTCTGTTTTGAATAGGGTGATGTCAGGGGCCTCAGTTCAGTGATACTGACCCCAGGCCATACATTCAAGATGAAAATATCACAACTGCTCCCAGCTGGCACCTTAGCAATACATCAGCCTTGAAGGGCATGGAAACCTGCTTTTGGAGGCTGTTTCCTTTCAGAGAGCTCTGAGAACTGTAACTTTCTTCACAGTTTATATATCCGAGAGCCAGTTCACGAAAATAAAATCAATCCTCCTAGTTCCACAAAGGATGAATTCAATATTGCTTTGAGAATTTAATCAAGATTTTAAAAAAATGCTGCAACATTACTAAAACCTATACCTTTTTCTGATTTAGGCTGGGATAGAGTTACTTTTCTTCCTAGTAGCTGGTACAGTGCCGTATTTTTTACTTGTGAGCAATCAGAAGCAATATGTTGATCCATGTTGTACAAGAAATCAGGTTTTTCCCTCTGGCTTTTTTCTGTAAAATCTATAACTTTCAGTCTTGAATGCTCTTATACAAGAGAAAAATTAAATTGCATCAGGAGAGGAGTGAAGGATGCACGTTTTAGATACCACTACACACAAAACCTTGTGTGAACCTTGTTCAACCTTGTTGAACCAGCCACAGGCTTCCCATAGCTGCTAAGAAAATCTCTCTGTGCCTCTTTTATCTCTCACATAAATTGTAAAAGGTTCAGTTTGTATAGCCCCTTACTACAGACACCAATATCCATAAGAATGGGACATTGCACTTGGCTGGGATCTCTAGGTTTGGCTTGACTCCACTCAAAACAAGCAAAATCAGTAAATAAATATTGGCATCTCTAAGGGCGGGCTGAATTTCTCCTTCCAAGGACTGCAAAGAGAGAGTTCAAGAGGGTGAGGTTCCAATACCTTAGATGCTGTTTGTCTGATGAATATATTGTTAGGTGTAGCCTCAATTAAACATTAAATCTCCAACATCACAGCTCATTGGATTCTCATCAGGTATAACACTGAAATTGCCAGAAGGCTGTATTCTGGTGAAAGACCAAACCAGTCACAGCATCCTTCACTCTGCATTTTCTGGAACCTCTGTCTCCTTGCTCAAAATTGTTCATGATTGATCAGACAGCATGTGCAGTTTCTCTCTGTCAAACCTCCTAAACTGACTGAAATAGATTGTTCCAAGACAAGCATATATAACACAATGAAATATCCCACAATAAATAGTGTGAATGAATGGTGCTGACAAGAACTGATGTGCTTGTTCCAAACATCACATTGTACAGAACTGAGTATGTGCGACCTAGAAAAGGTCAAAAACCTTAAAATAGCTGATGTCCACAAGCCCATCCTCTCCCTCGAGCTCTAGAGATGTTAGGACTCAATTAATGCCACACTAATTTCCTACTTCCCAACACACCGTGACATTTTGATGCCAGATAACTTTTGCTGTTTTGTAACCAAACCTTGGAGGAAGGCTGGATGTCACACATTTTTATTTGGATTCTTGTGTTTAATGCAAGTGACAGATGGATTTATTTTTTTTTTCTCCAGCTTATTCCAATATTCCAGAAAGATTTATGTTAAAGACTCACCTTGTCTCAGAGGTACCAGAGGATCTGGCATATGTGATTCCTTGTTTCCCCACGTGCAATACCTGTGTCACTTGTGCTCTGGAGCAATGCATCTTTCTTCAACAGTCTGCCCTCACTTCCTTCTGATTCATGGGACAGACAGCAAGGACCACTGATATCTGGCCCCCTTCCACACAAAGCAGGTTCAAGGGGCCAGCACCCCGTGCTGAGGACGCTTTAAGGTCAGGCTTCAAATACGCCATGTGCCCAGAGCTTGGACCACACCATGGTGCTGGTTTGTGATGCAGAACTCTTCTGCAAGGCAACTCTGCCTCCTCTCCACCTAGACAGCCATTCCACAGGGATGCAGTAGGAATTTAAGGTGATGAAAGGCAGGACACCAGGTGTGCATGACCACCAGTATGTGGCTGGCCACTGACCCAGGCTGCCAGAGGAGGTGCCTGCATCCACCAGGATCACAAGGAGATAAATGGGAGCCCTCATGAGGATGGCGAGTGCACAGAGTCATCTGATTGGATTGACAAAAAATATCAACCTTGTCCTCACTGAGAGCTTGAAAGACCTTCTTGGTAGCATTAGCACATGTGAATCTCAGCTGCCCCACAATATTCCAGGAAATCTTTTGCATGGTGCAAAATCACAGCATGATTTAAGAAATTAAATCAAGTCTGTATCTGTGAAACAGTTTTAAAGTTTTCAACTCAGAACATAAGTGTCAAATCACTAAGGTGTCCCAATGTCCACGCTGGGGAATCTAAGCTGCCCCACACTGCTCTAATCTCCTTGCAGAAGTCCTGTCTGGCCCAATTTGCTTGAATCTGATTCCAACCTCTTATTACAGTCAGATTTTATAAGCCTTGGAAGAAAAAATCCAGGCTGTGGATTTTAAAACATCCAAGCCATGTTTTACACAATTTTGGTTTCAGTGGTCTATATGCTGAGAAGATGAGCTGCTGCCTGAGCACTCTCACCACACCACAAGATGGTCCTGTGTTTTGAAGACCAGCCAAAGCCTCAGCCAATACACACTCCCATGCACTTTCAGATAAAATCTACATTATGTTACACTGATATGTGTTCTGATGTTACTACCACATAATTTTAGAAAATAAAATAAATACCGTCCCTCCTCAAAAAGAGCATTCTACATGGGAGAGGACCCAAATGCCTTCCATAAAATGGCACCTGTTCACACTTCTGTGCATGAATGACACAGCGAAAAAGCAACAACTGTTGCTGTAGTATCTGTTGAACCTTTGTTTTCCTTTTGTAAATAACAACCTGGTAATACTTTTCCAGGAAAATATTACTTGAATAAACCAGATGCACAAACCCACTCAGTGTCATTTGATCACCAGTATCTTCAGAAAAAGTCACATTTCCTTCTAGAGCAAAGTTTAGCCAGTAAAAGATTTCTTTAATTGGCAAAATTAGTGAAAACAATTCTGAACAGTAAAGAAATCTTAGCTTAAAAAATGAGTTAACCAAGACCAAGTGTCCAGTTGCTGAATACTTTATTCTTTTTTTACTTCATACACCTGAGCTCTTAAGGCTTGTACAAAATATAAAATAAAATAAAACCCCAGTATGGTTTTACCGATCTTAAAACTGCAGCCTTGTATTTTTTCATCATTTATTGTAAATATAAAGAGGGGTATGAAAATTGCTAGTGCATCTACTGGAAGCACCTAACCTTTTGGATATTATGTCATTATTGTTGCCATGAGAGTTGGCTTCATTGATTCAATTTTTTGAAGAAATGCCAATTTTATTACAACTCTTTCAGCAGAAATGTGTCCCATTTCAGGCAGAAATTCACTGAGAAGTGAACTTCCATTAAAACCTCATCCAGAAAAAAGCCCACTTTCAGTTCTACTGAAGAGAGGAAGAGCCTGCCTTTGCCTCCCCCACAGCTAATAGGAATGCACCAAAACAAAGGCCACAGAGAGAAACAGGAAGAATTATAAAAAAACATACTCAAACTTCCCACACTAGCAAAATTCAAAATAAAATACCATTGCAGCCCCAGTGGCAACAGGGACTGCAGCAATATGAAGAGACAAACATTTGGGTGGAATGTAGGCAGCAAATCCTTCTGCAGAGGAATGAAGTCCACTGGCACATAGACGGTGTGTGAATGTACTTCTGGCTTGCTGAACCAGGTCCTGGGAGAAGCTGAGCAGCTTTTGCAAGATGCTGTCTGAGGGCACCCTGCACTGAGGGGTGGAAATCATGAAGCCCTCAGACAGCATCGTGCAGATTTAGGTCCCTAATGCAATATAAAACATATTTGCTCCCATTAAGTGACCTGGGAGCTTGCTTTGGCTTAGTTTTTTTCCCCAAGCATTTGTTGTTAAGTTAATTAAGCATTTAAAAATAACAGTCTCTCACTTTCCAGAGACTCACATATCTGTCTTCATCTAAAGGCCAGATTTTCTGCAAGGGCAAATCAATACAGTTTCACTGATTGAGGATCTGGCCTTAAAAGTCCATCAAGTGCATTAAACCCAGCACAGTATGACATGTGCCTTGGCAGTAGGACAGTTCTCTGGATTAATATTGAGGGAAATTTGGCAATTAAAAAAAAATCTCTGTTTTGAAGTGCTGCCATTCCTTCAATTGGTGCTGAGCACCTCAGCTTCTTCCCTGGAGGATTGCACAGCCACCTCTGGGCTTTCGCCGTCGGTCTCCTCCAGCTTGAGGGCCGCGTTGTCCAGGCCGGCGTGGCCGGGCTGCGGCACGGCCGTGGGCTCTGCCGTGGCAGGGGGAGCGGCGCAGTACAGTGTGAAGCCCACCATGATGATAAGAAAGGACACGATGTAGAGACCTGAAAACTGGCAGAGGAGAAAAAGAGATGCATTAAGTCTCGCCTGATGTGAGAACACGCCGCACGTAAGAACACAACGTTGCCTTGTTTCAAGAATGTGAAAGCTACCTTCCTTGTAAAAATGTAATAATTATTTTAATGAGGATTATCACCATGAGCTGGATTCAGATCTGAAAACCAGAATTCAACAGCTCTATTTACTCAAAGACTTGGGCCACTGGCTGATTTTCTCTGCACCTCTTTCCCAAGACTGCTGGACAAGGAGTTTCCTTGGGTCTACATGCAAGAATCTTAACAGGGAGATCAAATGGGTGTAAACACAGTCATCATACTGAATGAAAGTTGTTTACTCACATGAATACTGAAACACTCTACCCCTACAAGAATTTTGATCCAGCACATGCAAGTATTTCACGTTCTGGCAAAGATGAATCTCTGTGCTATTGCAAGCCACCAGGTTAGTTCTCTGCACAGATCTCTAACCATCTGCAGGGCTAGACGAGTGTTATTGCTGGATCAAAACCAGTTTGCTCCCTACACCCAACAGGTACTTGAGGGGACAGAGGCTGGGGCTCCTTTTACAAGACTGGCATTTGCAAGCTGTGATGCGTGGTGAGAGCTAAAGAGTACAAATTGCAGAGCAACATCAGGCACTCTGTTGTTCACTTGCCTGTTAAAATTCCAGTAATTGCCAAGATTCATCCGCCTTGACAGAAAGACAAATACTTCATAACACCAGATTCAATGGTGTTTTCAACCAAGCGTTGAAGTTATCAACCGAAAGGAACGCTTTTCAGCAGGTTTATTAAAATCCTCCACATTCCTTTTGTCAAACCACACTGATTAAATACTAGGAGGAAGGATCAGCATATCCTACACACCTCTGTCAATATCCTCCAAGCTTCCTTAGACATGCTTGAAAAATATGGTCTAGTTTATCAGGATGAAATTAATGGTCAGACCTAGACAGTGGACTCTCCTCCAAAGAAGACTAAGGCATCTAGAATTTAGGCACTGCAATTCCTAGCTGGCAGTCACTTGGCTTGGAAACTCTTGGATGGCAGCACACAAAAAAAAAAGCAGACTGAGCGAGGCAGCAGGATCACCCATGGTCACACCTCCCACTGACCTGTTCCCAGCAAATGGGCAGAGCCTGGGGCTGTATCCAACCACCTGCACAAATTCTCCAGCCTAAGGCCCTGAGTGAGCACGTGCCAGTGTGCAAGGACCTGTGGCTGGGCAGTTACAGGAACTGCAGGAACAGGAACTGCTGGAACTGCAGATCCCTCACAGCACAGTGCCCACAAGCCTGGAAGTGTCTCTGATCCCGATGAGTCAATTCCTCCAGGAGTGGATACAGTCACCAAGGCAGGGTGCCAAAGCTGTTGCAGTGTAGCTGTGACAAAAGGCCTGCCTGTATTTTTACATTTATTGACACAGGTGCTGTGTCAATAAATGCTGCCCTATCAGACCTACACTCTTTTTTTTTTCCCCTTTCAAGGAGAACTTAGTCTTTTTTCCCTGGGTTTTTTCTTTCTTTCTTTTTTTTTTTTTTAATTTCAAATATTGCAACAACTTTATTGCTTCAGACACTGATTTCAGTCATACCTTGTGCAGCTGATATCCTCATTCCCACTGCTGAGCCTAGAGAGTACTTTAAATGTTACTGGAGGACTGTATCTCCATCTAGTGTCTATGATGTATACTCCCTTCTACAGTGCTTTATACAGCTAATGCATGAGATCTTTCTCAATATCTCTTGAGGGATTACAGGTATCTATATAATGAGTTCATTAGGAAGCACAGCAAGGATTCATTATGGAGTAAAAGGAAAAAATAAAAAAGGGTTCAAAGCCAGCATGAAAAATTCACATTTCACTTGAAACAGACATGGCTGGGGCCAAAAAGTTAAGTGCATTAGGAAAACACTGTGCACAAATCAAAACTTTATCAATTCCTGGGCCTAGTTTCTGCTGCAGCCACTGATTGTGGTTCTCCTGTTTGTTTGTTTCAGAGCAGGCTCAGACCACAGCCACTGATTGTGGTTCTCCTGTTTGTTTGTTTCAGAGCAGGCTCAGACCATGGCAATTCAGAGTTCTCCATGGCTCTCTCCACTCTACAGCCCAGCCAAGCCTCCAGTTGCTTGCTGAGAACACCATCTGATAATGGGGAATACTAATTAATAGGGAATAATAATTCCCTGTATTTTTTGTTTGTAGATTCCTGTATCCAGAGTGCTTTTTAATCCAGCAAACATACTACTTAGTTCCTTTGCCCCATAGGTAAAGAAAAGATATGGTTAACTTGGCAATAAGATTTTCTACTGCTAAGAGCCATGTCAAAATTAGGCTCTCTCAGTTCATGATTATCTCAGATAACAGATGAGATAATAACTTATCTCAGATCCTCTGATCACTGAAGAGGTGGCATTACTATTGCTCCCCTTTTTGTTACTTCATTGTTTCTAATCCCAGATCCAAGTTCCTGTTTCAATAAATATCTGAAGTTCTCTCAACATAATCCCAAAGTCTTCATCTGTTCATTTTTTCTTTTGGTACCAGATTACCTCACTGCTAAAAATTATGAGATAGCCTGCTCCCAGAAAAACCTCTTCCCAAAATAAGCTAAAAGTGTGAAAAATAAAAATTTAATATATCTCCTCCAAAGCTCTTCTTCCTCTTCACTATAATGAATATAAATTTATAATCACTTCTTGAGTTAAGCTATCTGGGCACCAAAATCCACATTTGGAAGTGACTCAGAAAGGATTTAGTTGTTAGACCGTAAGTATGGTTTGCTTCCTGTATTCATTTTTAATGGATGCTTTGTAGTTTGGAGCAAAGTCTGGAACCCAAAGCAGGGAGGAAAACTGAGCTAAGAGACTCTTGAAAAGGAAAATCTAGCTGCTGTCAGACCCTACCATTACCAGACTCTGCACTGCATTCATTTTCAGAAAACAAATCTGACCTAAAAGCTTCTGGCTGAAGAGGAAGCAACCACATGGAATAATACAAATTAAGCTCCTAAGCAAAGCTCACAAGCTTCTCACCCTCACAAGCCCTTCCAGTCACCGAGCGGCTGACTCAACTACTCCAATTGCTTTAATGAACTAAGTTCTCACAAGTGATTCTGGATGGAAAGTGGAGGGTGGAATGAAATCCTTTCAGCACTGTCATTTAGCTTGAGCAGACACTGCCAAAAATATTTTAGAGCACAATAGAAGTAACTGCCTTTTGGAAAGTGTAGAGAATAATACATTTATCTGTATTTTTTCAGATCCTTTAGTCTCTCCTTAGCAGCAGCCCTAAGAGAGCTTGATTCTCATCCCAAAATGTTGGTAATGAACAGATTAAAGTTCTGAAAGAAAGTATGATTTTTTGAAAATCAAACCAGTCCTCTTTCACACACCAAATGCCTTTCAAGGCAGGGAGATTCAAACCCTCTCCTTCGACACTTGGGAGTCATGAACCAGATCTAACATACAATTCCACAAAGGGCTTTCAGTGGGAACTCCATTATTGTAACACCTCAGGAAATTATTTACTATTTCTTAACATTAACTTATCCCTTCAAGTGTGAAATTGTTTGAGAGTGGCTCTCTGGCTAATGGTGCAAGGCTCTGCCATTAACTGACATGACTCCTCCTGACTGACACCTGCCAACAATGAATGACAGAAACCGCAGAAATGTGCAGGTGCAAACAACTCTTCTGGGGCTTTTAACAACATTACACTTTATTCATCATTCTGGAGTAGAAACACAACTGAAAGAGCGTCAAAGTGGAGGAATGAATGTACTCACCTTGTAATAAAACAGGTAAAGCCCAATGAAGAGACTGTAGAGATCTGAAGTCAGAATCGCCAGGTTGACGGAGGTTGCGCTGGTAATTTTAATCACAACTGGCATGAAGTTGTACAGCCCAAACATGCACAGGGCAAAGGCTGTGAACAGCAGTGCTGCAAAGCAAGGTGACACCTTACTCCTCAGGCACAGAACCATGATTTTATAGAGCACTAATATCCTTAAGATGCCTTCAAGCTATGCATTTCTATCTCCTACAAGATATGAGAAAGTACATGCAAGAGAAGCATGTACAAAGACTACTTTGTATTGCAAGAATTACTCTATCTTCAAGAAAGTATAGAAGATATATATATGTATATACACAAAATGTGTATATATATATATATGTAGATATACATATATAAGAAAGTTCTTATTCATTCCTACATAACCTAAGAGCTGACTGAAGACATTCAGAGCCACACCTCTTGATAACATTTAGTTCTGTTCAGGTCCAAGTGTGCCCACTTTTCCTGTACTTCATTTAGGAAGGACAACAGATAAGTGTTCTTGTGATGTTTCAACAACAAACATGTCAGTAATTAAACAGGTTTCATTTTTTACTTATTTCAATTTATTTTGAAAAATTATTTCAAGTTATATGTAAAATACAAAGCCTGTTTTAATGTTCAATCCTGCAGATCCTCTCCCTTTGCTGAGCTGCAAAGTTTGAAGAAAATAAACTTGTGAAATACAGTATTAATGCTGCTTGTTATTCAGAAAAAGAAAAGCCCCACCATTCAAAGTCTAAATGATTATCATTTCCCAGTGTTCTGTAACATGCACATTATTTTGTCATACACATACCAATTTTCCAGTTCCACTGAATTTTCATTATCTCTTTATGTTCCACAATGGCTCTAGAGTTAGAGAAAAGATATAATATAGTAAAAAAGGAAAAAATCATACTATAATAGAGAATTTAATTGCCAAATATATAAGAAACTTTTAATCTATAAGCCATTCATTTTTTTTGTTTCAAATTTTACTGAATGACACTAGCTCAAACATCTAACAAGCATGAAAAAAGACATAAAAATTAAAGTGCCTGAAAGTCAAGAGCACTGTTATTTAATTTTTATGCCTTCTTCACAGGCGTTTTAATCCTTCAGCAATTCAGTTTTATTTGATATACCATTTGAGGAATTATTAACTATAATGATGAGAAATGAGGACTATAGAATTCATTAGACAGACTTAAGTGCATCTGGGCTGTTACTCAAACATGGTTATTTGTAAGAGTATACATGGCTTCATTTTAAATTTGAGCTTATTATGGAAGATCTCCTGCTAACAATTATATCCTAATCTTTTCCACAGAGAAAATTCTTTAAGAAATACAGTCCTATGAACAGTCCTCAGCATACTGAGTGTCCTCACAAACATCAACAAAACAAAAAATACAGCCAAGTGTCCTATGTGTTCAACTGCAGGAGTTTAGCTTTAGAACTGCTGCAATAGGAGTAATGCAAATAAAAAGGATATAAAACAGATGCTGATCAGCAACAAAAATCAATTCAAGTGGAAGGACTCCCATATAGGCCACACAGAGATGCAACAAAGAATTTAATAACATCATTTCAAGGTATACAAGTAATCATCTGCAGTATATTCTTAATTAGTTTTAAAATAAATATTAGATCCTTACAGCTGTAGACCGCTGATAATAGTCCCAAACAAGCCCACCATTCCTAGAAACTCCACTCTGCTCAGATTTTTCACAATGTATTCCTCACCCACATTAGAAATGGCATACAAAGAAGCAGCAAGAAGCACTAAGACATCTCCAATCACCACGTCACTACCTGTACAGAAATATTAATCCACAATAAGGGTAATGCCGCAAATACTTTTTAACTTTCCTTAAAAAACAAGCAAATTTATCTTGAACATCTCTATCTTCCTAGCTCATTCCAGGGGAAGGGGGAAGGAAACCCTTCCTGTGTGTGCAGAGGAATGTCTGAGCACAGACTCTGCTGCCTGCTCACCTCACCCTGCACAGTGTGGAGGGAGCTAAACCCAGCATTCACATCTCATCCCAGCCAAGACCCTGCTGTATCATCTGGTCCAATCCTGCTTCTGCTGACCTCAGGCCCTGTAGGGAATTGAGCAATCCCAGTTAGAGATGCTCTCTGCATTTTGAGAACATTGTCCCCACTCTTGCAGTAAGGCCTGATTCAAGGCTTGCTAAAATCAGCCTATTGATTTTTGAGGGACCTGGACCCATCTTCAGGTTTATGACATGCCCTAAGTGGGCACTGCAGCGGGGTGGTACTGTGTGTCCTGCTGCAATGTATTTATACTGCAAATGGGACTCCCTGTGCTACCACCACTCACCATTAAATGTCTCTGTGCATCAGCTAAATAGCAAGAGGATCACTGCTGTTCAAACCCGTCGATTGGTTTAAAATTTCCTTCCCTAAGCAATCACTAAGAAAATATGTCTAAAATATGAGGGTAAGCAGCAGTAAGGATCCCCAAGTCAGCAAATAAATCACAACTTCCTAATGTCTCAGGAGAATATTCTTCTCCCTCCAAGATACTTGTACCACATAGCAGTAAAGCTGAACTTCACTTTGTCCTGTCTTACCTACAGTAAGACCCCAAAATAACACCACAGTTTCTTATCTCTATGCTGCCTGATGAAGGCAATGCCCTGAAATTTACCTTCTCTCATAGCCTGTGGCTCTGAAAATTCAAAATTCTTATTCAAAATAAGATCGCTATGATAGGGGTTGATTTAGGCATCTGTCATAGAAAAGACAAGACCTGCCCTTATCTGCATCCTGCTGGCTCCTGGCCCCAGAGCCCAGCCTCACTCACAGAGGTCCCAGGAGAAGTCAGCTGCTGTGAGCAACTTTTTATGTGTTACTTGCACCCAGAGAAAATTGCAAATCAGAAAAGTCTGGCTGCCAGCAGGTTGATACTGTATAAACAAGACAAGGTTTGCAGGCACCGGCCACTTCTTCTATTAAACCATCTCACATGACAGTCAAAGTGACCAAGCTTTTGGGAATGAGACTTTCCATCACATTGTCTAATGAGCAGCAGCAAAATTTAAACTTAACACAAGTGGGTTTTTTTTAAGGTGGTTGAAATTTCCAAACATACAAGCAAAGAAATTCCACAGCTCCCCATAAAATCAACATCTCCTCTTCCCAGACAAGAAATAAAAACAGCAACATGTTCTCTTTTAAAACAGAACTGTATCTGCTACTATTTCTGCTTTACAAGTTCCTGTCCACAGCAGGAACCATCTCTTTGCTGTTCCCCCTCAACAATAAAGGACTCCTTACCTTCACCTTCCTCTCTCCCTGCCAAAATGTCTGCACCCACCATTGTTGCCACACCCAGCAAACAGATGGCAACAGCAACAAAATGTATCAGCTTGTATCTTGCTCGGAGAAGGAACCAGGACAAAGCCATCAGTGCAGGAATCCCAAAACAGTCCAGGAGCTGTGTGTACAGAAAAATTGTTTGAGTTAGAAACTCACCCCAAATCCAGACTGCAACACCCTGAAAGGAAATGCACAGGATCTTACTTCCAATCATCAGATGTTAATGAAACCTGCAAAGCAACCCCAGTAGAAGAGAGGGATGAGACCCATTTTTCACCATTAAAAGCATTCTGAAAGTGAAGGAGGAGCTGGAACAGGGGTCCGCTATCTCTCGGTAGGAAAGCACTGATTTAGAAACTCTTCTAATGATGGATCTAATCAATCTTTGCAGCTTCACAAACGAATGTTAGGGTGCTGCTCTGAAACAGCATTGCTCCCCAGGGCTCCATGCACACAAAGCAAAAATATGGAACTATTGATGGGTACAAGTAATCTAATTTTACATCGATGTGACTGTGACAAGGACTTGACCCTGCAGCTTTGGGTTTGATGCTCTGACTTATCTTTCCTTTCTTAATTTTTTCTCTATAAGTTTCTACATGTCTTTGCTTTGCTGTTAGACCCACCCATAGAATCACAGAACTGCTTGGATTCAAAGAGATCTTAAAGTTCATCTAGTTCCAACCCTCCTGCCATGGGTAGGGACACCTTCCACTCAACCACTCCAACCTGGCCTTGGACACTTCCAAGGATCTTCTACCTATTCCCCTTTAGGACAGGAACTCAGCTGTGTACTTAATACAGAAGAACATACACTGCAGCATAAGATGGGCATATTGTTCTAAAATAATCAAATACCATCAAGACCACGGTACTAATCATAATTGGTTTAATATTTAATTCAACAAAATAGATTTTGTTTCTGAATTTTGAAAGGAAAGAAAAGGTGTATTTCCTGACCTGTCTCAGTAAAGTGCCACAGAATTACATAAGGGAACAGCCTAGAGCAGAACATATAGTCAACTTCCCAAAGATTCCTGAGAAATTACTCTCAAATGTCACTCCTTAAAACCTGGCTTCTTGAAGCCCCAACAAAAGATGTCCAGATCAGTAGGAATGGGGTATAATCCCTGCAATCATGACAACAGCTCTTAGTTCTTAATGTTTATTTCCAGACTCTGCCTGCCTCAGTGCACCACTGCAGTTACCTTCTGTGCTGTGCCATTTCCCCAAGGGCTTCGACCAAACTTGTTAACATTTTGACGATAAGTCTGGTTCTACTTGTTCATAACTACACATAGTAAAGTCTTAGAAGCATAGTGCTAAGAGCAACTATTTAAGATTAAATCCTAACAGTGCCTCTAATCCTTCCATCTATTTGTCTTTGCTCCTTAGATTGCCTCCAGCTTGTCCAGTTTGTAAAGTCTATGAAGTGTAAGAGTACTTCTTCAGGCCATATTATGAGACATTACAAGTACCTAAGTCTCAGTATGTGAAACCAAGTATTTCAATACAACTTTACACCATGGAAAATATCACACTGTGACCTTCTATTTTGGCACAGGTCTTGTTCTCTATCACACCTTTAGTCTAGACTTGAGAAAACCTCTAAAATTTCCTTCAAATTTGACTAGTATCAAACAACAAGAAATACTACAAGCATTAGAAAGCAAAATTTTTACCCCTCTGGTGGCATATCTACCAGAGGGGTAAAAACAGACATAACTCTTCTACTAATAAGTAAGCTTTCACTCTCATTAACAGAGATGTTTAGCGTGTAGTCTTCCAACCTCCAAACAATTTTTCAACCTAAACAGAAAGAGTAGAAACCCTTTAAAAAACATCTTAATTAGGGTATAAGAGAGTAGTACATAATGAGCCAGAAGCTCATTCAGTAATGCAAGATGGGGAATTGCTGCACCCAGACCAAGAACACACTGGAGAACCACAGCACCATGGTTAGAGGACTTGTAGCCAGGGCACAGAGGCACCAAATGATGAAGAACACTGGTAATCTGCTCCAGGAGACAATTACCCTCAATTACAGATGAAATCAGATTTCCATATACTGCATCTTACCTTCCTTTGATCTAGTACATTACAGAGCTCTTCTGTAGAGGATCAAGATCAAAGAAGTGCAAAGCAGATGTAATACCACAATGAATTGTATCAATGGAACCAATTAAAAAATAAAGTTTATTTATTTTTTACAACATTTATAACACACTGTGGTACTGACTACTATTTCCAGTACAGCCTCTTCAAACTCTCATCTTATTCAATTCTAGCCTGTATTTTTAACATGGGGCGGGGAGGGAACCAGATAACCTGGTGATTTGATTTACAAATGTTTTGACTCAAGCCACACTTTGGCCACAATGTTTATAGGAGGTTTTAAAAGTAGGGTAAATTATTAAAAGACATTTTAATATAATGGTTAATAAATTATCATAGACAGTTGGAGGTCATTGGTTTGCTTATAATTGCCAGCTTCAGACAGCTTTGTAAGCAAGAATGCTCAACTGCTGATCCTGCTCATTCCCCACAGGGCTCCCCACGGGCAGCCTCCAGCTGAGCCCCAGGGGCTCATCCTTTATTTTCTCTTATTGAGGCTGGCACTCTTCCATCAGCTGACAATCTGTCAATAGTTACTTGAAAAACATTTCTATCTGAATTATCTACAGAGCAAATTGTAAACGTGCCCAATAACGTGTTAAAAACATCAAACCACGGCTATACTGCTTGTTTTTTGATATAAATCACATAATTGTTATCACAGAATATCCTGAGTTGGAAGGGACCTATCAGAATCTTTAAGTCCAACTCCTAGCCATGCACAGGACACCACAAGAGTCCCACCATGTGCCTGTTGTCCAAATGCTTCTTGAGCTCTGTCAGGCTTGGTGCTGTGACCACTTCCCTGAGCAGTCTGTTCCAGTGCCCAATCACTCTCTGGGGGAAGAACCTTTTCCTGATATCCAACTTCAACCTCTCCCAATTCAGCTCCATGCCATAACAGGCAGTCAAACTGCAGCACAGCCAAGTCCTGCCACAGGGAAAAGAGGACACTGGCAGCAAGGAGTATCCTGGCACTGCCTCAGCCACAGCCAAACAGTTCAGTTGTGGACCAAAGTCTTTGTCTGTATTTACCAAGAAACAAGAGCCGTCATCCCACTGTTATCACCCTAAAAATCTCCAAACCCCTCCTGTAAAATGCTGGTATTTGAGAACTAAAGGGAAACCAGTTCTGCTTGTGTGTGCGTGTGTGAGAAAATACATGGAAGTTCCTTGCTGAGCCTGAAAAAAACTTATCTTTGAAGCTATGTTTCATGATGGTGAGTGAAGCTCCAGCCAGACAGCATTTTAACAATGATTACACTGCTTTTGGGAAGGTGCCATAAACCCTGTGTTGTTTTTATGGTCCCAGAGAATCCACGCACAGCCCGTACTGCAGACAGGCCATCAGGCTGGGTGCTCTGAACCACAGGCTCTGAACCACTAGTGTAGCTGCAAAATCGTTTGCCAAAAACAAAAAGAAAATGCCTTGCACTAAAGCAAATCACAGGCTTCTGCTGTGGGTTTTTTTCACTGTATCTCATTTCTGACAATGGAGAGAAACTGGTGACTGCAGAGAATGTGCAAGAAACCTCAGGGCAACTGCAAAAAAAATCGCAATTACTGAACTGATCAGTTGCAAGGTTACCAAAAATGAAAAAGGCTCAGAAAAAGCTTGAGTTTTTTGGACAGCACAATTATTTATATATATATATATATATATATATATATATATATATATATATATATATATATATATTCTTTCTTAATTTCTACAAAAGAAATCATGGGAATAGCTTTACTATTTCTGAGAACTTGGATCAAAGCCCTGGCTTCTTCCTTAAGCTATAAGGTCAAACAGTGTCTAACTCACCAGCTTAACTTGATCTTGAGACTGAAACAAGTCACTCTTAAAACTTTGATTTCTTAGGCATTATTTGTAAGGAGATTAAAGACCTAATGAGTCATAACACATAAGTATGAAGTGGAAATGTGACAAAACAACCTAAGAGACACAACTGATCTTCAGTAGTGCAATGAAAATTTACTGCAATTCTCTAAAGGGAGCCCAGAGTGCAGGAGTTTATTGCTTTACAGGTAATTCTCTTAAACATTAACCCCTATTACTCTGACTCTGTAAAACCTTGACTCCTTTCCAGCTAACAGCCAAATCTTCATGTTACTATTTTTTTTTTTATTCAGCTAAGTGGGGCCATGATCCCAGCCACAGATCCCCATCACTGGCAACAGCAGGCATGGACTGGCACAACATGGACACACTCCCTACTCCACACTCACACAGTGAGTAAACTTGGGCCTGACGCAGCTCACTAACAGTACAGCCAAAGGCAGGGTTTACTCCCACTTTGCTCAGTGTTCTGAGTTAGTTTGTTCAAGGAAACTGCCCCTGCAAGCTCAAGAGACTGAAGGAGGAAAGCGCTGACTCTTCCAGCAGCTTCTGTCTGTGCAGTGTGACAAAGAAACCCCAGCTTTAGCCCTTCTTTTTACAGAGCTTTTCAGAACACAATATTTATCCTAATGCAGCAATGCAGCATCAAGCACTGGTGTTGGAGAGGATGTCTACTATTACTTTATTTATGCTGAACTTCCTTCCACCTCTTTCAGAGAGGGCCCTGAACTGCCACATACAAAAGCCACAAGGCTGGTACCCCCCTGCATGGGCAGCAACACCAGCTGACAGTGTGTCTCACAGGTGGGGTTGCATCTCACAATGCCTCCTGCAGCTTCTAGGAGTAGGCAAAAGATCCACCTCACTGTCATCAGCAAGAACCTGCACTGAGTGACTGCATCTGGTCATAAATCTTGATTTTGTGTCACGAGAAAAAACTGAGTGGCTGTCAGTAAACTCTTAGAAGTGCTTTTATCTAAATAATTAGGGTTCAACTCGAGAGCTGGCACAGCTCTACCAGCCAATCTTCTATGCTTCCTGGAAAGGTTATTCATGATACAGGATGCTCTTCCCTGCTCTTCTCCTACTGCAGGGAGAAAATAGATGCTGGAAAGTTCTTTTCAGGCTTAAATAGCTTCCATGTCTGTCCTATGAATCTCATTTTAGAAACCAGTCCAAAACTGTAATAAAAGCAACAGCTTTTATTAAAAAGAGAGATTGGTCCTTACCTGCACACTTGTGAGGTTTGTATATTGGTAGGCTTTTACAATTGTGTAATTTGCTTCAACATCAGCCAGTCCCACAATAAGATACTTCCACCACCTCTGTTTCAAAATCTGACAGAGACTGTCACTGCCTGTTTAGAAGAAAGCAGCAATCAATACGTGTTTCTTTCCAACCAAACACTGCACGGGAATTTTGCTTTTTAGAAACATAAATAATACCAAGATTGACTTTGTCTGCCCCTGCTTAAGACACAATAACAGGAAACACAGCCTGGGAGGAGACAATGCAAATGCTGAAAAGCACAGAAATTCTTCCACATGAAGCAAAACACAGCAAGACTAGAGTTGTCTAAAGAGTAAATTAATAAGAACAGGAGGAATACTAAATAGCCTCTGGTAACAAAGTGTGTTAAAACAAAACTTATTTTACCTAATATAACATGATTTCAAACCACAGAGCACAAAACTCTGAACAGATATGACATTACATCAAATTAAATGCACATTTAACCTGTGAAATTAACTTCCATGTGTTGCTATAAAGCAGGAACTTCAAAAACTAGTAGGAGTATTGAGGTCTTAATTTTCGAATTCTGAAAGGAAAATGTAGAGAGAAAAAAAAAGATGAAAGAAAATCTCCCATCCCGTATTTCACATACCAGTCCTAAATACCAGCGTTGTTGTATAAACCAGAAGCAGCAAACAATAGTTGATGAAACTTTGCAACATTGGAGTATTCACATTGAATCTGTCTGCCAGGTACTGGCTTGTAACAGCAGTCCCACAGATAAACATAGAGAGCATCTGGCCCAGAATTACAGTTTTCCAAATATGCCTGTGAACATAAAAGACAAAACAGTAAGCTTAGAATTAAACATTTACGTTTCTAAAAAAATATTTTCTAGTTTTACAGGAAAAATTACTTTTTTTAAGACTGACACTTTTTTTCTTTTTTCCTACTCCCTACCAATGTTGTCCTGTTACCTACAGGTAAGCAGGGTTTTGTGTACACAGAACGTTTAGCCTGACCTCAGGACAGCCACAGGAGAAGTGAGGCCAGCTCAAGCCACCAGCCATGGAGACTGCAGTTACTCACAGAGATCTGCAAACACGTCACCTGGGCAGGCTCTACCCAATTCTTATTCTTCCTATTCTTATTAAGCAAGTTTTGAGTTAAATCCTTTGTCTCCACTGAATTCCATCCCAACTGATCAACAAAGATCTACAATAAGGAGATAAAGCACAACTACTTTCAGGCTCATCTGAGACCTGAGTTTTAGTGAGCTGAGACCTTAAGATGAGCAGTGGAACAAAAAATTATTAATGATAAAACCAAGTTAACAGTTCAGTTTGGAAGGCTCTTGAAAGATCATCTGATCCAAACCTTCCTGGGAAAGGGAGCCTTGAGGAGACTATTTAGGACCCTGTCCAGCTGCATCTTGCAAACTTCCAGTGATGGGGACTCCACAACATCCCTGCAGAGGTCGTTCCAGTGATTGCTTGCTCTCACCATAAAATAAATATTTCTTAAAACATGAATGATTATAATCAATACTTATTGCAGATTTTTTCAGTTCTATTACATCATGTTCTGCTGCAACTGAGGATGGAGTTAAGAATGCATTTTGGGTAAGATCATGTTTGCATTTACAGCTCAAGTCCCACCCACAGCCAGCAGAGACAAAAAAGGGGGAAAAAAAGCTCATGCTCTTTTAGTAGCAATTCTTCACTCAGTATAAGATGAACTATTCCAGATGCTCCAACACAAACAGGGGCATGTAACTCTATGGGGTTTTTCTGGCTTGCTCTTTCGCCTGCCAGTGGAGCTGTGCTAATTTGTACCACCCCAAGTCTCTGCACATGCACAATACATAGTGACAGAAGCTCAGCCCTGTGCTATCTGTACAGGTCTGCTAAATTCACATTTAATCTGTTTACTCTAAAGATTACTGATGACAATTTAACTGTCTGCACAATCAATACATTTGTTTCCACTCAAATTAATCAAGCAAGGGAAGAAAGGGCCTCATTAGGATTCTGCACCTACCCTGTGCCCACATCTCTCCACGCTGACTTCTGGCAGGACACCCACGTGTCAGGCACAGCACCTGAGAGTATCACTGCCTGTTTTCCCAAGGTGGGTGACCCCAACACAGTAAGGACCAGTTCACCCTGCTGTGCTGTGCAATCCAGCTGCCAGGCAATTAGAAGGGTGTGTGTGACTGTGCTAAACCTGACCACAATCATGCAATCAATCCCTTCTTGTGGAAGGGAGGCATCTTCCTAGCACAGACTCCAATGCACCTGCACGAATCCTGTTTATCAATTCAGCCTGACACCAAGCTCTTCTGACTTTGAAAATGCTGCTGGGCACATTTTTCTCTCCAAGTCCATTCTGATGAGACAGCAAATCTCCACAAAGTCCAGCCACACAGTACTTCCAAGAGATTTGAATCCCATGTTTGCTACAGCTTGCCTTGCCAATCCCAGGAATGGTGCACATTCACACTCCAAGTATTATATATCATGTGACAATCTTGTAAGGTACTGTCCAGTCTCATCTGAGTAACTTGCTGGTGTGTGAAAGAAAAACATTCTCATTTCTAAACAGATTTCTAAAATACATATGGTGGGGGGTGGTGGGTGGTTTTCATTAAAAACAGCAGGAGAAAAAATTGAAGCAACCTCACTTCTGTTATATTTTATCTGATTTCTTTTTAATTTCTTTATATTCTGGGCAATGGTCTATGCTATTTAGTGAACAACTCAAACACATTTTGGCTAATTATTCTGGCTGATGCAGAAATATCTTTTTATAGTCACATAAAGAATTTAACCAGTTGCCATTAGAACAAATGTGATATAAGTTAACTAAAATTTCAAGCAGGCATAGATGAGGATTCCAGCTTGCCCTTTGCCAGCCCTGCAAACTCTGGCTCCTTTGCAGCAGGTAAAATGACAGAAGACCGACTGAAATTCAAAGGAAAATACCCTGTGGTGAACAACATACAAAACTTGTTTTCGGGCATTTAAAAAAATACACATTTTTATTATTATTGAAATAAAGCCTCTTGCCCCAAACTGGCAGAAAAATGTTTCTTCCTCACCATCAGCACTCAAGTAACACAGCAGGCCTTTGGCAGTTTATTGGACTAAACTCACCCTGCACTTGGACTAGCTGGGAGGAGAGTGTGGAGGTCAGGATCAGACATGAACAGAGGCATGACTGGGCAAAACTGCTGCAGTTTTACTGGAGCAAAGCCTGTGTGCTGCACAAAATGAACTGCACTTGTCAATATGCTACCAGGAGAGCCCCAAGCTGCCCTGGCTGGCAGAAGCCCTGATGTGGACACAAACTCCTCTCCACCCACCTGCTGGGTGTTGCCACAGAGAAGGGCAGAAGCACAGGCAATACCGCCCCACAACCTCGTTTAAGCAGGCTCATTTAACATGGATTTCGGTGTGGTAGGGCTTTAAACATTTTTGTCCAGGATATGAGTTGCAAGGGGCAACTTTGCTCCTCCTGAGCTACAGCACCTTCTCTACAGCAAAGGCCTGGGCTCTACGTGCAGCCCTCTGGCAAACTGGATAGCAACCATGTTCCAGTGAGAGGATAAAATGGGGAAAACCTGCAGCCACTCAAATTTGTTAACACCTGAACTGCTCCAACCATCATTTACTGAAAACAAGACAGACCCATCTGCCCTCTTGCAGTGGGATAACTCCACTATACTAATCCTCAGCTTTTCTAATGATCAAATTTCCCCAGTTCAAAGTACCTAAGGAATTATCTCCTTGCATCTCTGCATCTGGGAACAGAGGCAGGTCCAGAACCTCCAGAACTGTTTGCTTGGTGGTTATTGCCCTAGCAATCATTGCTATTTAGTTAATATACGTCTTGGCAGTACTACATTACAAAGGTGTCTGGCAAAGGAAGCAGGCTTCATCCCACCTCTATGGGATGAAGAGGTGGGATGCCCTTCTCTATTTTTGTCTATTTTAATTCAAGGAATTTTTTTCTTGCCTGAACATATTCAAAATATTAACATCAAAAAACACACAGAAAAACTTAGTCTTTAGTGGAAAACTGCCCTCAAAAAAAGTCTTCTGTGAAGCCCAAAATGCTCCATACCTGGCAGCTTTCTCAGCTGTGTGTAAGGTAACAGCCTCTTGCCCTGACTGCTCCCCAGTGCCAGGTGGAAGCCTCAGCAGGAAGCAGCAATGGTTTCTCTCGTACCATTTGCCAAAGCATGATAAACAATTTCTTCAAATTGAGATGACATCACCATGCTCCTGGCATGATGCACTGGGCTCATAGCCTATTTTAAAAAATATGTTTGATCCTCTCTAAACTTGAGAGCAAACTTTAAATCCTACTGTTTGCATTTTGCATGACAATTTCTTCTGAGAAAAATGCTTTAAAGACACACGTTTCCATTCAATTTGTTATTGATATGAGTATTGATGACAGTGACTTTCTTATTAATAATTGATCAGATTTTGAAATATATTAATTATTAACTTTTCCATGCCAGAACTTAATCCTCTCAGCTTTTTTTTTTTTTTTAATGCACTGGAAAAGACTAATTCACTTTGGAGTCTCAGATGATGCAAGGTAAGTGTTCTGAAAAGGCCTTTTATTTCATAGTTGGGCGGGGTGGGTTATTGTTGGCTTTTAATGCTTAGTAGCAAGCTACTAAGATTAGTCCTTCCCTCTCTTCAGCCATCCTATCTTAGCTAGCTGTATCTATGGCTTTGAGCAAAACTAAAGATTTTGGGACTTTTTAGAGCATGAAAGTTTGCCACTAATTGTGTACCCTGAACAATGTGCAGCTCTCAACATCATGAGAAACTCAGGCTGGCTTTCTTTGGCTCCATGTGAAATGCAGAATAAAAAATACACCAAGATACTAAAGTACAATTGATATAGGAGAAAGTTAAAGGAAATTTAATAAGACCATAGTTAACAATTTTACTGGCAATTAGTTTACTAAATCCTGTAATTTTAATGTGAAATTTTAACTTATAAAAAATACAGCTAATCAAATATTCATTTTAATTCTGCCACCAATCTAATACTGACATGGCAAAGCCTGGCAACACTGTTCACATACAGAGTACGTGCAGTGGTGCAGTACTTGCAGGTCGCTTTAACTACTGAACCCTTCCTAAACAGGGAAGTGACCTTTTAATTTCAATGATCTTACTTTTTCATGCTAGTGGTTAAGGGAAAATGGAGGTTCAGACCAAACCATATTGCAACATAATTAGTAATTAACTAAGAAGAACAGAATATATTTTTAAGAACTAATATAATCAGAAGTTAGTTTTTCCATGTTTTGCTTTGAAACTGATGTCAATTTAATTTGCAAAAGGTAAAAAATAGAAAAGCATCAGAAATATATTTTCTAATGGTTCTACTCAAAAAAACCAAAAAAAAAAGCAGAAAAAAACCCCCCACAACAAGACCCAGACCCAGTCTAGTTTATTACATACAACTATTAAACCTTCCTACGACTCAGAAAGGCCTCAAACAAAACTGAAGTGGCTGAGCCTGCTGTCACCTAGAGGAAAAAAAATAAGAAAAAATATCAATTCAGTATCTCAGACAACACTTCTTAAAATTCAGTGAAAGCTATTGATTTTCTTTCAAATACGTTCCATAGACTCCCTTAGTGTAGCCGTTGGCAAAACTAATGGCATAGGTGAAGTTACTGAACAACTCAACAAGTTTCTGTCTTGCCTTTTGGGTCTCTCCTCACAGGCATGAGGAGCGAAAAGAGAAAAACTTATAACCAATAGAGAAGATGAGACTTTGTCCAAGAATAAGGTTCTTCTTGGCCAGCATACACCATCTCATAGTCCAGCAGCCAGACTACAGTTTATGCACAAGGCTGCCAGGAAAGCCAGCACATCCTTGGCTGACAAATCCTATGCAATAACTATTAGTGACCCAACTTATAAAAAAGCCTTTTAAACAGGGACTGTTTTCCCCCTCTAGAGGGAAAGTGAAGCTGTAAATATATGGTCTAGAAGTCCGAGGATGCAGTCCTGCTCTCGTGAAGGTAGTGCTTCTGAAGCACCAGCTTGTCTGTACAGCTTGGCAGGTATTTTTCCACAAGTTTTCCATGCTTAACTAGTGCTCATATTTCAAGAGATATACCTGAACGAGTCTCTATCCTAAGCTGATTTACGGAAGGAGGAAGTGGGGATATTGGTCTTTCAAGACTCCACATTTCGTCTCAGTTATTTTGTTCTGTTACTTTTGCAATCCTCCATGACCTGTCCTTCATAATGATCGAGAACTACAAAACAGACAAAGTGCAGGGAAAAAAACGGAAAACAGAATAACAAAAAATACAAATGCATGTGTTTAGGTGTGAGAGCACAGTCCTACTTCAACAGAGTCAAGACGCCACTCACTAATTCGGCGCTAAGCCAAGGCGACCCCGAGCGCTCTCGCCCAGCAGCATCCGCAGGCTGCAGCTCGGCGCCGCTCCCGGAGCAGCCCCGGCATCAGAGCACGCGCTCCGGAGGCAGCGGCCAGAGCTTCCCCGGGTTCCCCGGTGCCAGGCCGGCCGCAGGCTCCGGGCTCTGCTCAGCCCCGCGCAGCCCCGGCCGTAACCGCGGGCCCGCACCGCGGCGGCCGCTCCGGCCCAGGCTCCCCGCGGCTGCTCCCGGCGGCGCAGAGCGGCCTCCGCATCCCGACCGCGCCGCCGCCGGAGCGCCGAGAGCGGCACGGACGCTTCCCCTCTCCTCCCGTCCTTCCCCCGCTCCGACGGGCGGCCCGGAAGCCGGCGGGCGGGGAGGCCGGCGCCGCGCGGTTCCACGTGGAGGCCGGGGACTCACCAGGTGCAGAGCTTGGCCCCGAGCAGCGCCAGCAGCCGGCGCGGAGAGGAGGCGGCGGCCCCGGGCGATGGCTCGGCAGCATCGGCAGCATGGGCAGCATCGGTAGCATCGGCAGCCTCAGCATCGGCAGTGGCATCCGCGGGCCGCGGCGCCCCGGCAGCAGCGGCCGCCTCCTCCATGGCGCGGCTGCCCCGGCCCCGCGCCCGCCGGCAGCGGGCAGGGAGCGATGGAGGGCGGGCGCTGCGAAGGCGGCACCCGGCGGAAGGAAGGGATGAGCAGCAGCACCGGGACAGCAGCACTCTGCTCCCCGGAGAGCGGCCGAGCGCGGCTTTGTGCCCGCCGAGGGGCCGCCCCCGGGAGGGTCACGGGGGGTCGGAGCTCTCCTGATGTTGCTTCTCCTCTCCGGCCCCGCAGTTTCCTTCAGCCGCAGGGTGCATGTGGGGAGCTTTAGCAGCGCCAACGCCACGCTGGTGTTCCCGCTCTCCCGCGGGCCCCCCGGCAGCAGCCCAGCCCGGTGCCCCGGTGCCCCGGTGCGGGGCCGTGCTGTGCCCCCGGGCCTGCGCGGGCAGCGAGCCCCAGGGCACGCGGGAGCCTAGCGGCAGCAGCCGCAGGGCGCTGAGCGGGCGGTTCAGGCGCATCCGCCGGTACAGGAGTTACTGTGTACGCTTCGAGTTCAACTTCTCGCAGCTTTCTGTGCAGCCTCAGGTCTTCTAACGTTTCAACTCCCACTTCTTTGCTGCTTCTTTGCCATGCCTCTGGATTTTTCACATCCTGTTTGTCTTCACCTACATCTCAGGGCAGCTCACCTGGAGAACGTGGTGACATTTTGCATACTTTGGTGGGTTTCTTAACAGTACTTCTAATGATGCTCTGTATGTGGTGGAATTGAACCCCGAAGGTGTCTCCAGGAAGAGCAACCTTCGGCCCTCATTGGGGCAAATATTTATCACTGTCCTCGCTGAGCCGGCAGAAAGGATTTTCTGCCACGAGACACTGTCGGTCTCTACCTTCAGTTTTTCCCTGCAGAGAGCCACAATCTAATTTTTCTCCCCCCAACACCATAACATTTTTTTTCAGACGTTTTTCTCTGTCATAGTTCTCTCATTCAGATTGTGTTTATTTATCCTACTCCTGAAATTCATCCTCATAGGATTAGATGTAGGAGTAAAAGAGGCATTACTGTGCCATTTTCAGGTTATCTTTACATTTCCATGTACCTGTCATTAATGAAGGTGAATTTTAGTCTCCCCTTTCCCCAAGGGCCCAGGCTCAAATACCCACTAAGGTATTGGCTATATGGGAGAGGACCCCAAATACCCTCTTTGACTCTGTGATGATGTAATGTTAAAGGTCATTATGAAAGAAAAGCTGTATAATTACATGTTTTAAAAGCATTAATAAATGTACTTCTATATTTATAACATACATACATATTTTTAATGGTTTTTTTTTGTTTTTTATGTATTTTTCCTTTACTTGTATAACAGAATAGTTTACTGGTATTTAAATTTTGAATTCCTAATCCAATAAAAGTCCTGCTCTGGCTCCTGCAAGAAATCAGTCTGCCAAGATTAGTCTCAGTGTTATGACAGTTATGAATCTGGTCATGCTGGTCCTGATTCTTCACAACCTAAACTAATGAAAAGTTTAAAAGAAACTGACTTATCGGACCGTGTGTATTTAGTCATATCTGAGTTCCACAGCTGTGGTTCTCTTATCTTCACATTTAATTCATCCTATGTCTGCAATCTGCTGCCAGTTTTCCAGAGATGGGGGATCTTGTCTTTGGTGCTTTTTGTCTCCATTTAAGCTCAGCTCTTGGAATTCCTCGCTACAGGTAGGCTGCAGCAGCCTCACACCAAAAAGACACTGCCAGGCCAGAGCTTTACCCTGGACTGCTCAGCTGCAGAAAGATTGCAGAGGGGTATCTATGAATTCTAAAAATACGAAACAAAATAAAGTTTGATCTCTTTTTAATTTAAACTTTAACAATAATAACAAACAAAAAAACCCAGCAATAACTGTTTAAGTGCTGTTTGTTAGACATTGGGGACTAAGCTAATTGCAAATGAACTTGGGGGCCTAGACTAACAGGTAGGTATATTTCTCCTTTTTGACTAAGAATTTTTCGCAATACATTTACTGAATTCTTTAAAAATTAATTATTCATATTCAAAAGTTGCATCTAAATTATCAAACTATTTTGAAGTGTGACTGAAAGGAACTAAGCATCTAAATATTTCTTACAGTTGGATATCTTCTAGAATGAGTGAAGGATAACTCAAAAGTACCAGCATAGCTCTTTTTACTGTTTTTCTCTTTAGAAAAAACAAACTTTTGAGCTGAGGACAAATAAAAGAATTAGCAAAGCCATAACAAATACAAGATAGACATAGCTCTGGTATCCTCATCTGCTTTGAACTCCTTTTTGCTAAACAATTTAATTTCAGTGTGTCTTATCAGACTGTCCCTCCTGCTGAGAAAATCATAAGTTTGAATAGGTGATAAAAGCAGATAACAATGATAACAAGGAAAGGGCAAAGTCATTGTTCAGTGAGATACTTTGTGTACATTAGTGTAACAAAATTATATTTTTTACATCTGTGCCAACTGAAGGAAAGACAAAAAAATGTTACATGAACTGAAGTCAAAATCTGAAACTGCCGAAGTGATTCTTTCTGAAATGCTGAGCAAGCATAATGTCAGGGTTTTTTTGATTGGAAGTATATTTGCCACTAGAGGTCCTTCATGGTCAGCTTATGTTTTCTTCCACAGCATTTTGGGAGGGCTTTTTTCTTTTATCCATGGTATATATGAGAATCATGATTTCTAAGGATATTTATTTAGTTTAATGTATTAAATTCTTAGAATAATGGAGTGGTTTTATCGTGATGAAGCCTTTTCTGGGAAGATACCAATACGATTTTTCAGATAGCATTTATTCAGTAAAAGCTCTTGTTTCATTATGAAATAATAAATGTTATTTATTTTTACTTCACTAACTGCATGTTTTTAAATTTACAATTTTTCATTGTCTTATACCACATCTTCAACATAATCACTTTTCTCTTAGAAAAATAAAGGAAGGAAACAAATGTCAAACTAATGAGTGAAATTAGAATAAACAACTGAAACAATAAAACGAGATGTAAGGTAATTTTTCTCTGCTGTGTCATTATTTTCTTATTTCTCCTGGTTAGAAGTTGGTTTAAAATGTTTGGAAGAACTGTGCAGCCTTGGGACTGACTGATTAAATTTATCACTACAGAACACAAAAAAATGTAGTGGGAAACTAGTAACAAAAAAACCATAGCTCATTAGTTGGAAATGTTTAGGAACTAAGGCCAAGAATTACTTGATATTCCTGGGATGGTTATGAGCTGGAAAGGCCTGATAGCTGCACAAAGGTCAAATGGAATCACAGAATGCATCAGCTGGAATCAACACTGAGATCTGTTACACTGTAAAAGTCCTGGGGGAACTTTTAATGAAAGGTGGGGTGTGTGCTGGTTACTCATATTCAGGACAAATGTGCAGAAAGATACAAAAAGGTCTGTGGGTTCACTGCCATGGGTTCATTGCAAAAGCCCTGATAGCCAAAAGACTCCTTACTATCCTGTATCTTAAAAAAAAAAATCTGCAGATAAAGGAAATCACTATTTTAAAATTAAAATACGCTAATATTCTCTAAAATTCTCTAAAAAAATTTAATCTGAGGAACATCACAGTAAGAAATTTAGCAGAAAAACACATCTTATGTCTGCACTGCCATATCCTGGGGTGCAGCTGTGGTTCTGCTGTCTCTACCAAGAAGGAAATGTGAAGAATGATGTATTTTCACATTTTAATGTCAAAGAAGGTATCTACTAAGCAAAAGCTACTGAATGAGGAGAGGTGAGAATGTCAATATGTGGTGAGATTTATTGATGAGGAAATATAAAGGATGGAGTTTAGGTACTTGATTTGCATTGAAAATCAGCAGAGCCAACAGAAGTGGCAAAACAGATGCATTTTGGAGGCAATCAGTATGAGGTCACACGAGTCTATGCATCTGTAATTCTGATCTCACACACCATCCTCACTTCCCACTCACCTGAAATGTGACCCCCTGCTTACAACCGTACCCAGACACAAAAAAAAGGTGGGATTTTATTGCAAATTTAATGTTTCCAAGGCCTAAATAAACCAACGTGGGTGTTACTTTCACTAATAACTAGCAAAATCTCAAAGGACTCTGGTTTTGTACCCAGTCCAAACAGAGCTCACTCAAATCTTTAACCTTCCAGCACTGACACAACATACATGATATTGAAAGAGCTACTGGGACAACTGGAGATTACTGATTCAAACCATAAGCTCAGTCTCAGAAAGGCAGACATAATAAAGCCCAAGGACCATCAAAATTTAAGCCTATTTAGCACATGTTGAAGGCTTTTTTTTTAATCAAAACTCTCTGTCCCTGAAAGAAAAGAAAATGTTCTTCAACTCTCTGACAGATTTCTTTCTCTTAAAAGAATTGCAATCTCTCAGTGGCTTCATGGAATAGCATCTAATACTTCTGTCTCTGCATCTGCAAGATCCAGTAGATCCTCTATAACATGCATCTTTGGCTCTTTGGACTATACAAAATAGTTTGGGATTCTAGTCTCATAAAGAAAATCACAAAGAAAATAGTCGCTTTACTACATTGACTTAATTTTTTTATCAGAATACCCTATGACACTGCATTCAGCCTTGCTATTACATGAAAAATAAAATCTGTGTAAATTGAATTGCAAAATTTGCCAGTCTGAGATCTTTCTTAATTAAGACTGTGTAGTATTCATTTCAGTTTGCCTGCTTGTCCATGCTGGGATATTTTTAGAGTAATTGAGACTAAATTAACTTAGAAGGCCAGAATCCACAATTCCCTGCATGAATGTGAATGCCAGACTTTGCATTGTGTGGTGCATCTTTAAATCTTACCACTCACTTACAGACTAGGGCTGAGAAGAGCCAGGCCCCAGCTAAAACAGATATGAGGGTAGGATAGTATTTTACAGCCAGGTGAGACCCCTGCTTCCACTCCCAACCTAACAGAAGAGTTGGGACAATCTTTCCATAATTGTTTTTACACCTTACTGGCACTGCTACTTTTCCTTCACACCTTGATGAAAAAGTTCTGGGTAGCATCATCTAAGGCAGCATTGTGATGATTCACCACAAACAAAACATGTATTCCAGGGAGAAGAAATCCTTTAATTAAATCAATTAGTGTGATTTGAAAAGAGTTTAGCTAGACACACGGCAGTTCATCCAACTGGATTTGCACTGTTGCAGATTTGGGCTGCATCAATGCAATATTATGAAGATAGGGACCCTAGGGTATATCAAAAGATTTTCACAGAATTGCAGAGTAGCTCAAATTGAAAGGGATCCCTGGAGGCTATGCAGCCCAAACCCCCAAGGGATCCCTGGAGGGTATGTAGCCCAAAGCTTCTTGAGCAGGTTGGTCAGGATCCTGGCCTGTTAAGCTTGAATGCCTCCAAGGCTGATGATTTCACAATTCTTTGTGTTCTTTTTCCAGTGTCTAAGTATGCTCACAATAAAAGAGCCTACTTAGGCATAAGCATACACAATACAAAATAAATAAATAAATCCTTTTCCGTACTCAGAAATTCCCTTGTTGCAAATCATGATTGTCAGCCTTTCTCCTTATGCTATGTGCCATCAGGAAGGTGAAGGCTGAAAGAAGATCTCCCTTTTCATCTCCAGCTTCCCTCAGCTCCACCTTGGCTGTCATATGCTGCAGACCCCTGACCATCTCCATTGCTGGACACCCTCCTAAATGCCATTGTCATTCTTGTACTGGAGACACCAAACCTGAGCACACCAATGAAGGTGATCATGCAGAGTGATTTCAGCAGTTTTAATATTTGTTGTCTCAGAAACATGGATTCTGCCAGCTCCCTTCTGAAGACTTACATTCTCTTACTGATCTATTCATTCTTCATTAGTTTTGTGTACATTGAAAGAACTGTTACTTACTCTTAGAACAGACTTAGTTCTTGAAATAAAAACATGCATTCTGACATTTTAAATCATACTTGGAGGAAAAGCATTCTGTAGAAGCATATAAGGTGTTACACAAGGAAAAGCAAAAATTGAGTATCAACTTCAGTGTGAAACTAAGACCAAATTTTTTTTTCTTCCTTTTAGTTTGTGGCAATCCAACAAAGCACAAGTAAAACCAGACATTTGAATGGTGTAAAACAAAACTATTCTATATATAAAAAGATAATGTGAAGATATTATATAAATAATGCAGAGGTAAGCAGCTTTACTTCTTTTTTTTTTTATTCTTACATATCCAAAAGCCATTTCATTGAAATGTCTAGCTTGAAGAAATTTTAGCTAAATAATATTTTAGTTAAATAATAAATAATAAATAATAAATTATTCCTTCTCAGACAAATAGTCTTTTTTCAAGAATTTTTTTTCAGTATTAAGTATAGAAAGTTGGGGTACGGGGTAAATATCTCTGTTCTTTTACCCATGTTGGAGTTTAGGAGTTTGTATTTTTATTCTGAACAGTTCCTAAACACTTTCTTTAAGCAAGGAGAGAGAGGGAAAGGTTTTGCAAAAGCAGAATAAAAGGCAAAGAGGTTAGGCTTCAACAAGACCTGTGGAGCTGCATTCCACTCTCTGTTTTAATCTTGGCAAAGGCATCCCACTAAATGAGTAAATGATGCAAGCTGCACCTTGATTTTAGCATCACTTCAGTTGAACTTTCACCTTGTGGGAAGATGTTGTAAGACATTTTGAACTACGGTTTAATATATATTCCAAGAGAAATTTTTTAGTTGTTCTCAAAAATTGACACAAAATAAGCAATGCTGGTCAGGTTTGTTTGCTTGTTTGTTTTCAATATGACTGTCAGAAAATATTGGGTTTTGGGACACTTGCAGAGCTTAATTGCCAGGTTAGGAAAATATTAAGTACCCACTTAGCTTCATATGTTGAAGTGCTTTCCTAAACATTTTTCACCAAGAAGTGTAACCAGATAATTTTACTCATTCCTATTCCTATTATGATTCCATCATAGGACTTAGATATTTTAGGATTAAGATTGATCACAGAATTCTCTTTATCTGATAGTCTTAATATATAAGCAACCTTAGAAAATTGAGTGCTATGTTGAAATGTAAGTTCATGAGAGGGAAATCATTCTTTTTTGGGGGGAAGATTTAAAAATACATGCACTTATCTGAAAGCTTAGCTGTTTTATGATAAAGTGTGCTCTGTGTTTCACATTTTTACATCTTTATAACAATGTAAGGTAGTAATAAGTTTCCAAATCATAGCATTGAACAGAATTTTATTTGGTCTTTTTCTTAGAACTTTTTCTTCGCTGGTCCTCAGTCCTGGAAGCTACAAGTTAGGTAATTCCACAGGAAATACACAGGCAGAGAGTGTGTGTCCAAAACTGAACAACCATGGGGTAGCATGGTGTGTTATGATGTTGCTTTTTCATGCTGTTGGGGTATGATAAATGAAATATCACCTGCCTGAAAACTGGCCTAACATCTGTGAAAGAAGAAGAGTGTGTAGACTGATTTACAGAAATCACATGCACGACATTGTTACTAAGTCACTACTTTATGAAAGCTGTCATTTTTGTTGTGTGCCCTCTTTTGTTTACATTTCTTTTGTGTGGGATCTCTGTTTGGCACATACATTTTCATGTTGCCCCCCTCCCCAGCAATCAGAGATATTGATCCATCAATATCTCTCAGTCCACCGCTACCACCCAGCCCACTTACACCACGAAACCCCTTGTCAGCATTGCCCATCCCTCCAAGCCAGTGATATCAGCCATAACTTCAGCAGTCACATCAAATGTCTCAGGTTACAGTGGCCACTTCCAAAACCCGATTCCATCTTCTGATTCTATAGCCAGTATGTACAAATCAATGGTTGTTCAATCCTCTCAGCATGCTAAGGAGGGAACTCCTGTTATCTCCATTGTATTAACAGTGAGCTAAGGACTTTTTCAAATAGCTCTGATTATTTTTGCATTATGAAAAGGCCATTGTGTTTCCTGGAGCTGTAAATAGTACAATATCTTAGACAATGCACATTTTTAAAAAAACTTCCTAAATTTGTAGTCAAATATGCACTTACTTCTGTGTTTGGATCTATCTGGAACAGTCACACCTTTTCCCCTTTCCTTACAAGTCAGTCAGAACTTAACCAAAAGAAAGAACAAGGCATTCTGCTATTTGGAAATCACAAGCCAGATTTTGATTTGAGTTAGAGTGGAATAAATTCAGGGTGGCTGCCAAGACTGTACATATATATCTGAACTCCAGCTTTGATCTAGTCACACTCTATTTTCCTTGCATAGAAAAATTACCCAAATCAAAGGACCAGGCAACTGAGCCTGCCAGCTGGCTTTAGCTAGCTGTAACTACTAGATGAAGGCAAAAAACCCAAAAAACCCACAAAAATTGTCTTTTAACTGTTTGGCATAAATGCATCTATTTGAATGAAATGCAAAACCCTGAATGTTTAAAAACGACTAATGAGGCTCAATAAATGTTGACCAAGTGAAATAGATTTTATCTTCAGGTCTGGCTTGAAGAGAGCAGGTAATTGATCTGTAATGCCAAGAGACCTGTGCATGTTTGGCACCTCCCAGAAAAAAAAACCAACAGGCTGAACATATTTATCCTGTGTTCCCTCTTAAAAGCAGCTGGGTAATTGTCTTCTAAGCTATTTGATAATCTTGTATGGACAACTGTTTGTACTAAACCACATTCATGACAGTGTTTCTGTTGGGGCACTGAACATGATCCTGTCAATTCCAAAGACATCACAGAGGAGAGAGTAGGAAACACATTCTAATCACAGCAATTGAAATTTATTCCCAGAAAAAGTTTTTTATAAAAATGATCCATCTATGAACTTGTCTGGGAGTATGATCCAGAAAATCAGTGAGAATCTCTCAGCACCAAGGGTTTTTTTCCGTTGCCTTCAGCAAAAAAAAAAAAAAAAAGAACTTTGTCAAATCATTTGGGTTTTTCCCATCTTAAAAATGCCCTTGGTGCATGCAGACACATCTCTGGCATAGCTCATAAAGGGCACAACATGGCATTACAACTTCTTACTGTGTTTAATTATTTCTAATGCAGCCACATAAACCTAGTGTGTTCCATAGAACACAATAGGCTAAAAACAATGTGTTTTAAGCCAAGGTGTAGATTTGGAAGGTAAAATGTAGAGTTTTTCTGTAATTTTGTGTTAAAATGATAGAATTGTAGGATAGTTGAGGTTAAGGTTGGAAAAGGCCTGTAAGATCATAGAGGACACCTGTTAACCTGACCCCACTGTGTCCACCACTAAACCATGTCCCTGGGTGCTACAGCCACGTTTTTTGAGCACTTCCAGAGATGGCGATTGTACCACTTCCCTGGGCACTCTGTTCCAATGTGTGACCACCCTTTCAAGGAAGAAATTCTCCATAATATCCAGTATAAGCTTCCCTTGGTGCAACTTGAGACCATTTCCTCTTGTTCTGCCACTTATTACCTGAGAGGAGAGGCCGACCTCACCTGACTGCACCCTCCTGTCAGGCAGCTCTGGAGAGCAGCAAGGTCCCCCCTGAGCCTCCTTTTCTCCAGGCTGAGCACCCCCAGCTCCCTCAGCTGCCCCTCACAGCACTTGTGCTCCAGACCCTTCCCCAGCTCCGCTGCCCTTCCCTGGACACGCTCCAGCCCCTCAATGTCTCTCTGGCACTGAGGGGCCCAGAACTGAGCACAGGATTGGAGCTGTGGCCTCAGCAGTGCTGGGTACAGGGGGACGGTCACTGCCCTGCTCCTGCTGGCCACACCTGGCTGAGCCAGGCCAGGATGCCATTGGCCGCCAGTATCCCAGGAGGCGCTCGCTCTCCCCAGCCGTGCTCAGCTCCATGAGGTGATCGCGGATTTCCAGGCCGCGGCCCCGGGCAGAGCCCGAGGCTCCGCGGGCGGAGGGCGCCCCCTGGCGGTCACGGGCCGCCGGGAAGGTGCCTCACAGCCGGGAAGGGATCCCCGCTCCTTCCAATTAAGAAAGGCAACATGCATGGCAACTTCAGCGGAATTAAGTAATTCAAAGCTTTTTTTGTCCTCAGCCCGTAATAATGATAGACCTTGGGCTGCCCTGTCCCCTGAATTTGAGGACCACGAGAGTGGGAGCAGTGACCTTCCGTTTGCAGACACTGAAATTGCAAAGGAGCAGCTCTGCCGGGTGAATGCTCACAAGTCCGTGGCACCTGGTGAGATTCACACCAGAGGTCTGAAGGAGCCTGCAGATGTTATGGCAGGACCCGTCTTGATCATCTACCCAAGGTCTTGGGAGTCTGGGGAGCTCCCTACTGGCGGGATGTTTGCTGGTCAGAGTGACTCAGAGATACGTACAAGTCACTTTTCTCAGCTTGGCAGTCGAAGAAGGAGTCAGAATTCCTCGGCTGTAGTTTTTAAGGTTGTTTATTATTTTTTATCTATAACATTCTTTCTCTGGCCTGCCAAGGTCTGTTCAGCAGGTCAGTCAGAGGCACACTGACCACCCTCAGAGGCGGTGTTATCTTTTTATACTAAAAACTACGTGTACATTATTTACAATAACTTCCCAATACCTATCACCTATGTTAGACAGTGAGTTTCTACCTTAAACCAATCTAAAAGTGCCAACATCACCCAAAACATGGAGGTTAGGAAGAAGAAAGGACAGGGCACGCCAAATTCCTCCATCCTGGGACTCTGAGCTCCCATTCTAAAACTCCAAAAATTTATTTTTCACCCCGTGACAGACTAACTATTATTCTACTTAAATTCTCTTGATTTGTAATTCTTCATATAAAGGTGGCAATTTTCTCTATGGGTCAAAATCAAAGTCACAGGTGTCTTGTGACTTTGATTGACACAAAATAAGCAATGCTGGTCAGGTTTGTTTGCTTGTTTGTTTTCAAAATGACTGTCAGAAAATATTGGTCTTTGTGCCAAGGTGTGTGAGGCCCCTGGCAGGACAACCAGAGAGATGTCCTGGGTTCCAACACCTACTGGCAGGATGTTAGTCCCACCTACAAAAATATATGTGAGGGAAGACTCAGAGAACTACAGACCTGTTAGCCTAACCTCAGTTCCTGAAGAAAATATGGAGAAGGTTATATAGGGTACTATTAAAAGCCATTTAGAGAAGAATTTGTAGTCAACATGGGTTCACAAAGGGAAATTCTTGTTTAAGTAATTTGGTATCCTTCTGTGAGAGGGTAATTTTCGTAGTGGATGAAATGAAGGAGTGGATGTAGTTTTCCTGGGTTTTAGTACAGCACCCTTCTGGACAAGCCCTCCAGCTGTGGGCTGAGTGGGTTCATGGTGTGCTGGGTGAAGAACTGGCTGAAGGGCAGAGCTCAAAGTGTTCCAGTGAATGGGGCTGCGTCTGGCTGGCCACTGGTCAGCAGCATTGCTCCTTCAGGGCTCAGTTCTGGAGTGAGCTCTGTTCAATGTATTTGTTAATGGTCTGGGTGCAGGAGGTGAATGCACCATTGGCAAGTTTGCTGATAATACCAAACTGGGAGGTGCTGCTGGCTCTCTTGGGGGACAGCAGGCCCTGCAGAGGGATCTAGATAGACAGGAGCATTGGGTTCAAAGGTGATTATTACACTGTATTCCAGATCAGTGTGGCCTTATCTTGATTGCCATGTGCAGTTCTGGGCCCCACAATTTAAGAAGGATGCAAAGGTCCTTGAATGAGCTTGTCTGTTTTGGAGAAAAGGAGGCTCACTGGCAACCTCATCTGTCTCCACAGCTTCCTGAGGAGGGGAAACAGAGAGGGGGATGCTGAGCTCTTCTCCCTGGTATCCAATGGCAGGGTGTGTGGGAATGGTTCAAAGCTGTGTCACAAGGGGTTGAGACTGGACATTAGGAAGAATTTCTTCACCAAAAGGGTGGTCACATACTGGACAAGACTTCCTTGAGAGGTGTGAATGATCCAAACCTGTCAGTGTTTAAGAGGCATTTGAGTCATGCCCTTAATAGCATGCTTTAACCTCTTCTCAGCCCTTTTGGTCAGGCAGTTGGGCTGGGTGATCATTGTAGGCTCCTTCCAACAAAAACAGTCCTAGTCTATTTTTTTCTATTCTAAAGCTCCTATAACAATTACTGGGGGGATGAGGAAAGGCAAGTTCTCTTCTATTAAAAAGCTCTCTCTGCAATTCTGGGTAATTATTAACTATTTCTTTGGCAATGTTTGATTTTAAAGAGTAAAGAGCAGTTTCCTCTGTATATATATCACACTTATTCAGCTTGCCAGACTACAGCATATATTTTGAGGAATAAAAAAATGGTTTCATTTATTGCTTATCCAGGAAAATCTTTAACATTCATTGTCATACTCTAAATGTTAAGGTGTGAGTTCTGCCAAATCAATAATAGACTCAGAGGGCACACATAGAAACATTACAGATGTTATGCCATTGTTTTACGGCATAGGTATATTTTAGGAGCTGTGAGGTTGTTGGACATACTCCAGAGATTTTTGTTTAATTTCTCCGGTTAGCAAAATTTCCAAATCCTGTCTCTGCACTTGCACACTGTAAATAAAATGTGTGAACTGAAGCTTCAGCACTTTTCTGCTGCAAGTCATTCACAGTGACCTTTTGTTGGTGGATTAAATGGCTGTTGCCCATGCAATACAGACAAGTACTCTTCCGAATAGAGACTCAGTGCATCCACTTCCAGCATTAGTGTGGTGTACTTTGTGCAGAACCACTTATCTGCAAGTGCTGGAGCTGTCTTTGTGTTGTGAGAGAAACCTTTTGGCCTGAGGATTGCTGCAGCTGGAAGTCCAACAGAGGAGAGGCTTCTGAGCTCCCTGTTGCCAGAGGCAGTAAGTACTGGGGTGGGCTATTGCTTGTATTCCCTGTAGTCCCACAGAATGTGTGTATGCATATATATATGTATATATATACACAGCTGATCCCACCACCAGAGGCACAAACATCCTAATCCTGCCTCTTCTTTGGAAGATAAAGTGGTTTTTTATTGTGAAATAAATTTTTTTTTAGTATGGAATGATTATAATTCAAGCCCTCTGTCCAGTAACTGACCATGGACCCTCAGCCTCCCACTTTACTTTGCATGACCCCACACAAACCAACAGCCTACATGTGTGCACCATGGATCTTCCCAGTCTCTGTCCCTGGCTCCTCCTGTCTCCACCTGAGTCGCACTCAGAGACATAAACACTTCCAAGCGTCCTGTCCTTCTCACCAACTAATCCGACTTGATATTTGCAGGTGTGCACACACTGATATACATCTCTTCACAGCAAACAATCTTCACCAAAAAAGCAGCATTCTCTCTTGAAACAAACTTATTGCATCTGCACTTGCTCAAATCACTTTGCTTTACAAAGATCACTAGAACAGGAGCTGCCTTTTGCTTACATCACCTGGTAGTGGTTTCTTTCCTTGTCACTTCACATTTCTTATGCTTTTCAATTTCTGCGGTTTGGATTCCTCCCCAGACTGTAGTCCCCTTCAGTGTAGTACCTGCGGCTGCAGGGATGCCTTCATGGACTGCAGCAATCTCAGGATGTTCCTGCACCTATGTCTTCTTGTGTGTCATCACTTGTACTCTCACAAATCTCCCAGCCGCTGCTTTATTAAATGTGTTTCACAGAGATGCTGCATGCTTCTGTAATTGGTTTAGGTTTTGGCATGTGGTGGGTTGGTGGTATCTGTTGCCAAGCCAGCTGGAACCAGCTGTGACTGAAGGGCAGACCTTCTCCTACACAGCTCGCCCCTGTAGCCCCACTGCTACCAAAACTCTGCCAGCTATGCGCAGTGTGGCATTTTGTTTCCGTTTGAGGCAACTCGCGATCTTTCGAGTTAGGAGCTATATTTAGGCAGAAGCATTCTCAGCCTCACCTCAGGTTTCCCCAGCCTTTCACTGCCCTCCAGTGGAAAGTGCTGCTTGTCAGCTTTGTCTGCTGTGGCATACACGGCAGCTTTAAGGCGTTTCCTGTCCTTCCACACCACATCCTTTGGCAAATAAAAAAAGAACAACATGCATGTGAGTGGCAGTGTTCCAAGTTTGAACACTGATAATCTGTAATTGTCTTTGATTGATTCCTGCAAAATCAGAGAGCTTTTCTTTTGAACCCAGACACGTTCCGGGACATAAGAATTAAAGGAGTGAGAGCAAAGATGCTCAAATTATATTTCAGAGATCATAGAGAGGTGTTAGGGTGAGGGTTTGACATGTTGATAATAGTTTTTCTTTTCATTCCTGGTGTCAGAAAGTCTGCTGAGTTCTGTTTCAATTCATAGTGTATTTTACCTGAGACGAAGTGCAGGACTTCACTGATGGAAGGCTTGTCTGTAGTTCTTTCTAAAGAACTGTCTAGTCTTGGCTACAGGCATATTCCTGACACTAACATTAAGTGATTCAGAAGGCATAACAGAAGTGAAACCCTCTTGGGAGGATGGACAGGAATTAGTTCTTAACTGGACTGCAAACAAACCCTCATGAAAAACACCCTTCTTCCCTCTGCACAGCTGTCCCCTCTCCTGTTGTCCTGCTCCCTCACACCATGCACCGCACTCAGTCCCTTCAGTGAGGCAATGGCCAGTGCAGACACTGGGATCAGTATGGAGTGGTTCCTCCATCAGCAGCAGTCCCTTCAGAGTCATGCCAGGTTGACCCTGCTCAGGCATGGTTTTTGCTATACTGCTGGTCATTTTTTTCCTTCCCTGCTGGTGCTTTCTGCCCTTTTAAAGCAGATGTTTCAGAGGTGCTACAAACCCATCTGGTGGCTCAGAGTCTCCAATTAGCTTGGCTGATGTGCTCAGCTGTGGCCTGCAAGGGTGAGTCAAGAGGAAACTGGCTGTGTCCAGTGTGGCTGTGACCTTCCCACAGAAGCTTATCCATATAGCCCCTTCCCCAACATGCTGGTTATGTTTAGTAGACAGATATACGACGTTTTGCAAATTATATGACTTCCCTGTGCCATGGGAGTGATGGTGCAATGAAGTGGAGCAGCTGGGCAGGCTGGCATTGTGGTTTCATTAACAAGATCCTCATTCTGCAGGAAACATGGTGCAATCCTGAAGGAAGCATGGGTGGGTCAGTGTGGTTGTTCCTGCCACGCTCTGGCATCCTAGCACAGGAACATGGGTGGGTCTTGGGTTTCCCTCACTCTTTTCAGTAAGTCTTGTACAACCCCAAAATGTTCTTTCCAATTTCCCACAGTGAGTCCTATGGTCCTGTAGGCAGTAATTCTCTCTGAGTCTGTAAAGGCATTGATGGGGAGTGTCTTCAATTGACTCAGCTGGGGGTGCCACTCCCAACCCACAGTGCTGTTCCAGCCCTTGGAACAACCCTGCCAGGAGCTCATTCAGCTCTGGTGCAGTTACTGGATTTCTCCTGCCTGTCATTTTGTGTCTCTGCTCATTTGTGTTCATGGGAATGAGCCTTCAGTCACATAATTTAATCACATAGTCCATAAATTGTGTACTCATTTAGGTTCACTTCTTGAAGTTCTATGGGGTAAAAAGTCCCCAGATAGTTCTGTGACCACAGTCTCTTAAGTCTAACCCCTTCTGATGATTTCCCTAACTGTAAAAATTTTGTCCACTCATTTATGCTAATTCCCTTCTGCGAGCTTCTTCTTTGTTCTAAATATCCTCATGTGATGTTTGCTTTTTGAGCAGAGACACAGTCTCTTAAGTTTATAAGAGATTTTATCCACTTTTTAAAGGCTTTAAATTCCCAGGGGCAGCGGGAAGGCTTCCTGTCCCAAAGTCACTCAGTCTACCTCCAGAGCAAACAAGGTGCAGTTCCAACTGGAAGCATAGGGGATGGTGTTTTGGGAGAAAGACCATGGGGCCTACTTCCAGTTGCAAAACCTAAGGCAAGCCTTTACACCAGAAGCAGGACTGCAGGGCAGCTGTCAGTGTTTTTTGGATAAAAGCTGTCTCTGATCTACACCATACATCCCATGGTCACGAGGAGTTGAGGTGTGATACACACTTTGCCTGAGTGGATGGGTAAGTGGGTAATGAGGATTCCTGATCTGCAAACACATCCCACACAGATCAGAGCTTCAGCCCCACCAGTCCTATACTGGCAATCCCAGAGGAACAGGTCTCTCATTCTGACTGCTCAACATGCTAGGTCTATGGATGACAGTGTAGCTTCCCTGCATTGCAGTTCTTGTGCTTCAGCTCCTGCATGGTATCAGATGACCACATGTGGTGTTGCTCCCAAAGGACTATCACTTTAAAAATTTAATACCTTTCATATCAAATAATTTATATAAGGTGGCAATGGCTCTGCTAATCACACAGCCTGAGGCCAAGCATCTTTGACTTCCTCCATCCCAGAGGCAAATTATTCGTTCCCACCAGAGTTTCTATAACCCTCCAGCCCTCCATCCAAGGTACAAGAGAAGAAACATTACCTGTGCTACCAGCTCATACTGGATTCATCAGTTCAAACTTGGCAGATGTTATCACAGCTTATTTGTCTGGGCAATTCTTCCAGATAGGCTAAACTCAGCAGAACTTACCACACAGGGAAGTTCTTTGTTTAATATTTGCCAGCAGTGCAGGGAGACTTGTTTGCCCATCCTGAATTATCTCAGCAATTATATTAATGAAGGCAATTAAAAATAATACACCTCTTAAGAAATTATCAGAGATTGCATCTGACCAAAAGTGGGACTCTGTCAAAGTTCACTATGATAGTGGGCCTTGACTTGTAGGATTCCTTTAGAAATGCAGTGCTAACAGAATAAAGTACCTCTTTGATCAATATGTCCAAAGGGTCCAGGCCACAAATCCCAGACAAGGAGCATTCTTTGTTAGTGGAAATCTAGGTTGTTTCACACACCAGCATTCCTAAAGAGAAAGGAAATGTAAGAGACAGACTTTATCAGAGCAAAAGATGCATAGAATACTTGAAGGATCCATTCCAAGTGACAAATGGAAGAGTGAGGCAGGAGAACACATAATTCACTTGTTTAGTGTCACAGAATAAATTTCCATTTGGAATTTGGTTCTTTATCTCACCTAAAGGCAATCTAATCCTGCCTAAAGACAGGTTCTCAGCCAGTTTAGGCATTATCTCTGACATGTCAATGAGCATGAATTCACTTTAGTATTTTAGTGGAGCAGGTTACATGTTCCTGTATTTTCCTGACAGTTCACTGCATTAGATGTGCTTCTGTTACTGTGGCTGTCTAAGATGTCACTTTAGATGTCTAAAATGGCAAGATTTTCAGAGCTAGATATCTTCTCTTGCTTCTGCAACACACAGGGAGGGAAATACACTTCTTGTAGTGCATCTTATTTAGGCACAGCAAAGACCAAAATGTGAGTCATTGCTCTGAGTATAACATAATATTCCTAACATTTTGAGGGAAGTGATAGTTGGCCAAGAGGGTAAGACAATTATGGCCCTGTAGTTCAGGTACACACTGTTAACCAGTGTGAAAAAAGGAGGGCTCAAGAGATTATGAGATGTGAGGAAAAATATAAAAATATCTAATGGTTATAAAGCATTTGTTGAGTAAATATCCACTCCTTGATTTTTAATACCCTGTTAAGTAAGGAATTTTTTTCCCCCGGGCTTGTCTCTGAAATTATGTTGTAGTTACTTCTGGAATATCAGGTCTGAACAGTTAGAAGTTTTTCTTGTCCCAGATGGGTGTTTCTCTTCTTCACTGAAACTGTCTTTATGATTTCATTCAGCTGTCAAGTAGTTTCACTTGCATCATCTCCACAGACCCATTTTAATGCCTCACAAAGTGGACCTTTATGTAGATATTTATTTATTTAAATTTTTTTTCTATAAGTCCATTCATGGTTTCTGATCACTCAGCTGGGCAAATTGGTTTTGGTTTTTTTTTCCTGAGGTTTGTACGATGATTTTCTATGCACATATTTATCTCAACAACATAAGGAACACCCTCATCAAACAAGGACATCTTCTAAGAGGTTGTTATTTAGGAAATGTCCTTCCCACCATCATGTGAAACCTAGCTGGTTGATGACATCTCAGAGGAAGGAAAGTCTCTGCTAATTAGTAGGGAGTATCTCACCTCCAGTATTACTCTAACAAAAGAAAAGAGCTCGCAGCAAAAAAATCAATAGTTTGCAGCTATTGAAACTTGCTCTGTGAAAAAAAATTAACAGCTGTATCAGCCTCCAGATTAATAGCCTAGGCAATTAAAACAGGCATGGATGGCATCTTGCTTCCAGACTGGTCCCTCAGTTCTCTTAGATCATTGGGTGGCAGCAGAAGGCATAGTTTCTCAGTCACAGGCTGTCTGGGGTTAAAAATCTATTACTTTCATCTATGTTTCTCTAAATTTCTATATAAGCACATGAACATGTTCTTCAGGAGTGCTGTGATCTATGTAGTCCCCTACCCAATCACCAATGTTGGAGAAAAATCCATGTTGGGTCAAAAACGTAACAAGAAATGAGGAATTTTTAGATTGAAACATCTTGGATTTGCAGCTTTGTGCAGTCATAATGGTGATTATGCAGAAGATTTGGAAGTTTGGGGTTGTTTGGCTCTCCCCCCCCCCCCCCGAATTTAGGTTTGATTCACCCTCTCTGGGAAGAGCAGATTGAAGCTGCCTATGCACAAGTGATAGGAATTGTCTGAAGGGAAGTCAGGTTCTTGATGCTGCTTTAACCACTCTGATCTAACCATCCCAGCTCCTCAAAGCAGCAATTCCTGATTGCTTCTTCCGACTGCTGGTCTGAGATCTTTGTGAGAACTGTGTCCTGTCAGGGCCTCTGTACTCACCAGTAAATGAACCAAAACTGAATGACTTGGACAGAAAATTCACCCACTGAGTTCACTTCAAAATGACAATTCAAATGCAGGTTCTTCAGGTAGCATTGATCATATGACAGCCAAAAGATCACAAATGAAGATAAAATTTTTTGGTTTAGATATGTATGTGCCATAGCTTTTCTACAACGACAAGCTTAGCTAGACAGACCAGACTCTGGAAGCCTGATAATATTTGGAGACATATTTAGCTCAACTGTAAATGCCCTAGGCAAATTGGCTTTGTTCACCTGTTAGGAATGAAATGAGCTGTGTAGCTGATTAGTGTGGGGTTCTTCCAGCCCAGATGTACAAAGGACAGCCATCTGCTGTGCATCTGATCCAGGTATTATACAGTGATCAAAGTCCACTTGAAATTTTAAAGTATTCACGTTTGGGAAGTATCAGAACTACTGATATAATGTACCTTGAACCTCTGTTTCACATGAGAATACTTCTTGTATGTAAGTGCCACGTTTTTCAGAACACTTAGGAAAGGTTCCTAGGAATCACCTGTAATCATGCCCATGAAGAACTGCAAGAAATTCACTGATTTCAGCCTTATGAGAGTTCATTTATCATTATCATTATTAACACAGTTTTATTTTAATTGCTACTTAAAGGAGCAACTAGTCAAGTATAAGCTATGTTCAGTTTGTTTTAAGAAGGGCTGGTGAAAGTACATGGGAGAAATGTGCAGGAATCAAAAGGGAACACTGTCGTGGTTTGACCAGGAAGGAGTGGGAATTCTGGGAAGCTGTGGTCAAACCAATGAAGGTTTTGGGTTTGAGACTGGCGTCCGGTGTGGCCAGTGGGGTTTGGACACACCTCCGAGAATACACAGGGGTTAAAAGCAAGGCACTGCCCTTGGCACTCCCTCTTTTTGGACCTCGCGGCGAGGAGTTCAGATCTCTTCCCCCGCCCAGCCCGCTGCTGCTGGGCGGGGGAGGGGCCGGCCATGCGGTAGGCCTGGGGCCTGGACAGAGATGGGGTTGAGGGGGCTTCGGGGGGCTTCGAGGATGGAAGGGTGGAAGATCCCAGAGAGTCAGCCCTCGGGCAGCCAGCCCCCCCCCCCCCCCAGCCAGGAGGAGAAGGAGGGAGAGTGCCCGGCCGGAGCGGCAGCGTGTGGGCAGCGTGCGTGGGAGTCGCTCCGGACCGACAGAGACTGAAAACTTTTAACCCTTTCTTGCATGATTGGGGCCTTGCAAAAATGCTAATCCTCCTCGAAGCTGAATAAGAAGGGAGATAAGAGATGAGATGTGGAGATGATTGGATGGGGAGAGATGATTTGGAGTGGCCTTTTGGCTGGACTTTTCTCGTGGCTATGGACTCAGTTGTTCCTGTGACACAGACTGCATTTAGGGGGAGGCAGTGCCTCAAAACCAGGAAGGTTCTTCGTGAGGACCCCCCGGCCCCAGGGGGTTGGAAAAATATGGGGGGGACAGATGTCCCAAAGGCAGAGACTGTGCCTTTTTGGAGTGAGACAAGGCATCCTTGAAAGACAACCCTAAAAGCAGCTCTGGTCCATGCACAGTGGTGAGAGCACTGGGCATGGAAGGACGATGTTACAAGCGGCAGAAGGACCTTTTTTTTCCCGGGCGGTGCCGAAGTAACAGAGAAGCACACGAGGTTTCAGTGTGTTTCCAGGAGAAGCCTATGGAACGAGAAGGACTCCTTTCCTCTTCATGAACTGATGTTTGAGTATACTAAAGTGTCGTACCGGGTGTTTTGGGAGAATGTATTGGATTGGGAAAGTCAGGTGGTGGGGAGGAGGAAAATGGTTTTTTTTGTAAGGTTTTCAATTCTTTTCTTCTTTTTCCTTATGGTCTTTCCCTATTTTTCCTGTAGTTTAAGTAATAAAGTGTCTTTTATGTTTAAGTTGGAGCCTGTTTTGCTTATTCCTGGTCACATCTCACAGCAGACACCAGGGTGAGGCATTTTCATGGGGGGGCACTGGCTCTGTGCCAGGCTCAAACCATGACAGAACACATTCAGAGATACATGCAAACACAGAATCACTGTGTCCCAGGGACTGACTGAACAGCCTGAAAGGTCCCTGGAGAGAAGAGGTTCTTGGAGCAGGCAGCATCTTGCAGCTTCAGCTCAGCATGCATAGCAAGATAAACCCCTCTGGCAGCTCCTGGCTGTGCCTTTTACAACTTCTGGACTGCCAGGCCACATCTTTGCTGGAAGGTTCTGGGGTCATCTGGATCTGTTCCCCAGGACCAGCCACCCATCCACATCCCAGAAAAACTCATTTTGGGACTCGGAGACATCATCTCCTAAGCAGTGCATACAAACCCCTCTTTCAACTTCACCCTGTCCTTAGTCTCACTCATCCACTCTGTGGAGCTGCAAGATCTACCCAAGCCTACAAGGGAAATCTACCTGTCCCACAGTGGTGACCAAGTAACACATCACAGTAACAATACCAGACTCAGGCAATGAGAATACTTGTCACAGCAAATTGCCCCAAAGCCTTACAGAAGAAATGTGGTTTCAGATATGCCTCTAACTAACCACAGGTACTTAAGGGTTTAGCTGCATTTGTGCCCCACATGGACAGAGGAAAACAGGCTGTGTGAAAAATAATGTCACCCATCTCCTCTCCCTGTCCTTTTCACTATCAAAGTGCCTATTCATATCAGTATCCACTTGCTGCTGACCTTCTGCCAACAACAACCTACTTCCCAGCTGTCCCAGCCTACTCAGCTGAGTTTTCAGGCTCATTGCCCGTGGCTCCCTCACCCCAGCCCAAACTACAGAAGAAGCTGATGCAATTCTGTTTACCAGAAGTCCAACGATTTCCTTTTATTTGGCTCTAATGCCTTACCAGCCATTGTTAGTGTTTGTTATCCCATGTGGTTCTGAGACTTAAAAGAAATCTGAGGAATCTATTGCTCAGCAGATTTATCAAACATGATAGTCAGCTGAAGATCCTAGGAGGGCAAAGAAATTTCTCTGACGCAGGAATCTCTTCTGACACAATTCTTCTATTACTTTGGGTAAAGGCACTTTCACCAAGGCCAAATAGAGTTTGTTCCACTGGGAAATGAAGAGTGTATGTTCCTGTCATTTCCAGTATTATGTCCTTTCTCTAGGCAGTTTGTGTGATTCTCTCTGGGGATAACTAGATTGCTAACTCTTCTTTTTCCTTCTGCCACTTTCCCAGCACATCATTACAGTCTGGCACTTGTTCCTCTCTATCTGTTGGCCTGCACAGCTCCAACCCCACCAGACACCTTCCTTTCCAGGTCCGTGCCCCTTTTTCACCTGCCGATCTCGTTCCTCCACATCTCGCCCAGTATCTCCTTTCTGCTCCCAATTTCTTTGCAAAAATCATGCTTTAACAGTCTCTCTCCCGTGACATTCCATGCCGGCCTGGCTCCCTGCCCCAGCATCCCCCTTCTCCCGGCACAAGCCTGCACTTGTTGCCCGCGGGGGGAGCTGGACGCTGGGCACGGGCAGTAGCCCCAAGGTAGCCCCAAGCTCTCGGCGCTCGCTGCGGCGGAGGAGGGCCCGTGTGGCCGCGCATATGACGGCACGGTGGGAGGGCGGCCCCGGCGGGCGGCTCGGCCGCGCCACCGCCCAGCGGGCGGCAGAGGCGGCCCCAGCGCGCAAGGGCCGCGGCGGCAGGGCCGGGGCAGCGGGAGCCGTCGGGGCAGCCGGGGCAGCGGGGGCAGCGGGGGCGCGGAGCCGCGGCCGGAGCGGGGCAGCGCGGTGCTGAAGGGACAGCGCCCGCCCCGCCCCGCCCCGCCCGGGCAGCCGGCGGGGAGCACGGCGCGGAGCCCCGGGAGCGGGGCGGGGGTACCCGGCTCCCGGCCCCCGCCCGGAGCGGCGAGCGCGGGAGCTCCGTGCTGCCCTCGCGGGAGCGGCGCCCCGGGCCCCGCGCAGCGCCCGCCGCCGCCCGCCCGCCGCGCCGATGCCGGGCGTGGGGGCGATCGGGGCGCGGTGCAGGCACCGGCCGCGCAGGAGCCCCAGGAAAAGCCCCAAGGCAGAGCCGGGCCAGGCCGGGGCCGCCATGGACGCGGCGATCTGGATCTACCAGTTCCGACTGATCGTGCTGGGCGACTCCACCGTAGGCAAGTCCTGCCTCTTGCACCGCTTCACCGAGGGCCGCTTCCCGGGGCCGCTGCACTCCGACCCCACCGTGGGAGTGGATTTCTTCTCCCGGCTGGTAGAGATCGAGCCTGGCAAGAGGATCAAGCTACAGCTCTGGGACACGGCGGGGCAGGAGCGGTTCAGGTACAGGACCTGGGATCTTACCCACACCCTCTCCTGCCCTCTCCCCAAATCTGCCGGCCTCCGGGCACACCCTGCTGCCCTCCCGGCCCTGTACCCTCCTCATCCGACACATCCTCGGCCCTAAGGACTTTGCCTTGCCCCTTAGGAAAATTTCCCGGCACCCATTTGGTTGCTGTGCCCCAAGCAGTCCTCCATCTCATTGCCCTCCAGTGGCCCTAGCCCTGTGGCCCACCGTCCTTCTTGCCTCAGTGCCCTCAAGTTCCTTCCCAGTAGTTTCCTTCCCCACCCTTTCCCTTCAGACACACCAGGGAACAGCTACCTTCTCCTTCCAGCTGTCACTGTAGGGTAACAAGTGGCCTTGTCCTGTTTCTTCTTCCCTTCCTCATTTTTCCCCTGAAGTCCTGGACCTACCATGGCAATCCCTCCTCCACGTTATTTTCTTTTGTTGCTGCAAGAGGCCTCTGCCTAACTCTGCATTTCTTACTTTGTCATCACCTCCGAACTCATCCTCCCCTGCAGTATTTCACTCTGCCATTAACTCTCCCATGCAATCTGGAGACCAGGCCACCTCCCAGCTCTTCTGCCTTCCAGCACAGCAACATGGTCTGCACCAGTGCAGACAGTGCAGTGTGGAAGCCACTGGGCAGGCAGCTAGAGTCCCTTATTTCAGTGTTTTGTCTGCCTTCTGCACCTGCTGTGAGCTGTTTGTTGCTAGAAGTCTTCACTAATACTGCTAGCATTTATAATGTAGTTAAACTAGCTCAAATGCTGCACTGAGTATTAAACACTCTCCTTTGTCCCCTCTGTTACAAACAGTAGCAAAACTACCCTCTTTTCCTCCCCCAGAAAAGTCTCCGTCGTTTCCTAGTTTGCAAATTGATACTGTCACTCACTCACTCACTCACTCACTCACTCACTCTTGTGTCTCTGTTGTATCTGTAGTGCTTGCCACTTCAGGCAAGTTGTACATGGATTTTAGTTTGGACTTGGGGTTCCATAGATATGAATTCATGGCATGGGCAAACGCATAGCCCATCTCTGTGTAGCTGACCCACACACCTGTTGTTATTGGAACACTAGCAGGAGGATTAAAATGGGCCCCTTCACTGGCCAGAATCAATTCCTCTGAACAGCCTGTCTTCTCTTGCAACAGTTGTGCAGGTGCCCACACCCAGCTGAAGAGGGGGGATTGCACTGTTTTACTGGGGGACAACAATTTTTTTTTCTTTATAATAACCACTAGAGCGAAACATCAAACAACTTTCCTGGGCTTGCATGAGTCAGATGTATTTTTGCAGGTAGACTTCTGAAGGGTTAGCAAAGAAATTAACAGTGTTAATGGAAAGCTCTTGGCATTTTCACCCTCTGTGCATTCCAGACAGAATGTAGAATACTTGTTAATAATTGAATTTGCTGACAAATAAACAGGATGGCCAATGACAAGACGTTCAACTTAAAGAAATGCAAATACACAGAATCTTGTATACATTTAAAATCAAACGATGGCAATCCTTTAACCCCGGAATGCTCAGGGAATATACACTGATGAGTCATGCAGTCAGCTGCTCTTAAATTTACCTCTGTGTTTTTTCTAATACTCAGAAGATGCAACCTGAAGAAGGTAGTTTTAAATATTTGCATTTGGTTTTCTGCTAAGAAACTGACAGTTTCTTGTCAGTTGGTGTACTAAATATAATGGTATTTATTGTACAGTCTGTTTTACATTTAGTCAAATAAATCATAAATATTTTACTAACTTACACCACAGGTTACAATGTTGCATTCTGTTCTGCTAATGGAGAACATTACAGATCACAAGCAAAGACGATCTTAGGGAGGAGCTAATTACTCCAAGAAGTTCTCTAATACTGGGGGAACACCAAGCAGTTTGCAGTTCTGATTTCCAGTTCTGCTCTGGCTCACTTGCATTGGGATTTTAGAGGAGGTAAAACCAGTCTTTAAAGCTCTCTGGGGAGTTCCCTGCATGCAGGGAAAACTACTGGCTGCATAATAACCCCCTTCTTTTGGTCCCAGGCATTAGGGACACTCCCAGGGGAAAAGGAAGATGTGACACACCTGCCATCACATTCTCTTGAAAGATGTCATGTACTTCCTTGGAGGAGTTATTTGGGAAAAACTCTTACATGTCTCTAGCTCACTGATGATTCCGTATTTTAACTGGATTTCATACATTGACATATAAATCATCTTTAACGTGCTCTGAAATAGCAGCTATTGAATATATTTATTTTGACATCAATCAGGCATCACTAAGCAGACTCTCTCATTGTCTGAGGTGCCACATGGACAATAACAACATAGTCAGTAACACTTCTAACATCTTACTAGAACAAGAACCTACAGACTTGCTTAGTATAGACTCAGATCTGTAATGCAGATTAATGTAAATGAAGGGCACATCCTCAGTTTCTTTCTATCTTCAGATCAGTCATTTAGAACAATCTGCTATTTTGTTTGTGTTTTACATCATCTACTTTGCCATGGTTTTTGTTTGTTTGTATCATTTTCCCATATTTAAATCAAATAATATATTTAAATCATGAAACCTCCAATGCCATAAAATGTTTGTGGTGCTGAGAGTTCATTTCAGTAGGGGCAAAATATTGTGGGGATGCTTCCATTAACCCACTTTTTAGTAGACCAGGATATTAGACACATTCTGTTTCTAGTACATCTTGAAAATAAAACACTATCCTATTCTTTTTCAGTAAGCAATATATATTTTCAAAATTATTACATTACAATGTAGTCTTTAGTCATATTATAAAAATAACTCTTCAAAATTAGATAAAGCTTTTAGTGAAAGTTTGGTTCATCTGGTAAAGATCAGTAAGATCATAATGAAAAAGAAACACTGACTTAAAGCCTCCCTTAAGCCATAGTCTGATGTGATTATACAAAGACTCATAGAACCATGGAATACCCTGAGTTGGAAGGTACCCAAAAAGACCATCAAAGTCCAACTCCTCACCCTGCACAGGATAACCCCAAGAATCACACCATGTGCCAGAGAACACAGTCCTAGTGCTTCTTGAACTCTGCCAGGCTGGTGCTGTGACCATTCCCTGAGGAGCCTGTTCCAGAGCCCAAACACCCTCTGGGTGAAGAACCTTTTCCTGACATCCAACCTAAACCTTCCCTAACACAACTTCAGGCCATTCCCTCAGGTCCTGTACTGGTCACCACAGAGATCAGTGCCTGCCCCTCCTTTTCCCCTCACACAGAAGCTGCAGACTGCAATGACGTCTGCCCTCAGTCTCCTCCAAGCTGAACACATCCAGTGACCTCAGCCACTCCTCACATGGTTTCCTCTCAAAGCCTTTCCCCATCCTTGTTGCCCTCCTTTGGACACTCTCCCATAGTTTAATGTCTTTTTTATGTTGTGGCACCCAGAACTGCCCCCAGCCCTGGAGGTGAGGCTGCCCCAGAGCAGAGCAGAGCAGGACAATCCCCTCCCTTGCCCAGCTGGCCATGCTGTGCCTGATGCCCCCAGGACAGGGCTGGCCCTCCTGGCTGCCAGGACACTGCTGGCTCATGAAGTGTAAAAGCACTGGGACAGGTTGTGTGGGGAAGTGGTGGCATCACCATCCCTGGAATTATTTAAATATTTGTAGGTGTGTCAGCTCAAGGAAGTGGTAGAGTGCTGGACTGTGCAGTGCTGAATTAACAATGAGAGTCAATGATCTTAAAGATTCTGTGGTTCTACGATCCTTTTCTCAGATTCTAGAAAACCACTTAACATGATATTGTGTGTACCAATGTTGCTTTAAAAATTTTGTGTTGCTTTTTTTCTTGAATTGCTGTTTTCTAAAGCTTCTCTGTTGTACAAATCTTTTTTTTTTTTTGGTAAGGAGAAAAGTAGTTTCAAATTATACATATCAGAAGTACACAAAAATGACTGTTGTCTCTCCAATATATTCACCCAGTTTTTGTGATGTACAGCACAAAGTTACAGGATACTTTTTAGTCATCTCCATTAAAAGCAATACATACACATAATTCAATATAATGGCTTAGATCATCAGCTACTGTAAATTAGCACATCTCTGCAGAAGGAGCTTGCAAGAGATGAGGGTACTGACTGCTGTGTGTAGGTATCCAAAAACACACAGAGGGCTGTGTTTCAGTACTCCAGTTTATAGATAAATGATAGAACAACTTTTTATATAGAAATACTTGGCAGGTGATGCATTGCATTTTCAATACTAACCTACTTTCTTTCCTGGCTAATGCATTTCTTTGTTTTCAAGGTTTGGGGTGGGGGCAGGGTTGTTTGGGTTTTTTATTTTGGGTTTGTTTTTATTTCTTAATGAAAGTAGGTTTTATTAGCTTTTACCTCTCCATATCAAATCCCATTTTTGTCATCCACATTTGCTCTTACTAGAACTATCTGAATTATTTTTCTGCCTTCATTTGTGTTTGCAGACACTCTAAAGGAAAAAAAATGGTTAGGAAAAACAGAAACAGATCTTTATAGTACCTGTATTTAATACTTCACAAGATATGACACCCTTCACTTATGTTCTTAAACAATTTTGTGAAACAGTGTGCCATTTTGCATATCCAGGCCTTGTGAATTAATCTGAGGTTAAGATCCTGTTGTCTTCACACTCAGAGAGACACTGCATGGACTCTATTACTGGGAATATTGAAAAGATCTTTCTAAGCATTAGGAGGAACAGCCCTTCCTTCTTATGTAAATAAAACAATTTCAAATGCTGTTTGCTGTGGCTAAATTAATTTGGATATGCCAAAAAATCTAAGTCTTCTTTATCTATGCACTTACCTATCTGTAAAAGGACTATTGCTGCTAATCATGCCTCTGTGTTCAAATTGTCATCAAAGACTCTATGAAATGTGATGAACTGAGAATTGGAGGGAGCTACTGTTATGAAAAGTTGTGCTACTGTGTACAGTTCATCCTGCTTCCTAAAGTTTTGAGTTTTTGGCATCAGCATCCTCTTCATAATCATGAGATAAAATGGAACTAATTCTTAGCTTAGGTTACAATTTCAAATAATGACTGTTTAGAAACTGTGCTTCTCATTTCATTTGGAGAATACTTATATATACACTAGTTATGTATTTATGCCAGCAACAAGTGCTTGTGTGCATTCCTTGGTAGGCTGTCACTTCCTTTAAAGTGTCTCTTCTCACCTTCTCCATTCTCTCCTACTTGCTCATGATTAGAGACTGAAAATAATTGTTTCGTTCCTATATCTTTTACTCTATCTCTCTACATTCTAACTTTTTTTTCCTTATTCTAGAGCACATTGAAATTTTTTTCAACCAGAAGAAGAGTCTCCTATTTCCAAAATTCCTTCCAGTGAATGTTCTGGAGCTTAGAGGGCCCAAAAGTAAAAATAACTCTTGCCAGCCCTCATGCCAAAAAATTGCAAATTTATAAAATATAAAGAGCTTTTGAACTTCTCTGTGAGAGAGATGCTGGAGGTAGATGTGTCTCTTGCCTGTAATTAGTTTGTGTTTGTCCAGCTCACTCAAAACTTTTGGACAGTTTTGTTCCGGGAGTTTCCTTTCTCTGCCTGCTACCTGTTGATTTCTGCATGCACAAAGAGTTATGATTAGCTATACAAACATTATTTTAAAGAATGTTTCTGCAAGGATGCAAAAGGATATGCTTGAACATTGGCAAGTTTGGTCTCCAGGTTTCTTGACATATGTGTACATATTTCAGTCTGAAATAATTGTTTAAAACAAAGTGAAGTACATGTTTATATGAAGCTGAAGGACTTGAACTTCACATCAAAAGTATATATCTTTGCTTCTGTGAACATGTCCCACAATTTCTAATAAAGACCACTTTACAGAATAATTCAGCATTCAATATTTGCCCTAGAGGTGTTGGGTTCTGGAATGTTTAGAAAGTGAATTTTGAATGTAGGAAATAAAATAATAGTCTAGCACATTAAATTAATAAATTTCAATCAGCTTTAAAAAAGGAAAGTTATTTAATAAAACTTATAAAAGATAAAAACACATTTCCGTATGGAAAAGTAATTGCTTTATGAATAAAATGAAAATGCATTTTAATTTTCCATTTTCTCTTTTTTCCCCTTCACAGATCAATAACACGCTCTTATTATCGCAATTCTGTGGGTGGCCTGCTAGTATTTGACATCACAAATCGACGATCGTTTGAGCATGTGAAGGACTGGCTGGAAGAAGCAAAAATGCACGTGCAGCCCTTTCAGATTGTGTTCCTGTTAGTGGGACACAAATGTGACTTAGTGTCACAGCGCGAGGTTACGAGAGAAGAAGCTGAGAAACTGTCATCTGACTGTGGTATGAAGTATATAGAAACTTCAGCAAAAGATGCCACAAACGTTGAAGAGTCCTTTACAATTCTTACCCGAGATATCTATGAACTTGTAAAAAATGGAGAAATCTCAATACAAGATGGATGGGAAGGTGTCAAGAGTGGCTTTGTTCCAAATGTTGTACATTCATCAGAAGAAGCTGTAAAGCCCAGGAGACAGTGCATCTGCTGAGTTTGTAGCATGCCAAAGAGCCCATGGGGTGTTTAGAAGATGATGCCAATCTAAATGACAGAAAAATAATTTTGAAACAATATTAGATCATGGCATAGCTGAGTCATAGAACGGTATTTTGGTTTTGTATCCTTCTGTCAAGGTTATAGTCCATAACACTTTAAGTGCTTTTTTTCTTTACAGAGTACAATAACTTTGTGTGGTCTTCAGGAAAATAAATTAAATATTGCTAAAGGGAAGCCCAGTTCTATAGCAAGACATTGAGAAAGTGCAATAACCATCACGATAACATCTTCACTTGGGCTTTGTTTTCTGAATACTGTTTAAAATCAAGTATTGTTAGATGACGATCAGATGATTTCATTACTATTGTTCATCCTGCCTTAGCTTTGGACAAGAAAATGTTATACCTTATACATTTTAATGTGATTCTTTACTCAAGGGCAGGGTTGCTAATGACCATTAAAGTTAGAATGCTGTAGAATTTGATAGTAAAGATAACTCTAAGGAAAGCAAACTGAAAGATTGCTCAAATAGCAAACACTTTTGATATGACAATGAGTACAAGCCTTACTAAAGAAAAAAAATGTTTTAGAACAGATGATTTATTTGTATATGAAAATGGGGAATAGAAACAATGGAATTTATTATTAAATATTTTCTGAATTGCCAATGAAACTAAACATAACATGACATATGATCCAGCTGTTATTTGACTTGTGTACAAAACAGCTTTCCCAACCACTGGAGTTGCATTTCAGTGGCCAGATCCTCAGCTGGGTAATTATCATCGTCACATTGATGCCTACAGAATCACATTAATTTACACAAACAATTTCCATATTAGCTTTAAAAGATAAAACCACTTCTAACTAGAAGTAAAAAAAGTTTAAAAGTGCTGCAACCCATGGGAACCCAGGCCTTAAATTTGAATAGAGCAAGGACAGTTTTATTCTTAGCCAGCAAATGTTAAACTGTTGTTTAAAAATTGAATGTTTTAAACTAAAACTGTTACAAACAGAGCATTTGGAGAGGAAAGAATTTCTAAAATGATGCTCGTCTACAGAGAGCAAAGTAAGAGAGCTCCTAAGAAAGAAACTCATAATAGCTTTTAATAACAACAGTAGGAGAAATCTGAGATCATGTAGCATTTTACTGAGCTTGGAGTCATCTTTCTACTCCTCTGAATATAACACACACTAGCTTTATGCAAACTAGGTCTAGCACGTAAATACCAAATAAATCTATTTCTATTGTTTTGTAGTGGTATGAAAGATGACTTGATCTCCAGAGTTAATAAGCATCTACAATTTATTTGGCATAATCATGGCCACCAAACATCAAGCCAGTTATCTTCATATAGAAGTGTGTTATCATGTACAATTCTCCTTTTTCAAGATCAGGCAGCAAGTCTATGTAATCTAATTTTCTTCTTCAATAAGCAGATGATTGGTTTTCTCTCAGGTTACTTTGACGTTTTTTTACAATCCTTTTTCAAATATTTTGTACTATGGAGACAGGTTGTTTGGTTCCAGTTACTTTATACATTTAGGGCAACTAAAATCATTGACTTCAAAGGGAACTAGAACTTAAAGTTTTTCTAAAGCCTGAGTCTTACTTGCACTGAGGCACAGTTACACTATTATGGAAGGATACAGAGGCCTTAAAATAAACAGGAATCAGCCTTAATTCATTAGCAAATAGGACAGATAATTCTAGTCTCAGCATGCCAGAAAGTAATTGCTGTGAACCTGATTTTCTGTTAAACTACATGTATTGACACCAAATCAACTTTGTAGGGTATTTTAAGCCCTCTTTATAAAGCAAACATGACTACAGATGCCAAAAAGTAGTGCAGAATCAGGCTGCAAGCATTTGATACTCATTTCTTTATGATATGCTTTATGATATGAGGCTTATGTAGTGCATCTCAGAAGATATCTTTGTTGTTTAATTAATTAATTTAATTAAATAAATCAGTGACTAGGGAGTCACCAGATCCAAAGTCCACCGCTGGTTCACTGTGTTTTTCTGAGCAAGTGGGTTTTGTGCCTCACGTTCTGTATCTCAAATATAGAGATGATTGTTCTTCCTTAAATTTACAAAAACTGCTGAAACCAAATCAGTCTATATGATCTTCAGTCCTGGACTCTATCCTCTGTGTGCTACCTGGTTTTGAGTGTTTAGCATCATGGGATGTGGATACTGGTTTCTTCTGACATACTCAAATAACAATAACAAAAAAATTAAATTAAAACAGCCTTATAAGTGCCAGGTATTGCTGTGAATCTACATTTCATTGCATATTTCATTAGTTTTAGATTAAAGTCTTGTATCTTTAATTTTTCTTCCTGAATACTCTGGAGCCAATGAGCTTTTCATTCTGTATGAAAAAAAATTGGGTTGTATTGGGGGTAAAAGGACTGGGAGAAGAGGGGAGTGGAGGGGAGGTATGCACAGAGAAACAATCATCAGAAGAGAGCCTTAATCTCTGTTGTCAATGTTGTACCTGTGGTGTCACATTTATTACACTGGGAATAGAGCTTTTTAACCAGATTCAACTGTGTAAGGAACTGGTATTGGCCATGCAACTAGAAGAGAAGTTCACTACATTTTAAAGTACTGTACACATAGTTGTCTTATTTGTAATTCCTAAAAATGTAGATTAACATGTACTTTCAAACACTGTCTGTCTTTGTGCTATATTAAACCACTACTGTATCTTCTCACTACACACTTGCAGTTGATAGAAATGTCTGATAAACAGATAATTTGTCAAAATGCATTATTTTCTTTTCCAGTGCTTTGCAAGATGATATGTAAGTACCAGCTTGAATAATCTGTAGAATGGGTAATAGTTCAGTGCATATATATTCTTTTTCTCCCCAAGGAAGCATGAATATTGACAACAGAATTAAATTCCCAGAAATTACAGCAATTAGGTAAATCTTACATGGTAGCCAAATTTAAAAAATAGAAAATATTTAATAAAAAACCACAAACTTTGCAAATTAAGATTTGGTCAATCCCAGTTAGGAAATGAAAAATATTGAAAAACTTTGACAAAGGTTTAATATGGATTCATAGGCCTAGCAAATGAATTGATAAAAAGTATTGTTTTGGACTCCTAAAATGTTTAAACTTCCATTGCTTTTATTTTAAGTTAAAGAAGAGTAAATATCTTCCTCATTAAAATATTTTACATATGAATTCCTAAGATATTTTGGCTTGCTCATAATTGTATCCATCCCATGTAAGAAGCAGAAACTAGCCTCATACCTTAGGAATCAACCAAGGAAAAGCTTTAGATTTAGTTTTGTTTATTTATGCCTTCAGTATGGAATAGACTGACCGATCTGACCTCAAACTGGTGACTGTCCTGTGCTCACAGAAAATGATGCAGGCTGACTGAGCCCCCAGGCCCTCTGTGCTGCCCTGTGCTGAGATCCCCTCTGCCCCACACGAACGGCTGCTGGTACCCACGCCGCCTGTCTGAAAGCGAGGGGGGGACGATCACAGATATTTCAGTCTCAGCATTTCAGCTCCCTGAGGGAGTACATGCTTCATTGCCCTCTTTTTTTAATTAACATCCAGGAAGAGTGCTTTTTCCCTCACTGAAGACCCCAGCACAATGGGAGCTCCTCCAAGTCTCCACCTTTCCTTTTTACACAGAGCTGGCACAGCAATTTCAGCAGCCTTTATTCAGTCCTGAAGAAAAACAAGAAAGGCCAAGGGTTTGTCCTTTACATGGGCATGGAACCTTACCACAAACATGGTGGGCAGTTTGAGAAATCATTAAATATTTAAAAACAACTGTCAACTGCAAAAATATGCATTGCTCATTTCTCAGAGTCTAGAGACTATCTTTCAAATAAGTGAATGAAATGAAAATTCTTAAAGAGGAATCGCTCATCGTCCACAGAGGCCATTGGGAGTAGCAGGTTCTTTATGAAGGGTAGGTAAATCGTCATTTAAACTCAAACTGAGGAATTCAAAACCCCAATCCTGAGCTGCTAGAGTGGATCACTGTCTTTGCAAGTATTTAATTCATTTACTTCTTGTTGCAGTGTGTTTTAAACTTCCGGGTCCCCCTCCCAGGTGTGCCTATATGCCTCTCCCTTCCCCCTCGTCCCTTGCTGAGTGAGTCTTGTCAATCAGGCTTAACATTCCAACAAGGCATTGTGCAGTTGGGCAAGTTCAAAGGATGCCCCTCAGGCCCAGAGGTCATTGGCCTGTCTAGGTGTCCCTCGTCCCTTGAGACCCCACCCCCCCCCACCTGGTTGGTGGCTCACCTGTCCCCTCCCCTCCCCCTGAGCTTAAAAGGTGAGTCCGGCCATGCGGTCGGACATTCTGTTGGAGCTCTTCCCAAGATTCAGACCTCTGTCACCATGGAATAAACCTCTGGATATTAAACCCTCCAGCAGAATCCTCTCCTTTTTCTCTTCACCATTGCTTGAAGATTTCTTCCTGAGGTAAACGGAGTTCCTAACAAGCCTGGACTTGCTTAGGGCCCAGCTGCAACCACCAGCAAGCTAAAGGTGTCTCTGGGGTGATGCCGCCTTTGGCCTAGCAGCGAGGGTCAGACTGGCCCAGGCACAATCTAACTGGTAATATTGGGATTAATATTCCAATAACTTCTCAGAGAAAGTAACGTTTTAAGCCAGGCCTGAGTGATGCAGGGATGGAAGCTCAGTGTGTAACCAGCAGAGAGACGACTGCTCCCTGGGAGCCAGCTGACAGCAGCCCCCAGCAGCCTCACAGGCTACAAGGGCAGCTCAAACTGAGGTTAACTGATCCCAGGCTGCCAAAGGCTCCCCTTGCAGCTGAAGAGCTTCTGCAGAAAGCTAACAGTAGAAGTAGCAAATCCAAAAGCTGTGCATTGTAAATAAAAGCAGTGTCTAGGTAAAAAACTGGCATTTCAGCTACAGTTCAATTACTGCCATTCCTCATTGCTATGGCTTCAAATCTGTGCAATCTATGCAAACTGAGCTTTCCTGCTCCATGAAAATTGTGGAAGGACAAACTGAACCTCCTGTAGCAATAAAGTCATTCACCAGGGAGAGGGCTGCACAAAATAAGGGTGGAAGGAGGACACAGATAATTTCTTCCATCCCTGCACAGCCCTGAGGGAGAATTTTGACTGACCACTGCCAGAGCCCTTAAGACCCTGCAGAAATATCCATCACTGTAGTGGGACTTGTGGGATGAAAGAAAGGACCAAGGACCTGGAGTCTGCACAGAGATGCAGGCTCCTGACTCCCCAATCCCAGCACTCCCTAAGGATCTGTGGGGCACAGTTGCAGGAATAGTTGGGTATAACTGTGTGCTGGCACCACGTCTACATTGCATAGTGTCTACATTGCATAAAGGCAAATGTCTACATTGCAGGCTTTTTCCCCTTCCACCTTCTCCCCCACGTGCTTTCTTTACAGGAAGGGACTGACAGAAGGCATATCTGGCACCAGGGTCTGACAGTGAGCAGGGCAATTTAGTGGTCGTTGCTAAGTATTAAGGTACTAAAACTGAGGGGAGGAATTGTGGAAAATATTCCAGTCATAATCTTAGTAATAAAAACCTTCCAGGGCTGGCACTGCTCTGCAGCACTTTCGAGAATTGTCCATTTTGGTTAAGTTTTCAATGCCAAAGAAATAGTTCAGCTATTTAGTAATAATTTATATTAGTTCATAATTTAAAAATAATTACTGCATATTATTCAGGAAGAAAAGTCTTCTATATGCAGATCATTTTAGTAATTTTGCTGACATACAACTTGTGTTGTATATTTTAAAAGAACAACCTATGCCAGGACGTAACTTTAAAATACATGTCTCAAATCCCATCAATCAGTCAAATCCCATCAAAACAGTTCATTTTATTGGGATTCTTCTCTGCCCAATTCTCTGTGGAAAAGAGTCTGATTCTCAGAAAAGCTTTTAAAACAAAAGAGAGGCAAAGCTTACTGAGCACTGAAAAAGAGATTCATATGTGAACAAGTGTCAGAAAAGTAGAACATGTTTTTTCTTGTGGTATCCTCTTTCACACTACCATGCTTCACAGCCCAACTCTAGCTCCCTGAGTACATAGTGAATGGAACAGTAAATTTCTAGCTGTCCAAAAACCACTGGGAGATCAAATGTAATTCCCCACAGCAGTTCTCTGCAACGCTGTGCTTGTGTGAGGAACAATGGCCACAATCTGCCTAACGAATGCCACGTGTTTCTCTGTGTCCCAGGAGGAATTTGGCCCAAACAAAAACCCTCCTGCAGGTTCTGCCTGCTAACAGTCACTCTGCACCACCCCTCATCATCCTCAGTGACACTCAGGATAAAAAGTGAAAGGTTTTCCAGCAAGGAAACTATGAAGGAATAGCACTGTGGTCTAAAAAACACATCAGAGGAAAAACAAACATCAGTGAGAAAGGTTATTTAAGCTGCAGGACAATGTTGGCGTGAGAACAAAGGGGTCATACTGAGATGCACAGGATAGGTGGTTCTGGTGACGCTAAGATAGCAAAGCCTTGGGCTGCTTTAAGTGAAAGCAGCAGTAATCTTTACTGCCACATGCAGGCAATTTCTGCAGAATGCCATTGCTATTAGCAGAAAAGGTGATGTGAAGCCCAGATAGTAAACACCAGAAGTGTTCGCTTACTTGTTGAAATGGAAACAAACATAGAAGTTTGGTCACTGACAATGCTGCTTTTTTCAGCTACAGGTAGATGTCTGAGTGTTCTTGCCCTTTTAAAAGGATTGTGTTCGGTGACTCACAGCACATTTTGTGCATGTGGTCATTGTGACAGTCCACAGCAGCGATAAACAAGAATTTCCAACTGAAAGAAATATGTAAGTTTTAGTATCCCTACTGAATATAATTAGTTTGATGGGAGAAGAGTTTAAAATGGATTATTCAAGCACCACATGTTTTTTTCCCTTCATGGACAAAGATTAGAACCATGTTGATATTATTGGTTCATCTTATTGGTTTCAGGTCATTAAAACATATATTTCTCTCTGATGGAACTCATTCAAAGCTTGGAATCAGTTTACTCCAAAATATCTAGAATATTATGACAGTAATAATTTCACTGATCATCCAAATCTTCATGAGCTGCTCCTTACTAATCACTTTGAAGTAGTGCACGTCTGGGATTGCCATTCCCTCTGCCTTTTACAATCCATGCAAAGGATTAAAACTGTAGGCCAATGTAGAACCAATCAATAATTAATATCTTCATTACCAGCAGAATTTAATAATCCATTTGTAATAGAATTAAAGTAAATAAAACAATATTGTGTAACTCTGAGCACTGTAGAAACACCCTGAAGTGGTACTAAAATACTACAAAACCTTAAGACTCACAGATGTCTTTACTTCCCAGAAAATTCATGCACAGATCTTCAGGGAAAAAACCCCAACAATTACAGTTATTGTGTAAACCATGCAAAATGAGACGCACACTATTTTTAATATCAGTAAAAAGTACCAGCATTTCCTTGTCTCTGTGCTTCTCAGATGTTCAAGTTCTCTTTATTCCTTGGCTAGCCCATTCAAGTTCTCTTTGTTCCTTGGCTAGCCCATTCATAACTGTTGCACAAGAGCACACTGGGGCAGGATGCAGGAACTCATACTCAGCACAGTCATTGCTGACCCATCCAGTGTTACATAACGTCTACCAGGTGCCCCAGGGGACTTCGAAAAGACCAGACCATGAAAAGTACTCTGGTGCTCCTGCATCCTGTGTACTCCCACATTCTTCTGGCAACATTTGGTTGAAAGATTGGATGAAAAGTGCAAATACAGAGAAAGCCATCATTTTCAAACATAGCATTTTAAAACACTGCCCAACTTCATTTAGCTTCAATGCTGATTAAGCAAAATTTGCAGCTTCTACAGCATTCTAATGATTTGTGCTGTTGTCTAAGCTTTGCATCAAAGGGACCTGAGATGAAGCTCTCTACAGCAGTTCACCTTCTGGCTCTATGTATCAAAAGCAGTTTATAAACATCACTGAATTGTGGCATTAATAGCAAACATATACAGATAAAAATGAAAAGAACAAACCATATTAAATAATTGGAAATGCTCACATTTTTAAAGGGTATGGGCAAGAAAGAATTAATCAGTTCACAGAATAGTGGCTCATAGAAATGGCTGTCTCCATGTCACATTCTGTAGAATATTTACCTGTATCTCAGCTTCTCTGGTACTTACACACCTGTAACGTAATACACAGACTGGGCAGTGGAGAGGCTGAAGCACAAATGCACAATGTACACATTTTACTGCCCCTGCTGGAGACCTCCTAACTTCAACACTGTTGTAGAATATATGTGCAATAGAAAGTGCATAATACAATGAGATCTACATTGCATAATTATATATTATATGCAAAACTGTGTAACTGACTTCATTATATGTGCAATAAATACCATATACTGAAATATTGATAGTATAGAACATATAATAACAAAGCAAAGAAAAAAATCATAAATTGGAGCATTTGGAAGCTGGAAACCTTGTCAGAATAGGACATTATTCAACACCTTGTTTCCACTTCTCAGTTAAAAGAAGGCCTTAATATGACTATCATAATTTATTCATTTACTAAGGCTGCAGGTCACATTTGGTCAGCATTATCAAAACTTCCACAACAGTATACACATTTCTTAAATATTTTTTACAGCTTTTCTTTAACTTCAGGGTCCCTATCCTCTGCAATATGAATTTATCTTCAGATCCTGTGGTCTAGGAAAGGCAAAAGGAGGGCTGCCATCCCTGGTGGCCAGCGGTGTGGCTGTCCATGCTAATGACTCAGGGCAGGCCAGGTTGAACAGGAAGCATCAGCTCTCAGGGCTCCAAGCCTGTGCAGAAACCTTGGTGACATTTCCTTCAAGATAAATTTTTAGGCAAAGGCTAAATGTTTTAAGAGAAAAGTGAGATTCTGTTTTACATAAATATATAAAGAAACCCTGAAATTTTCCAAATCCTTCTCAAAAGGTGCCTAAATGCAAACTTTTCCTACTGAATATTCCCTTGTATTGGACTTGAATGAACCTTGTGTGTCCCTTCCAACTCTGAAGATGCTGTGATCACAGAGTCACAGAATGAGTCAGACTGGAAAGGACCACAGGGGGCCATCTGGTCCAACCTCACTGCTCAAGCAGGGCCATCCTAGAGCAGAGGATTGTGTCCAGACAGCTCTTGAATTCTCCAGTGAGGAGACTCCACAAGTCCTCTGGGCAATCTGTTCCAGTGCTAGATCACCCTCACAGCAGAGAAGTTTTTGCTTTTGTTCAGGTGGAACTTCTGTGCCCATTGCCTCGTGTCCCGATTGCTGGGCACCACTGGGTGTCCTCCTGACACTCTGCCTTCAGACGCTTACACACTTACAGATTCTGGAAATAGAACTCTTGTGACAACTGGCACGAAGCGTGATGGCTTAGCTGGAGATTGGGTGTCGGGCAGCGGCTTGGCTCGCAGCACACGGCTGAGTGCGGGTGGCCGTGCGGGGCTGTGCCCGCGGCGCTCTCCGCTCCCTCCGGCCGGGCATGCGGGGGGCGGTGCCGCAGCACCCGCGGGGACAGCACGGCGGCACGGGCCGTGGGTAGCTAGTTAGTTAGTTAGTTACATAGCTAGTTAGTTAGTTACATAGCTAGTCAGTTAGATACCTAGTTAGTTAGTTGGAAGTCAAGTTATTTCTGCGCTTACAAACCACAGCACCCCGTACTCCGCGCCGAGCCCCGTCCCGCGGGGCCGTGAGGGCAGTGGCGCCGCGGCCGGGCGGCGCGGGCGGCGGGCCAGCAGGGGGCGCTGCAGGCGGGGCCCGCAGCCGCGCTGGGCGGCGGGGCCGCTCCCGGCGCCGCATCATGTGGGCCCGGCCCCTTCCATGGAGCCGCGGCTGCCGAGCGCCGCCCGGGCGGACGCCGCCATGAGGCTCTGAGGGGCGGCTGCGTGCGGAGCACCCGGCCGGTCCCAGCGCTGCCGAGCTGCCCGAGCCTCGCCGCGGGACAGGGAAGCCTAACGCTGAGGCCGCTGCCGCCGCCGCTGCTGCTGCTGCCGCCGCCGCCGCCGCCGCCGCGGGTCCGGCCGGGCGGGCGAGCGGCCTGGGGCCATGTAAAGCGGCAGCGGCCGGTGGGAGCCGAACCGAGCTCGAGCAGAGAAGCCGCCGCTGCCGGCCGGGGAGGCCCCGCAGTGGGGATCATGGCGACGTCTAATCTCTTAAAGGTGAGAGCGGAGCCCGGCCGGGTCCTGCGGGACGAGGGGGGAGGCGGCGGGGCCGGGCGGCCCTGCGGGTGGCCGGACCGGGCAGGGCGGCGGGGACGGGGGCAGGGCCAGGGGTCGGGCCGCGGGTGCCGCTGGCCGGAGTTGCCGCTCCCGGGGCCTCCCCGCAGGTGAGCGGCCTTGGGCTGCCGGCCTCGGCCCGGCCCGGCCCGGCCCCGCCGGCGGCTGCTGCTGCTGCCAGCACCGCGCTCCCTGCCCCCGGCTCTCCCTTCCCAAACACGCCCCGTTGGGAAACAGCGTTGCGTCGTGCGGATAGACAGGGCTCGGTGTCTTCTCTTTGTTTATTTAAGAAAATCCGGGTGTACGGCAAATGAGTTTTAAGTTAAACAAAGAGTTGGAAAATGTCTTCGCTGAGGGCAGGTGCCGTTATTGGGGTGGCTGCCATGTTTCAGTTTTTTTGTTAACTGCAGTTTTCCTGCAAAGGAAAACTCCCGGAGGCCTTTCGCTTACGTTAAGCAGCTTTGCTTTTGTAGTCATATGTTTTCAAGCACTTTCCCGACGTTTGATGGCAGATGCCAGTCACCCCAAGCTGCCGCAGGTTGGAACGGAAGATTTCAGTGGGACAGTGCAGTGTTTGAGCTCAGGACTGCCTGTCCTGATCTTTGTGGTATGTATGTGAGGAGAAGACTGTGTGTGGCCTTTGAGGCCGTGCTAACACAGGGAAGATGGGCCTACTTGAAACCACTGTTATGAATGCCTCCAGTAAGTGCTTCTAAAACACCAGTTAGCTACAGTGCTAAGACAGGCCTAGGGCAGGCTGTCTGCTTAACTTGAGGAATTGACAATTGAAGATATATATAAATATAGGCATAAACATGTGTTCAGCACTATGTATTATAGTTCATTGTGGTCCTGAAGAAGTGTTGCTTGCGTTTTATTAACCTGACCTAATTTGGATGTATAGCTCTAGCCTGAATCTGCTGGTTTTATTTATTACTCTGAGACATTCAGTGTGAAGAAATGAGAAGTAATTTATTGCCTTGTTTCTTCCTCATATTCAGAAAAATCTGTATTTTAAAAAGATATGTTTAAAAAAATCTTCCTTGAAATTGAAATGAATTTTAATTAATTCCTGTATATTTTTATGCCTGTTAGTGGTTCTTAGATATTTAGGCAGATAATACTTCAAAATACTTAAAAATCTAAAATTGAGGAACCCAAGAACACAGGCAAAAAAAATAATATCTCCTAAGAAGAAATGTCCTTTCCGTGGAAATGCATGTGTTCAGAGCAGGGCTCAGACAGTTTTATCCACTTGGTAATGTTTTACACCATCTCTTTTCTGTACATTTGAGGATTTCTCGGAAGTCCAGCACGTGCTCTGATGATACACGTGATGGGATAGCCCACAGCAGACAGGAGAAACATAGACCTGTAAGATTTGTCAGCATTCTGCTTCAGCTATTTTGAAAGAGCAGTAAGTAGTAAAAACAGAGGCCTTGACTTGGTGAGATGGCTCCTGCCAAACTGAAGTCTTTGTGTTAACTAGTCATGTTTTTGCCATTGACCTTTGAGTCATCAGTATTTTATATTGACAATAAAATATATATGCACAGTGTGTTTTAGGAAAAATGCTGCAGAGATATATCTTCTAAAATAGGCATTTCTGGTCACTCAAAGTGTTATTAAGCATATAGCTTACTAATTAGTGAGTATAACAAAGTATGATTCCCACATTAGAAGGAAAAATTACACAGTGATTTGACTTTGTTTATGATGGCAAGATTAACCAGTGTGAGAACCAGAACTAGGTAAGGTCCTTTGCTCCCCAGTTCCACTCATCAGAGTGCTCTCCGAGGAGCAAACTGTTGATTCCAGGTCAGTGTTGCCTGGCAGTGCCTTGTGCCATCTGAGTCTGTCCGGCTCACTTCTGCTTTCATCTTTAAGGGGGAAAAAAAAAGCAATGTCTGGGCACAGTATAAGTCCCAGGATAAGAAAGGAGAGGTGTTAATATCTATAAGTTTTTTCCATATCTTTTCCAAATAAGCCTGCATAATCAAATCTAGGTTGGGTATAGACAGGCCTTAGTTTTGCCAGCATGAGCAGGACATGAGTGTTTTCTTTTGTTTTCCTCCATCCTGGTCCAGCTTTCTGCATAGTTGAGACAATGAAGTGAAATATTCCTTTCTGATTCTATTAACAGATCTAGCTGAATCCAAATCTGACTGGCTGTCATAATTTTAGAGGGCATCATTTAAACTCCACTAGTGCTTAATTTTCCAAATTGTAAATTCTTTTTTTTTTTTTAGTGAGAAGCATATTCTTGGAGAGCCTCCTTTAAATGCAAAATTAGAATGACCAGTCCTGTTGAATCGTGGTGAGACAGAACAAACTGTAATGTGGTGGAAATGCTGCAGTACTTAGTAAGAGCCATTTCAGGCTCTGCTGGTGCCTGCCCTACCTGTAGCAGAGCTGCTCTCCCTCGTTGAGGCAGTGGCTGTCGGGTAGGTGGCCAAGGCACTTCCAGCAGAGTCCCCTAGAGTTTTTTGTCTCAACACATGTGTGACACTTCTAAAAAGGGGTACTTGGTTTCAGGGGCCCTGTAGGATTTGTAACTTGTTCTCTTTGCAGTGATGATACAGTCTAAACCAATTCACCCGTGTGACATGAAGAGACTTGAGTTTTTCTGCAGTTTGTGGAGCAGAAAGCACGTCAGCTTATTGTAGCACAAAGGAAACCTGTAGCTGTATCCATGCTGGCAGATCCTGACACTACTGTAGGGCCTTACTGGAGCTGCCAGCAAATGCAGGAGTCTATCCTTGCAAGAGGATCTCCAGCATGAGCCTGATACTAGGAAAGAAGCAGCAAAGGAAGCACCGGTTTTTCCCTGGGCTTAAATGAAATGAGGATCACTATTTATCCTTGCATCAGTTTCAACTGTCACTGGCAACTAGAAACACATTTGAAGTTTCTGAATTTTTTGACTTGAAGTACATGTTTCCAGTCTGTATTTTGTCTGTTTCTTCCTGGCTGTTTCCATTTAGGATATCCTTAAGAAGCTAGGGAGTGTTGCACGCTAGTTGGTTACATACAAAAGCTTTTCCTGTGGCTACTTTTCTGCTTTGAGCAGAAACTTGCTACAAGCATTACACTGATTTTTAGAGCTACTTGTAGCGGAGATTAATCTGACAGTGCTTGTTTCCATCTAGGACATCATATTTCCTACTTCATCCCTCTGTGAGCTGGCTTTAGTATAAATACTGTCTAAAAACAGTGAAGTTCTAAAGGTGAAGATGTTACTCAGATGTAGATCAGACGTACAGTAAGACCTAGAGAACACTTCTTTTCTACAGTACTGTAGAGTGTCTGGCAGAGACCAGGGCTGAATTTCTGTGTGGTCTGAAGTAAAGAGACTACACAGCATAGAGGGTTCCACAGAGACATTCTGAGGTTCAGAGGGAGAGTAGCATGAAGGTCTTGGTGTATTGCTTTGCCTTGTTATATCTGTAATGTTAAAGTACTTATGCATAGAAGTGAAGAACAGGGAAAAGTATAGCGTGTAAAGTAGTATGTATTTCAAGTAAAGTTTAGTGTTAAAATGGAACTTTACATCTTTATGAACAAATTTACTGAAGTGAATTTTAAAACAAAATATTTCATAAGTGGAGATGTCTTTCGAAGCATTGAAATTTAACAGCTAGAATGGCTACTTAGCCAGGGTGTGGCTATCAACTGTAGTCTGTGTTTTCAGAGAAGATTTGATAAGTGGAGTAATTTTATTTCATCAAAGGTATGCCTCACTGTTCTGTTTACCTTTCCTTTGGAACTGTGGTTGGAAGCAAAGTAGGAAAGAAGAATTGCTCAGGAAATAGTGCTCGGAAATTGCATGTGTGACTTTGGTAACAACTTCGAATTGCCACTGTTGGACCTCCTCTTATACTATAAAATCTGTTTTCTGTCGTGCACTAACAGAGATGGAATTAATGAATGGGAATACCACACAATAGGTGGAATTTAATGCACCCTTTCTTCCTGTAGTTACTGTATAAAATTGTAATGTCATGGAAGCCTAAATCTACCTAAATGATGTTTATGTAATCTTTCTTGATTTCAGTAAAGCTTTCCATACTGTCTCTCAGAGCATCCTTCTTGAAAAAAGGTCCAGCCCACAGCTGGATAAACACATCCCATGATGGGTGAGCAACTGGTTCATTGTAGGGAATTGGGTGATGTCAGACTGGAGACCTGTCATAAGTAGGGTTCCATGGGGCTCCGTCTTAGGCTCTGTGCTCTTCAACATCCTCATAAATCACTTGGACATAGGGCTGGAAGAGACACTGAAGAAGTTCCCAGATGATGCAAAACCGGGAAGAGCTGCTGACTCCTTTGAAGGCAGGGAGGCCATGCAGAGTGACCTGGACAAATGAGAGGGCTGGGCAGTCACCAACCAGATGAAGATCAGGAAGGGAAAGCTCTGGATTCTGCACCTGGGATGGGGCAGCCCTGGATGTACGGGCAGACTGGGGAATGAGATGCTGGAGCGCAGTGCCACACAAAGGGACCTGGGGGTCCTGGTCTGTGCCAAGCTGGACATGAGCCAGCAGTGCCCTGGCAGCCAGGAGGGCCAGCCCTGTCCTGGGGGCATCAGGCACAGCATGGCCAGCTGGGCAAGGGAGGGGATTGTCCTGCTCTGCTCTGCTCTGGGGCAGCCTAACCTCCAGTGCTGGGGGCAGTTCTGGGTGCCACAACATAAAAAAGACATTAAACTATGGGAGAGTGTCCAAAGGAGGGCAACAAGGATGGGGAAAGGCTTTGAGGGGAAACCATATGAGGAGTGGCTGAGGTCACTGGATGTGTTCAGCTTGGAGGAGAGAGGGCAGACGTCATTGCAGTCTGCAGCTTCTGTGTGAGGGGAAAAGGAGGGGCAGGCACTGATCTCTGTGGTGACCAGTACAGGACCTGAGGGAATGGCCTGAAGTTGTGTTAGGGAAGGTTTAGGTTGAATGTCAGGAAAAGGTTCTTCACCCAGAGGGTGTTTGGGCTCTGGAACAGGCTCCTCAGGGAATGGTCACAGCACCAGCCTGACAGAGTTCAAGAAGCACTAGGACTGTGTTCTCTGGCACATGATGTGACTCTTGAGGATGGTCCTATACAGGAGCAGGAGTTGGACTTTGATGGTCCAACTCAGCTTATCCTATATTTCTGTGAATTGTTCCAACTCAGCTTATCCTGTATTTCTGTGAATTGTTTATTGAACTTAAAGAATAGTTGAGTAGGATTTTTCATCCATCAATTTTATTTCATCTTCTGCTTAATTAAAGAATAAAGGAGGAAATGTGGAAAAAATTTACTCCTATGTATAGGAAACAAAGTTCTACACTTCTCTAATGGGATTTCAGGATAAGCTTTAGTTGAGGAGTTCTTTTTAAGTAGGCAGATGTTGGTTACAAGTGGACACAGGATTTTTTTACAACTGAAGTTGAATTTTATTTGTGCTTTTTAGGATTAAGTAGGTAATTGCAGTCTAAATCATATAAACGGTTGTGTTTGCAGTCTTCCTTCTCCCCATGTTTTACAGTGAAACTAATCTTATTCACAAAGATAGAGCATTCAGGTTTTATCTTCAGCTGATTTTGATGAAGGGCAGAATTGCACTTCTCAATAATTGCAGAACAGATTTTTTTATCTGTTCCAAAAACTTAAGGGGTCTTCTCTGATGTTTCATTCAAAAGGAAAACTTGTAAGGAAGTTGCTTTTACTTTTTTTATAATGCCTTTTCTGGAACTTCTAAATGTTCAGTAGCTGATATTTTATGTTCATTGTCATTCCAAGAGGGACTTGGAACAGAAGTATCTGCAAGTAGAAGCTAACAAATTTCAGAGGACTAGCAAAGATTAGAGCAATGCATCAAACATTAGGAAGTAATAGTAAAGCTGGTTCTATATAGGGGAAGCATTTAGTTGATGATTTTCAAAGATGATGCATTCAAATTTTCTTTTTTTTGCACTGGGAAAGAATAGGTAAAACTGTCTCTGAATAGGCAAACAATTTTTTATTTTTTATGTTGAAAGATTTATAAACTTTATCAACAGGGGCTGATTCCATGAAAGATGTGTTCAGTACCTACCACAATGCTGTGAGGCCTTCAGATGCTGTGGCTTTAAAAATAGTTATTGTGGTGCCTGTTGCATCTTTATACCTTGAAGATGAGGTATCGTTACTTGAGGACACCAGCGGATATGGTTGCCAAACTCTGCTTATTCTGAATGCTAAATAACGGATTTAATTGTAAATTTCCATGTAGAAAGTAATCAGAGGGAGGTGATTGAGGGAACATGGTGTGCTGCTTGTACTTGTTTATCTGAAGAGATGTTAGTTGCAGAACAGTGCACTTATGAGAATTTAAAGCAGTTAGACTGTGTTAGTTGCTCTATTTGAAGTGAATTGTGTCAAATGTAGTATTTCTAGCCAAGACAATGATCTGTTCAGAAGTAAACAGTGCACTGGAACGTAGCCCTGCAGATAACTGAAGCAGTAGTCTTTCTGCCACAGAACTCTCAATCAGTGTATTCTTTTAATTGCAGGTTTCTCTTTTTAGAATGTGGAGCTTTAAGCAAAGAGAATCACAACATTTGTGGTAGAACTGCTGTTTTTCTCTCAAAGTTGTTGTGTTGTTTGGCTGTTTTAAATAATGGAAGTTAGCCTGGATACTGTGGTGAGATTTTTTGGAATAATCAGAATTATATGGGAACGCTTCATTTCTTTACTTTTCCTCTTAATTTGTATCATAAGTTTGGAAAGTCCACCTGGGATTAGAATTTTCATCATGGAGTAAATAATTTTTATCTACACCACTGGTAGTCTTGGTCTTGTGGCCAGTTAACCCACAGGAAGGGAGTCTGCGATGCAGCAGCTCCTGCGTTACTCTGCTTCCTTCCTCCCTCTTTGCTGCTGATGCCAGTTGCACAGTGAGAGAAAAAAGGTACGTGGTAGCACCCACAATACCATTCCTGACTCCTGGCTGCCATTCTGCTCAGGGGAATTTACTCGAGACAGGTTTGCAACCGCCCGCCTGACTTCCATCGCAGCTATCTTGGTTGGAACAGTGAAGCTGCCCCAAATACCATCCGTGTTGTCTGTGCATAACTGCAATAACAGCTGAAGAATGCTTGCTAGAACGTTGCTTGTAGCTAATGCAGTGATTAAATGAAGAAATTGGCAGTTTCTTTGAACCAAATAATAGCTCTGTCACTTCTTAAAATAATACTTATTGTGAAAAGTGTTGTTCAGCTGTGGTAGTGTAGCTTAAGTGCTGGCTTATGAGGAACACCTGAGAAAATATTTTTATGTTAACTGTATAAACTGCAATCCTTAAAGACAAAGTAAGACACTGGTTTATTAACATTACTTTTTTGTTGTTTCTTTTAGAATAAAGGTTCACTTCAGTTTGAAGACAAATGGGATTTCATGCGCCCGATCGTTCTGAAACTTCTTCGTCAGGAGTCAGTCACCAAACAGCAATGGTTCGATCTGTTTTCGTAAGTAATTGTTTTGTATCTTGCATCCTTCTGCATGACAGAAGTACAGTTACTGAGCTACTCCTGATACACACAGTACTTATGTGACACACATTGTTTGGAAACACAGAACAAAAATACTAGTTTAAGTTTTATTAAGGGGTAAGTGTGCCAACATCACTCTTAAGTTTGCAGAAGTTGAGCTTTGCTGGGATTCAGGTCTTTGTTAATAGGGTGGAGAAAGAAAAGCAGCGCTTTTGACTTCTGTAAACAAGTTTTGTACCTGCCCACAAACTTCTTGTTAGAATTAGAGAGAAAATGTTTACTGCTGTGTCAGTAAATTAATTTAAAGGCAGTTTGCTGAATGTTACATTATTCTGATTTGAATGGCTTTCTTCTAAAATAACTGAAGTAACAGGGTGGTGCAGTTTAACTTGAATTAACAGATTAATTTGAATACTTTCTTACCCTAAGAATGAAATATAAGACTTTTCAGACAATGTTGGTATTAATGTGCTTTCTATAAACCCTGCCATTTTCTTCCTTCCAAAAAGCAAGAAGCTGCTTTTCCAGAAGCTTAGGTGATAATTTTTTGTGTGATTTTTGAAAACATGATATGGAAGTGAGTTATAAAAGAAACATCAAAAGTATATCTAAAATAATCTTTGTCTCAATGGAGTTATTTGCCCTCTAATGTAGTCGTAATTCAAATCTGCGGACTATTCTTTTGCTTTTTAAAATCTGTCAAAATAGTAGGGTTTTTTTTTCAAATGCAGTCTTGTGGCACTCTGTCTTTATTGCTCTTTTTGACGGGGACAATGTCATGACTTTTTAACACCCAGTTTAATGCACCTGTCACATCTTTCTGCCAGCCAAGAGGAAAGGTAATCTAACATGTGGTGGATTTTAATATCTTACAATGCCTCTGCTGTAGTAGTTGCCCGACATGGTATAGTTAGGTAAAAATTCAGTTCTGAGTCATTGCTTTAATTTTTAATAAGTAGTTCAGTAATTCTGCATTGGAATGAAAACTTCATATTTATTGGTTTTTTCTTGTAGCTGAGTTATTGAATAGAACTTAAGTAACTTCATGGCTAAATTAAAGCTATTGAGGTAAAGGATCCCACTTCCCCAGATGTATATTTTTGGACAGTGTTCTTTGTTAAGCTTCTTAATAAAAATGCAAAATCTGTAGGTGTCTTCTACATGCCCTGTGAGTATAATTATCCGGTACTGCTTTTTTTTCACCGCTGTCAGGAAACAATGACATTCTAAATACAGTAACACCTTTTCTGCCTGTGAATGTTGTGTAAGTCTCACCAGTTGAGTTAGACCTCTGAAACCTTGGCCCAGCACCTTTAATCTGTGTCAAAGCAACTTGTGAGTTTTGTCTTTTTGGTTAAACTAAAAAATCTGCTTTTGTATTGAAATAAGTGTATTGATTTAATAGGAACAAAGTAATAGCTTTAGACTATAGGGGTGCTTTTCTGCAGAGATGTGGCCTTGTTACTGAAAGGTGGAAGAAGAATCAGGGGATGGTAATGAGTCAAAAAAAGGCTTGCTGAGCCATGTTATGTATGACATATGGTTAGGAGTGTAACTTGCTTTATTTAGTCTTCAGTATGGAAAGAATTGGAGTTAAGATACACTTGCTGAGCTGTAAGGTAGGAAAAATTTCATTGGAATGACAACTAAAATTCAGAATTTTGCTTTGCAGTGCTGTTTAGTAACTTTTCTCCAGTAGTGTTTCACTTGAAAATACTACCACTACCATGAAATGTTTTGAGGGATCTTTTTAAACTAATTGAATCATCTTTTAAATCACCTGATCCGTCAGGGTTCAGATTTCTCACGAGGACGGGTCTATTGCCTTTGTAGGATTTGTAGCGCTTGGATTGTGAAACTGTCAGGGAAGGCTGCATGTTAATGATAGCATTTTAGAGTAGCATGGGCTGAGTAGTAATGCTGTTACTGGCAAGTGATGTCTGTCTTTGTCAAAGAAAAGCTTTAAAAATTGTCCTTAATTTAATATGGATTATTGAATAGGTACTGAAAACAGAATTGTCTTACACGTTTCCTTGACCATAGCCTTCTGCTAGATAGGTTGCAGTTACTTGCTTCCAGGACTTCTCTTAAAGCTTCAGTCTCTTCCCCAAACATGCTTTCTCCCATACCTCACTGGGATCTAGTTATGTGTTGTTCAACAACAGCAGGTAATAAGTTTATCAATTTCTTAGACATGCTGAAATCATGACTGTTAAAGCCTTGTACATTACAGCATTAAATTTTGAGTAGCTGTTACTAAAAGGTGGATAAATTGTTTTCTAGAGATGTACATGCAGTGTGTTTGTGGGATGATAAAGGTCCAGCAAAAATCCATCAAGCTCTGAAGGAAGACATCCTTGATTTTATTAAACAGGCACAAGCAGTAAGTTATTAATGTTTTATAACTTTTATTCACATTGTTAGAAAAATAGCCAAATAATTCTGACTTTTGTTGGATCTAAATGCATTGCTTTTTTGTTGGAAATTTTGTGATGTCCTGGAGATTGTAATTACCCTGCAAATTTCTACTGACAAAAAGAAGAGCCTTGAGCGTTTGCCTGGCTCATTGTTTTCTCACAGTGCTTGAAGCTGAGATGGGCAGTGATTTTTATGGTATATTAAAAAAAAAAACCAAAACACAGCATTATTTTTGTTTATCCAACAGTACTTATGGCATTTTCTTCTACTTGAAAACTTCTAAAGGCAGAATTTTTCATAAGTTACTGTCAGAAAAAAAATGTTTATATAGCTTCAGTGCTATTTTGACATGTTCATGGATGGCTTTAAAAGAAGCCATATGTACAGTGTACTACAAATATCTGTGCTATCCACTCAGCAAGCTCAGCTGTCCAGTTTTATGGGCTTCCCTCCAAATGAGTGGCACTGTCAATAGACTCAAAGGAAGTTCTTGTGTTTGTAACACATACTACAGAAGACATCTTTTGCTATGAGGAATTTAAAAGAGGGAGTTGTGAAATGAAAGAAAATTCTAAAGTATCCTATGACAGTGGTTTAGAAAAATTCTGTAAACTTTCATTTTATCGTTTAAGTGAAGTGATTTACACCACTAAGGCTTCCCTTCAAGGAAGATAGTTTTTTATAGAGGCCTTTTTAAAACCAGGCATATAAATGTTGTTTTTTAAGTTCCACAGCTTACCTGCTTATATGCATAAATGCTATGCTGAGCTGAGGCCTTTTGGTGTGGTTTGTGTTGGCTGTTATTTGACAGACAGGTTTTATTTTTGGCATTATGATAGCCAGTGTACAATGTAGTTAAGTTTTCAGGATTTAATAAAATATAGATGTTAACTATCTGTCTGGGTCTAATGAAAGGTTAGTAGGTGCCATTGAATCAAAACCTGTCAGTATATAGAATATAACACAGTCCTTACAGGTTTATTTTGATTTATTTTTTTTTCTATGGTTGTACCAGCACATGCCTTTAGACCAAAGATTTTAATTTTTTACTTGCACATGACTTAATAAGAGAAAAAGAGGTTAATTTAGAAAATTTGAATTTACTGTGTACTTTTTTTACTGCTGTGTTTCTTTGCCCTTTAGAAATGACCCATATGACATGGGTTAATAACTGCTTCAAGAAACCAAATGGCACTTCAATATGTAGACTTCGTTAGTCTGATATATGTGTATATTTGAGTTTTATATGGAGAGTTATTTTCAGCATAAACAGAGCCCATGTTTTGTGCATAAATTGATTTGTAAATTGCCTCCTCTGCTCGCCCCACCTGCAGAGAGTGCTGAGTCACCAGGATGATACAGCTCTGCTCAAAGCCTACATCGTGGAGTGGCGCAAGTTCTTCACCCAGTGCGACATTCTGCCCAAGCCCTTCTGTCAGTTGGAGATCACTCTGATGGGCAAGCAGGGCAGCAACAAGAAGTCCAACGTGGAAGACAGCATTGTTCGAAAGGTGAGTGGGCTGTACTGCCAGAGAGTTTGTGGCACCAGTCCTCATGTGATGCAGCAGTCACCAAAAATAACAAATCTCACAATGGAGTATAAAGGGGCACATTGAGTGATGAGGATTTTGATAAGAACCTCCATAACTAATGTTAAAACTTTGCAGTGCTTAGATGAGATATGGAGTTTTTTATAAACTACAGACGCATTATGTGCATGCTGAACTTTGTTGTTGGATAAATGCAATATAAATCCATCAGTCTTTCTCTTAATGTAACTTTGGTGTTAGTTGAGGTTTTAGTTTTGTCTAAGACTATGCCTGCCAAATGGTGAATTATATTTGGGTGTTTGCCTCAAAAGTACCCCTGATATAGCAACTCCTGACACAATGTATTGCTGGAAGGTTACTTGACTGATTATGAAGAACTGTAGAAGTAATAGAGAATTATGGAGTGAATACATGAATTCAAGACTGATCTCCTTAGCTGTCCAGTTACATAAAGTAAATTTAGAATGTGAGCTGAATATGACTTGTATAACAAGTTCAGAGCAAGATCAAGTTCTAACATAGCTGAACTGCTGTGTTGGACCTGAAAGTTACATTATAAATTGTTTGATTTCTGTTTCTGATGTCTTGTACTTTTTTGCACGAACTTAGGTCTCTGTGTACCTTTCTAACAGGTTGTTGTTTTTTTTCTTCCTGATATGCAGCTCATGCTAGATACATGGAATGAATCCATATTTTCAAATATAAAAAACAGACTTCAGGACAGTGCAATGAAGCTAGTTCATGCTGAAAGGCTAGGAGAAGCTTTTGACTCCCAGCTCGTTATTGGAGTTCGAGAATCATATGGTACGTCTTGCACACACTGACCTGTTGCCTCCTCACTTTATTAAATGAATTTTCTTCCTAGAAAGTTGGCGGTTGTGGTGGTAGGGTTGGAATTATCTCAGCATTTTGTATTGATTTTTTTGTTGTGCTTGTTTATTCATGGTACCAATTAATTTTTGTTTATAATCTTCAGGTTTTAAGTAATTTACCTGTGTATCAGTTACTGCAAAATCAATGTTTTCAAAGAGAAGAGTACTTTTTGACTTTTTGGGGTTGCACATATAACTGTACAACAGCAGTGTCTGTACTCCTTTATATACTGTTTCTGATTCTTCAGATGGTTTGAAGAAGAAATGCTAAACAGGCTACATTTAAGAGTTTGAGTCTCTCCTTGTTGCAGAACAGATCTGTGTATCTGAAACTTGTGATATTTCACCATTGCCTGCTACTTTTGAAAGCTTTCCAGCCTGTTGACCTAAACTTGTGGCTAATATTCTTTAAGACAGCTTTTTATAGAAGTCAAATTCTAACTTTTTTTAAAGCATATTCCATTTAATGACTATTCATTTCTCTGTAACAGTTGAAACTCTCTTTCAAATAGTGCAAAGCACTGCAATAAGCTTACTGTCTCCATTGTTGTAAAACAGGGAAAAAAGTCTAAAATGGAGACATTGTGATTTCAGGAACAGTATCTAAGAGAAGCTTTTTGCTCAGTCAGGTGGAGAACTTTTCACTTTATTAGGCACCATTCTGAGCTTTTTTATTCCTTCCTTACAATTTTGCAGTTGTATGTGTATTTATGGTTACCAAGTTCGAATGTCTGAAGTGCTGGAACTAAGTATGAAACTTTTTTCCAGTTTGCCATAGTGGATCTGAATGTTTCTGGGAGCAAAGATTGGCCAAATTTGGTTACCTTTGTGATCAGAGGCCATTTATCAGATCTTTCAGATTGTTCAATGCAACCTTTTAATATGAGTCTCACTCTCTCATTGAAATTTGCTTATTATTAGCCACATAAATTTCCAAGACTTGAGAGTAAGTTTGGACTTTCTCTTTGCAGTTAACCTTTGTTCTAATCCTGAAGATAAACTTCAGATATATCGGGATAACTTTGAAAAGGCATATTTGGATTCAACAGAGAGATTTTATAGAACACAGGCTCCTTCTTATTTACAACAAAACGGTGTACAGAATTATATGAAATATGTAAGTAAAAATTCTGTTGTAACTTTGTACTGAATGTGTTAGTACTTAAAATGATTGCTGTTCTACTTTTGCACAGGCAGATGCTAAACTAAAAGAAGAAGAGAAAAGAGCACTACGATATTTAGAAACAAGACGTGAATGTAACTCTGTAGAAGCAGTGAGTATAATGTGTAGAAAAATTGTGTATTTCCTAGTTATATAGTGCTGTAGGTTTTAGTTATGTGTTACAGTATTATTTGATAACACTAAATTGGAACTGTTTATTTTGTGTTTGCAAATCTTAAATTATTTGTTGCAAAAACATGTATTACTTTCCAATCTGGTAATCTACAATTTCTGAAAATGTTTAAATAGTACATGTAGATCAAAAGCTAAAACTGAAAGGCAGTTTTTTATTCAGATTGGCTTTTGTTCTTTCCTTTTGAGTTAGGTATGGTGGATTTTTCCCTATGGTTAACAGTGGATGAGAATCATGTTTGAAAATCAACTGTCAAATCTGTTTGGCTAACGGTTTCTCTGTGCTCATTTAGAACACCTGAAAGAGTTATTGTTCATTGTAGTCAAAAGGAGCAATAGAAATTTCATTAAAGCTGTAATATATTCCCTCTTAGGCTGAAATATGGCCATTTAATATAAAAGATGAGTTTTCTTTTTTTCCTTCCCCTTCTTCCCTCTTCAGCAAGTTTTTTACACAGTTCAGATTCTAGAGGAAGAATACAATGAATATGTCATAATTGTCTGTGTTGAAATTAGTTCAGGAAACAGGTTCTTTTAAATAAATACCTTTTAAATCTGATCATTTTTTGAAGTGGATCAAAATGTGCTTTACACCTTTTGTTAAGCTGTGAGTCATTCATTTTGCACAGGTATCAATTGTAGCCCATATAAAGAGGCTGACAAAGGAGAGATGGTCCTGACATGTACAGGCAGTTTCTGTTCTAGATCTAATGTCTTGTTCAAGCCATCCAGCCTGGTCCAAATAGGGTATGCTGGAATGAGAACTATTCTTAGCTCTTGGATGTATACTTGGAAATGAAGTAGGGTAGTTACTGTTCCAAAAGTGGTGGCTCCCTTGAGAGAAACGAGTAGAAAGGAATACTAAGCTCCTTAGTGGTTTGGAGGAGACTTTGCCACATTTACTAACCTAAACATTTTGAAGAAATATGGTTCCTGTATAGATTCTATTCAAACTGCACGTAGTTTTGTGAGTCAGTGAATGAGTTAATTGTTTTGTAGAGCTAGTTGTTGAGAACAGGTTGGTTTTTGTGTCATGGCAAACTGAAGACACATCAGACTTCAGTTCAGGTGGCTGCTTGAGCTAATCCTGTGTTTAATGTATTTCAGCTCATGGAGTGCTGCGTCAATGCCCTGGTGACATCTTTTAAAGAGACTATTTTAGCTGAATGCCAAGGCATGATCAAACGAAATGAAACAGAAAGTAAGTGGAGTTTCAAGAGCAGTGCAGGGTGAACCCTGCATGAACTGCATAAAAATAGATTTGTGTGTAGATATATCAAATTACTGTTTTTAATAGATGGTGGTAGTTCTTCCTATGAAAATATTATTGCACATGAACAATCCCACAAAAAATTACCATCATTGATTCATACTTTTTCCTATCACTTTTGAAACTGATGTACACAATACTTTAATTTGAATGAGTGAATAGCTCTAATCTTGTTTCAAAGAAAATATTTCTTGCTCTTTTTTCTCTATTTTTTCCTACACTTACTTGCATTATATTTACCAACTCTGGTAAATGCTCCATATGTCTTTACTTTGTCTTTGAGTACTCCAGATACAAGCATTTCCTCTTTGTTTCACCCCACTACCTCTTTACACCTGGGAAAAAAGTGAAACATCTCTTTATAAAAGATTTTTTTTCTGAAAGGCAGAGAGAAAATTTTCTTATTCTGATTATTGATGCAGGACCTGTAGGTCAAATGACCAAAATCTTTGCAAGCTGTTCATGGGGGTTTATGGCCAATATATCAGTGTGAGTATTGAAACTTAGCTCTGCATGCCTCTTGAAAGTTTTCAGAAGATTTTTTTGACTCTGCTGCCAGAATTTGAGAAGTTACTATGATAAAACAAACTAAATATGTCATTAAAATGTTGTAATTCAGGTAGGAAAAATGAAAAAAAGAAACCAAACTGAAATCACAGGTTAATTTTTCTTTGAGGTCTTGGTATCCTGCAGCCAGGGAATATTTACTAATGTCTTCAGAGGTTTTCATTTCTATTGAAATAAGAAAATTGTTTTATGACTTAGAATATTACAGAAAATACTTACTTCTAAAGCCAGCATTTAAGAAAATATTTGACCTCAAAACTATGTCGTACTGATCTGTTCATCTAGCAGCATGATTTCTGGCAATTGCCCAGAGCTAAATGTAGAAAGCAGTGAAACTTCTTATGAGTATATGTTACAGCCTCTGGGAGAATGCAGGAGGCTTATGTAAACACAGAGCTTCAGAAGGGTTCATCTGCCCAAGGACCTTTCTTTAGAAACCTGTTGAGCTATTCCCAGAGCCCTCTCTTGTGGCTGTGGCTGTCCTGTGGTTGCAGGGCACTTCTGCTCAGTCTGTAAGAACTGCTTCAAATGCTTCAGTGAAGGGTGCAGGTGCAGATGGCTGAAACATAATTAAAGACTGGAGCTATGCATAGGAATGGATACATCTGATCGTGTCCTCTGCTCTGCTCTGCTTTGCTTACTCATCTGACTTGCTGATATTATCTGCCCCAAAGAGTTCAGTGATGTTTTCTTTCTTAAACAGAACTGACAAAAAAGGGCTGTTTTGGTGGGGATTTTTGGTTATGAGCTGTGCACATACTCTTATTATGTTAAGTAATATTTGCATGCTGTGCAAAGACAGGAAGGAATAATATTTTTCAACTAAAATCTATCAAAAATATCATAGCTTGCAAACACTTCAGAACTGACTTTCTGTGGTCTTGTTTGCTTATAGTACTGGGGAAGTGAGGCCTAAATTTTATTCCTGAAGTGCAACAGAAATGAAAAGTATGCTTGGCTTTCATGAATACAGAATGAAAGCAGACTTTAAGTGCCCCTGCAACTACTGCATTGATTTCTTTATTCTTCAGTGTCATGATATATTCTGAGAGAAGTTCCAGTAAAATACTCCTTTTGGTTTTGTTACTTTGAAATCTGTCTTTGAAGAATTTATAGGTTTTTGGATTCTGCAGTCCTAGGGATGCAACTGGAGTCTTCCTTTGCTACTGATTCTTAAGAGAAACCACTGATTTTTTTAATATTTATGGCATCACTACTGTACAGAAACAGATGTCGAGCCCTTTAACATACATTTTTGTTTCTCTTTTTCTGCCATCTCTTCCTTCCTCTCACTCTTTTTAAAAGCCTAGATTAAAAGATCCAGTAAAAGTTGAGCATTTTGGACTTTTTGTATGTAAAACAGTGCCATTTGTTATAGCAGATCTAAATTGCACTGAGAATGCCTCCAACTACATTTTTTTCTGGTTCCTGGAATTCAGCCCATTATGAGTTGTCTGTAGTACCATTGCAAATTCTTATTCAATGTTGTTTGTAGTTTCCATTCTCTAATTTGCTTTGTTGTGTTCTAAAAGGATTTCTTTTCTTCTCTATGCTTTTCTATTTGCTTCTGCAGCAGCTGTTGTGGTGCAGATAACGGTAGCATATTTCATCCTCACTGGCGATGGGATCTTGGTGTTTGTTGCTGACAAAAGTAATGCAGAAAAGGAAGCAAAGGCAGGGCCTCTGACTTTTCCACTTTCACAGTAGACATAACATTAAGGAACTAAGTGAATCTATAAATTTTGTTTTCTGACAAAAAAAAAAGTGTCCGTTTGTTCTACTTCTTGAAGCAAAGTCCTTTGCCAAGCTGAGTTCAATTCTCTGTGGTCTCTTTACAACAACCTGGTGACCTTAATAATCCCAGTGTTCTTTGTGGACAGCTTTGTCAAGATGATTATTGATGTTTCAATATCCTCTTTATTTTTTTAAGCAGTACTGAAATATCTTCACAAAAAAGTAGACAAATAAAGCATCACATTTTGAAGTTTTTTGTACTGGTAACTTTCTGAAAAACTAAATAAACTCTTTGGGAAGAAGAGTTCAGTGTTTGCGTTAGTCAGTTTTGGTTACTTCAGAACTTTGCAAGCTTTTATAAAACAAAGCATTGTCAGTGGTATTGAAACATACACAAAGACAGGTGTGTTTGGCTTTAGTTTAAAATACAAAAATGTCTTGAATCCATACAGTTTCTTGCATAAACTTCTGTAGGCTTCCAAATTAGAGACATTCTTGCCAGGGATTTGAAGGCAATGTGTTAGAAACTGGACTTAATCCAAACTGGCATTGGTTCTAGGGGGGGCTTATTCAAGCTTGTGATACTGTATGCATTAGCATACTATATAAGATACTATATGCATAAGCAGGTATTACATTGCAATAAACATACCTTTTTTTGCCTTCAAAAGAATCTTCTTGTGGGACCAGAATTAGAACATTATTCAAGACATCTTTCTTTTTAAGAGATGAATTGGATTATCCGTTCTTCATGTATTTAATGTTCCACTTGAGACATGTCTAGGAGAAATACAGTATATTTGGGTTTTATAGATGTCTTTGACTGGTGGCTTCATTGGTATTTGTATCTTTCAGAGTTGCATTTAATGTTTTCACTGATGGATAAAGTTCCAAATGGCATAGAGCCTATGCTGAAGGATTTGGAAGAACATATTGTTAGTGCTGGACTTGCAGACATGGTAGCAGCTGCTGAAACTATTACTACTGTAAGTGTATTGGGTTTTAGTAAAATAACAACAGGAAAACAACTTTCCAGAAGTTAAATATTCTCTATTTTTGGGACAAATGCATGAATGGAAATAATTTTTAAGATTTGTGTTTAGAGGTCCAATTTTGGTCCACTGGAAATTTTAAATGTCTTTAGGATAACTTTTTACTTTTTGTTTTCAGTTGTGGCTTTAAAAAGGGAATCTAATTGGCAAAAAAGTTATAAATTAAGTGCATGGGTTGTTCATACAACACAATTATGCTAGAATCTTAATTTAAAAAGCCTAATCAATTTTCCCAGAATTATAACTTCTTGATGAAATTTGACATTTACTTTCAATGTAAGAGTGGTTGTTCAGTGTGGAAATTATAAGGGTTTTTTCTCCACTGTACTTTTTCAGCTTTTTATCATCTTTTTTTCCATAGGGTCTAGGAGGCCTAGATGGCTGCAGCAGTTAGGATGTGGCATTTGTCTTTTATTGATCCTTAAAACGTTCTTTAAAATAAAATGTTACTGTATAGTATTAGAAAGTTAGGGGTTTTAAATTTTTTTTTCTATATTTGAAATACTATCCTGAAAGTCTGTGTTTAAGCCTACATGCTGTAGAGCTCTTCAATCCAGAGACTGAAGATAAAATATAAATTCACAGTATGCAGGTTTTTTAGGGTACAGCATTTTTACTAATTAGGAAATCACGTGTATGCTCACCCTGAATTCTGTGGAGCCTTGGTTTTTTATTTGATTTTTGCCTCTTTAGGATTCTGAGAAGTATGTAGAGCAATTGCTCACGCTATTTAATCGGTTTAGCAAGTTGGTTAAAGAAGCTTTTCAAGATGATCCAAGATTTCTTACTGCCAGAGATAAGGTATGTGTTTCTGCTGGTCTTTTGTTCACTGTAAGACTTGTTGCAATTTGTGTTATGATGTCTCCAAAACCCTTGTGTGCATTCACTGTTAAATTTAGAAGCTCTATTAAATGTGCAAACTAAAATATTGATGAAACTTACTACCAATTTAGGAGCTTTCAATTTCTGTTACAGCTGCATAAAGTTGCATATCTTCAGCTTTGTAATGGTGTAGAGCACATCAGAAGATGATATTTGTATTGAGAACTGTGATGTCCAATTCATCAATAATTTGTGTTTGGAATTTACTTTGTATTTGTGTCATGACTTCAGATGTACAACTTGCTCCATGTAATCCCTTGCTAAGTTGTTGTTTAAAGGAAACTAGTATGTTAGTGGAAAAGAGGAAGACGTCAGTTTAGTGGGAAATTGAGTCATAGAATTTGAACTCTCAAACTGAAAAAAGAATCTGCAAACTTTAGGCTAATAAAAAAATTTGAATTAATTCTATGTTACAGTAGTATAAAAAGAGAGAAAACCTTTGCAATTCATATCAGAAATGGAGTGAAGCACCAATAATCTAATTATTTTTCAGGCATACAAAGCAGTTGTGAATGATGCTACAATATTTAAACTTGAATTGCCATTGAAGCAAAAGGGGTAAGCCGTGTAAACTTTATGTGAATCAAGGTTTTTAAAATGTCTCTTCAAAAAGTAATGTTGTGTTTAAAAGGGCTTTGTGTTATTTGCATTATGGAATTTCAGATTGCTTATTGACCTCTGGTAAGACTCTCTTTGTGTGGAAGCGGATCGGTGAATAGCAGCCTGGTTCAACTTAAATTTATTTGTAGTATTTGGGGATCTGTTCTTTTACACCATGAGTCAGTTTGTTAGCTGAAGTTCCTAATGGTTTCCTGGATTACTAATTTCAAAAACCTCAGCTGTATAACTCTGCCACAACTTCAGCAAAGGTCCTGGGGAAAAATGAGGCAGTAATCTTGGGAATAACTGTGGCTGATTAAGGTGTAACCATCCACAAGCTGTTTTCCACCTCCTCTTGTGCCAGTTGTGAGTGTGACCTGTCCAGCTGTTGCATTTTTGTTTCAGTGCAGGATTAACCAGGTTAGTTTAAACAACTTCCAGTAGATTAGGCAGACCTGCGTGACTCAAGAAGAAGGACCATGCTTACAGAGCCTGCTCTGCTAACTCAGCCAAGAGAAGGTAGCAGTCAGTTATTGATTGTTAACATTTACCGTGTGATGTGCCACTTGAGTAGGAACTTGTGTTTATTTAGGTGCTTGGGATGGCTTATATATATGTTTGTCATCTGATTTACTATGAAAACAAAGCTTTTGTAGCTGAGCTGCCAGCTTCTCTTTCCAATTGCTTCTAGTTAGGGGTGGATGGTTATAAATATCTGTCCAGTGTCTTGGTTCATATTCTGGGTTTGATTTTGGATAATGGCAAGCCAGAATAGGGATTAGTCTTTCTCCTTGTATTTATTGGAGGAATGCTGTCACAAAAGACTGGATCTCTGCTTTGTATACTTTGCATAGATGTAGGTAAGATAGAGGAGTTTCTTAGGTATCTTCTAATAGTTTCCTTTCCTCTCAGACCATCCCAATTGATACCTGGTTCAAACTGTTTCACTCCTAAAGTGAACCCAGCCTAGTGGTTTCTTAGAAACCACTGTAATTGTGATGATCTTCTGTTCAGCATTCTTCTTCCCAAGCACTTTGAAGTTGTCTAGATATGCAGCCTGGTTTAAGCAAAATGAAACTTCATCTTGCTTAGTTTTCTGTAACAGCCAAAAGACTTGTGATCTGCTTGTACTTCAAATGGCCTTTAGGAGGGCAGAAGACATTAGCCTGCAAGCTGCTTCATGAATTTGAAAGAAGGACAAGTTGTCTGAGGAGTGTTAGCTCTGTCTATACTAACTGATGAGAGGCTGAAATAATGAGCAAGTAAAATGGATTCTTGAGCTTGCTGTGGGCCCTTAAGTAGCAGTCAGGTTGGTGCCATCTGACTCTAGGAATAGGGATTGGTCCTTGCCATTTGGTTTTATGCACCAGTCTAGACACGGGTTTGGAGCATGACCTGTGCTTGATGAATTTTGAAGAACCACAATCTGTCTACTGTGGCATCTTGTTCAACTTTAGTCTGCATTTAATCTCCTAGCTGTTAGTCCATCCTTCATAGCTGTGATGAAATAACTTTACCCTGTTACTATGTGTTAGATGGGTTGAGTCTGTGCAGTCTGTGAAGTGTGGTGCAGGAGGCTGTTCTTGAGAACTCATTACAGCATACTGAGGAGATGAGTGAAACATTTTACTCTAGCATTTGTTAATTCTTTACTGGAATATTTCTTTTCATACAATATTTTGTTGTTTCACACTGTAGTTTCACCTGTATACTTCATTGTTACAGTTCTAAAATTGTAATTAGTTAAAATAAGCTATGGAAGCTTTCTCAAACTGTTTGGCAGTATTTATTCTTTCAAGAAGAAAGAATCCCTAATTTTTCATTAGTTTAACGAGGATATAAATTCACCACCAGGATCCTTGCCAAGGGGATCAGGAGAGAGCAGTCTGTCTTGTTAACAATGTGACTACTCCAGAATAGCAGGATGCTGTATGGTTTGAAGAAACACTATTCTTCTTTTATCTAGTGTTGGATTGAAAACACAGCCTGAATCCAAATGCCCTGAGCTTCTTGCTAATTACTGTGACATGTTGCTAAGAAAAACACCACTAAGCAAAAAACTAACCTCTGAAGAAATTGAAGCAAAGCTTAAAGAAGTGGTATGTTTTTGCTTTTTATTTCACAATTATTTTGAAGAAGGAATTTATTTGGTTTAAATTATTTCCTTATGTGGGTCGAGGCCTTGATCTTCAAAAGCAGTTTTGTGGGGTGTGATAGTAGAGAAAAGAGTTTATTTTGTTATGAAGTGTGTGTGTGTGTATTGAATATTGTAAATCATTCGGTGTTTCATGTCTTCTGTGTTGGTTCACAAAATTGGTATATTAAATTAATGCATATATTAGACTGTAACATATTACAATAACTGATATTTGTCTAGAAAATAATACAGGGGATTTTCACATACCTGTGTCAATGTCTTCTTTGATTTAAGATAATTTCTTGATGTTTGAAAAATTAAGAAATTGAAGGTGTGATATTATGAAACATTCATTGCTGATGCCTATGATAGTGCTAACACAGTTGCTCTTAAGGCAATGTCAAGTAGCCTTTCTCTAGTCATAGTCTGCAGCGCCATCAGATCAGCATTGAGACTCGTCTGGCTGACAATGCAAATAAATATGTTTAACTCTGTTTTTGACAGCTTTTGGTACTTAAATATGTACAGAATAAAGATGTTTTCATGCGATATCACAAAGCTCACTTAACAAGACGTCTGATATTAGATATATCAGCTGATAGTGAAATTGAGGAGAATATGGTGGAATGGCTCAGAGTAAGTAGCATCACATCTCTCTTTGGTTGTGTCTCATGCTTGTGATTAGTTAATATTCCACTCTTGAACTTAAATATCTTTCTTGCTTAGGTGAGTTTTATCTTTAATAGCAGGCCCCTCAGGGCATCTTAATACTTCCCTTCTATCACAGTACTTCGTGGAAATAAAACTCTTTAAATCTTCTTTAGTAGTGCCAATGACAGATTTTAAAATATTTCACATACAATTATCTAAAGGTTTCATATATTCCATATAAGCAAAATGCAGTGTACTTATTTAATTATGTAAATAATTTGAGATGCATTCTAATTTTGAATTTTATTTGCATGCCTGAAACATTCCTTCAAATTTCAGAAGTCATGGATTCTTTAATGCATGCATATGTTCTTCAGCACTTGAATTTCTTTAAAAGAATCACCATATGCCCTTAAGGGATAACTACTTATGATTTATGCAAAAAACCCTTTATATTGTATTGCAGATTCACTATTACTGTAAAGCGATGATACCAGTCTCCTTCTTTATGCTTTTTATTTATTCGAGCTTATTATTTTAAACATAAAATTTTTGTTCATTGTTTTCTGTGTCATATTTACTGTTCTGTTTATGTAGGAAGTGGGAATGCCAGCAGACTATGTAAACAAGCTGGCTAGAATGTTCCAGGATATCAAAGTCTCTGAAGACTTGAACCAGGCCTTCAAAGAAATGCACAAAAATAATAAGCTTGCTTTACCAGGTATTGTTTTCAAATTATTTGCTACTTTTTATTTCTCTTAGTGAAAAATAGCTCAGTTAAATCTTAGGTTAAAAATAATGTCAACTGCAGGTTGAACACAGTCTCCATGGCTCTGTTGCCCCTAGATTGGAATTGTCTGTAGACCCTGCTTTCTCCTGCAGTTGATATTAGAGCTGTATCACTCTGTGAGTTGTTTTGGGTTTTTCTTGTCAGCAGTAGATAAAGATTCCCTTCGCATGTAGACAAATTGCAAGCAGGGGCTTGAATTGGCATCAGCCAGGTGAATGCCTGAACTACCTCCTTTTATGCCCTCATCATTCTTCTAGTGCTCCATGCTGTGCTCCTCCTTCATCTGCCAGCAGGAGAGCTGGATGCATACTATGGAGAGCATAACTCACATTCTGAGATTGTTTCACTGATGAGAGAGGGTGAAGAACGTCAAGGATTGGACCTGCCATGCTGAAAACCCTTGATAGTGCTTATAAGCATCAGCTGTAAAGGTGCACCAGTGTTTAAGGAGCTTTGCAGCAGCAAGAGAAAAAACAGGTTTTGATCAGTGCTGCTGGCAGAAAGCCAGTGATGCATAGAGTGCCCTAATGTTTAAGTGGGTAGACACCCTGCAACTTTCTGAAAATTCAATCCTTCATAATTGTGTTGAGAGTAGGAAAAAAACCCAAAACATTTTGGTTTATCTATCTGTTACCCCTGGAGATTCATATCATCCAATATCATCTTACAGCTGACTCTGTGAATATTAAAATTTTAAATGCTGGTGCCTGGTCCCGAAGTTCTGAAAAAGTGTTTGTCTCGCTGCCCACGGAATTAGAAGATCTCATCCCAGAGGTCGAAGAATTTTATAAAAAGAATCACAGTGGTAGAAAACTCCACTGGCACCACCTCATGTCCAATGGAATTGTAAGTGTGTAGTTTTCATTGTATCAGTCTTAATGACTGCACTCTCTGTGTATTTATAACAGTAAGAAAGCTTGTGATTCAGACAGGCTTATAAGTAAAATGTTCATCCTCTTCACAGATAACATTTAAGAATGAGGTTGGCCAGTATGACTTGGAGGTTACAACATTTCAGCTGGCTGTGCTGTTTGCATGGAACCAAAGACCCAGAGAGAAGATCAGCTTTGAAAATCTTAAACTGGCAACTGAGCTCCCTGATGCAGAACTTAGGAGGACTTTATGGGTATATCCCTTTCTCTTGAAACAGATTGCTTCTTGATTTTTGTGCTCTGAAATACTGGATTAGTATTCTTAAAGCACTGCCTGATAACACTTTCAAATGTGAACGCCTTTCTTGGTAATTAATCAGTTGTAGTGCTGGCTCCTTGCACTGCTGCTGAACACACACAGCCTTTACAGTGACATGTTCTCTCTACCCAGTGTTACTTCACAAACTTTTGGACACTGCAAGAATTTTTTGACCATATGCTGTCTAAAGCAGAAAGTTATATTTGTGTATTGTCTAGTAGGCTTGGTCTAACTCTAGGAAATTAGTGCCACCTGGTAAATGTTCCTTAGAAGTAAGTTCAGTGTTTGCTTTAGCAGACTACTAATTATTTAGCTCATGAATAAAGAGAGAAATCACGTAAGTCAAACTTGACACCACTTCTGTAGCCATGAGTTTGTGTGTTTTACTACTTTGTATGATTTTGCTTATACTAACCCATTTCAGAAGGAGATTTGGTAAACCGTGTCCCCACTCTGATATTACTAGTTCCAAACAAGGCTATGTGGTTCCCTCACTACAGTCAGTATTGCAGTGAATTATGGTTATAGAAAGTAGTTGTTTCCATTTAGAAAGTCTGGTGTTTTATTTTCATTCTTTCTCCCCCTTCCCTTTTCTCTGTAGTCTCTTGTAGCATTTCCAAAGCTGAAACGTCAGGTTTTATTATATGAACCTCAAGTCAATTCACCCAAAGACTTTACAGAAGGAACCCTCTTCTCGGTGAACCAGGAGTTCAGTTTAATGTAAGATGATGTTTGAAAAGTAAAATAACAATGTACTGTTTTCTAACTAAAGGAATTCACTTTAACTTAACCTTTGTTCTTGAACCTAGACACATGCTTTGCTGCCTTGCACTCACTTATTTTGGCAATAGTTATGCTTCAAGTAGGTGATTGGACTAGATCACCTCCAGCAGCCCCTTCAAACAAATGTTTCTATAATTCTAATTTTTGTGAAATTAAATTTCTTACACACTAAGGGATGAAGTGCAAAATTGGAGGCTTTGCTATGTTCCAGTTAGCAGTAAGTCCATAAAATTTCATGGAAGACAGCCTCTAATCACAGTAGTGCTGTATTGATTATTATACATACACACAAGTTCAGAAACAATTATAAGTTAACAAAAAGGAAGTGAAGCTGCTTAATGATGTGGTGTGCTGTCAAGAGCCAGGATTTTTGGTGTGGCTCTCCCCACAGAGGAGTGTCTTTATTTCTGTGAGAATTGCAGTGCTCTTTTATTGGTGCTTTGAAATCCTTTGAGCACAAGATAATACAAAGAGAGAATGTCTAAGTGATACATACTACGTTCAGTGTGGTTTACTTGCTTCTACTTGCCTCCATTCTCAATGTCTATGATGAGAACTGGCTCCTTGCTAGGAACCTCAGATTCTGTGCCTCATTCTCAGCAGCAGCTGGACATCTGGATCTGTCGAGAAAGGGATAAGTGACGAATCTGCTTTCCTGGGGCTTAGTTTGTTGCCCAGGGCCATAATGCTTATTCCTGTCATCAGGATTCTGAACTTTGGGAAATGATGATAGGACATGAGAGAAGACACAAGCTGTAGAGAAAGTTTGTGGGTCACCACTGAAGAATGTCATCACCTTTCTTTGTTGCAATAGCTGGGTTTTGTCCCAGACAGTTTTTGATGGAATATTAACTATCCATATTTCCTGAACTTTGTTGTAAAACCTTCCTCCAAAAACTCTACATTTATGTAATTAAATTGAAATATATTTTTCTGAAGTTCTGTTGTTTCAGCTGCTGGATTTACTTGTAATGCTTGCTAGCATTATTTAGGTTTCATTGTGCAGAGAAATTGGCATTGAGTTTTGATCTATCAGACAGCTCTCTCGCTGCTGCAGTGCTAATAACCTATAAGTATCTGATCTGTCATGGTACTTGTTGCTGCTGTAGTTTAACAGGAATTCTATAATTGAAAGTTTTGGGGTTTGTATTTTTTTTGCTCACTTTCATGCAATATGACTTTTTTTCAGAAAAAATGCTAAAGTTCAGAAAAGGGGCAAGATAAATTTGATTGGTCGATTGCAACTTACTACAGAGAGGATGCGGGAAGAGGAGAATGAAGGAATAGTCCAGCTAAGAATATTGCGAACCCAGGCAAGTAACCTGCCAGAGGAATACAAAATTCCCCTATTTCTTTTGTTGCATTGTCATTACTGTAATTTGTTGTATTATCATTACATGCTGCCCACCATTGGATGTTGATGTATGAAATGGGTGCCTTTAAATGCCACTGGAAGTCACTTCTGCTGAATGACTCTAGATCCTTGTGAATACCTGATCCTGCATGTGTGTTGGCGCACTTATAGCTGTCAGCCTCCTGTTCTGAAGTACCAGGTCATCATCTTCAAAGAGGACAAAGCAGATGTTTCCCAAGTGGTGAAGGCATACAGTGTGGGGTGGGTGACAGCAGCAGATTGGCAAAGTTGACTGACACTGGCCACCACCATGAATAAACAGCATTGCTGATCTTGAGATCTCTTTGATCTGTATGAAAAGAATAATCTTGGAGGTGGAATCACGCTGTAGTACAGTACTATGACTTCTCCTTAGAGAAGTTGAAAAGTGCATCTTAGCTGTTCAAACTGCAGCTTCCTGCTCTGTAGTTGATAGTCAGCTACTCATGCCAAATCTTTTGAGCTGACAGTTTAAAAAAAGCCTGAATTTTTTCAGGCATCAGGGATCATTACATACAATGGAGTCTCATTTTGCCTTCAAGTTTCAGGTCTGTTCTGTCAGTCAGGCTGGATTGCAGGCCGTGCGCATTGTGGGTTGTACCACCTGATGTAACATGATGTAACCATTCTGGCAGCAGCAAGGTTAATGCCTGGTTGTACTTAGGAAATGAATGAAATGTTAACAAGGTATATCACGAGTCACCTAGTAAATTGCAACTTCTGCTCAGGGTGTGAGTTAACATTTGGTTTTAGTGAGTAATTCACACTCTAGATATGGGATTTAACTGCTCCTTTGACTGGAATTGTCTTACATCTCTTTCATCTTGCCAGTGCTTCATTCTTTTCCTCTATCAGCTTCTTTGTAAAAGCAGTTCTATATAGGCTAAAAAAATGCAGTGTATTTCTGATTTCTAAGGAAAAATACAGATTTCCTTGCTGTCTTTCCTTACCAGGAGCCTCCTATTAATACTGTGTTCATTTTGTCACTTCACCCAGGTATTTAATTTTTTTTTCTTGTGCCCCACTAGGAGGCTATCATCCAAATAATGAAGATGCGCAAGAAAATTACTAATGCCCAGCTTCAGACTGAACTGGTAGAAATATTGAAAAACATGTTCTTGCCACAAAAGAAAATGATAAAAGAGCAAATTGAATGGCTTATAGAGCACAAATATATCAGAAGAGATGAGTCGGATATCAACACCTTTATATACATGGCATAATTGGAGGACTCTGCGGGATGCTGAGAACATAAATGGAAGGGTGCTTGGACAGACAGCTGCAACAGTTTATGCTGCAGAAGGACTTGTTTTGACTTTCGTTACATATTAAAATCCCTGCCTTACCTTACAGAGGACTATATTTTGCCAATCTCATTCAGCTAGCATGATGGCATTCCCTTCATGTTGCACACTTTCAACAGCATGCTGTTTTGTGGGAAACTTGCATTCATGAAGAGCCCATTGTGAACTTTTTAAAGTAGATTTGATTTACACCCACCAGGAAGAATACAGGTTTGGGTTTTTAGATGACCAGTACTTGCACAAGGAAAAAATATTCAAATATTCATGCACTGAGGAACTGCTATTAGTTTTGTTTTGGGTTTGTTTTTTGTTTTGTTTGGTTTTGGTTTTTGGGTTGTTGGTTTGTTTTTTTTTTTAATGCAATTAGGACTAGAAGTAGCACTTTCACTTTTGTGTTTTGGATCAACAGAGTAATGTACTGTCCATCTCTGATCCTTTTCATGTAATAACATTTGAGAGACACAAACACATGCGTCACAACTGATCCGTATTTGTTACAGTTAAAACCTGTTTGCTAGAGCAGTGCTTCAATCTAGTAACTGGATTTTAATAATTAACATATTAAGTGACACAAAAGTAATTCCAAGTCATCGGTGATATTTTTCCCTAAACAAGAGATCATTGTTTTTAAATTGTTTCCTGTAAACAAGTGGATATGTTGTTACCTTAATTTGGACGGGTGATTTGCTACAATCCTTTTTGACAAGGTAAAAGTTTCTTGAATGATACTTGACTCTAAAAGCAGTTTTCTTGGGTGGGTCTGCTATAGGAACAGAAATATTAAGTGTATTTCCTTGTACATTTAATATTTATATTCCAAATATTTCAGTATGACTACATATATCAGGATGCATTAAAGAGTAATTTATGCACAACTCCCGCAGAAAGAGAATAACACTTGAAGATCCCTGTACTATTTCCTCAGTGGTAACTTTTATATACATGCAAGATTATTCCAATTGGACTAGTCAACATCTTTATATGAAAAACAAACCCTCTGCTTTCCATTTGGTAACTGGTAGGGTAGGAAGTACTCTTCTAATGAAAATGATAAAACGCTAAGGAAAAATACCTTGTTCAGTGTATGTAGAGAGAGTGCCAAACACACACCAGGAATCTCAACTTTTTAATGTTACCTCTTCCATTCTCAATCATCTGAGATAGTCATTTGGCACTGCCCTACTCTCTGTTGTTCTGAAATGTCCCAGCACGTACTGGAGCGATTCCATGAGTCATAGGAGCAGAGTGCCTGTCTTAGGACAAAGGTAAGTTGCGCTTTATTCAGTTCTGTATGAATATTTCTTCTATAAATTACAAGTGTGTGAAGTTATTTTTCAATTAACCAGTTGAACTATGACATCTAAAGGCCTCATCTTTGATGATGAAATGGGGAAGAAGATAAAATTAACTTTAGTCAAAAAAGAAAGCCTTCCAGTAAGTAAGAGGAGGAGTTTTACTTTCACATGGTTACAGTAAAATATGCAGGAGGAGTAGTTTAAAAGCAAACTCTCCAAGAATGGCTGTTTGCACCCTTAAGCAGGCTGTGTGCTCTGTTACTAATGTAAATGCCAGTGTGACTGCCTGAGAACAGTGTATTTGGACATCTGTTTGAGTAAGAAGTTTTTGGTAGTGAGGGTTTCATGACCAAGAGATGGAGAAATCAAGGCCTGGCCAATTACAATTGATTGAAATCCTATAGCTTGTGTTCATGCCTCTGTTGACACTCAAAAGTAGATGCTGTTTAAAAATATTGCATCTTTTATGTTGGCCCTGTGGTGTTGCAATTCAGAATCAAAAGGAAGTGGTGCTCTGTGTAGTTAACTAATGAAACTATTTGAACATTAGAAAACAAAATTCTAATAAAACACTTTGTGCTGCAAGACTTTCAGTCTTTGTAACTTTAAAGTAATAAATGTTTACTTGGGATAACGGGGAGAACATGACAGTCTGAGCACACTCTTCAACATGAAAAATTCCAACCCTGACCAGAGAAGCAAGGTGTGAAATGGTCACATGGAAAGAGCTGCCAAGGGGATAATGCTAATTTAGAAGCCATTGGTTAAATTTGAGAGAGAAGTTTAAGACAGATACAACTCTTTAGGAATCTGGAATGTATGTAGAAAGGAAAAGCTTGCTAAAAGCTAAGGAGCTACACATTCCCTCAACTAATAAATACAATACAACCTGATTGTTACCTATACAATTCTGAAAACCTGGGATGGAAATACAGTTGGTAATGTGCCTATGACATGGTCATTTTTCTTGAAATATATACCAGAAATGGATGTCGGGTTTTTTATGAAATCTAAGACAGACACCAGCAAATTTGTTAAAGATGCAGAATCACGTTTAGCATCCTTCATCAGGTCACTTCACCAATATGCACTTAAAACTAGTATTACCTGGGGCACAGGGAGATACCTGGGGTAAGCTGTTCTTTTGGGGAGGGTAGAGTTCAGATCTAAATGAAAACTATTCTTCACTTGCAATATGGCAACAACGCACTTTTAAGGCTGCAATTTTTAGCTATGAATATATATGTCCAAAGACCTAGCTTAAGGAGGTGCTGCATCTGAAAAACATGTTGCCACACACACTGCCACGGTGAATAGCTAAGGAATGAAATCTGGTATAGAAGGGGCGGGGGGAAATCGCTCTTAATGGGTTTAATTAAGAAATACTGTTAAATCTTTCTCTGTCCCAACAACCTGATGATAATCTCAGTTTCAATTCTGAAGTCTTCCATTTTCCTCTTTCCACAGTTGGTGTCCCTAGCTTCTCCTTTTACTCATTTATTTTTCGTTATGACTGTAATGCAGTTACATTTCCAAATGACAGTGTGACTTTCTCATTTTCATCTTTTTAAAATTAATATAAATGTTCTGAATGTTCACATCTTGCATTTATCTGCATTGGGATGCCATTGTCCTGTAAAGTGCAAATTTTAAAAATACAATTGGCAAAAAGATTTGATAGTTTTACAGAAAGATTTGCTATCTCAAACTGTTTTCTATTTTCATCTAAATGACTGGGATGCTATCTTTGTAATTTAATTCTTTAAGGTCATATTTGTGAAATAAACAATACATGAAAGCTTTCCTGTCAATATACACTATATGTAGTCTGGAGTGTTGAGCAAACTCGGGTTCCTGAGTTGTAATAACTATCTCCGTATGGTATTTACAATTTTGAATGTGTGCCACTACCAAGATAATAATGCTGTACAATTTTGAATGGTGGTAGTTTCTGTATGGCAGTCCAGCTGAACTATTTTGATGTACTGCTTAATTTTTGAATTTTATTTTTTAAGTTGTATAATTTATTTTCTTGCAAAATAAAAATGTAATTTAAAAGACTACTCATTTAGCAAGGTATTTTGGTGTCTCACCCTACAAAATTTTTAAGTTGAATTCAGGTGCTGCTCCAAAAATTGCCACTGTATGTATGAAATTTGCCTGACTTCAAGTCCCAGCAGATGTTATGATCAGAGTAATTAAAAAACAAAAGTGGAGACTTTAAATTCTTTTCTTGGTAAAAATTTTTACAAATGTAAGATTATATGTAGAGCTATTTAGTCTTCTGAATTCTATTAAAAGATGAGCTGTAGTCTTTCAGTCAGTGTATCAAAGCCTACCATGCCAAAAGTGGCTGGGAGTTGCCTAACTTAGTTTATGGCATTTTTAAAAAGGTTATGTTTCTGCAACTCACAGGGATGAACTTGGATTGCTGAATATTTTGGCTGATTTGTCTCTGAAGTGATTTACAAGGTGCATCACTGAAAGTTACTGGTGTTGCTGCGAGGACCTTCAGGGAGCTGATCCTGCAGTAAATCGTGATGTGGGAACAGTCACTTGCCTGAAGGAGTGCTTTTAATGTAATGGCTTTTCTTCTCTGATTGTTCTTGCCTTTTAATGTGAATCTCTTTTTACGTTTCAACTCTCTCCTGTAAGTGCAGCAGCTAACCATCGTGTTTTGTGCTCTCTGGTACATGCAGAGTTTAGAACTATTTGTATGGAATAAACAGCTATTTTTGAGTGAGGGCTCAGTACTGTGCATGGCAATTGGCCAACTGTCAGTTCATGTAGGAAGAGTTTTGATGGCAGGTTGCTATTATTATATTATAGTATAATTATATATATATTATATAATATATATAATATATTATTATATTCAGTTGGATACCATGCTTCAGCTCCTGCACAGCCTTTAAACACCTGCTAGAAAGAACAGCTGGAGTCATGAATGGCAGCTGCTGCTTCCCTCTGTGGATCCAGGGCATGGCCAAAGCAAATACCAGCTGCTGAGCTAAGCAAGAGCAGCACAGTGTGACTTTTTAATAGTCTGTGACTGGACATCAAAAGTAACCTTGAAATTAGTACATCATAGTCAATCTTGGTGAGAAGAGATGATGAAGAAATTAAAGAATGTTAGCAGGTTATATCCCTGAAAAAGAGCTTTATACCACAGAAGTAAAGGCAAGTTAAATGAGAATTTTCTGGGTTTTGTTCTACCTGTTTTCAGCATTACTTATTTCTGAAAAATATCTTCATCCAACCTGGGTGTTTTTGCTATATGGTACATATATATTTTCAGAGTAAAACCTTCAGTTTTTCCTGAGACAGTATTTATCAGTTCCTATGTTATGTATGATTTGAACTTGAAAACCGTCTCTAAATCAAAAGTCTAGACTAGACCACCTTAGAACATCAGCTACTGAGAGTCAAGGAAGCAAAGGAGTACAAATGCTTCCCTCGCCAGTGCCTGTCCCAGTCAGCCTCTTACTGCATGTCTGGAAAATCTTTGGATATATATGGAAAGCAAGAAGTATTTTACTTTTGAGAGCAAAGACAAAGTGAAATCCTCTCTCACAGGGAAATGAGATGTAGAACAGAAAATCAGTTGAAGTAGTTTTGACAAATGTTAGTTCTACAATGTGAAGATCAAATATTTAAAAAAAGTCAAGGTAGCAAATGGATGTTAACAGGTTGTTGAAATACTCTTGCTTTCTAGTGCTATATTACAAAGCCTAGTTCTTGGCATTTTTTCTAGTTTGGGGTACAAGTGGAAGGAAGTAAATGCTTGTTTATGTGACTGGCAGACCTCAGCTCTGGGGAATGCTTCATTCAGTTGTGGGTTACTGTAGCAGTATACTAACTCCTTCGGGGGCTAAAAAAGTGGTTGAGGAGAAGAGACTGATCAGAAACAAATACAGAATTGCTTGTCCTAGACTGTGTGCTCCAGCAAAATTCAGAGAAAGTAATTTTGTGTTCTGAACCTGTTCCTTTGAGATACAAAGCTGGCGACCAGGAAAGATCCAGGCTTTTCCTGGCCCGGCTCTGTGCATGTTGGAGAGACAGGGTGAAGAGGGGCACTGTCAGGCTGGCAAACAGCTGTAGGGATTTAGTGCTGGCCTTCCAGCACAAATGCAGGTTCAGAGACGAGAGAGCGTGCGGGGAGAAGGCACAGTGCAGCAGGGACCGTGGGACCGGGATGGGCAGCCTGAGCTCAGCTGCATCAGTCGCTCCGTGCAGGCAGCTGCCGCGACCCTTCTCGGCCACGCTTGAGTTCTGAGCTGACCAAGTCCGGGGTTTATGCCATGGCCAGGCAGGAAGGGGTTTAGCGGGAGTTAAGTTGCTGACTCCTCTGAAAGCAGCACTCGGCTGCAGCACAAGGGCACGCCAGGCACAAAGCGTGCCGGGCACAGCCATACTCGGCGCTTTCATCCCCACGGCCTTGTCGTGCGCAGGATGTTTCCGACACGGGATTAAATGTCCGCGGCTCAGGTCAGTTTAACCTGCAGGCGGGGCGGGCGAGGGCCGGGCCGAGGAGGGGCGGTGGCGGACAGGACACACCCCCGGGGGCTGGTTCTTCCCCGCAAGGATTTTCCAGCTGTCTCGATGCGGTTCGCTACCAGTGATTTTCTTTCTCGGCGAGGCATCCCAGGCTGTCCATCCCCCGCCTGGCCCCCAGGCGAGAGGAACGCGCCTGGCGCTGCGGAATCGCAGAATCCATTCGGTCAGAAAAGACCTCCGGGATCACCGAGTCCAACCCGTGACCCAGCCCCACCGTGTCACCCAGACCGTGGCACTGAGTGCCACGCCCACTCTTTCCTTAAGCGCCTCCAGGGACGGTGACCGGGCCGCCTCCCTGGGCAGCCCGTGGCGATGTCCGATCCCCCTTTCCCTGCAGGAATTCCGCCTGCTCGCCAGCCCAGCGGAGCTCCCGGCTCGGCCGGTCCCGCGCACGCGGCACCAGCGGCCCTCGGGCACCGCACGCGCCGGCCCCTCTGACGCCGCCGCCCGCCTTCCGCGCCAGCCAATGGCAGGGGCGGGTGTGGCACCTCCCCGCGCAGCGGGGCCAATGGCAGCGGGCAGGGGGCGGGGCGCCGCCGGCTATAGGCGGGGGCGGCGGCGGCGGTGAAGGTGACGGGGGCGCCGGCGGGAACATGGCGGCGGCAGCGGGGGCGATGCTGTGCGGGCGGCGGCCGGCAGCGGGGCTGCTGCGGGTGAGGCGACCCCGGGCCCGGCTTTACCTTCTCCCTGTCTGCGCAGCCCCAGGCCCGCCGCCGGGCCCGGAAAGGCTCGGCCAAGGTCACACTGCCCTGCGGCGGGGCGGCTGCGCCCCCTCCCCTCACCCGTGCGGGAACCCCCGGACCGGGAGGCGGCCGAGCGGTGGGAGCGGGCCCCGGGCCGGGAGGGGGTGAAGGGCGGCCTCTCCCGCCCCCGCAGCGCCGGGCCCCGCACTGAGCCCGGCGGGACCTTTATCCGCGATCCTGAGCGCGGCTTTTTCCACTGTCAGCGCCGCGGGTGCCGAGCCCTGCCGAGCCATGGTACCGCTGCAGCCATGGCGGTGTCCCGGCCGGGCCGGGCCTGCACTCGGCTGCGATTCCTCTAATTAAGTAGTGTGCAGATATAAATTTCCACCTGCGGGTGTTGTTTCTCAGCTGGGCAGTGGGATGCTGCTGCCCCCAAAGCCGGTGTGGCTGGCAGCGCTGCTGGCGCTGTGGGGCAGGTGCTGGCACCGGCACGGCGGTGGGAGCTGTGCTGGGAGACAGGAGGCGAGTGGATCGCATCCGAATTGCCATATGCCAGGCTGGAGGTGGCATTTCACCAGCTGTGGAAGTGGGTCCTTCCTTCCTTCCTTCCTTCCTTCCTTCCTTCCTTCCTTCCTTCGCGACAGAGCATGAATACTCCTAGTAGTTGCCAGCTGCACTTGGTAAACAATTGTCTGGTTAGTCCAGTTCAAATTTCAGGCCTTGTGCAGTAAGAGTATTTATGGTCGTATAGGTATTTATTTTACTAGGCTTTGTTTTTTTTGTTCTAGCCCTTGGAAGCGCTGCTGTTAAAGCCCTCTAAGGGACATAATTTTTTTTCAGGGAGAAGTTTTAAATTAAACTTCCAGCTGGCTATTATAACTTGAGCTGGGGAGAAAACCAGACAAAAATCGCCGACCAAAACAAAAATCAAACAACTAATTCAGAACAGTAAAAGAACCCATCTTTTTGTTAGTTGAAGGCTGGTAAATGAAGAAAAGAAAGAGGCTAAATTTTTGTGTTGAGACACAACCAGAAGGCATTGTGTAATTTATAAAAACTTGGTGTTCTTGTGGTGTCCTTAAGCAGTTGTTTTTAATTAGTATTTATTTAGCTGTAATTCAGTAATTACAGATTACTGTAGAAGTTTCTAGTGTGCTGAAATGTTGTCTCAGGAAATGGCTAAAGAAAGTGGTTTAAGGCACTAATAGAAAGATCATTCTGTCAATATGAAATAATGCCTACAGATATAATTTTGTATCTTTGCACTGCTTAATTAGATGAAGCTACTGGCTGGTGAATTAGACTGCTCTTTTTTCTTGGTTTTGTTTTATTATCCTATCTTGGTGTGATGTTCTGAATAGGATATCTTCATTTTTGTTTATAAAACACCAAGGGAGTGGGAGTTGTAGATGCAAGCTGCCACTGTTTAGAAGCAGTGGAGTTAGTGGTAGGAATGAATGAACAAAGTCCAGGGAAGCAGACAGAGGGACTTTTTCAAGATAACAGCACTCACCCCTGGCTTAGATATATGCTATAGGTGTACATAACAGACTTGGACAAAATGAATTTGGCGTTGTTTTTGAAGGAGTATTTGTTTATTTTTCAGAAAACATTTTATCACAGATGTTATGGTGAGACTGTACTAGACTACACTTCTTTGCAAAGGCATGTTATGATTTTTTTCATATTTTCCAGTGTTTCTTAGATACTAATTTTTGAAATAATGACTTCTATGAAAATGGGTACATTACAGAATGAAACAGTATGGCACTGGCTTTCTTGATGTGAGATTCTGAGGCCTTTCTTGTTTTCAGGCTCTGAAGTACACAAGCCGTGGCTATGCATCACAGCGAACTTTAAATGTAAGTATAAAGCACTCTCTGACTAATCAACTGCTGGTTTAGATCTGTTTGTTAATCACTGACATTTTTAAGAAAATCATCACAAAAAAACTGGGTTAAAGACAGTGTCACTTGTGCCCAAGCCACATTTTACTGCAAAATCAGAAATAAGTCAGATTGCAGTTTATTTTGGTTGGCTAAGTGTGGGACGAAATTAGAAGTGTGTCAGCTGATGTAAGCTTCGTGAAACTCTCAACCCAGGATGGGAAAATACAGCTGATTTCAACTGATTCCTTTGGAATTATTTGTGTTTTCCTGCAACTTGCTATTACAACGTGAAAGGTGAGGACAAGTTTGTTACTGTCACTGATGATGAAGGGGTTACAGTAATAGACAGCCCTTCATAGTTTTAAACAAGTATTGTTTGTCTTTATTTTTTTCCTAGTGTTTTCTTTCTTTTTCTGTCTGTCTGAATGGAAAAACCCTCATGACCAGGCCCTGTAAAGCTTTGTGGTTAACTTTCACTGGAACCAATACAGCTGGAAGTAATCATTGCTGCTTCTTGACAGCTCTCAGGGGCAGCCAGAGGTCTGGCATGTGCATCTTTTTGGTGCCAGGTTCTCATGCTGCTCTCACAGGGTTATCAGGTGCACATGTGGATGTAGCACTATAGCTAAGAGGCAAAATAAGAGTAAATTGTCTTTACTACTAGCATAGGGCTGGATGTCATAGGGCTGGATGTCATAAACTGCTGCTTGCACGTTATTCTGGCACCTGGGCTTTTGGATATATCCAGGGGTGGAGACCTCACAACCACTCTGGGTAACCCGTGTCAATTGGTGCCCACTGTGCACCACTGAAAAGAGTTTGGCTCTACCTTCTTTACACCCTTCCTTGCAGTATTAATATACTCACCTCCATGGTGAGGTGCTGCTGTTGGAGTTCTCTGTGGCACTACAGCCTCTGTTGCATCAGCCACTCCTCCTTTGGTGTCACCAGCAAACCTGCTGAGGGTGCACTGCACCATCATCCAGTTCCCTAATGAAGATGTGACACAGGACTGGAGCAGTACTGACCCCTGCTAACTGGCCTCCAACCAGACTTTGTACCTCTGTCACCACCCCAGCCTGGCCATTCAGCCCTTTTCTCTCCCCCTCACCATCTGCTTGTCTAGCCCATAGTTCATTAGCTTCTCTATGAGGATTGTATGGGAGACAGAGGTGAAAGCCTCACTGTAGTCCAGGTGGGCCATGTCTGCTCTCCCCTCCTCTACCAGAGCAGTCACTTCACTGTAGAAGGCTGGCAGTTTGTCTGAGCATGGCTGCCCCTTGGTGAATCCCTGCTGATGACTCCTGATGATTTTCTTGTTCGTGTAAATGTTTTTATAGGATTAGTTGTTTCATCCCTTTCCAGGGGTTAAGATGGCTCTCACTGACCTGTAGTTCCCTGGGTCCTCTTTCTTACCCTTATTGAGGTTTGGAGTAATGCTTGGCTTTCCTCCAGTCCTTGGGCACCACACATAATTGCTGTGACTATCTCAACATTATTGAAAGTGACCTTAAAAAGTCACGTGCCAGCTCCCACAGAACTCATGGGGGCAATCTGGTCAGGACCCATGGATTTATGTATGTCCAGTTTGCCCTGACTTGTTCCTCTTTCACCAAGGGTGCATCTTCCTTGCTCCACCCTTCCCCCAGTCTCTGGAGCCTGGGATTCCTGAAGGCTGCTCTTAGCACTGAAGACTGAGGCAAATCAGGCATTCAGTATTTCAGCCTTGTCCTTTGTCACCAAGGAGGCCTCTATTTTCCTTGCTTCTTAGGTGCTCATGGAAGCCCTTCCTTTATTTTTGACGTTCCTTCCCAGATTTAATTCTTGGCTTTATGACCTCTTCCCTGCATTCTCAGACTGTGTGCCAGATTCTCAGTCCCTGTTTCCATCTCTTGTATGATTCATTTTTGTGTGAGTTTTGGTATCCATCCTGGCATTTTTACCCAACTTATTGCTCGTTGGAATGGATTGCTCTGGAGCTTGGAGGGGTCCTCTTTGAACTTCAACCAGCTTTCTTTGTTCCCCCTTTGCTGCAGAATGTTCAGGATTCTTACAAACATCCTCAATGCCAAGGCTGAGCTCCATGCACTCCACCTGTTGTGTCCCATAACATGCAAGGCCTCTCCTGTGCCCCCTTGCCTTGTCTTCTTGACCTGTCCTTCCTGGAGAGCCCTTATCCCTCATGGCAGCACTCCAGCCATGTGAGCCATCTCACACAGCTCCATGATCCCAAGGCTGTAGTGCTGCAGCTGCACACCAATCTCCTCATGTTTGCTCTCCATGCTGCGCGCACTAATGCAGATTTTAGTGCTCTGAAACACTTGCAGGGTGAAAGAGAAGCTGTGGCATCAGTTTAATAATAACAAGTGGATAAATTTTAAAAATACTGCTATAAGTGTGCAATTGTGAGAGAGATTGTGACTTTTACTCTGTCCTTCTGCACTTAGGAGGTGGTGATAGCAAGTGCTGTAAGGACACCTATTGGATCTTTCCAAGGGTCTCTTTCCTCACTGCCAGCCAATAAACTTGGTTCCATTGCAATTAAGGGAGCAATTGCCAGAGCAGGTATGCATACACATTTTTTTTTCCTGTGACAAAGAAAACCTTAAGTGGCTTGGTAATGTAAAAAACCTGCAGTGTCCTGGATTTTTTGCTCCTGTGGCATTTTTAAGTCTATCCACAAAAGCCATTTAAGTAAAGTTGACTGTCAGACTTTTATTCAATCTGAATTAAGGGCTGCTCCTAGGAGCAGAATGTAGCCTGGGGGTATCTGTGCTATTCCATATGTGATTGAACATGGTATTTGGTTTGTTGGGATGGGTTTTTATGACATGTGTAAGCTGATGCAAAGGCTGCTTGCTCCTGAGACCAGTGGCCTTTCCTTTCCCTGCCTGGTTTTTATGTGGGTGCGTGTACCTGAAGGACAGCCTTGTCAGCCTTTTGATGGATTCAGTCTAGCAAAAAAGTATTTTTTAGGGAAGAGGAGGGTTTATACTACAAGAACTTGGACACCAGGGCTGTTGCAAGAGATGCAGCAGGAGAGCAGACCTCTGTGGTGGCAGCTTGCTGTGGTCTTGGCTTGCCCTTGCTAAACAAACAAAATTGTCTTTAGACATAATTCTAGCACAGAAAAAGTTTGGGGCATTTAACTAGCCACGAAAATTGAGCTTCTCAGGTGATTAGTAAGACTTGGAAATGTTGACTTCAATGAAATAACTGCAGCTTGTCCTGCAGAGTGACCGAGGAATTATCTTCTGGGGGGATCACCAGTTCACCATGCTCCATGAATATGAGGGTAGAAATCTGGAATACACCCACTGAGGCCTGGGTTCTGTTAGCATATGGGTTGGATGTGGCAAGTTTTATTAGTCTTTGATAGAAAACTTCAATGAGAACTTTTGTCAAAAGGATCCTGAATCAAAACAATTTTGTTTTGTAGGAATCCCTGCAGAAGAAGTGAAAGAGGCTTATATGGGCAATGTCCTGCAGGCTGGACAAGGACAAGCTCCAGCCAGACAAGCAGTTTTGGGTGCAGGTAATCCTTCTCTTTGCACTGGGGTTGAAGGTTTTCTGTTTTTATGTAGCTGGGATGGGATCTACTGGGCTGTGAGTTAAAGCAGAGTGGTGGTGCCCTTTGTCAGGACAGTCCATGGGTGCTTTTTGCCCTGTGATGGGTGAAGGGTGCACATTGCACTCATGCAAGTGGGATGTTATTGCCTAAAGTGTTTGCAGTACTGGAGACCAGGCTGGTAATTCCATAGTACTTTACATTAGTGATGGATGCTCTGAATCTTTCACAAAACAGTGTGTTTTCTCTTCAGTGTATCATTATTCTTAATTCTTACTGGATGAAGAGTCATTGAGTTTCTTTCAGCTCATGACTATGTACAACTCATCTTCCTATGGAGTCTGGAGCTGACACTGGAGGGATTCACTCTATGTTAGCTATAACATGAAAGTTATTGGGGTGCAGAAATTATTTTCTTCGCCCTTCTTCTGCAGGGGTGGGATTCCATACCTTAGCTTGTTTCTAGGTAAGACTGTAGGTCAGGGAGGAACCATGTACTTTCTTGGATCTGTTGTACATTTTTGAAGGAAAAGGAACTACTTCCACGTTAGGCAAAGTGATAAATATGGCTCTCTTCATTCACAGAAATATATGGTGTCTTGAGTTGGAGGGGACCTTAAAGATCTCATTCCAAGCCCTCTGCTGTGGGCAAGGACTCCTTCCATTAGACCAGGGTGCTCAGAGCCCTGCCCAGCCTGGCCTGGGGTCTGTCTTGTTGCCAGTTGCTAAATTCTGCTGCTTATTTATGCTTTTTCAGCCTTGGGTGCTGCTTAGAGGCAGAGATCAGGGTTTTGGGAACAGGAGCAGTTCTGGAGTCCCTTCCTTGATCTTCCATTTCCTTGCCTTTCCCCTTATCACAAGTCAGTTTTGGAAGGGGAGAAACAACAGGGGTTTCCAAGAACTATGAATAAGTGTAGATAAATTGCCTTGGCAGGCTAAACAGTGCAAGCTGGACATCCTGGGCTTAGATAAAAACTGGTGCCATATGAAATATTGCTGAACACCAATAAAATACTGAAGTCTGCCCTCCAAATAACAGCTGTACAAACTTCTCTGACTCAGGTCTGCCGATCGCCACTCCTACCACAACTGTCAATAAAGTCTGTGCTTCAGGCATGAAATCAATCATGATGGCAGCACAAAGCCTGATGTGTGGGAGTCAGGTATGTGGATTTTGTGCTGTTCTATGGAAAAAACCACACAGTTAATGTTGTATATCCTGTCCTGCCAATAGCTGTGCTCTTTGATTAGGGATTGTATTTTGGCTTGGGATAATAAAGCTAATTAGCAAGGGCTTGTTTTGTTTATGCAACCCTAATTTTATAGTTGTTTAAGTATGTGTGCATTCAAAACAGAAAAGAAAGTAAACACTATAGTTGGAAAATTCAGATGTGTTTTTAGAGCTGAAGAAACAAGGTGGATTGTTTGGGGTATTTATCTCATCTCTCTACCCCCACCCCATCTACCAGTCCAGCCCCCCAAAATATAATTAAGGGAATTTTCAAGCTTTCAATTTTGAAAAGATGAAGAAATTTTTATGTACTTAGTTTTTGGTGAGTTGACTTTCAGACAGTGTTAACACTTAATTGAATTAAATACACATATTCAAGCAATGTTGTTTCCAAGTACACTAAAGATTTGTCTGGCTTGCTTATTGTTTTAGAAGAAGCAGAATTTATTGTTGGTGAATAAGCTTTTCCATGACAGAGCTTGATGAAGGAGAATTGCTCATCTCTGTCAACTTTCTTACAAGATTTTCTGTACAATGGGAAAAAAGTTCTGTCACTTGATGGGGGGATAGGAGAATACATCATTTTCAGTAAGCCATTAAATGCTGTGCAGCAAAGAATGTGGGAGAAGTGTGAATGTGAAGAAAGACATTTCAGTTTTGTTTTTAATTCCACTCCCAAAGCATTTTGGCAGCATCTTTGGTTCAATTCACTTATATATATTTTTGGCTTTAAAAGTAAGTGGCTCATAAGCGAAGAATACTTTTCTGTGTGTGTTTAAAACAAAAGTGTTTAAATTTTGATGTGCCTTCTGTGGAAATCACAGTGTAACTGGAGTTAAGCAACTGCTTTATTGCTTTGGCCTTGCCCTGCAGAAACCAGCACTTTGTCGGGGGCCTGCTGAAATTGTTGGAAATCTTGTCACCAGACTTTGAACCAGGCCCAGCATGTCTTTGTAAACAGCTACATTTGGATGTAGTCATTTATATCCAATGACTTCATGAGAGTGCTTGTGCCTTTGGTTGGTTTGACAGATGTAGGCCATGAGCTCTGAATGGAAGTGGAATTTTCAGCTGAATTAATCATACAAGCTGTGCTGCCAGTCTCAGCAGAATCAGAGACTCAGCCAGTTATTAGCCTCTAGAGCAATAAATTATGGGGGGGTTGGTATTGGTTTGTTTTTCCTGGCTGTGGGCTGTGAGGTATCTGTGGTATGACAGTGATGGTTCCCAGTGGCTTGAGTCAGCGTACACCATTATAGAAACAATTGTATTGGCTCTCTCTCCAGGTCTTTCATTTCATGGAATTTAAATGCCAGGGATTCTTGTTCCTCTCGTCTGCTCCTGCTTCCATATCCTCCACTGCCTTTCCAATATATCTGTCTTTTCAATAGATTTGTCTTCAGCCTTCTTTTTTTTTTTCCCTTTATTACTTCATGTCATGTTTCTGCCAGGTTGGATTACCTATCTTCAGTTGTTCCTGTTTGCTTTTTAAATGCATAAAGGGTGTTCTTTTTATCTCCTTCTCTAAGACTTCTGAGAAGTATAAAGTGCCCATGCTTAAGCTTTTGCTAATACTGTTCCTGCAAGAAGTCATGGATAACACACTCCATGATTACTAATTTTATCTTGTTTCCTTTGGGCAGGATGTCATGGTTGCTGGTGGAATGGAGAGCATGTCCAATGTTCCCTACACCATGAGCAGAGGGGCAACACCTTATGGAGGACTAAAGCTGGAAGACCTGATAGTAAAAGATGGGCTGACAGATGCTTACAACCATATCCATATGGTAAATATTCCTGCACAGTGCTCATGTATCAACTATAGATAGACCTGATGCAGATCTGAAAAGCTTGCTGATAGTTGTTATGAAACTGCTTCCTCTAGCAAGCCTGGAAATGAGGAGGAAAAAAGTCTTCCATTTCCAGGTTTCCTGCAGTGCCAGCCCAGAATAGCAGAGTTTGTAATTACCTGTCTCTGCAGTCTGAATAGCCTAAAGCAAGGATTAAGAGAAAAATGAATTCTGCTGCTGATGGGTTGCTGTTGCTCCATCTGAGGGAGGGAGCCATCAGGTTGCTTGGTGTCTGGGAGGATATCTGCTCTGAAGGATCCAGCAGCTCATGTTTTTCCCTCCCCCAGAGTACATATCTCATATCTCCTGTGGGAAGGTTTGAGTCAGCTGGTGTGCTTACTCATCAGCAGGGTAACTTAATTGGACAAACAAGGGCAAACTTTGGATGGGTTTGGAAAACAACTGATGCAAAGGCAGTCAAGAACAATCACCAGGGAAGAAAAGTTTAAAAAGGGAATGGCTGCTTTCAGCTTATGAATATTTCTGACCTTTACCCAGTGGTAATTCACAGCTGTGGGGCATTATTGATTGATCAGTTGGGATACAGGAAAACGTGTCATGAAGAATATTTACTTTGATCCATAGATTTGGTACAGACCTCACTTGTGTATGATTTATTCTTTTTGTACTCTAGTGCTTAGGCTATGTGGGAATGTTGAAACTCATTCCCACATTTCAGCTAAAATGGATTTTGAATGTGAGGATTTTATAGGAATCTATAGGGTGGCTTTGATAGTTCCCTCATGTGAGGAAAAATTTGAGCAGTTGGTTATAATACACCAAGATTTAATAGACTGGGACAGTATGTTGGAACCTTTTGTCTGTCTTATAGCAGATGTAGGTTGTTTGGAAAGCCTTGACAGTCTGTGTGAGAACATACAAGAAAGTCCGTAGGATGGCTTTGGGAATTAGTCTTGTCTGTGTTTTGGCAATAGCCTAAGTTGCTGGTGCTTGAGGTTTGAAGACTTAAATTTCATTCATTACATAGACATTACATAGAAGTGAACTTGCTTATTTGAATAACTGGAGGAACACAATACTAAAGGGTTTTGTGTTGATTTATTGAGTTTTCCAATGGAATGAGAGGCGGAACAAAACCTTTTAAGGGCAAATCCTTCCAGTTGACCAAATGATTTTTTTAAAAAAAATTGTCACTGGGTATTTAGACAGTGATGGTAATGAATTGTGAGTATATAATTACAATCATGATTTGCCTATATAAAAAATTATTTGGTTGTTTTGTTCTACTTATTTCAGCACAGTTATTAGGAAAAAGGGATACATATTTTTATTTCTGCAGTTTTTAGAGAGTCTGAAGGCCCTGTGTCTTGTCCTGTTTTTGTAGTCCTTAGAATAGGCAGGGTAAAAATAATGGAGTGAAAATACTAGGAAAATGATGTGAACATGTGGTTCTGTGGCTGAACAATGATCTTCAGTCTCTGAAGATGTCAGCCCTAAGCACTTTAAACTTGCTTTTGCATGCAGTTTAACTGAAAAAAAAAAAAGCTTTATAAGGAAAGTTCGTTTATGGCTTTGTTAATCTGGATCCAGAACACATTTACTAAATCTGACAATTGTATTTCAAAACCAGAAGTTGCTATTTGTTCATGACTGTAAATCGGAAATGGACACCAAGTATTACTCACATTCAGTTCTGGAAATCTGCTGGTTGGATTTTTTTTCAGTTGTAGTTGAGCTTTGCATCGTCAGGAACACCAAACCTAACAGGCCTGTTTTCCTCCAAGGGCAACTGTGCTGAGAACACTGCCAAGAAGTTCACTATTTCCAGAGAGGAGCAAGACACTTATGCCATAGGCTCTTACACCAAGAGCAAAACAGCCTGGGACTCAGGAGTACTGAAAAATGAAATAGTTCCTGTCACTATTTCAAAAAAAGGTATTGTGGAAAGGTGTGATGAGATGAATTTTGTTTCTTATAGAAAGCTGTAATGTTGTCTGTGTTCAGTGCAAATTAGATTGTTTAAACATGTGAATCTCAGGAGCATTCGTTTTGATCACCCAAGAATTTTCTGTTAGGCAGACTTTCTGGTCAACAGCAGTCAGTGACCTGTCATCTGGTTTTTGTTTTTCAGTTTTTCTTCAATGTTGCATACCATATCTTTTTCTTTTTTGGTCTAAGTGAAAGTTAGCTATTGAATTTAGTTATGGCTTAAGGACATCTGTTTGTATCTATTTGTTTTAATTTAACATTAAAGATAGGCTCTTTGTCCTTTTTGTTCAGCCACTGGGAAGTATAAATGGATTTTCTGCAAATAAATTTGATTAAGGAATAACTTTTTTTTTTTCAGTTCATGTAAGCACATTTCTTAATATGCATTTTTACATACATTTGCACTTTTTTACTGAAATACCTTATTTATATAAGGCAGTAAGTATTTAGTCAACTGTTCTACAGAATACTAAACCAAATCTGAATTTCAGGGAAGCCAGATACAGAAGTGAAAGAAGATGAAGAATACAAACGTGTTGATTTCAGTAAAGTTCCAAAGCTGAAAGCTGTTTTCCAAAAAGAAAATGGTAAATATTGTTAACAGAACTGCTTAATTTTCTGCCAAGTGCAGGGATGCTTTGTCAGGGTGGAGAGTACTGTTCACAAGGGCATGAATGCTCAACAACAGCCCTTTTATTTTTAAATGTCTGCTGAGGTAAAGAAACGTGCTGCACAACAGCATGAACTGGCTTGGATTAAAAGATGGTCCAAGAGCCTTAAAGCAGTGAACACCTCTCTTTGGGACATTCACCAAAGAGGGTGACAGGTGGGTTTCAGTTTCAGTGGGCTTTGGTCTCTGCCAGGTGTAAACTCCTGTTGCTGTGCAGCTGGAGTGGCTTTACAGAGTTGCCATTGCTTCCTGAATCTGTAATTGATAAATTTTCCTGGCTAAAACTGCCTCATTCACAATGAGCTGGAATTCTGTGACAATGCCAGCGGTGCAGCAGCCATGGAAGGCATGATCTAAGCTAGCATGGGATAAGGATACAAGTACCTGTGGCTGCATTTGTTTCCTCAAATAGATATCAAAAACTAACTCATTTTTAGTTAACTCAGTGCAACAGGTTTCACCAAATGATTGAGACTTCATGTTCAATGAACTCAGGGAGAAACAATCCTTCACAGGATATACATGAGCTGTTTTGCATAACACTTTCACCTCTGCCTAAGGAATGTTTTTCCTTCTCTAGGAACAGTTACAGCTGCTAATGCCAGCACTCTGAATGATGGAGCAGCTGCTTTGGTGCTGATGACTACAGATGCAGCCCACAGACTGAAAGTCAAACCTTTGGCACGGATAGTAGGTATGATCTGCTTTACCTCTAGGAAAGTCCTGGAAAATACCCACATAGTGTGCTCTCAGGCTGGGAGTCCTGTTATGGCTGCATCTTCCCAGCACAGTCCTTGAAACTTCAAGTGTTACACCAGCAGACTTTTGACCATAAACAGAATATTCTATATATAATAATAAAAATCTGAAAATATTATTGTGTGACTTACTTAGGGCAGTACGTTTTAGATGCAGCTATTTCATAGACTGTGGTATTCAGAATTTCTCTATCTTGGCAGTGTTTGCTGCTTGCAAAGAGAGAAAATAATGTATGGTATAAACACAAGGTTTCAAAGACTTTTTCTGATTTTTTTCATTTTTCAGCTTTTGCAGATGCTGCTGTTGATCCTATTGACTTTCCAATTGCACCTGCATATGCTGTTCCTAAGGTAAGAATAAAACTGAGTGGGTTTTGGAAAAAAAAGCTTCCCTAGCATTCCACTGTTGGTTCATCCCGTCTCAGTGGGTCTTCTTGAATTAGGATTGAAATTTTAATGATAGTGACAGAGAACAGATGTTTTGCAGAGGACCAAGGCTAGACTGCAGATCTTCAGAGTTAAAAAATTTCTCACACCTGTTTTGAAGGGAATATTGTTCTGTATTGCTTTTAGCAACTTTTGACATGTTTACACCTTTGAAGTTTTGCAGCTTGTATGGCCAAAAGGCAAAGTAAGTATGATTATACACGGGTAGACTTGTTCTAAAAGGGAAGTGTATAGTGTGAGGCAGTACTGTGTCATTTTAAATGGATTTTCTGTAGCAGCAGTCTTAGTGTTGTGTGATGGAAATGCATCCTTGGATGGGCTGCTCTCCATTCTTTCTTTGGTGAAAACTCAAGTTTCTGGTTCAGTCCCTCAGTTTTGCTTTTTCCCATCTGACAAAAAGGTTCCTAAATGTGAATTTGTGAATCAGACTATGGGGAGCCTGAGTCACTGACTTCAAAATAGACCTATTATTTCTTTAATTAGTTTCCTAATTTTTTCATAGTAGTAATTATTTTGTATTATTTCTAGATTCTAAGTGAGACAGGCCTGAAAAAAGAAGACATTGCAATGTGGGAAATTAACGAAGCATTCAGTGTTGTGGTGCTGGCCAATATTAAAATGCTGGACATTGATCCACAAAAAGTAAATATTCATGGAGGAGCTGTCTCTCTTGGACATCCAATAGGGTAAGCAAAATAAGCTCTGGCTTTTCTCTTCACAGAGGCATTGTCTTCTAGGTATTGAGTTTTAAGCAAGTGAGAGTATGTTTGAATTTAATTCTTGATTTGGTTGTGGGAGATCTGTTCCTTCTTTGAAAGAGCGTTGCTGCATGTAGAGGTACTCTGTAATATACAGGCTGACATGGAGGTGATTTCTTTATCCCAAAGAAACTTTATCTATACATACACAAACAAAAATGCCAAGTTGAAGAACCTTTGTGTTGATTCCTCTCTAGCTCCAGTACTCAATCTGTATTGCACAGGACTGCAGACAAAAGGATTGTTTCAGTTTTTCTGTTGGTGCTGTGTTCTGCCAATGTCCCTGTGTAGGTCAGATTAAGAATTTCCTTTAAACTAAGCTATGTTCTTTTGTTTTTCTGATATCTAGAATGTCTGGGGCAAGAATTGTCGTTCACATGGCACATGCTTTGAAACCAGGACAATATGGTCTTGCAGGAATCTGCAATGGAGGAGGAGGTGCTTCTGCAATGCTGATACAGAAGCTGTAGCCCAAGCAGCATGAGAAACACAGCCTTAAAAGCTCTCTGATCAAAACTGAGTGGTAGCTGTTACATCTTATTTATCAATCAGTGGATGAATTCTGTAACTGCTATTCTAAAATTTCCTAAGGCATCAATGATTACTGATCCAGACAACTGGCCCTTTATTGCTTTATCAGTTCAACTTTTTATACAGTACAAGTAAGCAATGTCAAATTTTAATTTTGGCTTGACATCTGACAATAAAGAATGTTAATTCTATGGCTCCCTCTGTCACTGACTTATCATTTCTTAAAGGCCGTTGAAAAGGAATTCTCTTGGTAACCCACAGAGAGCTACTACTGGAAATGGCTGTTTTCTCCTAAAAGTCATTTGCAGTATGACAGCAGCTTGGTAGTGAAGATACTTTTTTCTTATGAAAGTGATGGATAATTCACATCTTCATTAGAATCAGAGTGCCTGAGCTGAAACATTATGGTGGGTAGTGGATGGCCCAGGCTAGAGATACCTTTGGTCTCAAACAGCAAATTAATTTGAAGTGTTACCATCACTATTAACCATTTTATGCTTAAGACAGTTTTGGTGCTTGCCTGCCCTAGTCCCTCTGACAATTACAATTAGAACTTAGTGTTTAATACTGGACTCTTGATCTTCAAAAACAACTGAAAACCAGGACTTTTCTATTCAGTATCTGCAAAGCTGCTTAGGGGAATTAAAAACATCAAGCAAGACAGACAACTTTTTATTAAAACAAAAATATTTATTCAAGCTGTAAATGCTATGCAGTATTTAGTTACTGGATGGGTTTAATATAAACATCTACTGCATAATCTTGGTTCCTTAGGAATCCTTGTATTGTATCTGAAACATTGCCCTGTTGCTGTACAGATCTCTTTCAAGAAAACTTGCAATTTTTTTTTTTTAAAGATGTCAACAATTTGAGAACAAGAAGAATTACCAGTAAAGAAAATTCTGTAGTTTTGGAGAAAGGTGTGCTCATTCAGCAAAATGTAGACTGAGCTCTTCCTGCACCCCTTTGGGAGAGTTTGTGTAATAGCTATGACAACCTCTATGTTAAACAGAAAAATCAGATGCAAATCCTTCCATGTCTGGCTAAAAATTTAAGAGTTAGATAATATAATTTCTCAGCAGTACAAATGAAAGGTGAGGGAATTGACTTTTGCATTAGAACACACTGTAATTCTTGTTTAGCTCTTGCTTTAGTTGAAGTATTCATACTGAGGCATGACCCCACACAAAAAATATGTTGCTTAAAACCAGCTTTTGCATTTGAATGACATTCAGCAGCAAATACTGTAAACAGAGAAGGCCTGTAAAAATTAAAGTTCTTTTCTGAATGACTGGCTGGGAAAAAGCTCCACCAGATGAGAAATGCTTTTTGAGGTTTTACTGGCCTTATGGTTAGCTATTGTTATTTTTGGTCAAAGCCTTACAACATGGACTTGACAGTGATGAAACGACAGAGTGTGAGCACAAGGCAGTCAGAGCTGAATATTCAAGTCCCTTTCAGATTCAACAAAACAATGAGAAGTGGCCAAGGTAGCTGCCCCATCTTAGAGTGGTGAGTGACAAACACCACCTTTTCACAGACTGGCTGAGTGCTTCAGAGGGGAAAGTAGAGAAAGCAGCAGAACACAGACAACGTGGTCTAACAGGAAATGTACAATCTTTCTTACATTTCATTTACACAAATTTACAGTTTTGCAATTTAAATGGCTCTATAATTATGCAAGTGCTTTTTCAAAAATAAACATATACCAACTCAATGATATTTACACTTTGCAACCTGCTTCAGAATCAGCACGACTTTGCTATAAAGTGAAACTTCAGTGCACTGAAAGTGCAACTTGCCCTTTAGAGTTAACTTCTCCTCCCATGCAAAACCTCAGCACTGCTCCACTGAGCTTCAGATGGCCTCACTTCAACTTCTTTTTATTCATTCATCGTAATGCAAAGACAACAAGAACTTGTCCACATCCATTCCTGCTGGAAAAGAATTTGGGAGCTTCTTTTTCTGTAGGAGAGGAAAGTAACAACTGTGTTAAATACAACGAATCTAGGGGAACTGAAGATTCTGCAAGCATTCTTCCCCATCTGTCCATCCATCCATCCATCCATCTATCCATCTGTTCCTGCACAAATGTGCCCCAGAACTCAGACACTGCCATGTGCCCTTCACATGTGCCCCCCTCTATGAAACAGAGCATTTTCCAGTCTCAGTGCTTCAGGAGCATGCTAAAGGTATGGGAATTACAAAGTTATACTCCTTTCTGGTTATTTACATGCAAAGACATTTTTGTGTCTCACACCTTGGCTATTTGCCTTTAAATCCTCAAATCCAATGGTACTAAACAAGGATGCAAGAGCAGACTGAATTCTAATGAGGCCTACTTTGACTTTGGCTTAATTCCTACATTCCACCTAAAAACTTGGAATTTAGAAACTCATTCATGTTTTAGGAGAAATAATGTAATTGTTATTGATACCTATTTAGAGAGTCAGTAGGAGTTACTTGTATGTATCTGAAGACTAAACCAATCTTCAAGCTTAGTTCAGAGTATGCTCAAGAGGCAAAGTTGGAAAAACTGAAAAAAATCTACATAGGATGCCAGGGATTTGCACTAGCATCTCTGAACCGTTCCATTACAAACCGTACACATGAAGATACCTTATATATATTTAGAATTTTAATTAGAAGAAGTAGATGTTTGTACTTGCCTTGATTTTCTTTTTTTTGCACGGTGTTGGAGAGCTCTGAAGCTCTTTTCTATTTGCAGCACGGGAGTTTCTCTCGCCCTCATTCAAGTCCTCGGGTTTCCTTTTCTTGACGGTGCTCCTGAGAGCCCGGAACTGCTGGGTGTTGTCCTTGAGGGGGGTGGCGGCGCTGGTCCTGGCGATGGCGGCACGCGACAGGATCATGAGGGTGTGCGCGGCCATGCTGACGCTGTTCTCGCTGCCCGTCTCGCTGGCGGGGCTGCAGGCGGGCAGGTCGGGCGTGGCGGGCGGCACCATGATGCGCGGCGTGCCGCTCTCCTCCGGGAAGCGCCGGCACGTGGGCGTGCGCACGCTGTCCGTCGTGTCCTCCGCGTGCCTGTCCCCGACTCCGCATGGCGTGCGGGGCACCGGCAGCTCTCCATTCTCGGCGGTCTTGGCAGCGGGGCTCTGCCACTGCATGTCCTGCAGCATCTCCACGCACTGCTTGCCAAAGGGGCTGGACAGGCCCAGGCCTTGGCTGGAAGCTTTCGCAGCTTCTCGCTTGGGCTCCTTCGAGGACAACGCCACAGACACCGACGATTTGCAGCTGCCAGCCCCGGTTGAGAGCGACCCCTGCTTTTTGTTCAGCTCTTGTACCGAAGCAGCTGTCTTCTCATTCCATAAGGCAACGCTCTGTTGGCCGTTTGAGAGTTTGGCAGTGTCCTGGTTCTTCTGCTTTTCATCAGTGTCCCTTCGTAGCTCATTTTCTTTGTTTGCTGTCGTCTTGTGGAAGGGATCTAATGAAAGCCCTGCAGCTGCCGCCTTCCGCTCGGGCTGCGGCTCCTTTGCAGATGCGCCTCTGTTGCTGCCAACCTCTGGCCTACACAGAATCCTGGGCAATGTTTTGTCTTTGTCTCTCTTTGGTACCTGTGCCTTAGCAGAGGAGCACACAGAGTCAACAGCAAATGAAGGGCTTTCGTTTCTTTCTTTCTGGGATGAACTCTTAGGAGGCTGAATTTGGGTGCTGCCTCCTGGAGTGGGTAGGACATTATCAAAGCAAAGCACTCTCCTGTGACTCTCACTCTGTCTGGGATTTGAGCTTGTGCTCTCTGCTGGGGCAACAGGTAAGTTCTCTTCCACTTTCTTTCCTGCCTCTGCACTGGTAAGCTTGTCGTAATTTCCAGCCCTGAAAACGAGATGAAAACATTTCACTGATGTGTTTATTCTTACTAGGCAAGTTAACTTCAGCTGGCTGGAAGTCCCCACCCATCTCTCTAAAAAGCTCTCTCCAGCCTAAATACAAGTATTTTATCAACACATAAAGACCAAGAGTAAGGAATGACAACTGCAGAAAGCTCAGAGAAGGCTTTCTTGGCAAAAAGGTATCAAACAGAGTCTGCACACTGAACAATTAGGTAGGCTGGGGCTCTTCAGCCTGGGAAGAGAGATCACAGAGGGGAAATGCAACAGAGCTCTGAAGGAAGCTCACAAAAAGGACACTCTCTGCTGCTTTTCTTCCAGTAGAAAAACTAAGGGCATGAAATAACACTGGTATTGGGTTCAAAACACAACAAGGAGGTCTGAACACTGCATGTAACTAAACCTGGGAACTTTTTTACCTTAGGATATTGGTAGTTTACTTGACTTCAAAAAGAAACTGAGTGCATTCATGATAGGACAGCCCCTCCCAGAATACTAATTATGGCTCTGGGATCCTTGGAGCTGGAATTCCTAAGAGGCTGCCAGAATATACTGGACAATGTAATCACATGTGTGCCTTGTACTCTTCCCTATGTACTTGCTGTGCATGGGGGGACACTGAGCAGGACAAAAAGCTTCTGGTGGGCATCTGGACAGCAACACCCAAAGTGCCTGGGCTGTGGTCTCCACCTGACAACCTGCCCCGTCATGTGAAAAAGTCACCACTGCACTGTGGAAAGAAAAATGCTTCTGCTCTGTCAGCTCATGCCACTGGTCTGTCTGTGCCCTCTGCCTGGCTTATGCTGCATCTCCTGCACACCTCCCTCTATGATTTCTAAGAGGAAAAGTCAAGTTTTTGGGATGCTAACTTGGTACCTTTGAAATGGCAGAAAAGGTCTGAGTGGCAGCAACTTGTTTTATTTCCATGAAATTTGAGATGAGACAGAGGATAGAAAGTGGAAATAAGAAATTACACCTCTTTGCAGGGAAGATTTTGGTCTCTTTGCTATGCAAAACATACATCTAGAGATCAATTAAAGATAACAGAAAGCTGAATTATTGAAGTGGTATTATCCAAGATCTTACTTCTGTGTTTTTTTTAAAAATCAGTACTTTTTGCATGCATGTATATGGTCTAACTTGATGTATGGTTGAGATTTTTTAATAAGCTGACTTTAATGATCCTGTTTTATCTCCACTTTTCCAACATTTTAAGTGAGCTCTAAATAGGTAGTTTAAGTATGTGATAGTTTTCCAATAAAAGATCATTTCACCTCTTATATTTAAATTGAGCTTCTGATCTGCTCCTACACAGTTTTGCTCATTCCAACATCCTTTTCTTTCAGAAGTGCATTTATGGTGAGGAGAGTTACTACTGCAGCCTTGCTTCCTTCTCTCATTTGCCCAACAGAAAACTAGTGCCTACCCCAAGAAATTAAGTTATGCTCATCGACATAAAGTTAGCATGCTGTTGTCCTCACCTTGCATTCAGTTCTCATTTTTAAATGATCAAGCAGAGTTCTAATCTATACAGCTGAAATACAGATGCAGAACCCAATCTTATAAACTCTACTGGATCTCTACTGGAGGTCAAAGAGAATGAGACTACACTACAAAACCATGAGTAGCACTCATGTGAAAAGAAGAAACAAAGGTTTAGTCATTTAAATCTCCCAGTAAATGTAACAGGCAATTCTCCTAGCTTAGACTCTGCTCAAACAATTTTTATTTGACAATTGAGAGAGGAGACAGTGAAGACAAAGCTGTACAAAATTAACACAGGAACAGTAACAAGACAATTCTAGCACAGGCTGCACCAGTCCCAGCACACATCTCTATGGATACTCCTAGCAGACAGGCAGCAGGAAAGGGGGTACTGCTTATGCCACTACTAAAAAAAGCTCCTCTCTTCACCAATACTGGATAGAGAAATTCACAACAGGAAAAAGAAGCAAGTTTCAATACTCGGCACTACTGACCTCTGTGTTCGAGGATTTGCATGGCTCAAAGGCTCAGCTACATTTGGTACCAGTTTTCCTGGAACAAGAGATGAAGTGTTAATGAATGATAGGTAAGTAATTTCACACTTTTAGTGCAATGACATTTCACCTGACAGTGAACCTATAAAGAAAAACCCAGCAACAAACTCCACAGTATTTTGTAACTTCAAACTTCACTAATTAGTAGACTAGCAAAGGCCCCCAGCTAAGAACAAAGAAGAAGTTGCTGCCTACATTTGGATAACGCACAGCCCTGGCAAGACAAACAAACTATCCTGAGCTTCAAAATGCACAGGGGGCATTTCCAGATAGCAGGAAATTAACTCTGGGAACTCTCAGCTATCCATCAGCAAACCAGAATGCAAGCAACGATACAATCCTAGATTTTATCTTAATTTGAAATTTCATTCTGTTTTCATTTTTATGTGCAAGCCTACTCTTTTTTAAAAAGGCAGATAGGCTAAAGCAAAAGTTTTCCTTATAACTCCATGTTTCTATTTTCAATTATTTTTCTTTACCCCTTTTCAACACTGAGAAAGGAACATAACTCCAGTCTTGTTACAATTAACAATTTAAAGAAGCAAGGTCTCAATGAAAAGAATATACAGAAGCATATGCCTGAAAGGGCAAAAGGAGAACAGGTAGTAGAGTGCATTTTTTATATAAATATCCAACACTTCTAATAAATATTTTTCATTAATAAATTTTTAGAACTGCTGACTCTTCTAATACCTTCATTACTATGTGGCTTGGTTCCAATGGAAGCAGTAAACTACTTAAAACCAACAAGATGAAAAATAACCAGAAACATAAAGAAAAGTAAACTTCTAAAACTGCCTGAGAGCCTTGAAACATCACATTTTGGAAATAAGCTTGATACAAAAACTGGAATTATGTCATATGTTGGAAGTTCTCTGCAAACTGACCGAACAAGAGTCACTAACTGCAGGTACAGACCTCTCTCACAACAGCCCAGCAGCTGCCAGGAATAGAAGCAGAGATATTTATAAAACTTTTTTTACTTAGAACTGACTTGTCCTTAGAACCCTCTGCTTTTCTTCTGCCCCTCTCAAGAACGCAAGGCAGGCACCTGTAGTACTCCTGTTTCTTGCTCCAGGAATCTTCTGTGATTTGGGAGGGATGGGAAGCTTTGGGACACTTCCATTGCACACTGGATTAGCCACAGGCATGTGAAGAACCTTGGAAGAATCAAAATATCCTATTACAATTTACCAAAGCACTTCTTATCACTGCAGCTTTAATCCTGAAAATCTTTACTTGTGATGTGCTACCTGGCAGGCAGGTGCTGAGAATGTATTTCCATTCTGTCCTACCACGGAGAGAGGTATCATTCCCACCATTCCTTGCAAAACTGGCTGCACTGGAGATGCAATTATAATGGCAGAACCTAAAAAATACCCAAGTGTTAGGATTGCACAGAAACTAAAAATACTTCAGTGAAAAGAAATGCTTCTTAAAATGATGTGTGGTCAAAACCTGTGGCAAGAAAAGCTCTGGATTTTTAGAAAAACTTCACTGTCCTTTGCTATAGTTCACTACTAGAAAACAGGGTAAGCACCAGTTTTATTTTTAGTTTATAAGGCATTCTTTAGTTAAAGTCTGTTTTCCTTTGTAAGAGGTAGCTCAAAATAAAGTATGATAAACTTATCTTAACATTTAAACTTTAAAGTGATTTATAAAAAACAGTAAAAGTAATATTAAATAAACAGTAACAGCAAAAGTAACATATACAGCTGCCAGATATATGGGAATTATAAAATATGGAAACTATCCTGGCACATTAACTGAAAAGTGGAAGAATATTTTCAAAAGTGAAAGGAAACTGTTCCTTTCTCTATGAAAAAAGCATTGAAGGTAAGAGTTACATAAAGAAATCAAATGGCAGAAAAGGCTGTCAACCCTAAGACCTTCCATGTACTGGTCTCTGTCCTCAATTAAATGACTACACACAGAAATTCAAAGGTAACTGCAAAAAAGTTCATAGTTCTTGAAAGAAATCTAAATGTGGTGATTACAGCTGGTTTATAGCTGTTTTTTCATTTCAAAATGCACTCAAGATGTTTATTTCTGTAGTAATAAAAATGATTGTATAGATATTAAATCATGGAAACAAATAATGTTACACTTTCATGCTTACTTAAATATACTTCTAATGCAGACTAGGTTTTGAAATATGAAACAAAACCAAGAAAGAGACTTGGGAAGGACTAGATACATCTACCCAGTTATCTACACAAAATACGGATACCTATAACATAGAGCATTGCACTTATAACTGGAATCTTATTAAAATAAAAACCTGTTTTATTTAGCCAAAGTAATGGAATCCTATCCAATGTAAACCAAAATATGTTTACTACATCTAATGCTGCTAAAATTATAATCAGTTCAGCTTCTGAAATATGAGGCTTTTTTTTTATTCAAAGCAGCCTGATCAATGACTTCTCATAGAGATAGTTTTATTTTATTTCTACTAGCTACTAATATACTAAAAAAAAGTAACTCCTGGACAAAAACAAAAATAACAAACACCACATTTTCAGTACTTTTCTGATGATGAGATTACCCTGTGGGAAGTTTGGGGAGACAGTCTGGTTTGCTGGAAATGTACTGCTGGATCTGGGAGGAGTCCGCAACTGCTGTACAGCTGGAGCTTGGGAGGCCAGGGGCATAGAACTGCCAGGCAATACAACCACATTTGATGGTGTTACAGCTGCACCCAAGGCTGCTGGATCAGTCATACACGTGGCTATGTAAAGGTTGCTGGAATTCCCAAAAGCTGTGCTCGTGGCTGGCATCAACTGTATAAATCCCCCTTCGTTGGAAAGATGAGCTGAACTTGCAACTGAAAAGCCAGCGCAGTCTTCACTCTGAGTGCTAACCGAGCTCACCACAGGATCCTTAGGTCTAAGCATGAGAAGATTCTGCTCTGCCAGAGCTGAATCCACATTTTTTTCTGTGTCCTCTGAAGTCAGACATTTGGGCAGGCCTGGGGTTTTGGCTGGGGATTTGGCTGGAGATGACAATATTATAGTAGGCAAATTTTCTCCTGTGATGCTGGAAACAGCATTATTTAACTCTGTGTCTGATGCAATAAAGGGATCATCACTGATGATGATCTTGAGGGACATTATATTAGAAGGATCAACATCCATTGGTTGACTACTAGAAGATACACTGCTTATACTTTTGGCCTCAGTACCTGACTCCTCTGCTGAGGATGCAGTTTCAGGGAGAGGAGAGTGGCATATTTCAGAGGTAGTAAGATTGTTTTCAGTGGATACTACAGAAATGTCTGTACATGCATTATTACCAGACGAGAAATATAAATTATCAGTGTCTACTTTTGTAGAAGATGAAGGTTCTTGCATCTCCCCTTGTGTTCCCTCTGTGTTTGGCAGTTCTGAAGGGAGGTTAAAATCTTTCTTACAAGGCTTATCAAGTGTATGCTGATCACTTGAGTAAGTTTTGTTAGATGTATCAACAACTTCAAGCTGCAACTCTGTTTTGTCAAGATCCGCGATGTCCACCACAGATCCCGCAGCACAGTCTGCCTGTGTGCTCTGGTCCTGATGGTTAGAGGGGTGGCTGGAGTTCTCCTCTGGAACACCAGGCAAGGCAGCTGGATCACTGGTTACAGTCTGGTCTTTTCCTGCATCTGCCAGTGGGCTAGAAATGGAGGAGTTGTTTTTTCTCAGCAGTGCACTGTGGCCAGGGCCCCCATCAGAAGGGCTTCCAGGAAGTCTTTTTTCAGACAGTGATGTATCTGGTGATAATGGACATTTACTTCCTGAATCAGTTTTGTTTTCACCAGCTATAGTATCCTCTGCCACTGAAATCAAAGGAATCTGTGGAGTACCAGAATGAACGTATTCTAAATTAGGACTACTTTGAGAACTATCACTTGGTGGGCCTTTTTCAATTTCCATAGCACTCTCACTTTCAGATACTAATGTAGATGACTCTTTTGTAATGTAAGTGTCTGCACACTGTTCGTTACATTTGCTGTCGGAACTTGGTCTCTTGTTAGGCTCAGTCAAATCAGACACCGAGTCAAAAGCAATTTCATGCTCTCTGATATGTTCAGGGGTAATGGCTGTAAGTTCTTCAGTCTGCTTCCTTGGTCTACAGTTTCCATGCAGCTGTTCACTGGCTGGACTTTTCTTAGCCATATCATCATCATTAATGTTGGTCTTCAAGGCACATGATGCTTCTCCTAACTGAAAGCCTTTACAGGATAGTGGTTCTCTAGAATTATCACCTGCAAAAGACAGAATAAACCAGTTCCATAATTTTTAGAGCAGATGATCCTTTTAGAGCATTTTAGAAATAACTATTAGTTCAATGGAAAACTATTTCCTATGAAACTAAGTGGGAATAATGTTACTCATCCTTACATTCAAGTTGACTGGAATATATATAAAAAACATACATAAACTAGATAATCTGGAAAATCAGTTTGCACATTAGTAGTAAGTACACACATGTAAATATCTCAGGTCACTACATCAGATATCCAGAAGCACAAAAACCATCTCATGATAAAAACCTCGTGGCTCTACTGCTCATATACTTTCACTAAATACCTGCTACTCATGAACTATTGTTAAGAATGGTGGACACAAAGTAACATCCCCTTTGTCCAGAGTAAGACTCTTTTTGTGTATTAATTAAGATACATTACAGAATAGAGATAAAAGATTAATATGGTTAGATGTAAAATATTCTCTTTATGTGTTCCCCAATGGACACTGCAAAGTATCCATTTATTGACATCCTGCTTGCACTAAGGAGCTTATCAAGTACAATTTTAAGGTACACTGATGGGATTACTGTTAAATTTAATAGATTGAAACTTTGTAACAGGCCAGGTGTATCTGTATGTTCACACAATGTAGAAGTCCACGTGGATATTACCAGTGAAAAAATAAAATTCTGAAATGTACAAATTGTCTGAAAATATTTTCGTAATGAAAAGTTAACAGAGAAATCTTAGAGGGGAAATAAAACCCAAAACAAAACCATACATCTGTTAGTGTCTTCTGTTCCTAAAGAACTTCCAAATGTTTCCAGGCTATCCTCAGCCACCAGGATTTCGTTCTCCACTCCATTCCGACCAGAAATACCACCAGGTAAGTTCTTGTTTACCTTGCTCTTTCCTATTTTCAAAATAAAGCATGAAAAATGGTTAAATATGTAATTTTCTACATGTGTGTCATCACTACCTTTTAAATGAACCAGAGTGTAAAGATCTCCTTATGGTTCATGTGAGGATACCCCTGAAAATTTTACAACAGCAAACAAGTATAAACTATCATCCTTCAGAGCTGGAGTGTCTAAAAAAACAGCAAGAAAATAATCACTGAGCCAGCACAAACCCAGAATATCAGCCACAGAAAAATGCTGCACTTACACACAACTTTATAGCTGTGTATAAATGTATCTAAGAATCTGATTCTGTATTAAGGCATACCAATGTCATTGCTCTGGCAAGAGGCCTGCTGAATTCCTTTGCTTTGTCAAGCAATGCTTGGGAAAGCTCATTATTCAGGGTGCTTTACAGTAACAGCACAAGTGAGTACAATGTAGCCTACCATAATCAAAGCAGTCAAACAGAGCCTGGAAATCTGGATCTGATTCTGTCTGCTCCAGAATGTCCTGGATAGCCTCTTCTGACATATGAATTTCACCCTGAGAAAAGACACAAGATACAGAACTGTTAGTTACTTCCACAGCTTAAAAAGAAAAATAGACAAGAAGCGTTTTCTTTTCAGGTTATTTTTAGTTCTATTACTTCTGCTCAGCACAGAAACAAAAAGAATAATGCTGGCAACATTTCTGCCACAGATTTCAAAAATCTTAGTGATTGAAGCTGAAGAAATGAGGTTCTCCAAAACCCAAATATGTCTGTCAGACATCACCCCCACCATGTGTGTACTGGAGTACTCTCCACATAGTGGCCACCACTAACCAAAAAGAAGGACTAAATCTCAGGCTACACTGGAAGCTTATGCATGTGGTATGGATGCTGTGAGCCTGTACAAGCAAACCACTGGTTTAAAAAAAAATCCCCAAATTAATCCTAATTTCTTAAGTTTGAATATATTATATATCTAGAAGCCAACAGTAAGTAAATGGAAGTTTTATTTCATATGCCAATTACATGTTCTATTTTACAGGCTCCAACTTCTTCTTTGTGGAAGGCATTTTGGAAAGCACAGCTACATGGGACAGTGCTCTAAGGTTCCTGATTCTTTTTCTGTGGCAGCCCAGGAAGAAAATGAGTATCCAGTACATACTCAAGTGATAAAATACAAAGTTCTCCTGCCTTTCTGGAGACCCTCTAAGCACTCTCCAACCTTTGATACATATATCCACCTTTAAGGGTGGATATTCCACGTTATATCCTTGATTTTGTCTCAGCAACTCCAACCAAAGCAAGAAGCTGCTTTATTTCTGCTCAGAAGAGTGGAATACAGCTTTGTAGCTCTGTATTTTGACAACTGACCTAAAATCACCAAGCAACAGAAGAACAGCATTTATAAACCAGACACCTCTACTTCATAAACAGGGAACTGCCTCTACTCTCCTGTCTTTCTCATGAAGGCAAAAATTTCTCGTGAAATTTCCCTCATTAAAAGTCTTTTTTAATTCTATGATTGCCAGCTTGAGACTTACAGAAAAATGAAGGGAGAACACTATAATTTAGTTTGTAGAAGCAGAACAGACATTTCCTCCAAAAGCAAGAAAATAAAAAATTTGAAGAAAAAGTATCGTTATTTAGGCTCAAAAATTAATTTCTCTTGCTATACTAAATGATCCATGCTTATCTTGGAGCAAATCACAAAATCAGATCAGATTAAATGTATTTGGAGACAGCAAGGTATTTTAAATTTTTTTTTCTTCTCTAAGGCTATTGATTATAGACCCCCAGTCAGAAGCTGGTAGCCAATTACTGATATGAAAGATTGAGTGAGAGGCAGGAGTTCTCAAATCCAGTCTGAGTGTAGGGTTACCAGCTAATTACTGACAGAATCAATCCCACTCTCTTGGCTCCAACCCTGCTGCATGCTCATGCTGCCTTGGGCAGGCATGGGAATGAATTCAGAATGCTGAACTGGCACACAGCAGTGTGCTGCCAGCTCAGCTCCCTGAACCTGCCCTGCACCACACAAGGTTGGAGTTCACACCTCTGCAAGGGGAGCTGCCCTGCACAGAGGGGAGCATCAGGGAGGCTCAGCTGTGCTGCAAACAGAAACAAGAAAAGGAAGGATAGGAAGAGGAGAGAATACCCTCAGATGTCAGAGGTTCAGCATAGATCCATCATTCTCACATGCCTGGGCCTAAAACCAATGTGATCAAGGCAATCTACACCTACCTGAAGTCCAAGGATTTCATCAATTGAAGTCTCCTGTTCTGTGGGACCACTGTCTGTCTGTTTAGGGGCCTGAGCAACACTGCCATCACTGCAACATGTACATTGTTAGTTCAAAAGTCAAAATTAATTTAAATAAGAATACATATTAAGTTTAGAGGCTCCTTTTATTACCTCCCCAGGATTTTGTTAATGTTTTCAGCGAGCTTCTCCTGAAGGGATTTGCTGCTCAGGATCTTTTCTCTGGCATTTTCAATAACCAGTTGCTGGAAAATAGTTTTGAAGTGGTCAGGTTTTTATTTTTAACATCACAAGAAAAGGAGCAAAAAACATCACAAGAAATTTTCTGACTAACCAGTAAAAAATAATTTAAAAATCAATTCAAAGAGAGAAGACTTTTATAACAGTCATCTGTGACTGCATTACATTGCCACAAAAATCAACCCAAAACATTCCTGTGCTTCTCCTCCCCCAAAGGACAGCCAGGCTTAATGTGCCTTCTGGTTTCCATTCTCTGAAGAATTACTGTATTCTGACAGCTTACAGGTATCTTAGCAAAGCAAATAAACTAAGAAAAACAAAACTCTATATTGCCATGTCAACTTTATGAATTTAGTACACACAAGAGCTAGTTCAAATATAAACCAATACATTTATCTTTTAAAGGTAATTTCTGTAAAAACCAGGAAGAACAGCATGTTAAAGATTAGTTCTCTTGAGTTTGACTTTGTTTCTAAATGTAAATACCTTCTGTAGGCATATACTCACTGGGAAGTTACCATCAATTAATTCTTCTAGGGGCTCACTTTCTTTTTCTACTACTGCTTCTTCAGAATCTTGAGAACTTCTAGCTGCTGAAAGAGGTCCAGATGTTGCAATATTTTTCCTCTTCTGAGATTCACTGAAACATTCCAGGAAATTTATGACACAGTTTATGAGAAAATTGCAAACAGTAGATCTAATGGTGAGTAAATCAAGTGCTTCTCTTTCTCTGTAGCAAACAAAAGATCTTAATCACTAGAAAATTAACTACATGTTGAAAATGCAGTACAAGCTGGTACCTGTTTTACTATCTCTTATGCATCTATTGTGTCTGCCTTTAGAGAAGTTATAAATTTAGAGATTGTAGGTAAACAGCTCAATGGCAAACTGAATTCCATGCCCACTATTCAGCATTTACTGCCCCTCCACTACATGTTACTCTAATTGGTGGTACCAATTAATGGATCCTAATTAACTGCAACTCACAATCAGATTTGGGCATTACCACTGAAAACAAAGACTTCTCAAGGAGCACTTATTTTCAAAGAAGAAAACAAATCTTAAGTTCTGTAAGAATTTAGTTGATAAATAGGAAAAGTAATGTTTTTACAGGAGACAGTGTAGGCTCTTCTGAAAACATCTATCGGCAGGGGCACTAAAATTACATTTAAAAAAATCAAGACAGATTAGGAAAGACTTGGGGGAAAATGGACATCTGAATCAGAGAATAAAAAACACAAAACTAGTATCAAGTTTTTCACACAACTTCTAGTGCAAATATTAATATTTTTCTGAAGAAATTTACTCAACTCAATAGTTTTACGAAGTTAAATGCACATTTTTATCAATATTAAGAATTTTCATAATTGAAAAGGACATTTTGGAAGGAACACCAAGTCTCAGCTCCAAGATTATTTGCCTAAGCCTAGTAGTGGAGTAAAGACAGAGTGTACCCACAGAAGCCTCCTATCAGCCTGCTGTTAAGCTCCTTGACTTCCCTTTCCACTGTGAAACAATAAACACTGGCCCCCCTCAGCAGATCTCACATTTGAAACACTCCACCACTAAAGAAAACTTACACTAAAGGTTAGAACACTGTCTAATTTCTAAACAATTTAACAAAAAAACCACCCAAAGCCAAAGAGACATCCCTGTTTACCTTTTTCGCCTTCCTGGAGAAAGCAAGTTTGAATGAAGCTTTCGTTCTTGTGATGTTGGAACCTGAATGTGTATGAGACCTCCTGCTTTATAGAGGGAAAAAACAAACAAAAATAGAAGTCATGATGCCAACACCTTCTCCAGTGACACTGCTAAAGCACTACAAGATCTACATGTTGCTTACTATGCTCTAATCAATTCCTGGAAGTCATACAAAAGAATTTGCTATTATCATGGAAATGAGGACCAGTCCTTTTAAACATATCCTGAAATAGACATCCACTTAATGTGGATCATCCCTATCTGATTAAACAAGTTATCTAGGTGAGGATGAAAGCACAGAACAGAATAACCACAAATTAATGCACTTCTGATTTCTGAACTCATTGGCAAGCAAGTATGCAAGAGCCATCTCTCTTTCAGGCACTAATTTTCTTTTAATCACCTGAACCAGTCTGGAGAGGGGGGGAACAAAGCATTAATTTTCTGGAACTTTTTGGTGGAAGATGATTATCCCTCATTTTTAGAAAACTTCCATTGATAGCCACAGATTTTTCACAGAAAAATAAGGTTTAAAACTTTTTGCAACTTACTGTTGATCTTGTTTTCTTGAGCTTGTGACTGGTTCACAAACAGTGTACTCAGTCTTGTCTGTGGCATGCTTTGATTTATTGCTGGCCTGTGAATTACTTGAGGAGGTACAACAGAGGAAGAGGAATTCTGCTGCCCTGACTGATGGGCTACTGACAACAGTCCTGAGTTTGCAGGAGCTGACTGCTGAAGCATTCTCTGCCTTTTCATTTCTACAATTCCACTTCTTGTACGTACTGGAAATAAAGACAAGATGAAAACACACGATAAAGGAATTTTTAAAAATTGCTGATATTCACACAAAATCTGTTTAAAAAAAATCTAAACAATGGAACACCACCCAATCCAATGAATCTCAAATCTGGAACAATCACTATCTTTATCTCACACACTCTTTTCTTATACAGTACAAATGCTACAGAGAACAACTTATTTTTAAGTAAACCATTTTTTCTTTGCTGACAGCACATTTTCAGCTTTTGTAATGAAAGAAACACCTTTAGATACAAAAGTGTGTTTTTGTATTTTAGTTGGATATATGTTTGTATATATAACAAATGCTACAAGACTGTAATATGTTTTTATGTTCCCCTTCTATAGAAATCCAACCACATTATAATTAGACCAGCTACAGTTTTAGTTCATCTATGAACCACAAATTAAGTCAGCAGTTTCAGGAGTGAAACAGCAGTTTTTAAACCTTTTAACTGTGTAAACTTCCAAAAAAGTTTGTTTTTTTTTTTTTTTTTTTTTAGCAGAGAAAATGCTATAATAGAGAATTTATGCCCCTTGCAAAAAGCTCAGTTTTTCTTATTTTCCTTTCCTGATCATTACAGTATTTCACAGACCCAAATGAAGACAACAGACATGCATTACTGATAGCTGCAGAAGGCCCCTATTTTTTGCCAAAACAGGTAATTTTAACATAAAACCTACTGATCCCATGGAATTGACTCAGTTACTTACTCCTCTGGTTAGAAGAAAATCTGAAATCTGAACTCTGCATGCTCCTAAAAAACAAAGCAAGTGACAGAAATGAATGGAGCATAATGGAAGCACTCAGCTACATACACGGTGTGACACTACCTATCTCATGATTAATGTCACTCTGATCCCAACCACAAATTCCTTCCGAAAAATCCATTGATTGCTCTTTGTATTCTTTCCAACAATCATCACAAATCCTTCAAATGAATCTTACTGTTTCATTTTTGTTCAAGTAACCACAAAGATATCAGATTCTAAATGAGTCATAGTATATTGTTTTACTGCAGGAAGATCACATGCTTACACTAATGCCCTCCTTATTTGCTAGCCCCTCCTTAAAATCTTGAAATGTCTGCTCAACCAATAACTCTAACATACCCATCCTTTTTCACTGTCTCTCAAGGAAACAGAGAGTTAAACCACTCTCATACAATGATAAGGGGAGTTGGTCAACACAGGGACTCACTCTCAGAATGAAATATTACTTGCTTGATTTCAACACTACATTACCTGATCTGAGAAAGTGTATAGTCTAATTTTTTCCACAGAGATGACATCATTGCTGGAACCTCATTTGTTGTTTCTGAAATAAACCACAAAAACAAACTGATGCCCAAAACCAATATATGCTGAGAGAAAAGTAAAATCACAAAATAATTTTTATGGAGTGTTTCAGACATCATCTAACTTTAGATGCCTAGCTGTCTTCTTAATATTCTATTAGTTAGAGAGTCCTAACTCCTAATTTAAAGAATTCAGATTGATATGGATACAGTTCTGGTTTAGAAGCCTTGATGAAACTGAATTAATGACTCTAATTCTTGGTGGAATTTGCACATGGTATTGACTCCTCAGCAAACACATGCTAACCCCTCCAACTCACTTCTGGAAATGGCATTCATATTCCCAAGTCACTTTTGTGCCTCTGAATATCATAACCTGGCAGACAGGCCTTTAAAAGTAATAGTTCATTTTATGATATGACCCAAACAGGTAAAAACATTTGGTCTTTCTGAAGCACAGAACATTAGAAGTGTGATGGAAAAGATAAGTAAACAGTTCAATTTACTAAATTTTTCAAGATGCCAAGTACAAAGCATTTTGAAGGAAGTACATCTGTGTTTTAGTTACCATTCCTGTCAAAGATAGTGTGAAAGGAAAAAAATGTTCAGAAATGTTCCATGTATAATTTTTAATACCAAGCACCGTTAAAATATGATAATACAACAGATATCAAAAACCTGCAAGATTTGGAAACATTCATAGGCTTGATAACTAATTTAAAAACCAGCAAATGCTTTAGCTCTGCCTACAGTACTCATACAAAATATTAAGTAGTTCTGAAACTATTTTAGTCAGTCTTAAAAACAAGATACGATATATGTCATACAATAGGACTCCTCCTGATTATTTCATGGAATCATAGAATACCTTAGGTTAGAAGGGATCCACAAGGATGATGGAGCCCAACTCCCTCCTCCCCACTGGGCTACCTAACTGTAAGCCATGTGACTGAAAGCATTGTCCAGATTCTCCTTGAACCCTGACAGGGCTCAGCGCCATGAGCACTTCCCTGGGTAACCTGTTCCAGGGACTGACCACTCTCTCAGTGAAGAATCCTTTCCTAAGATCCAATCTGAACTTCCCTGACACAGCATTTCATTTTTCTCTCATTCTGTTGTTGGTCACAAGAGAGATAAGCACCTTCCCCTACCGTTGATAGTATAAACAATAAGCAGTATAATTTCACAAGCATAAAGGTATACATTTTTCACATTTTATTTTATCTCTATGCTTTTGAGATATAAAAATGCTCACATTTGAAGTGAAAATATATGCTGGCATATGCAAACTAACAGAATCAATTACTTTTGCTCACTAGATGTCATGGCTGTTGGCTGTGTAATTTGGTAACCTTCAAATTGTAGCCTAAATGGGGGGTTACTCTAACACCATACACCTCTTCCTCAAGGAGGTCACATGAGATAAATAAAAATAAAAATAAAACACCATCTCATTCTGAAGGCTTACCTTTTGTTTTCATGGCTACGTATTCATTAAGAATAGTTGTCAAGTTTTTTCCACACAGAGACTGGAAAAAGAAAACAACTGACCTTAGAATTTTCACTAAAAACTTCTGCTTCATCTACTGTAGCACATGTTATTTAATGAGTTCTTAAGCACTCTACCCCATGCTGACCATCAGTACCAGAGACTGTACTTGGGAGAGAGCCATCAATGGATTAAAATCCTCTTACGTACCCAAAATGTGAAGTACTCCATCTCAAGGCATAACACTGGTAGTTAGAGCTGTCTGACCTTCACTCACCTTTTTTATTATGGAATAAACCCATGAAAAGCAGATGATGAACAGCATGATGCTCATTAGTCTCTTACTGATAAGCAGTAGCTAATGAGTACGTATCATGCTGGAAAAGAACATGCACTAAGATGCAAATGTGAAGGAACCTCTGTCTGAAGCAAAATTTTTAACAGTCACACAGAATTAACCTTCTTGTCATGTTTACTTGTCCTGTAATTTTAGGTTACACAAAGATAATTAAAATTTTAAAGTTACCACTATCCTGTCTGTACCTTCCTCTCTTGTTTACTAGTGGGAACTCTACAAGACATGACAAATAGAGCCCTTTATTGCAAGTATTTGAGCTGCAGTAAGAATTCTGTCTTACATACTATGATATTACTTTTATATGAATAATAGAAAAAACATTTCTTCTGTGAAAAGGATGATTATAAAAAAGCTTTATTAATCTGGATAACCTATCTCTATTTAGGTTTTCTAATTTTTGATGGCCACAGCTTGGTTCTCAACTCCCTAACACCAAAGTACAAATGACTGAACACTTGTAAATGAAATAAACTCAATAGTTGGTTTTGAAAAGGTGCATCAAGAAAGTGCACCTTGGATCCCAGAAAAAACTTCCACAAATTTTGAATACTGTGGACAAAGTCCCAGACCATGAAATTAGCTTACATACTAGCAGAATGAAACAGCAAACATGAACAGAACACACAGATAAACACTAAAAGTTTGATACACAACAATACCTAAACCCGTAATTTGCACAGTATAGTAAAAATTCCATTTTGTATATTTGTTTAAAATGCAAACTATCTAATTATGCTCTAGCTCTACACACATATATATACATACAGATGTGGCTGCACACAATTTATGCACACCCAAAATTCTGCCTTTCACTCAGAACAATGGATATGATACTGAACAGAGAGGAGGCTGAATGCAGTTTTTGTCAATAAAGTTTGGCAGACTCAGACAAATCTCAGGTGCCTTACCTAAATATTTACAATGTACCTCAAATGGAACAATATTGGCTGCCATGTCTAGAATAGGAAAGTGATCTTCAGTAAATTACAAAAGCAGCCCTAAAATCAATAAAACCCTTGTAAGAACACCCTTCCATAAATCAACCTCAAAGCTGTAATGCAGACTAAGCATAATATGCTGAAACCAATTTGCAAATTCAATTTGCATATTTCACACTTAAATGTTTCTTAGTAAGCTTAAATACTAGAAACCAAATAACTGCTAATATCATAGGATGGAAAACACTAAACAAATCAAATATCAGTTTAAGCAACATTTGAGAATTAACTGTTACAGTGAGAAATCCCCAATATTGTTTTCCATGGATGTAAGACAATGTAACTTTCTGCTTTGCAAATACAAACTCACCAGCAAGCAGGCTGGAATAAAACCATCTTCTGTACAATGCTCTGCATATTCTTTCAAATCTGAGCTTTCCAGAATAAACTGATGACAGGTAGCTTGAAGATTTTCCTGTTGCAAATAGCCTGCAACAAATCAGATAGAAAATTTTGCCATTTCATTCATTACTTCTGCTAAATAGGCATCAAAGCTGGATACAGTGTTAGAATAATCAGATAAAAAATTTTATGTAAGAAAAGAAAAGTTATGTTATTTTGAAAATATATAAGTTCCTATCAGATATTTAACAATTAAACCCAGAAGAGCAAAAAATAGAGATTGGAATTACACTGTATTTACAAAGTATTCAAGACTGAAAGTGAGGCAATATGAACAAATTTTGGTCTATCTTTAGTACACACAAGAAAATAAAAGCCTTCTTGGCTCAGAAGGCTGACAAAAACCCTCATATGGGCTGAACCACCCTACTTGATACTCCACCAGAAATCTACAATATTTTATTAATAAAATGCATTGCTATGTAAGAGTAATTCTCCATACGTTGTACTGTTTGAAAAGAGGTAAAACCTGCACAGCTGCTGCAACAATGGATAAGATTTATTAAAAATATTGGCATTTTACAAAAACTAGTAACAGAAAAAGGTTTTTTCCCTCCTCACTTACAGTAATTTTCATTTAGGATAGATGTACTAGATGGAAATTGTGCTCTCTACACCCTAAGGCTCAGTAATTATCAGGAAATGTACTGACAAAGTTTTCCAAAATTCCGTTCCTCATCAAATATATTCTGCTTTAATCAATATACCTCGCTTTAATCTTCAAACGCCTTAAACACTAAAAGATAGAAATGGACCAATCCTAATGAAGGATTTTAGAACAAAAACCCACAAAGAAAAGGTTTCTTCTTTCTTGCTCTTAGCAGAGCTTAGCATGGAATGTTTTAAGGGTAAGATAAAACATGTGCCTAGTTAAACAATGCAGGACATATACATTATCTATTTCAATGGAGCCCCAAAATGGTCTACCTCAGTTCATGAAGAAAAATGCACCCTTTAAGTTTAAAAGAAAACAAGTATCTTTCAGCAGATCTGAATACAGCTGAAGAAAACAAACAGTATTTCCAACATGCAAACCTTGTTCAAGTCTTCAACAAGTAGGCAAACTTGAAAGTTAAACACAGCCTGGGAATAACCACTGTGAATTTAATCACAATGTATGAGCAGGCCTATGTGACAGAAAACATTAGTGGAATGGATAAGGAATATCTTATTTAATCTCTCAATTACATTTTTCTAGAAAAATCTAGAGCCACAAGGGGCTGAATGTGTATTTCTCATAAACAAGATGATATCTCCCTGTTGTCCAGGGTAGATGGGGTAAGAGGCTCGGTGGAGCGCTGATCTGTGCTGCTATGGCTGCTCTAACAATCAAACTCACCTCACCAACACAAAAAGCTACAATTTTTCTTTCTTCAACTGCTACTACAGTATCACAAGGGATGACTGAATACGGGCACGTTTTACACACACCAATTTCCTGGTAATAAAGCATTCCAAAGGCTGAAAATGCCTGTGCAGCTGGCCCAAAGTGCTTGTGCACACACTGTATAACCACATAGGAGTATGTGATCCCTAAGGTTGCCAAAATCAAATAAAAGGCAGAAAAAGTAATTTATCTTTTGAATATATGGAAATTCTTCAATATTTTGTTCTACCTTAAGAAATGTCTAACCCATAGGACACATTCACTCTATCAAATAGGAGAAGATAAATGTTCTTATGCATTTTCCTCTGTGTGAGCTCAGCTTATCATTTTAGTTTTGTTTCTTTAAAAAATATTCATCAACCTTCATAGCACCAGAAAGATTTTCGGGGGAGCTTGAGGGAGCAAGATGGAAAAGCTGCACTGGGAAATCTGTTTACCCACTGAAATTCAGAGATGCCTCACAGAAGAGGAATCTCTATCAGAGAACAGAAATGGTTACAAGGAATATCCTGCTCTACACCCTTAGGTTGCTCAGAGGTTTCCCAGACATGATGCACGCCCCACGCCACAACAGACACGAGATAGGATGGATCACTCCCAGTGTACATGATGCCAAGACTGTGTACTGCATCTTCAAGTCTCTGGTAAGCACATAAGAAAAATATTCTACCTGGAAACTTGTAATTTCACCAATCTTGTTTGGAAGACTGCAATGAGAGAACTCACTTGTATGAATTCAAATGTTCTTTTACAGTCCATAGAGCTTCTAAAAATCGTGTAACTTCACAGTAATAAAAAAACTGCATCTCTTACTAGGCTATTTTCTCAAGACAATAGCAAGTAGCATTTCAGGTAGTATTTAAAAAGAAATTGTGCTGGGGGAACACTGAAGAAGAGATTAATGGCTTTGGATTTTAAAAAACTGTGAACAACTGAAAACTGAATCTCACAGGGCAAGCTGCCAGCAAATCTTGGCAACCTGTGCCAATAGGTTCTTACTATGTGTGGGACTGAAATATGTGGGTCATATTTTGCTTACCATCGATTTGCTCTCACCTTCGACAGGACCCATATAATCCAAAGCATTAAGTAATTTTAAAAAATCACTGTCTGCTGCCAGTGTCCTGAACACACTTATGCTGTGCTTTCCACACACTCTGATCACGCCTGAACTTTTAGCTCACCCTCAAAGGTGAGCAAAACACAGTCGGAAAGAAAAACCATCTGACCCTTAACGCAGCCTTCCCTGGGATTTCAGGTCACCCTCGGACTCCTCCCGTAACCAGGAACTGTTCAAGCCCCGCTCAGCAGCTCCCAGTGCGCAGGTGGGCACCGGGGACCACCACGTTTCCTCGGAGCCGTGCAGAAGCCGAGCCCAAGGCACGGCCGGGGAGCGGCCTGGTCCCTCAGCACCCGAATCCCTCAGGAGCCAGCTGCGCTCGCTCCCCGGCAGAGGCCGGGCAGGAGAGCGGCGGGGCCAGCCCAGGGACCTCCCGGTACGAACTCCGGCAGTGACAATCCCAGCCTCGAGGGACCAAGAGGCGCTGCCGAGGACCAAGGGCGAAGCCGGCTGCGTCCCGCCGCGCCTCGGGCGGCTGACAATGCCCGGCAGAGCCCTCCCGGCGCGGCCGGTGGTCCGCGCCCCACCCGTGCATCCCTCCGTCCCTGCCGGCTCACTCACCCAGCACCAGCCGGGCCACGTCGGACGGCAGCAGCATGGCCCGAGGCGGAGCGGGGCACGGGCGGGCGCAGCTCCCCGAGCGCAGCCGGCCGCCCCGCCACCCAGGCGAAGGCGCGGAAACTCCGCCAGCCAGCGCCGCGCCCGGCCCCTTCCGCCGGAACCCGCCGCGGCCGCTCATCCGCTTCCAGGTCCGCCCGCAGCCGCTGCTTCCACACGTGAGCCCCGCTCGGCTCCGCGCCGCGCCGCCGGGAGCGGGGCTGCGTGCGCCCCGGCCGAGGTGAGGGGCCGGGCCCGGGCGGGGCGGCCGCGGCCCCGGCTGCGGGTGCTGAGGGGCGGCTCGCGGGCCCCGGGCGCCGGCGCGGGGGGCGGCGGCCCGGGGTTGCCGGGGACCGGAGCCGCCGCTCGGCGCTGCGGGTGTGCCTGGGCCGGGGCACCTCGCAGCGCCTCAGCCGGCTCCTCTCGCCGCCCTTCACGGTATTCGGTGCGCCTGCATTGCCCTGGGTCGGTCATGTAGCGCGTGAAGGTGGCCGCCATGTGGTAGTTAGAAAACTGTGTAGCCAGGAAGAGAAGTAGCGGATTCATTCTTGGGAATTTTTCACTGCTTTTATTATGGCTGTTGAAATGCCAGTAGGTCGAGGGGCCTGCCTTCTTGAGTGCCCAGGCCCTACCCCTGTTGCTACAGTTTTCGACCAAGCGCATCAGAAGCCACTGGTGTTCAGAAAGTTTCTTTCTGTTTCGTTTCCGTCCAAAGCATCAGCTCTGCTGGGTTGGGTTATTTTTTGTTCCAGTGCCCAACCACCAGAGGGACAGAGAGTAGTTGAGCATTGGCACATGCTCCCAGGGAAGAGCTCACAGCGCCAACTTTGCGGAATGCAAGAGCTGTTTGGAAACACTTCCAGGCATATGATGTGATTCTTGTGTCCTGCACAGGGCCAGGAATTGGACTTCGGGGGTCTTTGTGTGTCCCTTCCAACTCAGGATATTCCATGGTTCTTGGAGTTAGTAAAGGAGCACTTAATTTAAATAAGTGCAGTTGTACACTACAGGCAGCCTTCACACTTAAAATGTATTATTTTTCATACACATCTATCAGTCACCAAATCTCTGTACTTAGCCCCAGCCTGATATTGATTGAAGCCAAGGAAATAGGAAGTAATGAAATTGGAAATAAAGGAAATAAATGCAGTCTAAGACAGTAGATATTTAAAGTTTTACTTAATTAAATAGCTATTTTTATATTCTCATGTAAGCACTCCCTTGCTTATTACAGCAGCAGCATGTGTTTGGAGTTACTTCCAGCTTGTGTGATCTGTCTTTTCAAAAAAGTGTTTCTCTTGGGTCTGCTTTAAGGGTGTAAAAGTAGAAGCATGGCAGTTAAATAGAGTGACATGGTTGTGATCTGCAGCATCATAATTTTATGTACTGCAAGGTCTAGCTAATTCCAACCTCTGTCAAAGAAGAGGTGTAATTTTAAGTGATCACAGAAGGAAAAAGATGTTTTTTCATGCGACTGATACTTTAAAATTCTTTGACATGTTGAGTCCCTGGGGATTTGTCAATAGATGGTGCATACCTATGAAAATGTACAATGTGAGAGCATTTTCCAAGTGCTGCCTTCTCCTGGCAGTATCACATTAAAAGAGCTACTGAAAGTTAGTGCCCCTTGCCAGAATGTATTTAGCTCTGTCCTTCTCACTATAATGTCCTCCCAATTGTCTGCCCAGTTCTACTCAGCACTCACAGAAAGGAAGTCAGAGTTATATGAAGGGGTTCTCTGCAGTTATTCTGTGACTGTTGTCTGTGGGAACAGATTGCATTCTTGACATGAAACTGCTTCAGTTTTGCAACCAATAAGACTGACCAGGCCACAAATAAGCTTTTCCATGAAACATTGAACATCCTGGTTCTGTTTGATACTGGACTTTCAGAATAGTTTTTTTACTTGGCTGTGTGGTCAATAATTACTGTTTTACCCATTTTTCTTCTGTGTGCAGATATAAATGACTCTTTAAGCTGAACCATGAGTCTTGCATTACACGATCTGCTGGTTTGCTGTCGGCGCCTTGAAAATGAGAAAGCTGTGGAGCGAAGGGTAACACGTTTTCTTTTGGGCAGTGTGCCTCAAATAACAATGAAGGGAATCATAAACAATTATTCTTCTTGTAATACATTTTCAGAAGGAAATTGAAAATTTCAAGCGACTTCTCCGTGATCCTGAAACAGTTCTCCAGCTGGACCGGAATTCTGATTCCAAACAAGCAAAGCAACTCAACTGGGATGCTGTATTTAGGTAGTTCCTTGGTTTTGTTTGTGAATGGTCACAATTTTCTTGAATGGGACATCATTCTTTTGTTTGTTAGGCCTATTTTAATGCTTATCTTTTTGTATATTGATTTAGACTGCTTGTCAGCTTGTAAACAAGTAATTACTTACCTTAGTCTCCAAAGGAAGTAAATTTAAAATGGCCAAAAGTGCCACATTTATCCCTTACAGAAAACTGCTAGGAAACTCATTAATTGGGTAGATTCTTTTACTTGCAAAAATAATAGTTGCTTTGTTCTATGGAAAATTATTCTTCACTTCTGATTTTAAATCTATACTCTTAGGTGGATTACAAGTAGCTTTGTTAAAGTTTCTTGTGTTGCTGAATTCCTCAAGATACAGTAGAAGGACTGTGGCAGGTTTATAGAGGCTGGTCTTTGGTACAGTCTGCTTCAGGTGTACTTTAGGATTGGACTAAGCATGAGTGTCATAAGTTCTTACAGCAGCTTCAGCCAATGTTAAATTTCATAGTGGAAGTTCATGTGAATTATTGCTGTTCATTGAATGGGTTCCTGCTTTCCATTATGTTTTTTTCTAATTTGACAGCATTGGAATAGGTTTTGTTTCACAGGTATACCAAAAGTTTCATAAAAAGTACTTGATAAATGTTATATGTTGCTTTAGAGACGGTAGCATATTAGGAATACACAGGAGGAATACAAAAATAGAGGCTCTAAACTGAATTGAAATAATAGGCCAGAAAATCTATAGCAATTACAGTGACAAATACAGGGAAAAGTTTAATTTATTCATAGATCTAAAATATAATCCAGATATTAAGTTTAAATTATAAGGAAATGTGATTTGAAGGCTTTCCCAATAAAAACAATGATAAGTACTTCTTATTATTTTGTTTTATAATGTTGCAGCATAAATAAAAATACTTAGCAATGCTTTTTTTCCTAATTGTAAGTTGCATGTTTAGCACTGTGCAAAGTTTAAAGGAAGGTTTGGTTCCTACTCCAAGTTGCTTTTGTGTTATCTTTAAAACTTGCATCTCCTTTTATAGACTGTTTTCCAGTCAGTCTTGGACTGTAGCGTATTTCAATTGGGTTTAGTCCTTGATAATTAATTAGAATTGTGAAAAGAACAGGAACTGACATTTCAGCCTAAACCAACATTTTCTTATTTTGCTTCAGTCACAAATGAGCAGGTCCCTGGTTAATCTCTCTTTTATTTTTGAAGTGTCTTGCAGAAATATTTCCAGAAAGAACTTAAAAACCTGCAGCTGACAAAACCAAATGCATCTGCTTCAACCCAAACTACAAGACAGAAAAAAATACAAGAACTTGGAAGCTTGGTCAAATACTTCATCAGATGTGCTAATAAACGTCAGTAATATGCATTATCATACAGAGATACTGGTTTGGTACTTTGCTTTTAACTTTGAAGTTACCAATGTAAGGTTCATCGTATTTGCTTCCAGATGTTTGCTATTTAAATATCTTAATGTGAATCTGTCACTTGTACTCCTTATCTGTCCTTTTTGATGTTCATGGTGCCTTTTTCTAGTTACTCAATGTGTCTATAACTGATATATCCTCCCACTGGTAGTTTATGTTTTAGAAACAGTTGGAGAAAATATTTCCTCATAGAACTTGGAGGAAGTTTGGGGGTTTTGTTGTTTTGTTTTTTAATTGGGTAATATTTACAAACAATTAATTACAGATTTATTTGGCAGAATTTGAGTTAATTAAATAATCTCATGTTGTTTCTTCATATAGGAGGACCCAGACTGAAATGTCAGGAACTTCTGATTTATGTTGTGGAAATTATAAGAGATCCGATAAGTTGTGCTGCTTATGGTTCTGACTGTAGTAGTATACTCCTGAAGGATATCCTGTCAGTAAGAAAATACTGGTGTGAGATATCCCAGCAGCAATGGTCAGGTAACATTTTTTAACTTACTTAGAAATGTGTTTCCTTTTGTAGAAGAATGTTTTAGATGCATTTTAATTTGTTTGATGTCCTGTTGTGTGAGGTAGTGCACAAAATATGGAGTAAAGTGGTGTCAGCCTCTAAGGGCTTACACTTGAAGTAAACAAAGCAGCAAAGTTTAGGAATTGATTTTTTTTTTCTGTGTACTGTTTGTCTATTCTTGCTGAAACATAAGCACTTCTGACAGTCAGGTCACATATGCATGGTCTGCACAGGTCAGTGGAAGAGAGCACAGGCATGGAGAGCAGGTGGGTTGCTGTGTGGTGGTTTCTTTAGGAGCATGGAAGTTAGCTGAGTCTGTGGATGGGCAAAACTGGGAAGTGTGGCAGAAGTGTGGACATTAGATTGTAAGGAGCACAGTGGAATTTAGTTACTGAGGTGAGGCAGGGCTGAAGGCCGTAAATCTAGAGCAAGTCAGACTTTAATCCAGTAAGTGGAACAAGTTGTTTTTATTAAAGGAGGGGTATATAATCTTTATAAAGCTTACTATAACCTTTTCTAGAGGTTCCACCTTAATGCTTGCTTATAACTCCTGAGGTACATCAGAGAAGTCAGCTTTTATATTTATGAGGTTCCACCTTAATGCTTGCTTATAACTCCTGGGGTACATCAGAGAAGTCAGCTTTTTTATTTATAAAATCATGGATTTGTTGCCATTGAAAGTAAGAACATGGATTCCAGCTGTTGACCTCAGAGTGGTGGTCTCTGTATCTTTAATGCAATATTTTGTGTCAATATTTTTTAATGTAATCCTCTGTAGTATGTATGTTTACACTTATCTGCATTCTTTTTTAATACATTTGCAGAGTTGCTGACCCGGTATGGCCATTTATACCTCAAACCTTCTGGAAGCATTAATAGAGTATTAGTGGCTAGGATAATTCACACACTTACAAGAGGGTACTGCTTCCAAACTGATGGGTTGTGTTCTGACATGCTTGTCTTCTTTTCAAAAGCAATGCAGTCTGCAAGGTATGTTGCAAGTGCTCCTTTTGTATGCTAGAAAATAACTTATATTGAGTACTTGGGATTAGACTTGAGTAATAACAGGTAATACTTCTTCAGATATATTTTCTTCTGTCTTTGAATGTCAATTAAGGAACTTCTCTAAAATATGAACGGCTTCTACATTTATTAAGCGAATACTGTTCTGAATGTTGTTACTTGCTAGAATTTGCATTTAAACAATACTTACGAAAATAAATAAGATTATTTCTCTTGGAAGTTTGAGTGTTAGGTTTGTGTTACAGGCAGGAGAAGAATACTGCAGGCCTGGATTTTATTGTTGGAGCAATGAATATCTTCTGCAACAAGTTTGCTGACAACTGTCGCATACAGATTTGCAAAGTAGGGGAAGAAATTTTGCCTACAGTGCTTTACATATGGACTCAGTATAGACCAAAGGATTCCCTGAAAGAATCAATAATTGAGTTATTTCGTCTCCAAGTTCATATTCATCATCCAAAGGGTGCAAAAACTCAGGGAAGAGGTACAATGAAAAGCTTATTTTTTTTTTTCCTGCATGTGGTTGTTTAAATTATTATGCCAGCTCTGAATTTTGATGCTGAGTCTTGGAAACATTAATGGTAGTGATGATTATTTTTCAGTAGTTTTATGCTATGGGTTAATACTGAGTGAAAGTGAAAAGGAGTTTTCAAATTGTATCCACTAAGACCATTTTAATTGTGTTAAGTCCTTTAAAGGTTGAGGCATCTTTTAATCAAAAGGCAGTTTTAATTGCTAAATGAAAATACTAAGTCTTTGGAGATAGGAAATAATAATTTAGATTGGGTTTGTATTGGTGTCTTACCAAATCTATTTAAACCCAGAAATTACTACTGTTAATTGAGTCTGACTTACACTGTAAAACTGGTCAGAGAATATAACTCAGTAATTATGTTTGTTGTGGTCTATTTTAAGTCTAGCGTAGTTTTTTTATGCTTTGTACAAATCTATCCATTACCTTTAACTGTATTCTTTCCAGTTAGATGAGGACTTGTTTATTAGAAACTTAATTCCTACCCTAATTATTTCTGTATGCTGATTAAGTTATCTCTTAACTTTTCCTCTTTTTACTTTATTCGTTCTAAAGTATAGAATTTGCTTTTCAAGCCTGCACTTGGTGAGCTTTGTTTGCCTTACTCAGATTTTGTCTGTATTTTGCATTGTCTAGGTAGGTTTATGTATTGTATCGAGTGGGTGATACATGCTATCTTTTAATTGTTTTTGCATGTACAGGTGCATATGACTTAACAAAGTGGCAAAGCATCTTACATAACCTCTATGATCTGCTGGTGAATGAAATAAATATCATCAGTAGCAGAGGGAAGTATTCTTCAGGCTCTCGTAATATTGCTGTAAAGGAAAATTTAATTGAGTTAATGGCTAATATTTGTCATCAGGTAACATTTTTATTTGAGTACGTGATTGACTATACTGAGCTGTATGCTTTGCTGAAGTATTCCTAACTTTTGTCTGTGATGTGTTGTGTTTTGTTAATTCTGTACAGTTTAGAAATGTATTATACTGTATTTCACTTGTGTTTCTTGTTAGCCTGTAAGTATTTCAGTTTACTTGTAAATACTGCTGCTTTTTTTTCCCTTAATTTGCATACTTTTTAATTTCGCTTTATGAAAGATTTTTACAGAGCATACTGAAGTCCTGGAAATTACCCAGTCCTATGCTGTGTCACAAAGAGAGCCCAGCGCGGACACGGCGCCAAACAAGCGCAGGAGGATTGAGCTTGGCTGGGGGGTCATTCGAGACAACATGCAGAGATCCCAGAAGGATTCCGATGTCATACCTTGGTAATAACATCTTCACATGAAAAGAGTATCACTCCAGACATCTTTTTACATTTCATGTTCTCCTGAATATGTTGTGCATTTAAGTTGGGTGTCTGGACATGCTGTGATTATATATCTAAGCATTGAACTTAGAATGTCAGAGCATTTGGAAAGTTGCTCTAAGCTGGCTGTGTCGTGGTACAGTAACCATTAAGAGTTTGGCCATTTTGGTCTAGTTCACACAGTTTTCTGTAATACCTGTTCTGAAAACTGTTCCAAGGCCTGGCTTCTTACCTTGGACCTTGATTGAATGATATTTTGTTTGCCATGAGGGACCTCAGAACTGTAAGAAACTGTTAGTGATAGTGAGGCTAGATGAGCAGTCTTTACAAGTGAAAATGGTAGAAGTACTGAATCTTTAACTTTTGATAGTAAACAAATCAGCTCAATACTGGAAATTATAAACAAGAAATTACATTTGAAGAAGGTTTTGTTTGTTTCTTTGTTTACTGCTGAAAATGCAAATTTCTCTATATTTGGTATTAATTGCTTCACTTTGTGTTTTCAAGGTTACAGATTACAAGTCAGCTAATATCCAAGTATCCCATGAGTATTCCTAGCAGTGAGCTGCCTGCCTTACTCAGTGTCCTTCACCAGTTACTGCCTCAGCAGCGCCGAGGAGAAAGGACCCCCTATGTGCTGAAGTGTCTCACAGAGGTGGCTTTGTGTCAAAACCAGAAAACTGATTTGAAAAGCACCCACAAGTTGGAGCTCCAGAGAACCTGGGCAAAGATCTGGACTCTGACCATTCGCAGTGTTAGCCTTCAGCAAATTGAGGTGGAGAGCTTTGGGCTGCTTGGAGCTATGATTCAAGGAAACCTTGTTGTAACAGATAAAGAGCTCTGGAAGATATTTTCAGGACCTGCATGCAAACCTTCAAGGTAAAATGGAATCTAGGATAGTGTCTTGTGTCTGATTCACATTCCCCTTTACTGTGTTACTCAATATTATTGTTGTTGTGACTGTATTTCTGTTTAAGAATTGCACACATTTGTGTTCTAACCAGTTGAAATGATCATAAATATGTAAAAAGACTGAAAGCAGAGGTAGAAGAGGCAATCATCTTCACATTTGGAATATACTAAAATTTTAAATGGACAAAAAATTTAAAGATCTGACAGACAAATGTTGATTTTTTTGAAGTTAAGAAGCATGTTTTCTTCTCTATTTTTATTCTGAAATAAGTACTCTGACTTAGTCTTTTAGATAGGTAGACAATGTCTGTAATAGCCAAGAGAAATGAAAATGCAAAGATTTTAATGAAGGAGTTGACCAGTGTGCATGCTTTTTAACTTGCTTATGTACTTGATGCTTCCTGTGCATGCAGAAATACTCACTTTGCTTTAGAGTGCTAATCAACAAATACCACATGGTTTCTCACAGATCCCCTGTTCCATTTTTGTTGCAGTTCTGCTGTATGTTGTTTATCATTAGTGATGTCTGCCTATTCAGTGCCAGAAAATTTGGACATAGGAATGGAACACAACAGTTCTGAAAGGAATCTGGGTTCTGTGTTAAGGGAGGCAATAATGAAATGGCTTCTGTCCAGCTGCTTGGAGGAAGAAATAGAAGAATGTGCAGAGTTGCCTCCTGTGCTCCTCAGGTAAAGTTTTTGTGGCATAATTTTACATGTAAGCTCACCCTGTAACACAAAAAATTTTGCAGAGAAAAGCGTATTATATTAATGCAGAATTCTGTTATATTAAAGCTTAAGCAGAGTATGTAGGGTTTTTCAGCTTCCTGTAGAATGTCATTCTGGGGATATAATTTGGTTATCTGTCCATATCATGGCAGATATGTGACCTATGCAATAGAAATCTTCAGTGGAAACTTAAATTTCATTGAAGATACCCTGTTAATTTGGTCAGTGTTTGTGTGTGCTTCACAAATCCCAAGAGCTTGTCTGATTGCAAGAAAATGTGAAAACATTTTCTTTCTTACAGTGATTTTCCTCATCTTGTATTACAAAAAATTCTTGTGAGCCTTACAATGAAGAACTGCAGAGCCTCCATGGTCTTTTTCCAAAATGATGCTAAATGGTATGTTTTTAAATTAATCATTACAGGTACTTAAGCTAGGAATGCTGCTGCATCTCTCATCAATGCTTTGGACTATATCCAGTTTCCTCTTAATAAGACTAAAATGTGTGTAACTTGTTCTGAGGCAATATAAGACTTACCTACTAGAAGTTAAAAATACTAGTTTCAGGGGCTTTGTGGATGTCTGCTTCAGCTGTGTCAAGTAGGCTGAGGTCAGGGACCCTGACACAAAGCACATGCTGCTCCATAACTTCAGGAGAAGGCATGATCTGTGTGCAGGCTTCATGTTTCCTTACAGTTCAGTTAGAGCTGGAATGGTATTGTCCATTCCACAGTGAAAGTCATGTCAGAAATTACTTGGTCAACCAGGGTTCAGAAGCACAAAAAGATAAAATATTTTATTTTGCTTTGTATATTTCCTGTATTTATTAAATAATAGTATTTAATACTTTTAAGTTACATACTGGCTGCTAAAGTAAAAACTGTGTCTCTTCTTCAAGTGAGCAACATGTGCAAGTGAAAGAAGAAAATAATTTTTCTGATGTTGAAGAGCTGTACCTGCAGACTACATTTGATGAAATGGATATTTTCACTAACTTTGGAGTAAATGTTACAGATAAAAATGTGACTGTTTCAAGACTTGTCATCAATCAAAATCTTAGGGAAACACTGGAGAACTGTCTTTTAGCAATGTCAGAAAAGCTTTTAAGCAGTTGTGGTCCTAAGGTAAGTTAGAAATTGTTGTTACATCCTTACATTTGTGCTCCCAAACAATCTATTTCCAAGGCAAAGCGGATGGAGTCTGTATTTTGTGGTGATGAACTGCTGGTATTGATACTGTGTGTTTGATTTAGTCGAAGGTTGTTGCTGCTGAGCACCTTGTCCGATGTGTCAGTCTCTTGGCTGGCGTTCTGGGCTGCTATTGCTACACTGGCATTTTTAAAGAGGAGGATGCCTGTAAGTCAGAGCTGTTCCAGAAAGCTAAGGTAAGCCCTAATGCATTTGGGACCTATTAAAAATGAAATAAAGCATTGAATATTAACTACTTCGTAAAATTCTGTTTGTATTGGCACATTTTCAGAGCACGGGTGTCTCCTCAGAAAAAGGCAGCTTAGAGAGGTTTAAATAAGTTTCTGCTGCTGAAAGAGAGGAATCACTGAAATTCTGTCAGTACACCAGCTCATGAGTTTTGCAGTGGAGATTATTCTAAATATTGATACATTTCTGAGTCACAACTTTCCAAAAAATGGAAGACATGGACATGTAGACAAAGGACTAATTATAGGAGAGCAAGTCCTTTTATTTGTAGGTCTTTTATTCGGGAATTTACGATAATTTGATGGTTCAAACCAGTATGAAGACCGCTATTGCTATTATTTTTATTATTAACACTATCTGAGGTGGTTCCTGGCTTAAATACAGAAACTCAAAACTTACACTTAATGGAGAAGTGCTGTATTTTTCTTTTGTGATGATTTCAAGCATGTTTTTGTCACTACTTGAGCAAAATAAGCACAACAAAAATCACAGAAAAAAAAAGTGGGTTCATTGATGCATACTATGAATATCAAAGCTGTATGCATGAGAATGTGTGAATGAGAACCCTTTCCTTTTGTGATAATGTGTGTACTGTGTAGGTGCCAGTGTATAGGGGCATTTCACTGGGATTTTCTAACCATGTTGTATTTTTGCTAGTCTCTCATTCATTATGCTGGAGAAAGCATTTCCCAGTCTAAAAACAAACTAAATGAAGATACCCAGATCAACACCCTGAGGACCTTGATAATGCAGTGTACAAAATGTCTGTGCAATTGTACCAAGGTAAAGTTTATAAAGGACTTTAAATTTCTTTCTTTATTAATGAGATCAGGAAATTGAGTATATCATACCTTTAATTCCTGCAAATAATTAATTAGGCTATCTGTACCTCTTGCTTCCTTACAGAACAGTGCTAATAAGATGCTGTCTAATATATTCCTGCGTTTGTTAACATCAAAATTTATGAATGATCTGATAGATATTTGCCAGAATCTGGTAAGTACATTCTGTCTGTTACTGAATGCAGTGCTCTTCTGTGAGGGGATTGTTTTTACAGCACAGTAATCTGGAGGCAAATCAAACAAGGTTCATATTACTGAAAAAAATAAAATTGAAATACATGAGTTTTATAGAAAATTCTAAACAGAAACATTCCTGTTTAGCATTTGAACACATGCTTAGGGTAAAAAGAAGAGCAGATGAATAACATTTGATCAAGGTGAACATTCCAGCTCACATTAAAAAACAAATTTATGCTGTTTTTCATGTTTTTAATACTTTCTTGCAGTAGAGGTGTATACAAAAGAATTCTATACCACTAGATGGTTAACGTTAACGCACTTGTATAGGAGCAGGGTTTTTTGTGTTTATCATGTATTAAATCTTACTGTAAATGACTCCTTTCCCACTGGGAAAAGTGGAAGTGTACACATCATTGCACAATACTTAAAATTCCTCTTTGGCACATGGTTCTGTAGTCAGGTCTAGGTAGGCAAATTCCTGCTTTTCAGATGAGGAAGAGCTGTGGGTTTTGCCATGTGTTAACTTGCCATCTGGTAGGGAAAGCAGTAATTAATTTGCCCTCAGAAAGTCACATGCCTCCTTTTCATTTCTTTCTAATTACGAAGTATGGTGAGAAGTTGGTGAGTTTTACAGAGAGAACTGTTTTTTTAAAAACTAGCACTGTCCCTTGGCAGAATCTAGAATTCAGAGATGAGTATCTATCTGAGGAGGCTTCTATCCTAAAGAGAATAGTTCAGACAGTGTACAGAAAACAGATTTATCACAAAGGATGTAATTAATCAATTCTGAGTCACCCTTACTGTCTTCACCTGCTCTAGTTCACTGGAAAACTGCAGTGTCTCTCCTTGTGCTATGTCTGTGGTGTTTCTTCTGTCCCTAAAAAGCAACTGTAAAAGGCTGTGGTGTTTTTGTCAGATGACAGTTACTGGAAAGCCAAGTGTACTGGGAGAAGTGGATCTCAGGAATGATCCTGAGGAGAGTATTATGGAAGTAGATAACCTGGCATCTGATGGTTTGTTTGATGATCATTCAATGACTGACATCAGTGATACAAATGAATCTGGTGACATGCAAACTGTAACGGGCAAGTATTTTCTACCTCCAAACTACTTCCAAAAGCTTGTTTTTACAGATGTCTATTTGCTTGAAACTTGCAAAGGTTCAAAATTATGCTGCATTATTAGTAGTTGAAGCAGGTAGTGGTTGAAGTCGGTACTTTCTAAGCGGTTATAATTTTCATCAATGCTTTAAAGATGTTAATGAAGTGTTCACGCTCATTTAGAAGGAGTAATTTATTTTTAATTTTATAAATCAAATAAGGCAAGAAGAGACACTAAGTTTTTCAGAGTCAGACAGAAGTTTTGGCATAGAAAAGACTAGAAAACGTGTCTATAAAATGCTTATCTCTCATTAGATTGTGCTTCTTTATCTTATAAATAGCCCTATTTACCTTTTCTCCTTCTCCTGATCAATAACTCTTGACACTATAGCTGGACCTTCAGAGGGACAGGAGCATAAATCTGTCTGTTTATTCCTGTTAGGAGCTACAAGTACTGATGTTACCTTTTGTTTTAAATTCTTTCTTAAAATGCCCTATCTGCTCAATAACAAATGAACACAAAGGTTGCTTGTACTCTATCTTTTTTGAGAATTTATATTAGTTGTGCAAAGACTTAAAATGTTACCACCTCTTCTATTGCCTTTGGAGAAGGATTTCTTACATGAAAATCTTACTTCCAGGTGCTTTGAGCCCATTAGCTGAAAAGCAGTTGACAAAGCAGGATTTACTTCTCCTTGAAATTGTGAGGTTCTTATGTATTTGTGCGACCACGGTCCGAGTTCAGACCCTGAGCTTCCGCGCCTGCGATGTTCGGAGGAGGCTGTTGATGCTGACTGAGGGCAGTGTCTTTGACAGCACTAAGCCACTGCATCTGCACATGGTGAGTCTCAGGGGCTTTTACAGCAGACCCACTTCTGTAATTGTGCTGTTACTAAATTTGCATAGTCTTCTCGATTGCACATTGTCTTTCTCCTGTCATCAGTCCCCTGGGAAGACTTAAAATGGCTCCATTTGGTGTTTTGAAGTGTGTGGAAGTCAGGAAAACAGCAGTTTAAATTTGTAAGCCAGAAAACGAAGAGTTGAGAAAAAGATATATCTTGCCTTTATAACTAGTTATTTGTTAAAGAAGTAGAAATAGTCTCTGCAGTAGAATAATATCTGTGGCTTAGTTTACAAAGGCACATTTTTTTTTTACTGCCAGAACTAAAAGTTTGATGATCTGTATTGCTGTGTAACGGTGTTTGCATGAAAAGACGACCAGTCAAGCATGCAGTTGCTGATGATAGGTGTCTTCCTGCATGGTTTTGTGTAAGACTTAACAAAAAAGTTCCTAATTTTTCTTTTTGACTACTTATTCTTCCAAGTACTGTTCATCATTTTAGTTTTGTTTGGGCTTTTTATTCCATTCGAGCTTTTTATTCCACAGTACTTGATCCTGTTGAAGGAGCTCCCTACTGAAGAACACCTCTTGCCTGCAGTCGATGTTGAGATGCTTCTTAAGCCTCTTTCGTAAGAAGGAAACTGTTCAGCATGTTTTACATCTATTTCAGGGGATTTGGTGGCTTTTTCAACATATTTTTTCTTTCTTTGTTTACAGTCCTGTGTGTTCTTTGTATCGTCGAGATCAAGAAGTTTGTAAAGTAATCCTAAATAATTTGCTCCCTATAGCAGCAGGGTTGGCCCAGTTCAAAGAACCCGCTGAAGAGGCAGGGAATGCCAAAGGACAGTTTTTGAAAGTTGTTGAAGGCTTCTGGTATGTTACTTAATGCAGGAGTCTGTTGGACATAAAATTTTAGATTTTTAGTTTTTGTCTTTGCTATCAGTAAAAAGACTGTAGTGCTGTCTGTGTCTTGCTTGTTTTTTTTTTTTTGGTCTTGTTTTTGTGTAGCATTTAACTTCTCAGATTTTCTGTGTCATGCTATATTTGTAGCAAAAAATTAATCCTTAAGATGGTACCAGAATAATAAACACTACGCTGCTGTATCTAAACAAGGACTGATTCTATGCTGAATTGTATCAGTAATTACGACAAGGGCTGAACTTCAGCAACCCAAAAAGAATACTGTCTGCTGTTACCAATAAAAATGTCAAATCCTCCCAGACATGCCCATGGAGCACAAAAGAGTCAACTGTGAGCAGCAGAAACTATCTTGCTGGACTGTTTCTCAAAATTGTGGACAACTTTTTCTGTTAATTGAGTATTCCTTGTTTTAGGCATTTATCTCAAGGAGGGAACTGCACGGCATCAGTAAGAGTGGCCCTTTTAAATTGCATGAAATCCCTGCTTGAGGTAATCCCAGATTTTCTGACATTCATTAGCATACCAAATATTTATTTAAGATGTACTTAAAAACAGTGTGTAAATATCTTTTGCATATTGCAGTGTATCTTCTGTACATTTTGAATCACAATATTAATTTTCTTCAGGTTGATCCTCATTGCAAGTGGGCAATCCTTGATGTGAAAAATGAAGATCTCCCTGTGAGTGATGCTTTCCCACATTTCCTTGCAGACAGTCACCATAAAGTTCGAATTCTTGCTGCAAAGTCAATTAACAGGTGATAATATAGATATTTTTTCTGTTTGGAGGAATAATGCTTAATTTCACTTAACTGGATGTCACTTCTGCTACTGCATAGCTGCTCTTTTCAATACCTCTGGAACTGCAGTCTTGTCAGAATATAAAAGCCTGTCAAATTTTGTTGAAGTCTTCCAACTTTGCATTTCAATTATTCTGTGATGTGAGAGATTGATATAGAAAAAGAAACTGCTCTATAAGAAAATAAAGAAAAATCTATATAAGGCAATTGAGACAAAAATAATTATATTTAGAAAATCAGAATCTTACTGGTATGCACAACATACAGCAATTTTGTGGTATTATGCTTATAATTATTGTTCTTTTTTTTTAAAGTTTGTTTCAAGATGTGAAACAGAGAGATTCTTCTGGAATGTCAAGACCTCTTCCCCTGAAGCTTCAGCAAAAGGCTTTTGAGAATGCATACCTCAAAGTTCAGGAAGGAATGAGCAATCTGGTATACCAACATCTAGTCATTAGTTTTTGCCTAGTTTGGATGTTTTGAATAAAATTACCTTTAACATCATCATGTTTAGTTTTCTGAAAATACTAATTCTTCTGGACTTCTCGTGATCTGAGCTCCTGATACAAAGTGATAGTCAGTTCATATCCAGTCACTCACAGTTTTGCTCACATTAGAAGTTCGTAAATTTGTAAACTGTGTGTTTTAGACTTCTCTTCTTTATCATACTATTTGTTGTTGGCAGGTTCAGTGCTGTAACACTTAAGAATTGCAGAAAAATGTAGCCCAAATAATCTAGAAAACATATAAAAAATGAGTAAGGAGCAGTGTAAATTAAATAATATGCTTACACGATATAAAACCAGATTTGAAATTTCAGAAAGATCATGTTTCCAGTGGTATGAAGAGCACAAAACTGAGATTTGCTTCAAAATTTGAGCTATTCAGAAGAAGCTTGAAGTGAAGGAAAAGTTACACTTTGGTGCAGTGACTGGAAATACAACAGTGTGATGCAGTGCTGTAGAATTTCTTAATTTTTCTTCTAGTGTCTTTCAGTTTTCCCCCTTCCTTGCTACCATGTAAAGTTGTCTAGTTCATAATTTTCCCTCTTTTTCTGTCATGCTGTTACCTACCTGCATGTCATCTCTCTTCCCTTTGTCTGCTGTGGCCTTGCTGCTGAGGCCTCCTCTCTCTGTCACCTTTTTCATCCCTCTGTACTGTCACCTCCAGCTCTGTCATCATCTGATTTCTGTGTTGCTTTGGGTCCTTGTTCTGTCCCCTCAGCTTGGTGGTGTCTGTTAGCTTTTCTCCTTTCACTGCAGTTTCTTGTAAGTTTTATTTAAACTTATCACTTGTCAACACAATGCCTTAATAGGGGGAGAGCTGCATTTAAATAGCAAGGCAGTTCTTCCCTATGTGCCTCAAGGAGTTAAAAAAGGAGACTTGACTTGTTCAGCAGTATTTATGTCAGTGCCCTTAATTTTACATTATTTATGCTGATTTATTAACTAGGAGATTACTTTAACAGAATATTTGCTCATGGTCTTCATGATTTCTTATTGTAGGTCAGGGGTGATGCAAGTCCTGAAGATCTTTTGGACAAACAGAGCAATGCAAAAGCAGTTTTGCTGATGCTTATAACCATGGTTCTGTGCTGCAGCCCAGTCTGTGAAAAGCAAGCTTTGTTTGCTATTTGCCAGTCTGTGAAAGAGAATGGATTAGAGCCTCACCTTGTGAAAAAGGCAAGTCTGATATCTCATTTGATATTTAGGTTATAAATTAAGGTTAGGTTAAAATTAGAAGACTACCAGATGTTTTGCTCAGTATTGAAATTTGTTAAATATTGTAAAGGTATAACTAATATGGTACTTACATTACTGAATTAATTTGTCTTTCTATTTAATGACTTACATAGAAATAATAAAATCATGAAAGGCAATTGTAATGGCCAATCTTGTATGATATGAAAGCACAGATCTGAAATACAAATAGATTTTTATATGCTGAATATTGCAGATCTCATTTTAAAAAATCATTCTACCCAGAGGAAGCAAGTTTTCTTATATGGAAAATATGTAAAATAAATGCAGTGTATTGGAAGATGGTATGTGTCTTGTGGAATTCTATTTTGAAGTTCACAAGAGTGTACTGAAATGATTGCTGCTTATACACCTGCCTTTCATACCAGGCATTTTTTAAGTGCACATGTTCCTTTCATCCTTTCTTTCTATTCACTTCTTGCTTCATGTTTTGCACACAGTCTGTACCCTGCAAAATGAGTATTGGCCATCCTTTCTTTACTCATATGGGTTAGTTGTAGTTCCTGGATTGCGCTCCAGGATCTCCTGAGATATGGCAATACAAATAATAAAATGACTTATGCTAAAGAGGGGCTGAGTTACACAGATATTCATTTAAAGGCTGGAGGGTACACATGGAGGTGTAACATTGTCAGTTTGCCATAATACCATCTACTCTCTATGTTATTTTTGCATTCTTAATTCATGCATTTCAGGTTTTGAAAAAAGTGTCTGACATTTTTGGCTATAAAAGTATAGAAGACTTCATGACATCACATTTAGACTATTTGGTGATGGAGTGGCTGAAAATCAATGATACTGGATATAGCCTGTCTGCTTTTCCTTATGTTCTTCTGAACTACACTAGCCTTGAGGAGTTCTACAGGTGAGTTTGCTATATGATGACAGTATTATTTAGATTTTATGTACAATTATGATACAGGGTCTCAAGTTGCTGAATGCAGCAATGCATCAGGATTTTATTGTAAGGTGATGTATTGAGAACATTTGAAGTGTATTCCAAGCATCATGTGTATTATATTTATGCAGGTAAGATTTTTCTTTTTTTGTGTGTGTGTGTGTAGCAGTAGCTAAACAATGATTGGAAGCTTAGTTATACAGTAGAGAAATGGTATTTTTTAAAAAGTAATTTAAGGACATTTTGGAAATGTATTTACTACATGTAGGTCTTGTTACAAAGTTTTGGTTCCACACCTGGTGATTAGAAGTCAGTTTGAAGACGTGAAATCACTTGCCAACAAGATTGAGAAGGACTGGAGAGAAGTTCTGGCAGACTGCTTTCCAAAGTTACTTGTCAATATCCTCCCATACTTTGTCTGCCAAAGCCATGAAAGGAGTGAAGTAGCAGAGCAAAGAGAAATGGCTTCTAAAGTCTATGACATGCTTATGGATGAAAACTGCTTAGGAAAACAGGTATCCATTTAAAATATGTAAGTTGAGTTTTATGGTGTTTAACAGACCAGAAAGAAAAATGTATATATTACGTAAATAGTTCAAATTTATAGGTGCAAAAGTAATATTTTATTAAATACAAACTAGATGATTTTTTATCCCTAGGATTTCAAGGAGCTGTTCAATAGAAACTTTAAGGCAGAAAGTTGACTAAAGCATTAATTTTTTCATAATGCAATAATTTTTTTCCATTCATTGTACAGCCCTGAGTTTCTCTGTTGTATATCTGTCACATTTTCCTCTTAAAACATTTTGTTAATGCTTTATGATGATTCATCTTCTCCAGAGGCAGACTCTTATGTTCAGAACTAGTAATAAAGTGAAACTTTTTTTCTATATACTGTAGGAAAGCAGATTGTTCTACCTGTTGCTACCCTAGAGAAACTTAACCAGGCTTAATTTATGAATGAATTATATGTCATGGATGATGGAACAAGTAGAGAATCTAGACAAGTAGGCTTTCTCAGAAGCCAAAGAAATAATTCTGGCTGAAATACATTTTTCTAATTAAAATGCTATTTTTCTTCTTGTAGCAAATGGACAATTTATCTCATAGTAACTTGCCAGAGATTGTGGTTGAACTGTTGATGACTTTACATGAACCAGCTGGTACCACGGTTGAAGAAGGGTGTCATCTAACTAAATACATAAGGTGTGTACTTGCAGATTTTCTAAATGCTGAGTGTGTTTTTGTAACATTTTGCATTAAAATGTGCCCTTCAGGCATAAGAAGAGGTAACCCTGAAGCTGAGAGGGTTTATTGTTACTGGTAGTGATAAATCATACCTCCTCAGGTAGTTACTCCCCAAGGTCAGGATGAGAAGCTCTGTAATGTGGAATTTTTCTTCACTCAAGGTCACCAGTTGTGGTGTTCACAGGGGTTCCAGGAGAATCTTGACTCCATGTTTCAGAAGGCTGATTTATTTTTTTATTATATTAAAAGATAATGATCTACTAAAACTATGCTAAAAGAATAAAAGAAAATATTTCATCAGAAGGCTAGCAAGGAAAGAAATGGAATGATAACAAAAGCTCGTGATTCTCAGAGTCCAAGCCAGCTGACTGTGATTGGCCATTAATTAGAAACAACCAACATGGACCAATCAAAGATGCACC